>NC_069070.1:25378168-26006391 GCF_025698485.1 Gossypium arboreum
GTATTACCTATTCGTCATGAGCTCAAGGTACTTACCCGATCCGCTGTCCATACTCAACTCGATGGAGACACACCCTCCATATAATTGTTCGATCGGAGATATTTATATATATATATAGAATACACACACACAGTGCTTAATACTCGATTTCGCACACTTAGTGCCATGCGATTTAAGCCCGCACACATAGTGCCATGCCCTTCGAGCTCGCACTTAGTGCCATATATTTCCAGCATGCACACTTAGTGCCATATATTTCCAGCACGCACACTTAGTGCCAATCTAAATCACCGTACACACGTATTGCCCGCACACTTAGTGCCGAAAGCAAACTTTCTACACATTTCACTATTTCTTTTACATTCAACAATTGTCATCACTCCATACACATACATTTTCATTTATATATATATATCATCCCATTAAACACAATTGCATAAATTTTACAATCATTTAAGCAATATCAAATACGTGTAATGACTTACCTCGTGTTGGGTAAAATAGTTCCAAGTCGGCTACTCGATGACCTTCGTCTTTCCCTTGCTTGATTCTCCTTCTTTAACTCCTTGAGCTTAATCAATAAATCACTAGTTTAACCATCTTGCTAAACATTCATAATTCAACTACACATGCATATGTATGCTTGTATATTCGGCAACCATTCTTACTAATCGCCCATTTGGTCGAGTATACACCTAACCGAATATGCACCAAAACTTGATTCAACATTACCTACATACTCACTTTAATGGCGAATATATATATATATGTACAATGTCAACTAACATCTTTTAATCACCTAATTTCATCTCATGAACATTTAATCAAATTTTCCCAATCTAGCATATATTTTCACATCCATTGGTAACATCATGTACAAACACATATACACATATATCAAAACACAAATTTTACCTATCATGCAACAAGCATAAATCGCACTTATGAGCATGCTATGGCGAATACATCCCACACCATCCCCTTTCAATTTTTGGTCATGGTTAAACAAAGAAAACTCCATGTCTTACTCAAGAATGCTAAAAGAAATTTCAAGAGTAGTCAATCCATCATTACATGTATCATCAACAAGCTTCACATTTAGCATGCAATGGCTTTAACACAATATCAACCTTGGCCAAATACCATTTCCATGGCATAACAAGGATTTGAACCATGGGCTAACATGAACATCAAGTTAGCAACTAAAACATGCATGAATCTCATGACACAACCTCAAACATACCTTAATCTTGACACAAGTATGACCAAATCTCCTTCTAGTTCTCTTCTAAACCAAGCATGAAGCAAAATCCTTCCTTTTTCCCTTAGTATTTTCAGCCAAGATTTGAGAATGGATGAACAAATTTTTCCTTTCTTTTCCTCTACTCACGGCAACAAAGGGGGGCATCCATGCTTATTTTTTTTATTTCTTTATTTTTTCTACATAATCCACTAACTAAACATGTTGGAAACATGTTCCTTGCCCATATTCTTGTCATGGCGGCCACTCACCTTAGGAAGTGGGTTATTTGACATGCAAGGACAACTATTTTCCCACATGTATTAATAGGCCACCTTACAATTGCCTAGCACATTTCTAAATTTTCTCACATAAGTCCTATTTGATAAAAATTCACTTACTATTAACAAAATCCAAACACGAAATTTTCACACATGCATATATACATATAATGAGCATCAATTATGATGGTTAATTATTATTATGACTCGGTTTGGTGGTCCCGAAACCACTTTCAGACTAGGGTCGATTTAGGGATGTCACAACTCTCCCCACTTAGCAATTTTAGTCCCCAGAAAATCTTACGGTAAATAGGCTCGGGTATCGCTCTTTCATAGAGTCCTCAAGTTCCCAAGTGGCTTCTTCCATTCCGTGTTTATGCCACAACACCTTCACTAACGGGATTTTCCTATTGCGCAACTCTTTTACTTCACGCCTCATAATGCGAACGGTTCCTCTTCATAGCTCAAATTAGGTGAATCTCAATCTCGAGATGGAGCAATTACGCATGCGATGGATCAGACCTATATCGTCAAGCATCGAGACATGAAAAACGCTAGAATCCTTTCGAGCTCGGGGGCAAAATTAATCGATATCTGATCGCCCAACTCGTTCGGATACTTCATATGGCCCGATAAACCTCGGACTCAATTTGCCCTTACGACCAAATCTAAGCACCTTCTTCCAAGGTGAAACTTTGAGAAAGACCTTGTCTCCAACACGATATTCAATATCTTTTCTTTTCAAATCCGATCGACTTTTGGCGATCCGGCGACTTTCAAACTTTCACGAATTACTCGAACTCTTTGCTCGGCATCCTTAACCAAATCAACCTCAAGAATTTACCTTCACTAAGTTCATCCGAATAATGGGGTACGGCATTTACGACCGTATAAAGCCTCGTAAGGCGCCATCTTAATACTTGATTGAAAGCTATTGTTGTGGCGAATTCAATCAAAGGCGGAATCTGCTCCCATGAACCACTAAACTCAAGGATACAACATCTCAACATATCTTCGAGTATTTGAATTATCCGTTCGGATTGACCATCGGTTTGGGGGTGAAAAGCGGTGCTTGAAATGCAACTTGGTACCCAAAGCTTCTTGAAATTTCTTCCAAAATCGCAAGGTAAATCTGGATCTCTATCCGACACAATAGAAATTGGTACCCGTGTAATCTCACAATCGAAAGCGTACAATTCGGCTAGTTTATCCAATGAAAATCCGTGACGACGGGGATAAAGTGAGCCGACTTAGTCGATCTATCAACAACAACCCAAATCGCATCCTTCTTACTAGTCGACAATGGCGGCCGGACACAAAGTCCATTGTGACTCGATCCCATTTCCACTCGGGTATCGTGATCGGTGAAGCAACTGAAGGCACTTGATGTTCCGCTTTCACTTGTTGACATATTAAACACCTCGAAACAAAGTCGAGATGTCCCGTTTCATACCATGCCACCAAAACCGAGCGTTTCAAATCGTTGTACATCTTCGTACTCCCGGGTGGATTGCCATTCGCTACAATGGGCTTCGTTCAAAATTATTGGAATAAGTTCAATTCTTTGGGACACAGACGACTTGAACCTCAAACAATCGTCATCATCGATTTGAAATTCGAGTCCTTGTTGAACACACTCATCCCCTTTTGCAAGCAACTCATCGTCAACTTTACGAGCTTCACGAATTTGACGTATCAATAATGGTTTGGCTTTCAATTCAGCTACTAACACATTGTCGGGTAGGATAGACAAGTGTACATTCATCGTCATAAAGCAAAGCGGTGATTTCCGAGCTTAAGGCATCCGCAACCACATTAGCCCTTCGGGTGATAATCAATGACGAGCTCATAATCTTTTAACAACTCGAGCCATCGCCTTTGTCGCAGATTTAAGTCTCTTTGGGTCATCAAATATTTGAGACTTTTGTGATCCGAATACACATGGCACTTCTCACCAAATAAGTAATGTCGCCATATCTTTAAAGGCGAATCGATGGCAACCAATTCGAGATCATGGGTCGGATAATTTTTCTCATGTGGCTTTAATTGCCTCGACGCGCAGGCCACAACTTCGCCCTTCTTGCATCAATACGCAACCCAATCCAAGTAGGGATGCGTCACTATAAATGACAAACTCTTTGCCCGATTCGGGTTGCACTAGAATTGGGGCTTCATCAAATAAGCTTTCAGTTGATCGAAACTTTTTCGACATTTCTCCGTCCATTCGAACTTAACATCCTTTTGGAGAAGCCGTCATTGGCGTGGCTATCGTCGAGAAACCTTTTACAAATCGTCGGTAATAACCGCAAGCCCCAAAAAGCTCCTAACGGTAACATTCCTTGGTGGTTTCCAATCGACTATGGCGAAATTTTGTTCGGGTCCACCGACACCTCACGGACACCACGTGCCCCAAAAGCTAACCTCTTTCAACCAAAATTCACATTTCTTGAACTTTGCGATAATCGCTTATCTCGTAAGATTTGCAACACTAGCCTCGGTGTTCAAGATGCTCGATTTCATCTCTCGAATAGACCAAAATGTCATCGATAAATACAACTACGAACCGATCCAAGTATGGCTGAAAATTCTATTCATTAAATCCATAAACACCGTAGGGCATTAGTGAGCCCAAACGGCATCACCAAGAATTCGTAGTGACCGTACCTCGCTCTAAAAGCGGTTTTAGGTATGTCCGATTCTCGGACCCTCAACCGATAGTACCCGACCTCAAATTTATCTTTGAAAACACCGAGGCTCCCTCTAATTGATCAAACAAATCGTCAATTAAGTGGCAATGGATATTTATTCTTTATCGTCACTTTATTGAGTTGACGATAGTCGATGCACAACCTCATGGTTCCGTCCTTCTTCTTCACAAACAATACAAAGTCGCCCCATGGAGAAAAACTCGGTCGAGCGAAACCTCTATCCGTCAATTCTTGCAATTGAACCTTCAATTCCTTTAATTCCGTTAATGCCATACGATACGGGCTATTGAAATCGGCGTAGTACGGTACTACTGATGCGAATTCCACCTCTCGAACCGGTGGCAATCTCGGTAACTCCTCGGGAAAAACATCGAATACTCACAAACCATCGGTACCGATTCGAGTTTCCTTTCCGTCTCTTTACTTCCAAACACATACGCAAGGTATGTTTCACACCCCTTTTTCACATATCTCCGAGCGGTCATAGAAGATATTATCGCTGGCGCTCCTATTAAATTAGTAGACTCGACTCGGACTACCTCATTATTTGCACTCCTCAAATTAATGGTTTTCCTTTGCGATCCACCTTGCATCATGTACGGTCACCAATCCATACCAAGAATAACATCAATTCATGAAATGGTAGAAGCATCGGATCGGCCGAAAAGCAGATTCTCGAATTATTAGGGGCATCTCTTGCACACTTTATCAACAAGCAACGTATTGACCCAAAGGGTTTGACACTCGAATTACGAACTCAAGAGACTCAACAGTAGAGTCTTCTTTGGATGCTAAGGTTTCACATACATATGAGTGAGTAGAGCGGGGTCAATCAATGCAATCACAATAGTATCAAAGAGAGTAAAAGTACCGGTGATAACGTCGGGGAGGATGCCTCCTCTCGTGTGCGGATGGCATATGCTCTAGCAGAGCACGGGTCTCGGATCGGACGGTCAGATTAGAGGCTCCTCTCTAATTACCACCCCTACCTCCAGAGATTCTCGGGGCCTACCTCCACCGTCGTTCCACTAGGTCTTGCACCTTGAGTCTTATTCCTCTCATCTAGCTCCGTGCAATCTCTAATGAAGTGGTCCTTGAACCGCATCCATAACAGCCCTATTAATGGACTTACCCCAACATTCACCTAGGTGTCGTCTTCCACATTGGGGCATTCAGGTCTCTCTTGACGATTATTGCTCACACTAGCTACTCAAGTAGCTCGAGTCCGTCAATGGTCGGGCTCTAATGGAAATTCCAGATCGTCCTCGACTTCTTGGTGTCCTCCACGAACCTCTTTACAGCCGAGAACGGAGCTTTACTCGTCGATCTTTTACGGTAATCTCTTGCTTCAAATTTAGCCTTCTTCTTCTCCTTCCCAAGTTCTTCCGCCTTGCGAGCTCGTTCGACTAGTGTCACGAACTCCTTTATCTCCAAAATTCCACTAGTAACTTTAACTCTTCATTCAATCCTTCTTCAAATCTTTTGCACATCGCAACCTCATCAGCCACACACTCCCGAGCATACCGACTAAGTCTTACGAACTCATGTTCAGATTGAATCTGATCATCCGGCCTTGCTTGAGTTCAAAAATTCCTTACGCTTCGATCGATGAACTGTTGACTAATGTATTTCTTTGAAATTGGATTGAAAGAAATCCCAAGTAACTTCGTTCATTTGGGACTATGGAAATTAAAGTCCTCCACCAATAGTAAGTGAGTCTACTTAACAAGGATATAGCACACTTAAGACATTCATCGGTGTGCATGACAGTTCATCTAACACTCTAATGGTGTTATCGAGCGAACTTCGGCCTTTTCGGCATCATCATTAACTATGGCCTTGAACTCCTCGGCCCCACGCTTCCTAATCAAGTCCACGGTGGTTTACTCAGCCTCACAGGATCGATGAATGGAGGCATCGCGGGCTCTTGGGGTGGAGTATTTAAATTCGGGAATGGTTGGACAGTACGGGTTGGTTCGGGCATATTCGCGACCCACTCATTCATCATGGTGAAGAAGGCTTGTTCGCCCCTTCATTTTGATTATTCGCGGATGACCGAGGCTCAACAGGCGGTGTCCCTTGCTCAGAGCAGCCGCTACACTTTCAACGTCATCCGCCAAGGGTCTCTCTACCCGGGTTCCATTGCTAATCAAAACAAAAATTCCAACCGTCGAAGTCATCACATTATTAAGCGCTAACAATTTGGCATGTATAGCTAGACTCACACGCGCTATGGTAGTCCTAGAACCGACTAAACCATAGCTCTGATACCAATAAAATTGTAACACCTAACTCGTGACCGGCGCCGATTGTCGGACACGAGGGGTTAACGAGTCAAATCCTCTTAAAGTACCGACCAATTTGGCATTTCTGGACAGGCTGGAAAACTGCGTCACCGTCGCCTTAAAATCATATCTCGAGTTTCAAAACTCGGAAACTGGTTTCGTAAATTTTCCTGAATTTGAACTCATATACCCATCCATGGATTTATTTTTAGAATTTTGGTTGGGCCAATTGGTACAGTTTATTAGTTAAAGTCACCCATGTTACAGGGATCGACTGCTCTGACCTCCGCGCGTTACAACTTGAATATCTTTCTGTACAGGGCTTTAATACTGGTGCCGTTTGTTTCTAATGAAACTAGACTCAAAATGGAATCTGTGAATATAAGGCATGACTCTAATTCTTTCTGGATAATTTATGGTAAATTTTCAAAGTCGCGACAGGGGACCCAGAAACCGTTCTGGCCCTGTCTCACGAGAACTTTAATATTTCCCAGTATACTGCTCATATGGTCGTTTCGTTTCGTCTATATAAAATAGATTCATCAAGGTTCAGTTACATAATTTACTCACTATTTAATTCTAATTCTACTATTTTAGTGATTTTCAATCTCATCTCACTGCTGCTGTCCGCAACAGTTACTGCAGTAGACTATGCCAATTTCATGAATTTTCCTTGGCCTTAATCATCCATCATACATGACACAAATTATGGCCACCTTAACAAAATTTGAGTTTCTAAGACTCGTGGCTATAGGTTCTAGCATCCCACTGGCGACCACATAGGCCATTTTCACATGGCTTAAAGTTTACAACCCACAATTCGACAAAATATAATAGCCTATACATGCCAAATGTTCTTCAACAACAAAAACAATACCACAAGATTTCAGCCGTTGTGATGACTTCAACGACGGTTCGAGCACTTATAACAATACGAGTCCAAGAGACCTAAAATGGGTGACAAGAAAACACCGAGTGAGTTTACAACTCAGTAAGTCATAAGCATTCGTCAATCCAGCGATAAAGTTACTACTACATGTACAACAAATGAGGCTAGGTACTTGTCCATATCGAATCTATACCATAATACCTCGGACCTTTCGGTCCAATCTCGTACCAATTCATACATCCACATTTCATATTCTACATAACAAGATAATCGAAGCATTTTACACATTAACTCATTTTCCAGCACAACCATACAATTTCAATCATCACATAGATTTAAGGCTTACCAAATTCAACCCCAAGCATGAGCGTATTACCTATTCGTCATGAGCTCAAGGTACTTACCCGATCCGCTGTCCATACTCAACTCGATGGAGACACACCCTCCATATAATTGTTCGATCGGAGATATTTATATATATATATAGAGTACGCACACACATTGCTTAATACTCGATTTCGCACACTTAGTGCCATGCGATTTAAGCCCGCACATAGTGCCATGCCCTTGAGCTCGCACACTTAGTGCCATATATTTCCAGCATGCACACTTAGTGCCATATATTTCCAGCACGCACACTTAGTGCCAATCTAAATCACCGTACACGTATTGCAAGACACTTAGTGCCAAAGCAAACTTTCTACACATTTCACTATTTCTTTTACATTCAACAATTGTCATCACTCCATACACATACATTTTCATTTATATATATATATCATCCCATTAAACACAATTGCATAAATTTTACAATCATTTAAGCAATATCAAATACGTGCTTAATGACTTACCTCGTGTTGGGTAAAATAGTTCCAAGTCGGCTACTCGATGACCTTCGTCTTTCCCTTGCTTGATTCTCCTTCTTTAACTCCTTGAGCTTAATCAATAAATCACTAGTTTAACCATCTTGCTAAACATTCATAATTCAACTACACATGCATATGTATGCTTGTATATTCGGCAACCATTCTTACTAATCGCCCATTTGGTCGAGTATACACCTAACGAATATGCACCAAAACTTGATTCAACATTACCTACATACTCACTTTAATGGCGAATATATATATATATGTACAATGTCAACTAACATCTTTTAATCACCTAATTTCATCTCATGAACATTTAATCAAATTTTCCCAATCTAGCATATATTTTCACATCCATTTGTAACATCATGTACAAACACATATACACATATATCAAAACACAAATTTTTACCTATCATGCAACAAGCATAAATCGTGACTTATGAGCATGCCATGGCGAATACATCCCACACCATCCCCTTTCAATTTTTGGTCATGGTTAAACAAAGAAAACTCCATGTCTTACTCAAGAATGCTAAAAGAAATTTCAAGAGTAGTCAATCCATCATTACATGTATCATCAACAAGCTTCACATTTAGCATGCAATGGCTTTAACACAATATCAACCTTGGCCAAATACCATTTCCATGGCATAACAAGGATTTGAACCATGGGCTAACATGAACATCAAGTTAGCAACTAAAACATGCATGAATCTCATGACACAACCTCAAACATACCTTAATCTTGACACAAGTATGACCAAATCTCCTTCTAGTTCTCTTCTAAACCAAGCATGAAGCAAAAATCCTTCCTTTTTCCCTTAGTATTTTCAGCCAAGATTTGAGAATGGATGAACAATTTTTTCCTTTCTTTTCCTCTACTCACGGCAACAAAGGGGGGCATCCATGCTCATTTTTTTATTTCTTTATTTTTTCTACATAATCCACTAATAAACATGTTGGAAACATGTTCCCTTGCCCATATTCTTGTCATGGCGGCCACTCACCTTAGGAAGTGGGTTATTTGACATGCAAGGACAACTATTTTCCCACATGTATTAATAGGCCACCTTACAATTGCCTAGCACATTTTAAATTTTCTCACATAAGTCCTATTTGATAAAAATTCACTTACTATTAACAAAATCCAAACACGAAATTTTCACACATGCATATATACATATAATGAGCATCAATTATGATGGTTAATTATTATTATGACTCGGTTTGGTGGTCCCGAAACCACTTTCCGACTAGGGTCGATTTAGGGATGTCACAGATTGCCCGAGGATGCTTGAACAGAATGTGAGTCAGAGTGGAAACCCGGGTGCTACCACTGCTCGAGGTAGGCCACCTAGAAATATGGGCAATGTCAGTGGCGGTCAGAGAGGATCTAGAGATGCTACCATCAGATCTGAGGCTCGTGCTCCTATTAGGACTTATGCCATACGCGCATGCGAGGATGCTGCCTCTCCAGATGTTATTACCGGTACTTTCACTCTTTTCAATACAAATGTGATTGCTTTGATTGACCACGGTTCTACTCATTCATATATATGTGAAACCTTAGCATCGAAGAAGACTTTGCCCATTGAGTCTCTTGAGTTTGTAATTCGGTTGTCAAACCCTTGGGTCATTACGTGCTTGTCAACAAAGTGTGCAAGAAAAGTCCCCTAGTGTTCGAGGTTCTTGTTTTCCGGCGGACTTGATGTTTTTGCCGTTCGATGAGTTCGACGTTGTTCTTGGTTTGGATTGGTTGACCATGCACGATGCGGTTGTAAATTGCAAGAGCAAGACTATCGATTTGAGGTCTTGTGAATAATGAAATAATTCGGGTTGAGTCTACGGACTTAAAGGGTTGCCACCGTAATATCGTGATGTTGGCCCGAAATATGTAAGAAAAGTGCAAGCGTACCTTGCGTGACGTGCTTTCGATGACAAGGAATCGAAAAGAAACCCAAATCTGTGCCGTGGTTTGTGAATACCGGATGTTTTCCCGAAGAATTGGGTTTACCACTGTTCGGAAATAGAATTTGGCATCGAATTGGTACTGGTACCACTCCAATTTCGATAGCTCCGTATCGTATGGCACCAACGGAATTAAAGGAGTTGAAAGCTCGGTTGCAAGAATTGGTGGATAGAGGTTTTGCTGCTTGAGTTTTTCGCCTTTGGGTGCGCCAAGATTGTTCGTGAAGAAGAAGGATGGAACCATGCGGTACGTGCGATCGACTATCGTCGACAATAAGCGACGATAAAGAACAAATATCCGTTGCCACATATTGATGACTTGTTCGATCAACTGAAGGAGCCTCGGTGTTCTCGAAAATAGATTTGAGATCGGGCTATTATCAATTCTGAATCGAGATTGGACGTACCCAAGGCGCCTTGAGCGAGATATGGTCACTATGAGTTCCTAGTGATGCCGTTTGGGCTCACTAATGCCCCGCAGTATTTATGGATTTAATGAATCAGATCTTTAGACCATATTTGGATCGATTCGTAGTCGTGTTCATTGATGACATCTTGGTCTATTCAAGAAATGAGACCGAACATGCTAAACACTGCGGTTAGTGCTGCAAATTTTACGGGATAAGCAATTATATGCTAAGTTCAGCAAGTGTGAGTTACGTTAAGAGAGGTTAGCTTCTTGGGTCATGTGGTATCTCGCATCGGGTATTCGAGTCAACAGAATAAAATTTCAGCCATACTTAATTGGAAGCCTCAGAAATATTCCGAGGTTCGAGCTTTTTGGGGCTTAGGTTATTACCGACGATTTGTAAAGGCTTCTCAACGATAGCCACGCCGATGACGAAGCTACTCCAAAAGGATGTTAAGTTCGAATGGACGGAGAAATGCCAAAAAAGTTTCGATCAACTGAAAACTTATTTGACTGAAGCCCCAATTCTAGTGCAACCCGAGTCCGGCAAGGAGTTTGTCATCTATAGCGACGCCTCTCTACTTGGGTTAGGTTGCGTATTAATGCAAGAAGGTCGAGTTGTGGCCTGTCGTCGAGGCAATTAAAGCCACATGAGAAAAATTATCCGACTCATGATCTCGAATTGGCCGCCATCGTATTCGCCTTAAAGATTTGGCAACATTACTTATTTGGTGAAAGGTGCCATGTATACTCGGATCACAAAAGTCTCAAATATTTGATGACCCAAAGAGACTTAAATCTGCGACAAAGGCGTTGGCTCGGTGTTAAAGGATTATGAGTGATCATTGACTATCACCGGGAAAGGCGAATGTGGTTGCGGATGCCTTGAGTCGTAAATTGTTATTCACTTTACGAGCGATGAATGTGCACTTGTCCGTCCGATCCGACGGTGTGTTAGTGGCTGAATTGAAAGCCAAACCATTATTGCCACACCAAATTCGAGAAGCTCGAGAAAAGTCGACGACGAGTTGGTTGCAAAGCGGTGCGTGTGTTCGAACAAGGACTCGGAGTTTCAAATCGGCGATGACGATTGTTTGAGGTTCAAAAGTCGTCTGTGTGTCCCAAAGAATTGAACTCATTTCGATAATTCAATGAAGCCCATTGTAGCCAAATGGCAATCCACCGGGAGTACGAAGATGTACAATGATTTGAAACGTCGGTTTTGGTGGCATGGTATGAAGCGAGACATCTCCGACTTTGTTTGAGATGTTTAATATGTCAACAAGTGAAAGCGGAACATCGGTGCCTTCATGATTACTTCACCAATCACGATACCCGAGTGGAAATGGGATCGAGTCACAATGGACTTTGTATCCGGACCGCCATTGTCGCAAGTAAGAAGGATGCGGTTTGGGTCGTGGTAGATCGATTGACTAAGTCGGCCCACTTTGTCCCCGTCGCACGGATTTTTCAATGGACAAATTAGCGGAATTGTACGTTTCTCGGTTGTGAGATTACGGGGTGCCTATTTCCATCGTGTCGGATAGAGATCCGAGATTTACCTCGCGATTTTGGAAAAAGTTGCAAGAAGCTTTGGGTACCAAGTTGCATTTCAAGACCGCCTTTCACCCCCAAACCGATGGTCAATCCGGCGGATAATTCGGATACTTGAGGATATGTTAAGATGTTGCGTCCTCGAGTTTAGTGGTTCATGGGAGCGGTATTTGCCGTTGATTGAATTCGCCACAACAACGACTTTCAATCAAGTATTAAGATGGCACCCTACGAGGCCTTATGCGATCGTAAATGCCGTACACCATTGTTTTGGACCGAGCTCGGTGAAAGCAAGATTTTCGGGTGGATTTGATTAGGGATGCTGAGCGAAAGTGAAAGTAATCCGTGAAAGTCGAAGATAGCCTCCGATCGTCGAGAAGTCGCACGCGGATCTGAAGCGTAAGGATATCGAGTATCGGTGGGTGATAAAGTGTTTCTCAAGGTATCGCCTTGGAAAAAGATACTCGAGTTGGCCGTAAGGGCAAGTTGAGCCCGAGGTTCATTGGGCCATATGAGATATCGAGCGAGTCGGTCCGGTGGCATATCGCTTGATTTTGCCCCCGAACTCAAAAAGGTTCACGATGTCTTTCACGTTTCGATGCTTGACGCTATAGATCCGATCCATCGCACGTGATTAGTCCATCGAAATTGAAATTCAAGCTAATATGAGTTATGAGGAAGAACCGATTCGTATCCTATCACGAGAAGTGAAAGAGTTTGAAACAAGCGGGTTCCGCTAGTGAAAGTGTTATGGCTCAAGCACGGGATAGAAGAAGCTACTTGGGAGACCGAGAATTCTATGAAAGAGCGATATCCAAACCTATTTACGGTAAGATTTTGGGACGAAAATTTCTTAAGTGGGGAGAGTTGTGACAGCCAAAATAGACCCTAGCCGGAATGTGGTTTCGGGACCACTAAACCGAGTCATAAAAATAATTAATTGTTATATTCTATGCTTACTATGTGTGTGCATGCATATGTGGAAATTTCATTCTCTAATTTTACCCATTTGTATGAGAAAGTATTAAATAGGGATCAAAGTGAAACATGGTGAAATATGATAGGCTAATTTTAAATGGCTTGTTAGTACATGTTAACAAAAGGTGGAGTTGCATGTCAAATAATCCCTTCCTAAGGAGGAGTGGCCGGCCATGACAAGGTTATGGGCAAGGAACATGTTCCCAACATGTTTTACTAATGGATGATGTTAGAAATAATAAACAACTAAGCATGGGTGAGAAAAGAAAAAAATGTGTGTGAGAGAGTAGCATCCCCCATTGCCGTGCAACCAAGAAGAAGAAAACAAAAAATTTGTTCATGCTTGCTCTCTCCCTTTTGGCCGAAAATACTAAGAGGAAGAAGGGATTTTGCTTCATTTCCTTTGTTTAGAAGAGATCTAGAAGGAGATTTGGCTAAGTTTGCATCAAGATTAAGGTATGTATGAGGTTGTGTTGGGAGTTTCATGCATGGTTTGGTTGCTAATTTGATGTGCATGTTAGCCATGGCTCAAATCCTTGTTATGCCATGGAAATGGTATTTGGCCAAAGTTGTTATGGTGATAAAGCCATTGCATGCTAAGTGTGAAGCTTGATGATGATGCATGCAATGATGGATTGTCTACTCTTGAGTAAGATTTTGAGTTTTCTTTTGTGTTTAACCATGATTGAAGTTGAATGGAGCATGATTGTCATATTCAGCCATGATGCATTCATGAGCATGGTTCATGCTTCTTGCATGTTAGATAAAATTTGTATTTTGGATGGCTATGGACACCTTGAAATTCGCCATGCTCATATTGTATATATATGTTTGCACATGATGTTTTGGCTATGAAGAAAGTGATGAATATATTGGTTTAAAGAAGAAGATGTGGAAGAATGCTTGTGAAATTGCAAGCACAATTGACCTACACACATATAAGTGCTTGATGCTATATTATAAGTTTTGGGCCACAATGTGCAAAGCATTAACTAGTAAAATGCATGCTGTTTTTGTGAGGTATTAAGTGCAAAATTGACCTCAACATGTACATGAATATTCGCCTTGGGTAGCCTATTGAAGGCCTTAGCTTTTCCTTGATGCTCAAATAAATTGTATTGAATTGCTTGATGTAGTATAAAATGTGCATGACCATTGTGTATTCAAGCTAAAGAGTGGCCATATGACCATTTAAACTCCTTGTCATATTCGCCATAAGCAAGCACAATGAGGTTTTAATAAATTGAATTTGTTTGAATTAGCTCAAGAGCTAAGAGGGCCACAATTGGACAAGGGAAGGAAAAGGTGATCGAATAGCCGAAAAAGCCGTTCGACAACATCCGAGGTAAGTCCTCAAGAAGTGACCCTACTTGAATTATGTGAAATAAAGTATGGATGTGTATTGATTATTGATTATGTATGTATGAGCATTTGAATTCTACCGGGCTAAGTCCCGGCGAATATGCTTGTGATTATATTTGCGTTTGAGCCTTAGTAACGAAAATGAAATATGTATGTCCAATGATTATTGATGTATGTGTACATGAGAAATTGAATGATATCCGGGCTAAGCCGAAGACAATTATGCTGGAAATTATATCCGGTTAAGACCGAAGGCAATTGTGCTAGTGGCTATATCGGGCTAAGACCAAGGCATTCGTGCGAAGTTATTCTATCCGGGCTAAGACCGAAGGCATTTGTGCACGTGATTATTCCGGTTATATTCCGAAGAATCTTGGGCTGGAGGTGAGTGTTGGTTGCTGTAATGAATTCAATTAGTACACTCGAAAAGCCCAAAGGATAAGGTACGTTATATGTGCATTGGAAAGTCGACATGTTTGAGTAACATTCGCTCAATCGACTAATGAATTTCAGTTATTGAATTGATTGATACTTTGTGAAAGTATATAATAATGAAGTGTGAAGTAAGAATGTGTATTAATGAAATGATGCATTTGGCTATGTGAATGTATTGCTGTAATTAGAGCTGATTATATTCCTTGAGACTTACTAAGCATAAAAAAATGCTTACCCCGTTACTTTGGCTCTCTGTTTTATAGATTTCGCTCGATAGCAATCGGATTCGGGATCAATAAAGTCGAAGTCATCCACACTATCCATGCCTCTATTTTGGTATAAATTTTGGTTGAACTTTGAAATGGCATGTATAGGACTACCCCTTGTTGGTTGAATATGTTGTGATGTATATATGTACGGCCATGCGAAAATGGCTCGTAAAAGTGAAGTATCGACTTAGACTAATTGTGGTTTGTATGTATATATTTGGTGTCATGATGTGGCTATGGCTTGGAAATGGGAATGTTGGTCATATGATCAGCCATTGGCATGGTTAAAATGATCATATATGAACCTATGTATGGCAAGACTAGTTGGTTCATGGAGACTACCAAATAGGTAAGACCTACCTTAAAACAGATGCTGCCAGCTGCAGTGACGTGAATGTGAAAAATCACCAAAATTCGTAGGAATGGAATTAAATAGTGAATAAGCTATGTAAATGAACCTTGATGAGTCTATTTTCATATGGAAGAAACGAAATGGTCATAGGAGTTACATGTTAAGAGATATTAAAGCTATTGTGAGACAGGGCCAGAACGGTTTCTGGGTTCCCTGTCGCAACTTTAAAAATTTACTATAAATTATCCAAAAGTAATTAGGAGACATACCTTATATGTAAAGATTCCATTTTGAGTCTAGTTTCATTAGAAACAAACGGGACCAGCATTAAAGCCCTGTACAGAGAGATATTCAAGTTATACCGCGCGAAGGTCAGAGCAGTCGATCCATGTAACATGGGTGGCTTTAACTAATAAATTGTACCAATTGGCCCAACCAAAAATTCTAGAAATAAATCCATGGATGGATATATGAGTCTAAATTCAGGGAAAATTTACAAAACCAGTTTCCGAGTTTTGAAACTCGAGAAATGATTTTTAAGGCGCAGTGACGCAGTTTTCCAGCCTGACTGGAAATGTCAAATGGATGGGCAAAACAAGTGAACTTGGCTTGTTAACCCCTCGTGTCCGACACCGGTGATGGTCTCGGGTTCGGGGTGTTACATGACTAGTTGCTGACGATCCCCGAGCCTGTAGCTTCCAAATGAGATCTATAAAACAGAGGAAACAAAGTAAACGGAGTAAGCATTACATTGCTTAGTAAGTTTTAAGCAATGTCAACAGATAACAACCAAATTATAACATAGTTGTTCGTATTTTTATTTCACTCTTCCTTCGGGCATACCATACCCTTTTCCGAATATGCACGTCTCATCATATGTAATAGGCAGATAAATTCTCGCTTGATGGTGACCTCTTATGATCATAGGTACATTACATATTTTTACCTAACTTCCCACATTGACCAAATGCACAATAATCATAGAACAATCTTATTGCTTTACTCACATGTGCATCACATAACGACCTTGTGATTTAGTCTAAATCAAACTTAAATATAATCTCAAATACATACCTGACCAACTTAACGCATTGAACGTATTTATTACTAATTGTCACTGTGGAGTCGCATAATCTTACGCTTTACTTGAATCTTGACCAAAACCTTTAGTTCGGGCTTACCGGACAAAATCTCCACACGTAGTCATCGGGTCATTAGAGCTCGGATATAGTACGAGCACGAAGCCTCTGTCATTAATCGGTGATAATATTCTCGCATAAAGCTGCGGGGTTTTAACACGGATATAATCTCGACACAAATGCCCTTCGGGACTTATCACATTTATACACTTTCACATCCATCACGTTGGCCACTCGGCCCTATCACATATATACACTTTCACATTCATCACATTGGCCATTAGGCCTTATCACACATATACGCTTTCACATTCATCACATCGGCCATTAGGCCTTATTACATATATATACACTTTCACATTCATCACATCGGCCATTAGGCCTTATCTCATATTTATACACATTCACATTCATCGCGTAGAATCTTAAATTAAAATATAAATTTTCATGTATTCACATCACAATTATTCAAATATACTTCACATACCACATATACTATCATGTACAGACTTGGTCTTGGCCGAATCTACATCAATCATTTTCCAATGAATAATTCAATTTCACGCCATACTATCATTTCATATTCGAATACTCATAAACTTACAATCTCACAAATTTTAATATCAAAGGTCCATCCAACACTCATATATCATTTTACAATATCACGAATTAGAATTCAAGTATGGGTTTAATCAATAGCTTATGAGCAGCTAAAACAAGTTTTATCCATGTTTACAACAAAATCACATATTCGCTCTGAGCTGTTTTCCTGAGAAATGGTCACTAAATTATTTATAACTGGAGCTACAAGGCTCCAAATCACTTGCCGTTAATTTTCCCTGAATATAGACTCGTATATATTCCAGCCATAAATTTTTTAGAATTTTAGGTTTGGCCAATCAATACCAGATTTTTCTTAAAGTTTCCCCTGTTTCACTGTTTGACTAACCTGACCAGTCTTCACTACGAATCAAAATTCTCATTGTACAGAATTCGAAGTATGTTCTATTTGATTTCATTTGAAACTAGACTCATTAAGGAGTCTAAGCATATAAATTTTATCTTGTAACCATTTTTGTACAAATTATAGTGATTTTCTTAAAACAGAACAGGGGATTTCAGAGTCATTCCGACACTGTCTCACAAAACTTTAAATATACCTTTAAAGGAAATTCCTTTGCTTACACAGTTTCTTTTATAAGACACTAGACTCAATAAGCTTCATTTTCATATTTTATTCAACTTCTAACTCACCTTCTACAATTTTTGGTGTATTTTCAAAGTTACAATACTGCAGCAACTCAAATCTGTCAAGACTAGTTTGGCACTTAAACTATATAAATTCATCCTTCTCGCTACTAAGTTTATATAATCTTTAAGCATACTAAAGTAAAGTTCAAACACTTAAGAACATACCTCGGATACTGTTGAACAATTACAAAACGGCTATTCAATTACATTCGCCTTCCCGCTATACAAGATTGATTCCTTGAGCTCGTGAACTAAATCAACCAATTTAACAACTCAATTTACATTCGGCAATGTCATCACATACATAACAAAATTAGATTCATTTCTTAAACCATCCACGGGAAATCACCTTCCAAGAACCTTAATTTACTTTAAGCTAAACCACTTCATGGTATACATATACACATTCGGCTAATATCAAACAAGGTTAGCACTTAGCCGAAATAATTTCTTTAACATTTTAAATTTCATTCGGTCTAATCTCCATATCAACTACTAATTCACAATAAGAATCAAATCCAAAATCAGCTACTATAATATATATCTAAATGCAATGTAGCTACTTAGTTGATTATCAATTATCACTTAATTCACATATTAACACATAACATCTCACATTAGCAATTCATTTGTATTATTCGAATACGAGCTCAACATGCAACCTCATCCCTTTAGTTTTCCATTCAATAATCGAACACAAAGATCACATGTCTAACTCACTATCCAATCTTGATTTCTAACACAAATACTCTCCCTTAACCGAATGTCCATAACCAATTTACAAAACATTTTCACTTCAAACTAAAATAATACCTTATAATCAACTTATAATCGCAATTACAATCTAATCATCTCTAATTTCTAACACCTTAACCACATTTTCATATAATTATAAAAAAATTTCCCGAATTCATGAATGAATTTCCGATTTCACACCCCCCCTTTTTTTATCAAAATAAGAATTCAAGCTAAAATCACTAAAATCTCTAAGCTCACAAATCAACTTGCATTATAAATCATCAACCACAAAGTCCTCACGCCAAGACAACCATGGCCAAATGAGCTATCCCAACAATTTATAAAATTCAAACCATAGGCTAATTAAAATACTAGATAACCACTTAAAAGTATATGAATTTCCCAAAAAATAAAAATCAAACATACCTTCTTAAAGCATTTGTAAGTGCCGATTGTTCAAGAATTCTCTTCTTCTTTTTACTAAGTGAATTCGGCAAGTGGGAAAGAAAGACCCCTCCCTTTGTTTTTATCACCCATTTCTTTTAATATAAGTTCACATTTCATATTATTTATTCATTATTTCCTTTTTGTAATATAAATTATTAACATATAATAGATATAATATGGTTTAACCCATAACATGGCCGGCCACCATCATGAAAAATGGGGACTTTGACATGCAAGTCCCCATATTAAATCCCTGCAACAATTTGGCCATTTAAAAATTAACCAACACATTTTCATTGTTTCTCACATAAGCCCTTTTTGATCAAATTCGCATTCAAACGACAAAATCAGAGTATCAAAAATTCACACACAAATTGTAACATAATATAGACATGAAATTTAATAATCAATTATTTGTGTGACTCGGTTTTGTGGTCTTGAAACCACTTCCCGACTAGGGTCAAATTAGGGATGTCACAATACTTGTGTTGGATTAATTATATTTCTTGAACTCGAAATTATTAACTCATGTTTACACTATTACGAATAAATTCACAGAAACCCGATAATTTGCTAACTTATGAACAAACTTACATACAAAAATCCATTCATCTCTTGACATATCCCTATGTCAATTCAACCGAATAAATAGATTCTAGTAAGCAAACATGTTATTGCACAAACATACTCATTAAACTGAACTAATCTCTTATGTATCCCTATGACAATTCAAATGATTAATTAAATCTAATCAGCATATAAAAGACTATGTGAGGTGACAAGGCATCCCTACCTTGAAATAGTTTAATCACAATAATCTTGCAAGTTATGCAAGGCAATAATATCGCCAGATGCATTGCTAATTTAACCTTCAGCTACCTTAGAAGAATAAACATGCACTGATTAAGTACTGTGTCAATTAATTAAAATTGCAATCCGTTTAAATAATTAATTCATTAGCTACCTAACAGTCGTAATGCGAGAATAACTTAAGCATGATTTTACTTAACCAAGAAATTTACCGAGGCCTATAACAGCATAAACGTCATTTTAACAATTCAAGCAGGTAGTATATAATTAACTCGACACAAACTTAATTTAAGCTAAATTGATTAAAATAACCATTTCAATAGCATAAATATTCATAAGCATGTTCATCAAAACAACAACAAAACTTAAATAGATAGGGAACAATAAGCAAATCCGGTGTTTCTCCTTGGCTTGACTAGTTGCTCCGTTCTTTGTTCTTCGTTGCCCTCGAATATCAAGGTGGCTTATTAACACCTAATGGTAGCTCCAAAATGGCTAATGAGAGCCTCTTACCCAATAGAAGAAATCGACACTTGAACAAGAGGGAAATGGGATGGAAAAATGGGAGAAAAGTGAGAGAGGGAATGAGAGAATGTTGTGGAATGAGGGATGGCTTGAATGATCAGAAAGGGGTGGCTTTTATAGCTGAGTATGGAAGCTAAAAATAGCAAAATGTAACGCCCCGTACCCGATACCGTTGCCGGACTCAGACACGAGGTGTTAACGGACTTAATTCATTTATTTATACAGTTCATTTTAAAATTTCCAGACAAGCTGGCTAACTGCGTCACTGTTACCTTAAAAATCATATCTCCAGCTCCAAAACTCGAAACCTGATTCCATAAATTTTCCCTGAAACTAGACTCATATATCCAACTACAAATTTTTTTCTAGAATTTTTGGTCAGGCCAATTAGTACAGTTTATTAGTTAAATGTCTCCCCTGTTTCAGGGTTCGACTACTCTGACCTTCATGCATTACGATTTAGATATCTCCCTGAAAAGGGCTTCAATACATATGCCGTTTGTTTCTAATGAAACTAGACTCAAAAAGGAATCCGTACATATAAAGCATGACTTCTAATTATCTCTGGTTAATTTATGGTAAATTCCAAAGTCAGAACAGGGGATCCAGTAATCGCTCTAGCCCTGTTTCACGAAAACTTAAACATCTCGTAAATTACGGCTCATATGGTCGTTTTGCTTCTTCCATATGAAAATAGACTCATCAAGGTTCGATTAAATAATTTATTCACTAATTAATTCAATTCCTACTATTTTTAGTGATTTTTCAAATTCACTTCACTAATGCAGTCAGCATCTATTTTTAAGGTAGGCTTTACCTATTTCATGGTTTTCCATGGATCAACTAGCCATTTGTCATACAAAGCACCAAAATGATCGTAATTAACCATTCTAATGGCTAATCATTACCAAGCATTTCCATACCACTCAATGAACAATATACAAAATGATTATAACGCTATGCTCAAAATATATATAAGCCATTTTCGCATGGCTATCCAAATATATACATTACCAAAAGTACTTGACTAACAACAAAGGGCGGTCCTATACATGCCATTATCAAGGTTCAACCAAAAGAGTACCAAAAGGGCTTTGATAGTGTGGGCGACTTGACTTTGACACTCCCGAGTCCGATAGTGACGAGCAAAATCTATAAAACAGAGAATCAAAGCAACGGAATAAGCATTTAATGCTTAGTAAGTTTGAGTAATGAAATCATGCACAATCAAGTATAGCATTCATATGACTAAACGAATAATTTCATATACACATATTCTCAAAATCATACCTACTTCACATTTCCAACCCTTATATTCATACATAAGGAATCAACTTGGCTAAAGGCGGAAGCTTGTTAATCGATTGAGCGAATACTATTAAAAGGAATCAACTATTCCAATGCATATCTGAAACATACCTCATCGTTGGGATTTTACGAGCGTATTAATTGAAAGTATTACAGCAAGATCACTCATTCCCAAACCAAGTACCTTGATTTAGCGGATATAGCTACTCATTGAAATGCCTTGGGACTTAGCAGGATATAGTAACTTCGCACAAATGCCTTGGGACTTAGCCCGAAATTAGTCACTAGCACAAATGCCTTGGGACTTAGCCGGTTACCATCCGAATATTCATGCACATATATCAATAAATCATATCACATCTATATTTCATTTTCATCACTAGAACTCAAACACAAGACACTTGTCAACCATTCCCATTTTTCAGCTCAATAGCCACATACAAAGAGCATGATTTGATTTGCTTTATGACATGATCTCTATGCACATTCGGCTACCCGTCATAAGTATAAACTAATTATCTCGACATATAATTCAAATAGAATCATTATATCATCATTTATTTGTTATGCTTATACGTCATAACTTAATCAAATCATAAACTACGTTCCATTACTCAAAGACTTACCTCGGATGTTGTCGAACGATTTCGACGGCTATTCGATCACTTTTTCCTTTCCCTTATCCAACTTTGATCCTCTAAGCTCTTGAGCTAATTCAGACAAATTTAACTTATTAAAGTCTCATTATGCTAGCTTATGGCCGAATATGACAAGAAATTTAATAGGTCATATAGCTACTTTTAGCTCAAATACAAAATGGTCATACGCATTTTTAATCACATTAAGCAATTTAATACAATTAATTTAACAAACCTTAAATTCAACTTATAACAATATATACTCAATATTCAAAACATTTAACATCACTTCATCATAATTTTACATCATGGCGAATGCTCCTTTTAAACCATTTACCCTCACAAAGCATAAATTTCACCATCAAACTTACAAGCTTATAATCCCATGAATTTTAACATCATAATATCCATCCAACTCTCACTCATTAATTTCTATCATAAATCTCAAAATCTATAGTTTTCTTTTTTTTTTTCTACCCATGACCGAAACCTCCAACAACACCAAATAAAAATATACTTCATGGGTTTAAGGTAGAACCAAGAAAGGAACTCATAAATATCAAGATATAAGCAGACTATCATTGTTCATCTAGATTTAGCATGAAACAACAACCATCACCCTTGTTAATTACCATAGCGAAAACCTTACTCATTCCAAAATCAAAATTTCAACATGGGTTACAAAATAACTTGATATCTCACCCAAGATCAACTAAAATTTCAAGAACTAGTATAAACTCCTTACCTTAATATTAACCTAAGATGACCGAATGCTTCCTCCCTTCTTCCTCTTTTCATTTCGCCATGAAGAACCGATTTCTCCTTTCATTCTTCTTTTCTTTTATTATCCTTATTATTTCTTTTATTTATTTCCTTTCTTTTAAATAAAATAATAACCATTTAATTAAGATTTACTACATATTTTAATATATGTACCATCATGGCCACCACTATGTATAAAAAAAGGAGTATTTGACATGCAAAACCATTGTTTTCACTACATGCTTTAATAGATCCTTATAGATTAACCTATCACATTTCAAAAGTGTCACACATAAGTCCTATTAGCTAAATTCACATGCAATCGACTAAATCAAGCTTAAAACTTTCACACATTCATATTCACATATTTTAGACAATAAATATCATATTCAAATACTTGTTGACTCGGTTTAGCGGTCCGAAACCACTTCCGACTAGGGTCAATTTAGGGTCACAACTCTCCCCACTTTAAGAAATTTTTGTCCCGAAAATCTTACCGGTAAATAGGTTTGGGTATCGTTCTTTCATAGAGTTCTCGGTTTCAAGTAGCTTCTTCGATCCGTGTTTGAGCCAGTAACACCTTTACTAACGGAATCCTTTTGTTTCAGAACTCTTTCACCTCACGGCGAGGATCTGAATCGGTTCTTCTTCATAACTCAAGTCGATTGAATTTCAACCTCGATGGACTAATTATGTGCGAAGGATCGATCAGAACGTCAA
Source organism: Gossypium arboreum (assembly GCF_025698485.1). Classification (NCBI taxonomy): domain Eukaryota; kingdom Viridiplantae; phylum Streptophyta; class Magnoliopsida; order Malvales; family Malvaceae; genus Gossypium; species Gossypium arboreum. The sequence goes on from NC_069070.1 coordinate 25,402,109, forward strand.
GCATCGAAACATGAAAAGCGTTGTGAATCCTTTCAAGTTCGGGGTAAAAGCAACCTATATGCAATGGACCAACTCGTTCGGAGATTTCATACGCCTAATGAATCTCGAACTCGGTTTGCCCTTACGGCCAAATCGAGTATCTTTTTCCAAGGTGAAACCTTAAGAAACACTTTGTCTCCCACCTGATACTGAATATCTCTTTATTTTAAATCCGCGTACGACTTCTGACGATTTGATGCTGCCTTCAGACTTTCACGAATTATTTTTACTTTCACAGAGCTCGGTCCAAAACAATGGTGTACGGCATTTACGACCGTACAAAGCCTCGTAAGGTGCCATCTTAATACTTGATTGAAAACTATTGTTGTAAGCGAATTCAATCAAAGGTAAATACCGCTCCCATGAACCATTAAACTCGAGGATGCAACATCTCAACATATCCTCAAGTATCTGAATTATCCGCTCGGATTGACCATCAGTTTGTGGATGAAAAGCGGTGCTAAAATGCAACTTGGTACCCAAGGCTTCTTGCAATTTCTTCCAAAATCGCGAGGTGAACCTCGGATCTCTATCCGACACAATAGAAATAGGTACCCCGTGTAATCTTACAATTTGAGAAACGTACAATTCAGCTAGTTTATCCAGTGAAAAATCTGTACGTACGGGGATAAAGTGAGCCGACTTAGTCAGTCTATCAACAACAACCCAAATCGCATCTTTCTTACTTACCGACACTGGCAACCCAGATACAAAATCCATCGTGACTCGATCCTATTTCCATTCAGGTATCATGATCGGCTGAAGTGAACCTGTAGGCACTTGATGTTCCGCTTTCACTTGTTGACATATTAAACACTTCGAAACAAATTCGGAAATGTCTCGTTTCATACCATGCCACCAAAACTGACGTCTCAGATCGTTGTACATTTTCGTACTCCCCGGGTGAATTGACACTCGGCTACAATGAGCTTCGTTTAGAATCATCGAAATAAGTTCTGAATTTCTTGGAACACACAAACTACTTCTGAACCTCAAACAATCATCATCATCAATTTGAAACTCTGATTCCATATTCGAAACACATTCAGCCCGTTTTGCAACCAATTCATCATCGACTTTCTGAGCTTCACGAATTTGATGAATCAACAATGGTTTGGCCTTTAATTCAGCTACTAACACATTGTCGGATAGAAAAGACAAGTGTACATTCATCGCTCGTAAAGCAAACAGTGATTTACGACTTAAGGCATCCGCAACCACATTAGCCTTTCCCGAGTGATAGTCAATGACAAGCTCATAATCTTTTAACAGGTCGAGCCAACGTCTTTGTCGCAGATTCAAGTCTCTTTGAGTCATCCAATATTTGAGACTTTTGTGATCCGAATATACATGGCACTTCTCGCCAAATAAGTAATGTCGCCATATTTTCAAAGCAAATACGATGGCAGCTAGTTCGAGATCATGGGTCGGATAATTTTTCTCATGTGGCTTCAATTGTCTCGACGCATAGGCCACAACTCGACCTTCTTGCATCAATACACAACCCAACCCAAGTAAGGATGCATCACTGTAGATGACAAATTCCTTGCCTGATTCAGGCTGCACTAGTACTGGAGCTTCAGTCAAATAAGTTTTCAATTGATCGAAACTTTTTCGACATTTTTTCGTCCATTCAAACTTAACATCTTTACAAGTAGTTTCGTTATTGGTGTGGCTATCATCGAGAAACCCTTTACAAAGCGTCAGTAGTAATCGGCAAGTCCCAAAAGCTCGAACTTCAGTAATATTTCTCGGAGGCTTCCAGTTAAGTATGGCCGAAATTTTGCTCGGATCAACTCGAATACCCGATGCAGATACCCCATGACCCAAGAAGCTAACCTCTCTTAACCAGAACTCACACTTACTGAACTTAGCATATAACTGCTTATCCCATAAAATTTGCAACACTAATCGCAGGTGTTCAACATGATCGGTTTCATTTCTTGAATAAACCAAAATATCATCGATAAACACAACTACAAACCAATCCAAAAACGGTCTGAAGATCCGATTCATCAAATCCATAAATACCGCAGGGGCATTAGTGAGCCCAAACGGCATCACTAAGAATTCGTAGTGACCGTACCTCGTTCTAAAAGCGGTTTTGGGTATATCCGAATCTCGAATTCGCAACTGATAATAACCCGATCTCAAATCTATCTTTGAAAACACTGAGGCTCCTTTCAGTTGATCAAACAAATCATCAATACGTGGTAACGGATATTTATTCTTTATAGTCACTTTATTCAACTGATGATAGTCGATGCACAACCTCATGGTTCCGTCCTTCTTTTTCACAAACAATACTGGTGCACCCCAAGGTGAGAAACTTGGTCGAGCGAAACCTCTATCCATCAACTCTTGCAGCTGAGCTTTCAATTCCTTCAATTCCATTGGTGCCATACGATACGGAGCTATCGAAATAGGTGTAGTCCCAGGTACAAGCTCAATACCAAACTCTACCTCCCGAACAGGTGGGAAACCCGGTAATTCTTCGGGAAAAACATCCGGATATTCACAAACCACCGGTAGCGATTCAAGTTTCTTTTCTGGCTCTTTATTATCAAGTACGCATGCAAGATACACTTCACACCCCTTTCTCACATATTTTTGAGCTAACATCGAGGATACTATTGTTGGCAATCCATTCAAGACAGTAGACTCAACTCGGATTATCTCATCATTTGCACATCTCAAATCAATAGTCTTGCTTTTGCAATTCACAAACGCATCATGCACGGTCAACCAATCCAAACCGAGAATAACATCAAATTCATCAAATGGTAAAAGCATCAAGTCCGCCAGAAAACAGGAACCTCGAATTACTAGGGGACATTTCTTACACACCTTATCAACAAGCACACAACGACCCAAGGGATTCGACACTCTAATAACGAACTCGGTAGACTCAACAGGCAAAGTCTTACTGGATGCTAAAGTCTCACATATATAAGAATGAGTAGAACCAGGTCAATCGATGCAATCACATTAGTATCAAAGAGAGTGAAATCTTGGTAATAGCATCGGCGAGGAAGCATCCTCTCGTGCACGTATGGCATAAGCTCTAGCAGGAGCACGAGCCTCAGATCTGGTTGTAGCGTCTCTAGATCCTCTCTGACCACCACTAGGATGTCCCGTATTTCTAGATGGTCTACCTCGGCGATAGTAGCACCGGTTTGAACTCTGATTTACATTTTGTTCAGACAGTCTCGGGCAATCCTTGATAAAGTGGTCAGCTGATCCGCACTTATAACAGGAGCAGTCATGGAATCTACAACTCCCCGAATGCCATTTATCGCAATACTGGCACTCTATTCTATCTCGACGATCATTTCCAACATCGGCGCCATCAAGTGACTCGTGTACTCATAGGGGGTCGATCACGATCTCGTCTAGAAAAGCCCGAAGTGTCTCTAGATCAGCTTAAATCATCTCTAAATTTCTTCGATGACTGTTGAAAGGGCTTTCCCGAAGATCTCTTACGAAACTCCTTTGCTCCCATATCAGCTTTTCTTTTCTCCTTACTGAGCTCCTCGGCTTTGCAAGCTCGCTCGACAAGTACCACAAATTCATTGATTTCTAAAATGCCAACATACAGCTTTATATCATCGTTCAGTCCATCTTCGAAACGTTTACACATCACAACTTCTGAAGAAATGCATTCTCGAGCGTACCGGCTATGCCTTACAAACTTTCGTTCATAATCAGTAATTGACATGGAACCTTGTTTAAGCTCAAGAAATTCTTTCCGTTTTTGATCAATGAATCTCTGACTGATATACTTTTTTCGAAACTCGGTTTGGAAAAACTCCCAAGTTACTTGCTCTGGGCACAATGAAATCAACGTATTCCACCAATAGTAGGCGAATCACGTAGCAAGGAGATAGTACACTTTAGGCATTCATCGGGTGTGCAAGATAGTTCATCGAGTACCCGAATAGTGTTATCCAACCAAAATTCAGCTTGCTCGGCATCATCCCATGCAGTAGCTTTAAATTGAAGAGCCCGTGTTTTGATTCATCAGCTGGGGCTTATTTGACCTTATTTGGTCGATTCACGGAGGTATTGCAGTCTTGAGGGGTTGTATTAGTCGGGAATGGAGGTTGTGGAACAGTAGTATTAGTTCGAATATCTTGATTGAACCAATCATTCATCACGCTATAAAAAGCTTGTCTAGCTTCGTCATTCTGATTACTAGTAATAGGTTGAGAGTCCGCCGGCACTGTCCCTTGTGCGGGAGCAGGCGCTACACCCTCAAGATCATCAGCTATCGCTCGGTTGGGATCGGGATCCATTTCTATAAGTAAACACATTTTTAACTGTCAGAAATCACCACACTATCAAATAAACACATAATGGCATGTATAGCTAGACCCAAACGTATTACGGTAGTCCTAGAATCGACTAAATCATAGCTCTGATACCAATAAAATTGTAACGCCCCGTACCCGAGACCTTTGCTGGAGTCAGACACGAGGTGTTAACTGCATCACTGTCACCTTAAAAATCATATCTCGAGCTCCAAAACTCGAAAACTGATTCCGTAAATTTTTCCTGAAACTAGACTCATATATCCAACTACAAATTGTTTTATAGAATTTTTTGTTGGGCCAATTAGTACAGTTTATTAGTTAAAGTCTCCCCCATTTCAGGGTTTGACTACTCTGACCTTCATGCATTACGATTTAGATATCTCCCTGAACAGGGCTTCAATACATATTCCGTTTATTTTTAATGAAACTAGACTCAAAAAGGAATCCGTACATATAAAGCATGACTTCTAATTATCTCTGGTTAATTTATGGTAAATTTCCAAATTCAGAACAGGGGATCCAGTAATTGCTCTGGCCCTGTTTCACGAAAACTTAAACATCTCGTAAATTACGGCTCATATGGTCGTTTTGCTTCTTTCATATGAAAATAGACTCATCAAGGTTCGATTACATAATTTATTCACTAATTAATTCCATTCCTACTATATTTAGTGATTTTTCAAATTCACTTCACTGCTGCAGTCAGCATCTATTTTTAAGGTAGGCTTTACCTATTTCATGGTTTTCCATGGATCAACTAGCCATTTGTCATACAAAGCACCAAAATGATCGTGATTAACCATTCCAATGGCTAATCATTACCAAGCATTTCCATACCACTCAATGAACAATATACAAAATGATTATAACGCTATGCTCAAAATATATATAAGCCATTTTCGCATGGCTATCCAAATATATACATTACCAAAAGTACTTGACTAACAACAAAGGGCAGTCCTATGCATGCCATTATCAAGGTTCAACCAAAAGAGTACCAAAAGGGCTTTGATAGTGTAGGCGACTTCGACTTTGACACTCCCGAGTCCGATAGCTGACGAGCAAAATCTATAAAATAGAGAATCAAAGCAACGGAATAAGCATTTAATGCTTAGTAAGTTTGAGTAATGAAATCATGCACAACTGAAGTATAGCATTCATATGACTAAACGAATAATTTCATATACACATATTCTCAAAATCATACCTACTTCACATTTCCAACCCTTATATTCATACATAAGGAATCAACTTGGCTAAAGGCCGGAAGCTTGTTAATCGATTGAGCGAATACTATTAAAAAGGAATCAACTATTCCAATGCATATACGAAACATACCTCATCGTTGGGATTTTACGAGCGTATTAATTGAAAGTATTACAGCAAGATCGCTCATTCCCAAACCAAGTACCTTCGGGATTTAGCCGGATATAGCTACTCGCTCAAATGCCTTGGGACTTAGCCGGATATAGTAACTCGCACAAATGCCTTGGGACTTAGCAGGATATAGTAACTCGCACAAATGCCTTCGGGACTTAGCTCGGATATAGTAACTTGCACAAATGCCTTCGGGACTTAGCCCGTAATTAGTCACTAGCACAAATGCCTTCGGGACTTAGCCTGGTTACCATCCGAATATTCATGCACATATATCAATAAATCATATCACATCTATATTTCATTTTCATCACTAGAACTCAAACACAAGACACTTGTCAACCATTCCCATTTTTTCAGCTCAATAGCCACATACAAAGAGCATGATTTGATTTGCTTTATGACATGATCTCTATGCACATTCGGCTACCCGTCATAAGTATAAACTAATTATCTCGACATATAATTCAAATAGAATCATTATATCACCGTTTATTTGTTATGCTTATACGTCATAACTTAATCAAATCATAAATTACGTTCCATAACTCGAAGACTTACCTCGGATGTTGTCGAACGATTTCGACGGCTATTCAATCACTTTTTCCTTTCCCTTATCCAACTTTGATCCTCTAAGCTCTTGAGCTAATTCAGACAAATTTAACTTATTAAAGTCTCATTATGCTAGCTTATGGCCGAATATGACAAGAAATTTAATAGGTCATATAGCTACTTTTAGCTCAAATACAAAATGGTCATACGCATTTTTATATCACATTAAGCAATTTAATACAATTAATTTAACAAACCTTAAATTCAACTTATAACAATATATACTCAATATTCAAAACATTTAACATCACTTCATCATAATTTTACATCATGGCCGAATGCTCCCTTTTAAACCATTTACCCTCACAAAGTATAAATTTCACCATCAAACTTACAAGCTTATAATCCCATGAATTTTAACATCATAATATCTATCCAACTCTCACTCATTAATTTCTATCATAAATCTCAAAATATATAGTTTTCTTTTTTTTTTCTACCCATGACCGAAACCTCCAACAACACCAAATAAAAATATACTTCATGGGTTTAAGGTAGAACCAAGAAAGGAACTCATAAATATCAAGATATAAGCAAACTATCATTGTTCATCTAGATTTAGCATGAAACAACAACCATCACCCTTGTTAATTACCATAGCCGAAAACCTTACTCATTCCAAAATCAAAATTTCAACATGGGTTACAAAAATAACTTGATATCTCACCCAAGATCAACTAAAATTTCAAGAACTAGTATAAACTCCTTACCTTAATATTAACCTAAGATGACCGAATGCTTCCTCCTTCTTCCTCTTTTCATTTCGCCAAGAAGAACTGATTTCTCCTTTCATTCTTCTTTTCTTTTATTATCCTTATTATTTCTTTTATTTATTTCCTTTCTTTTACATAAAATAATAACCATTTAATTAAGATTTACTACATATTTTAATATATGTACCATCATGGCCGGCCACTATGTATAAAAAAAAGGAGTATTTGACATGCAAAACCATTGTTTTCACTACATGCTTTAATAGATCCTTATAGATTAACCTATCACGTTTCAAAAGTGTCACACATAAGTCCTATTAACTAAATCCACATGAAATCGACTAAATCGAAGCTTAAAACTTTCACACATTCATATTCACATATTTTAGACAATAAATATCATATTCAAATACTTCGGTGACTCGATTTAGCGGTCCCGAAACCACTTCCCGACTAGGGTCAATTTAGGGCTGTCACACAAAAAGAATCAGCCTAAGAGACCTCTCTTGGCTGGCCAGACACATGGCAAAGTTGAGAGTTTCAACATTGCTATTTTAGGCTTGGGGCAATTTCATAATGCCACAATTAAAGGAGGGGTTTGAATAGATTTTGAAAGTTCTTCAGTGGCCCTTTTGCAAGCATATTTAATCAGCTGAAATGTTGATTTGGGTCAGCATATGGACGGTTCTGGGCTGCCCAACTAGTGGCTGGTTTGGTTCACTCAACATGGTTCGACCAGTGCGGTTAAACTGAACCTTTTCTCCATAATTAATTAAAAATAATTTATTTAACCCAACTTAAACGGGAAATAAAATAAAATTTAATTAATTTATGAATTAAAATACATTTTTGGACCGTCTTAGGCTGGAAATTAATGTGTCTCGATACTTCAAATTACTTCTCGGAGTTGTGCTTTCAGTAGTGTCAGTCGAGCCAATTTTCGCCCTTTCGCGAATCATCGAAAATAGTCAAAATTAATCAAAATTGAGTATAAAATTAACTAAATTCACCATTTTCATATTTTTAACACAATTTAATTATTTTATAATATTTAATTATTTTTCGACAAGAATTTAATCGATTTGCATAAATTTAAGTAAAATGGGTATGAAAATCTTTTAAATTTTTGTGTTTTTAGCAAGTATGGATGAATAATTCATCCATTAACATGTTTTGTTTTATTATATTAAGATTAATAAACATTTTATCATTTTGTCCTTTCATTAAACATTAATAAACCATTATATACAAGGTCATTAAGGTCCACTCAAGCTTACAATGGTCAAATATCAACAAAAGGACCTTTCCTTTATAAAGACATATCAAATAGGCACTTTAACATTTAGCAGGCAACTTTTACATTTTATGCAATTAGGTCCTTTTAACAAATTAAGCACACAAACGATTAAATTTCCATACGAGACTTTCGTACATGCTCATTCACATATGATAAACATTAAAAATAATATTTAAATATTTTTTTGACATGGATATGTGGTCCCAAAACCACTGTTTCGACTAGGGTCTAAACCGGACTGTTACACGAATCTTTTTCTTAACTGGGAAAAATGTCATTTTATGGTTAAGGAAGGGATTGTCTTAGGGCATAAAATCTCAAAGAGAGGAATTGTAGTCGATAGGTGGACATAATTGAAAGAATATCGGCCCCAATTAATGTGAAAGGAGTTAGAAGTTTTTTAGGCCATGCTGGTTTTTACCGAAGGTTTATCAAAGATTTCTCGAAAATTTCTAAACTGTTGTGTTTGTTGTTAGAGAAAGATACAGTGTTTGATTTCAACAAAGCATGTTTGGAAGCTTTTGAAGATCTAAAAAAAGGGTTAATCTCAGCCCCAATAATCATTACACCTGATTGGAGCTTTCCTTTTGAGTTGATGTGTGATGCAAGTGATTATGCCGTTGGAGTTGTGATGGGTCAAAGAAGAAACAAAGTTTTTCACCCTATTTACTATACAAGTAGAACTTTGATGGGAGCCCAACTCAATTATACGATAACTGAAAATGAACTCTTTGCTATAGTTTTTACTTTTGAAAAGTTTCACTCATATCTTATAGGTACCAAAGTTGCAGTATTTACTGACAATGCAGCCATTAAATACTTGCTCACGAAGAAAGATGCAAAACCAAGGCTAATTCGTTGGATACTTTTACTCCAAGAATTTGACCTTAAGATCCAAGACATAAAAAGTGTCAAAAATTAAATAGTTGATCATATGTCGAGGTTGGAGCAAGGTAAGGTAATTAGATCATGTGTGCCTATCAACGAGAATTTCCTAAATGAATACTTATTTGAGGTAAGTCGAATTCATGAAACACCTTGGTTTGCTGATTTTGCCAATTATCTTGCATGTGGAATAATTCCTAAAGAAATGACATACCAACAAAGGAAAAAATTCCTTCATGATAGTAGGTATTATTTTTGGGACGATCCTTTTTGTTTAAACTGTGTGCAGATAATATAATCCAAAAATGTGTAGCTGAAAGTGAAATTGTTGAGATCTTGTATGATTGCCATTCATCTCCAAGTGGGGGACACTTTGGTGGTTCACATGCTGCAGCAAAGATTTTGCAAGTAGGTTTCTTTTGGCCTACACTATTTAAAGATGCTTATGATTATGTGAAGAACTGTGATAAATGCCAAAGGACCGAAAATATATCAAGGAGGAATGAGATGCCCTTAACAAACATTTTTGAGATTGAATTGTTCGACGTATGGGGCATTGACTTCTTAGGCTTGTTTCCTTCTTCATATGGGAACAAATACATCTTAGTTGTTGTGTACTATATATCTAGTGGGTTGAAGCTAAAGAATATCCTACAAGTGATGCTAAGGTAGCCTTGCGATTCCTACATAAGCATCTGTTTACACGATTTAGGACACAAAAGCTGTTATTAGTGATGAAGGTTCTCCCTTTATGAACAAATGGCTTAAGTGGTTGCTTGACAAATATGATGTGAAGCATGAGATTGCTATTGACTATCACCCTCAGTCTAATGGGAAAGTTGAAAGAGTGAACCGTGAAATCAAAGGTATCTTTGAAAGGGTAGTACGCCCTAACAAAAAAGATTGGTCTCAAAGGCTCATTGATGCATTATGGGCCTGTCGAACAACATTTAAGACACTGTTAGGAAAGGCTGCTTATCAGCTAGTCTTTCGAAAGGCATGTCATTTGCCATTAGAGTTGGAGAATAGAACTCATTGGGCTTTGAAGCAATTGAACTTTGATCTTAAGCAAGCCGGTGAGAGAGGATGTTACAACTTGATAAGTTGGAAGAGCTAAGGTTGTTTTCCTAAGAGAATGCCAAAATGTGTAAAGAAAGATCAAAGAGATGGCATGATAGTCATATACAACCTCACAAGTTTAAAGACGGTTAGAAGGTTTTGTTATTTAATTCAAGGTTGAAGTTATTTCTTGGGAAGCTTAAATCCTGATGGAAATGACCCTTTACCATCTATCGAGTTTATCCTCATGGAGCTGTTGAATTATACGAAAATTATGGAGGTACGTTTAAAGTTAATGGTCAACATCTTAAACACTACTGGGATAGTAATGGATCCCGAACTAGCTATAGCAGATGATATTGAGTAATGTGCCAGATCCCACTTAAGGGACAGTGCCTTCTGAATCTAGACCCATGTCGAGCAGTCACAGAGGTGAGGCTAAAGAAGACTTCTTTCAATGATGAATGAGTGGTTCACTCAATACATTCATACAAACCCAGCTGCTCAACAACCTCCACCCCCACCTATTCCCTAATCGATCCCTGTAGTTCCTTACGGTATGGATCCTTTGCGATTGAATAAACTACCTGTTGATAAGAAATGGAAACATGAGGCTAAGGAATTCAGAGCCACTATTAACGATGACCCTGAGAAGGCGATGTTTTGGCTTGAGAACACGATTTGAGTATTTGATGAATTTCTTTTCACACCTGAAGAATGTTTAAAACGTGGTGTATCACTGTTGAGAGACACTGTGTATCAGTGGTGGAATACCTTAATATCTGTAGTTTCGCGAGAAAGAGTTACTTGGGAATTCTTTCAAGTTAAATTCAAAAAAAAATACATCAGCCAACGATTCATTGATCAGAAACGAAAAGAATTTCTTGAATTGAAACAAGGTCGTATGTTAGTAACAGAATACGAAAAAGAGTTTCTTCCAAGGCTATAATGTGTAAAAGGTTCGAAGATGGATTAAATGAAGAAATTAGACTATTAGTTGGGATTATTATTGACCTGAAAGAGTTTGTTGTTCTAGTTGACAGAGCTTGTAAAGCCGAAGAGCTTAGCAAAGAGAAAAGAAAAGTCAATTCTGAGGCTAGGGACTTTAGAAAGAGATTTGTGGGCAAATCACATTAGTTAGCATCAAAGAAATCTAGAGAATATCATCCTCATTCTATTTCTTCTATGGGAATTTCGATCAAAGATAAAGATGCGAGACATTTCAGCTCTAAACCTCAGTCGACATCTGTTGCCAGTGTGGGTAGTGTTAGAAATGTTGGACTTAAATGTAAGCACTGCAATAAGCGACATTACGGTGAATGTAGAATAATGAAAGAAGCTTATTTTAGATGCGGATCTCTTGATCATTATCTCCGGGACTATCCAGAAAAGTTTATAGCTGAAAGAGATCAATTGACGAAAGCAAGTAATATGGCTACTATAGGGAGACCACCCAAAAACATTGGAGATACGAGTGGTATCTGAGGTGCTACAAGAGATTCAACTGTGAGATTTGAGGTACGAGCACCTGTCCGAGATTATGCTATCTATGCACCAGAAGAGGTATCATCGCCAGACGTTATTATTGGTACTTTTTCTCTTTTCAATACTGATATAGTTGTGTTGATAGATCCTGGATTAACCCATTTATATATCTATATGAATTTAGTATTTAAAAAGAGTTTACATGTCCAGTCTACAGAATTTGTAATTAAAGTATCAAACCCCTTAAGCAAGTCTATTTTAGTTGATAAAATTTGTAAGAATTGTCCTTTGATGACCCGAGGTTACTGTTTTCCAGCTGACTTGATACTTTTACTATTCAATGAGTTTGATGTGATTCTGGGTATGGACCGGCTGACTATGCATTATGCAGTTGAGAATTGTAGACGAAAGGTTATCGAATTGAAATGTCAGAATGGTGAAATTCTTCGGATTGAGTCTGATGATTGAAGTGAATTACCTACTGTGATATCGTTTATGTTAGCTCAAAAATGTATGAAAAAGGGCTATAATGCATATCTTGCATACGTACTGGATACTAAGGTGTCTGAATCAAAGATTGAATCTATACCTATTGTTTGTGAGTTTTCGGATGTATTTCTAGAAGAATTACCCGGTTTGCCACCTATCAAAGAGGTTAAATTTGGTATTAAATTAGTATAGGGAACAACACCGATATCAATAGCTCCATACAAAATGGCACCAACAGAATTAAAAGAGTTGAAAGCTCAGTTGCAAGAATTAACAGATAGAGGTTTTCCACGACCAAGTTATTTGCCCTGGGGTACACCGGTATTGTTTGTAAAACAGAAAGATGGCACGATGAGAAAGTGTATCAATTACAGACAGCTAAATACAGTGACTATAAAGAACAAATACCCTCTACCTCGGGTTGATGATTTAGTTTATAAGTTGAAAGGGCTATAGTATTTTCAAAGATTGATTTGAGATCGGGTTATTATCAGTTGCGAGCTAAAAAGTCAGATGTGCCAAAAATCACATTCAGAATGAGGTACGGACATTATGAATTCCTTGTTATGCCTTTAGGATTAACTAATCCTTCTGCAGTTTCTATGGACTCGATGAACCTAATATCCAGACCCTATTTAGACAGATTCGTTTTTGTATTCAATGACGACATTTTGATTTATTCACGATATGAATCTGAACATACCGAGCACTTGAGAATTGTGTTACAATCTTTACGTGATAATCAATTATTTGAAAAGTTTAGCAAATGTGAGTTTTGGCTCCGAGAGTTTGGATTTCTAGGACATATTGTTTCAGCTGAAGGTATTAGAGTTGACCCGAGTAAGGTTTCTACTATTGTTGACTGGAAACCTTCGTGAAATGTGTCTGATAATTTTCTGGGCTTAGCAAGCTATTATTGAAGATTCATGAAAGGGTTTTTGATGATTGTGACATCGATAGCACGACTGTTTCAAAAAGATGTGAAATTCGAATGGTCAGAAACATGTCAGCAGAGTTTCAAACAATTGAAAGTACTACTAACTGAAGCAGCAGTTCTAGATCAACCTAAATCGGGGAAAGAGTTTGTGATTTATAGTGATGCGTCATAACGTTCTGGGATGTGTTTTAATGCAAGAAGGAAAAGTTATAGCTTATGCTTCCCGTCAATTGAAACCACATGAAAAGAACCATCTAACACACGACTTAGAGTTGGCTGCAATTGTGTTCGCTTTAAAAATTTGGCGACACTACTTATATTGTAACACCCCAAACCCGGCATGGACGTTATGACCGGTTCTGATGCGCCACATTGATGCGTTCAAAACATTCCGTATTACTTAGTTTGGAAAAGCTGAGTTGGTGTTGTAAAAGACACTTTTAAAGGTAGGTTAAAGTGAATAGAAGTCATGCACCGTGTAGGAAACTAGGAAAAGAGGAGGTGAGTCCGCTTGACCGCTTAAGTACCAAGCTCTTCCGGATCCAATCCTAGACATGCACACCACCATTGCCACACTCTAACATCTCGTATAATTTTGAGAAAATCGTTTGATTATGTCCGTCTTAAGAAAATGTTTAAGTTGAAAACGTTTGTTTAAAATATTTATTTCCTTGGAAAAACATTTACTTTATGGAAACTTTATGCGTCATCGTGATCTTTTAAAAATCAAGTAGTTTTTATAAAACGAACCCTAGTGCTAACCGGTTTAATAATCCCCAAAATAAAAATAATTAAAAAGAGCGGCCTTATTACAACTTTAAACATAATAAAATAAAATAATCCAAATTAAATGCTAAACTTATTTAAAATTGGCAATCCATCTTCATGGCCACTCAATCCCCTTGACTCCAAGTCCACCAACTAGGGCTCACCGCAAGGAGGGAAGAGGAAGGGGTGAGTTTGGAAAACTCAGTGTATACTGAAACCCATCCAAAGCCCAATTCAGCTCGAGCCCATTGGGCCTAAGCCCTATTCAGATAACAAGACACAAGAAGTCAAGCCCTTTTCGTATCACAAGAGCAAGGCCTTAGCCCTTTTACATAACAATGTGGCCCATAGGCCCGCTTCAAGAACATGAGTATCAATGAAATAATGAATGCAAGCCCATCCGGGAGACTACTCAACCCACCAACCGCTACATCGCCTGCACCAGCCCTACACACCATGTGGGGAATATCTCAACCCACCCAAATTCACACACACCACAGCTTAAAAACGCCGCTCAATTTCAGTCGATTGAGGCAAAGCCTCCAAGACGTGGATGAACCACTTTCAAGATTTCCTCCATTAATACCCCAACCCCATGCAACAGAGATATTAATAAAAGCATATCATGTAAAATACAACATTGATCAATCATGCGATTCACCAATTTAAAACCCTAGGGGTATATCGGTAATTTTGCTCTTTAGGGTAATTTCGATAATTTTGCTCTTTAGGGTAATTTCGTGATTCACGCCATCGCACAAGCTAATTCAATAATTTTTATCGCTTTTATGCAATTTGATTCCACCATCTACCTAATGTGCTAATTTGCCCATCTCTTACCCATATTGGTCCGTAAGCCCATTGGGCCCGCTTTTGGCCCATCAAGCCCCTTTTTCAAATACGCTAAAGCATCACGCTGAACGTGCTTACCACCTTCATGTGCCGATCTAACAATTCCTCTATGACTTGAGAGCATTCACATACTTACATGACCATGAAATGCCGGAATTTGGCATTTCGCTTTTGCCGAATTGAACTAAGAAAGGGTGTTCTGGTACACACCGATTCATGACGATCGCTTCGAGATCCCTTCGATGTCCTACAATTTATTAGCACAGTTCTTATTTACAAACCATAATCACTAAACCCCCAAAACTTACTTATCCATGATCGAACCATATCCCTAAAACCTTTGAAACCTTACCTTTTGCCAAAATCGATAGTTAGCTCGAATCCGATTGCTCCAATGAACCACGCCTTAGATTCAACGCTAAGAAGACTCTAGTCACCGAAAGAAAACATTAGTTAAAGACTCTTAGAGCCATATGCCCAAATCGACACCTCCCTAATTTTAGGGACTTGACTTTTCTTAACTTTGCAAAATAAGAACAGATCCGAGATGATACGTACTTACCCCTTACTCCCACTTAATTTCCACGCAATCTAGTGTAGATTTATCTATCAAACGACGGTAGAACTCGATTCCCCAAAGTCTTGAAGTTTCGCTATAAGCCCCCAAATCTATGGTTTTTCGGCTATTGTGTGATGAAGAAGATGATAATGTGGGCTACAACCTTGAAGTAGAATTGCGGTCGAGATCTAGGATTAAGAAAAGATAATTGCAAATTAATAAAACAAAAGAACATAGGAGAACACGGCTTTGAAGAAATCGCACAAGCAATGATCACGGATTTCGCTTTTATGGATTCGCAAAAGTATTGATGAATAGCAGGTATGATGAATAGTTTTGAAGAAGAAGAAAGAAAAATAGAAGAAGAGGAATAGGGAGGTGGTAGTTTCGCCAGAGAGGAAAAAGAGAGGAAAAACAACCCTAAGGTGTTAAAGTAGAAGAAAAAGGCACCACTCAATACCCTAAGTGCCAAATACTAACAACATAGCCCCCCCGATTTTTCCTCTTCAATTCCCATAATTCGCCAACTCCTAGCCTCATCCAAATCCCTTAAATCTCTCCCTTATCCCTCCTTAATCCAAGCATTTAAACTGATCCAACTCTCCTTTAGCGTAATCCACCGAACTCCAACACTTACCCCTCCCGCACTAAAAAAATAAATGCATCTATTTGCCAACACAGGAATCGATCCCTTGCCTTCCCAAAGCTCCACACGCCACTTTTCTAGGAGCCTAGTGGCGCCACCCTTGCCACTTAACCAAGGCTCTTTTGTGATGCAATTTACCCATCACTCCACTTAAGGCCACTTAGCCGTAACCCCTAACTCCTAAGTCTAAAATTCCAAAAATTCAACTGGTTTTGGCCAACTCATGGGCCTTCTATAAGCCCATTTACCTACTCAAAATACTAATTCCACATCCAAATACAAAATTTTAAAAATCTTTACAAAATATTGAAAATCGCGAATAAACCCGAAAATCGGGATGTTACAACTCTACCTCCTTAAAGAAATTTCGACCTCGAAATTTTACCTTATCGTAACAGCTTGAGGGTATTGTTGTTTGATAGCCTCCTCGCCTCCCGTAGCTTCCTCCTTGCCATGGTTTCTCCAAAGTACTTTCACTAGTGGAATTGATTTCCTTCTCAACATCTTGACGTCACGATTAAGTATTTGCACGTGTTCCTCTTCAAGGTTAAATCTGGTCAGACTTCAATTTCAAAGAATCGGTATGATATGTGTTGGGTCGATCGATACCGCCCAACATGGATACATGAAAACGTCGTGGATACGATGCGATTCGTGGCAACTCTAGTGATAAGCCTTTGGTCCAACCCGCTTAACAACTCGGTAAGGCCCAATAAACCGTGGGCTCACTTACCCTTCTTACCAAATCTCAAAATTTTCTTCCAAGGAATACCTTCAAGAAAACCATATCCCCACAAATAACTCAATCTCTTTGCGCTTCAAATCCGCATACGACTTCTGTCTATCGGACGCCTCCTTTAGCCGACCCCTTATCAGCTTAACCTTGCTTTTAGTGTCTGCCACCAATTCCGGTCCAAGCACTCGTCGTTCACCCAACTCTGTCCAACACGTCGGCGTACGACATCTTCGCCCATAAAGCGCTTCATATGGTGCCATCTGAATACTTGCTTGATAGCTGTTATTGTACGCAAACTCCGCCAATGGTAAGTAGTCCTCCCAACTTCCACAAAAATCGATGATACAACCTCTCAACATATCTTCCAGAACCTGAATAACCCTTTCTGACTGTCCATCTGTCTGTGGGTGAAAAGCGGTCCTAAAATCCAATCGTGTTCCCAACGCTTCTTGCAACTTCCGCCAAAACCGAGACGTAAACCTAGGGTCTCGATCGAGATTATTGACACGGCACCCCATGCAAATGACTACCTCCGCCACATATAGCTTAGCCAACTTTTGTAGTGAGTAGTCGGTACGAACAGTATGAAATGAGCGATTTTGTTAACCTATCCACAACTACCCACACCGAATCTTTCTTGGTGGGTGTCAAAGGTAACCCACTCACAAAGTCCATTGTTACTCTTTCCCACTTCCATAGTGGAATTTTCACCGGTTGTAGTAATCCCGACGGCAGTTGGTGCTCACTTTAACTCCGCCGCACGCCGACATTTCCCAACAAATTCACCACCTCTCGTTTTAATCCGCCACCAAGACACCTCTCGCAAGTCTCGGTATAACTTATTCCTCCAGATGCATGGCACAAAGTCCACCATGAGCCTCTTTTAGAATTAATCGCCTCAATTCAGATCCTTTGGAATACAAACCCTTCCACGAAAACACGTAACTTCTTCACGTTTCAACCCAAAATCCTCGTTCTCACCACTCTTAACTTGTCGGAACCAAGAGCTAATGAATCGCCCTTCAACTATTTTTCCTTAATCTGTTCACCCAAGTAGGCCTTACTTGCGCTTCGCCAACAAGCTTCCATCATCGAATAGACTTAATCGTGCGAACAAGGCTCTCAAACCGTAATAACCCTTCGACTCAATGCATCCGCCACCACATTAGCCTTTCCCGGTGGTACTCTATCGAACAAATCGTAGTCTTTAAGCAACTCCACCCACCTTAGTTGCCTAAGGTTCAACTCCTTCGAGTCAACAAATACTTTAAGCTCTTATGATCGTGTATATGATGCACTTCTCCCCATATAAGTAATGCCTCCAAATTTTTAACGCAAAAATCACCGCCGCTAGCTCCAAATCATGCGTAGGGTATTTCACCTCATGAGCCTTAAGTCGTCGTGATGCATAAGCGACCACCTTGCCCTCTTGCATCAAGACGCAACCTAACCCCACATGCGACGATCGCTATATACGGTGAAGTCCTTCCCAGACACGGTTGAATCAACACCGGCGCTTGGTCAATACCTTTTTCAACCGATCAAAAGCTTTTTTTTTTTCGGTCCGCATAAATGGTACTCCTTTCCTTATGAGTTTTGTCAAGGCGCCGCCATCACCGAGAAACCCTCCACAAACTTTCAGAGTAACTCGCCAACCCTAGGAAACTCCGAATTTCGACATCGACCTAGGTGGCTTCCATTCCGAATAGCTTCAATTTTACGAGGATCCACCTTAATCCCCGGCAGAGACCACATGCCCTAGGAAGGTTACCTCTTTCAACCGTAATTCACACTTGCTAAATTTCGCATAGAGCTCCTTCTCCCTTAACACTTGCAAAGACAATACGGAGATGCTCATCATGCTTCGCTCCGTTTGAGTATACCAAGATATCGCCGATAAAGACGACTACAAACCGATCCAAGTAAGGTTGGAATACTCGATTTATCGATCCATAAAAGCCGCAGTGCGTTCGTTAGCCCAAACGGCATGACCACAAACTCATAATGTCCATATCGAGTTCAAATGTCTGTCTTATGAATATCCCTTCTTTACCCTTAGGCGATGGTATCCGTAACTAAGATCGATTTTGAGAATACCGAAGCTCCCTAAATTGATCGAACAGTCATCAATCCTTGGTAGTGGATACTTATTCTTAATCGCCGCTTGTTCAATGGCGATAATCGATGCACATGCGCATCGCTCCGCCCTTCTTCTTTACAACAGACCGGTGCTCCCGAGGAGACACACTAGGCCTAATGAAGCCTCTATCTAATAGCTCTTGAATTTGAGCCTTCGCCCACCAACTCCTTGGTGCCATCCTATAGGGTGCAATAGAGACCGGAGCGTCCCTCGTAACAAATCGATTCCAAACTCAACTTCCCGATTGGGAGGTAATCCAGAAGCTCTTAGGAAAACATCCTGAATTCCCTAACAGATTCGATGGTCTCCACAATGATCCTCGCCACTTGACTTACCAAAGCCGATATGCCTCGCATCCCTTGCGATCGCTTTCAAATTTCAATGCCGATACTACATTGGATAAGTAATCCTTCGTTCTCCAATGATCATAACCTCTTCATCATTGACGCTTCTAACACCATCCTCTTAGCTGCACAATCCAAAGTTGCCTTATGCTTGGTCAACCAATCCATCCCTAGGATCGATCGAATTCTTCAAACGGTAACTCCATCAAATCCCCATAGAAAACCTTGCCTTGAATCTCCGTGAGGCACCTCCTTGAAGAGTTTCTCTACCTTAACCGAATGACCTAAAGGACTTATCACGCACACCCCACATACAGCCTCCTCAAGTGCACGCCTCGGCCCCATAAATGTTATATGCCACATATGAATGGGTTGATCCCACATCAATCGAGCAAAGATAAGGTACACCATAGATAAAAACGTACCGATTATGACATCAAAAGGCCACCTCCTCATGCTGACGAAAGAAAAGATACACCAAAGTCTGGCCGACGAGCATCCGCGTTACCAATACCGCCGGGTGCCCCACGCCCACGGCCATTACCTCCGCGACCTTGTCCACGACCTCTTGGCGGCGGGTCCATCCTCACTGAGTTGAGCTGGTCGCTCGGCCCTTGTTCGCCACTTGAGCCGGAGTGGCCTCCTAGACAATCCTTAATCCTATGCTCCTTAGACCCACAACGAAAACAAGCCCTTAACGCTTCCAAAGACTCTCCTTGATGCATTCTCGCCGCAATCTCCACAAGCTTGAAGTCTACACTGTGTTCACCGGAATCGCCGAACCGGTTCCCCATCCTAGCTCTCTTAACATTTCGATTAAAGACCACTTGGTCCAAAGATCCTCCCGAACCGATTCCGGTCCTTATCACGATTCCTCCGCTCGGTTTGCTTCACTTCCTCGGCTATCTTAGCCTTTCTACCAAGTCAAATAAATCTCGCCCTTCTCATGGAGCTATGAGCACCTTTAACTCATCTCTACGGCCATCTCAAAACGACGCTGCGCTCATATTCAAGTGGAAATGATGCCATTAGCATACCGACTCAATCGTAGAAACTCCGCCTCATATTCAAAGAATGGTCTTATTTCCCGAGTCGTTCAGAACTCCTTTCTGCGTGCATCTACATAGCTAGCTCCAACATATTTCGCCTTTAAAGGTCTGCTTGCACACTCCCATGTTACCCTCTCACCGGGGTACTTTCTCTCACAAGAATCCACCATCGACACGCTTCATCCCACAAAGAACGACATCGCCCTTTCAACTTCTACTCTCCGAGCAGTCCAGTCGTCCATGATCCGCTCTGTGGCTTCCAACCAAGATTCACCACATTTGGGGCCACCCAGACACGCCTAAAAATCTCAGCTCATGGTTCAAGTCGTTCGAAATGGACCCCTATTCATGGGCCCGACGTTAGCTCGGCCACCCTTTCCAAAACCCTCAACATGGCTCGAGACAAAGCGTCATCCCTGCGGCCGGTCATACGGCCCATTTTCATTAATCGGTTGTGGACGTACCCGCCACCGGCACGTGTTCGATGACGCCGATCCAGCTTGAGTGCTACCTCGGCCTCGACCACGGCCTCTTCCTCGAGTAACCCTTGTACTCATAACGATTTATCTCGACACGAATTTTATGACATTAGTTTATTGGTTTCACTGCTTAATACCGAATGTCTTATAAAATGATAAAGTTTTAAAGTTATTTCGCGCAATCATAATTTAGCTATGGTTCCATCTTGTAGTCCTAATACTACATCATCAATAGCTCTATCTCTAAGGCTCAAGATTATCTACAGATTATTTACAAGACAAGACAAGATATATATAGAGCGTAAAGATACTTACAGACTTGGTGTCGGGATTCAGTGTGCCACTCATTTATCGTCTATTTAAAATTTCAAATACCATGTTTTTGTTTACCGAAAATAAAAAGATTTTATTTGAAAACACTTTTATTTTAAAACTATTGATTTAACCCCGCTTAACAAATAGAAAAAAACTTGAACATCTTCAAAAACTTACCATTTCTAAAAATACCCTTCTTAGGCCCAAGTTTTTGAAAAGATTTTCGGACCGATCCACACCGAGTTGTTGCAACTGCTCGATACCACTAAATGTAACACCCCAAACCCGGCCGGACGTTATGACCGGATTCGATGCGCCACATTGATGCGCTCAAAACATTCAGACACTTAGTTTGGAAAAGTCGAGTTGGTGTTGTAAAAGACACTTTTAAAGGTAGGTTAAAGTGAATAGAAGCTATGCACCGGTAGGAAACCAGAAAAGAGGAGGTGAGTCCGCTTGACCGCTAAGTACCAAGATCTTCCGGATCCAATCCTAGACATGCACACCACCATTGCCACACTCTAACATCTCGTATAATTTTGAGAAAATCGCTTGATTATGTCCGTCTTAAGAAAATGTTTAAGTTGAAAACGTTTGTTTAAAATATTTATTTCCTTGGAAAAACATTTACTTTATGGAAACTTTATGCGTCATCGTGAGCTTTTAAAAATCAAGTAGTTTTTATAAAACGAACCCTAGTGCTAACCAGTTTAATAATCCCCAAAATAAAAATAATTAAAAAGAGCGGCCTTATTACAACTTTAAACATAATAAAATAAAATAATCCAAATTAAATGCTAAACTTATTTAAAATTGGCAATCCATCTTCATGGCCACTCTGAATCCCGCCACTCCAAGTCCACCAACTAGGGCTCACCGCAAGGAGGAAGAGGAAGGGGTGAGTTTGGAAAACTCGGTGTATACAGAACCCATCCAAAGCCCAATTCAGCTCGAGCCCATTGGGCCTAAGCCCTATTCAGATATCAAGACACAGAGGTCAAGCCCTTTTCGTATCACAAGAGTAAGGCCTTAGCCCTTTTACATAATGATGTGGCCCATAGGCCCAGTTCAAGAACATGAGTATCAAGAAATAATGAATGCAAGCCCATCCGGGAGACTACTCAACCCACCAACCGCTACACTACCCCTGCACCAGCCCTACACACCATGTGGGGAATATCTCAACCCACCCAATTTACACACCACAGCTTGCAAAAGAACACTCAAATTCAGTCCATTGAGGCAAAGCCTCCAAGACGTGGATGAACCACTTTCAAGATTTCCTCCATTAATACCCCAACCCCATGCAGCAGATATTAATAAAAGCATATCATGTAAAATACAACATTGATCAATCATGCGTTCACCAATTTAAAACCCTAGGGGTATATCGGTAATTTTGCTCTTTAGGGTAATTTCGTAATTTTACTCTTTAGGGTAATTTCGTGATCTCACGCTCTTGCACAAGCTAATTCAAGAATTTTATCGTTTTATGCAATTTGATTCCACCATCTACCTAATGAGCTAATTTGCCCATCTCTTACCCATATTGGTCCAGAAGCCCATTGGGCCCGATTTTGGCCCATCAAGCCCCTTTTTTCAAATACGCTAAAGCATCACGCTGAACGTGCTTACCACCTTGCGGTGCAGATCTAACAATTCCTCTATGACTTGAGAGCATTCACATACTTACATGACCATGAAATGCCGGATTTTGGCATTTCGGCTTTTGCTTAATTGAACTAAGAAAGGGTGTTCTAGACACACCGATTCATGACGAACGCTTCGAGATCCCTTTCGATGTCCTACAATTTATTAGCACAGTTCTTATTTACAAACCATAATCACTAAACCCCAAAACTTACTTATCCATGATCGAACCATATCCCTAAAACCTTTGAAACCTTACCTTTTGCCAAAATCGATAGTTAGCTCAATCCGATTGCTCCAATGAACCACGCCTTAGATTCAACACTTGAAGACTCTAGTCACCGAAAGAAAACATCATTAAAGACTCTTAGAGCCATATGCCCAAATCGACACCTCCCTAATTTTAGGGACTTCGCTTTTCTTAACTTTGCAAAATAAGAACAGATCCGAGATGATACGTACTTACCCTTACTCCCACTTGATTTCCACGCAATCTAGTGTAGATTTATCTATCAAACGACAGAGAACTCGATTCCCCAAAGTCTTGAAGTTTCGCTATAAGCCCCCAAATCTATGGTTTTTCGCTTTTGTGTGATGAAGAAGATGATAATGTGGGCTACAACCTTGAAGTAGAATTGCGGTCGAGATCTAGGATTAAGAAAAGATAATTGCAAATTAATAAAAACAAAAGAGCATAGGAGAACCCGGCTTTGAAGAAATCGGCACAAGCAATGATCACAGATTCGCTTTTATGGATTCGCAAAAGTATTGATGAATAGCAGGTATGATGAATAGTTTTGAAGAAGAAGAAAGAAAAATAGAAGAAGAGGAATAGGGAGGTGGTAGTTTCGCTAGAGAGGAAAAAAGAGAGGAAAACAACCCTAAGGTGTTAAAGCGAGAAGAAAAACGGCACCACTCAATACCCTAAGTGTCAAATACTAACAACATAGCCCCTTGCCTATTTTTTCCTCTTCAATTCCCATAATTCGCCAACTCCTAGCCTCATCCAAATCCCTTAAATCTCTCCCTTATCCCTCCTTAATCCAAGCATTTAAACCGATCCAACTCTCCTTAGCGTAATCCACCGAACTCCAACACTTACCCTCCCGCACTAAAAAATAAATGCATCTATTTGCCAACACAGGAATCGATCCCTTGCCTTCCCAAAGCTCCACACGCCACTTTTCTAGGAGCCTAGTGGCGCCACCCTTGCCACTTAACCAAGGCTCTTTTGTGATGCAATTTACCCATCACTCCACTTAAGGCCACTTAGCCGTAACCCCTAACTCCTAAGTCTAAAATTCCAAAAATTCAACTGGTTTTGGCCAACTCATGGGCCTTCTATAAGCCCATTTACCTACTCAAAATACTAATTCCACATCCAAATACAAAGTTTTAAAAATCTTTACAAAATATTGAAAATCGCGAATAAACCCGAAAAACAGGATGTTACAACTCTACCCTCCTTAAAGAAATTTCGACCTCGAAATTTTACCTTATCGAAACTTGAGGGTATTGTTGTCGCATAGCCTCCTCGCCTCCCTGTAGCTTCCTCCTTGCCATGGTTTCTCCAAAGTACTTTCACTAGTGGAATTGATTTCCTTCTCAATATCTTGACGTCACGATTAAGTATTTGCACAGGTTCCTCTTCGAAGGTTAAATCTGGCTGTACTTCAATTTCAGCAACTGGTATGATATGAGTTGGGTCAGATCGATACCGCCTCAACATGGATACATGAAAAAAGTCGTGGATAAGATGCAGTTCTGGTGGCAACTCTAGCTGATAAGCCACTAGTCCAACCCGCTTAACAACTCGGTAAGGCCCAATAAACCGTGGGTTCAGCTTACCCTTCTTACCAAATCTCAAAATTTTCTTCCAAGGGATACCTTCAAGAAAACCATATCCCCACAAATAACTCAATCTCTTTGCGCTTCAAATCCGATACGACTTCATCTATCGGACGCCTCCTTTAACCGACCCTTATCGCCTTAACCTTGCTTTCGATTGTTCGCCACCAATTCCGGTCCAAGCACTCGTCGCTCACCCAACTCGTCCAACACGTCGGCGTCGACATCTTCGCCCATAAAGCGCTTCATATGGTGCCATCTCAATACTTGCTTGACAATTGTTATTGTACACAAACTCCACCAATGGTAAGTAGTCCTCCCAACTTCCACAAAATCGATGATACAACCTCTCAACATATCTTCCGTAACTCGAATAACCCTTTCGATTGTCCATCATGCGTGGGTGAAAAGCGGTGCTAAAATCCAATCGTGTTCCCAACGCTTCTTGCAACTTCCGCCAAAACCGAGACGTAAACCTAGGGTCTCGATCGAGATTATTGACACGGCACCCCATGCAATGCACTACCTCCGCCACATATAGCTTAGCCAACTTTTGTAGTGAGTAGTCAGACGAACAGTATGAAATGAGCAGATTTTGTTAACCTATCCACAACTACCCACACCGAATCTTTCTTGGTGGGTGTCAAAGGTAACCCACTCACAAAGTCCATTGTTACTCTTTCCCACTTCCATAGTGGAATTTTCTTTGGTTGTAGTAATCCCGACGGCAGTTGGTGCTCAATTTTAACTCGCCGGGCACGTCCGACATTTCCCAACAAATTCGGTCACCTCTCGTTTTAATCCAGGGCCACCAAGACACCTCTCGCAAGTCTCGGTATAACTTATTCCTCCGGGATGCATGGCACAAAGTCCACCATGAGCCTCTTTTAGAATTAATCGCCTCAATTCAGATCCTTTGGAATACAAACCTTCCACGAAAACACGTAACTTCTTCACTGTTCAACCCAAAATCCTCGTTCTCACCACTCTTAACTTGTCGGAACCAAGAGCTAATGAATCGCCCTTCAACTGCTTTTTCCTTAACTGTTCAGTCCAAGTAGGCCTTACTTGCGCTTCGCCAACAAGCTTCCATCATCGAATAGACTTAATCGTGCGAACAAGGCTCTCAAATCCGTAACAACCCTTCGACTCAATGCATCCGCCACCACATTAGCCTTTCTGGGTGGTACTCT
This sequence comes from Gossypium arboreum, assembly GCF_025698485.1. Classification (NCBI taxonomy): domain Eukaryota; kingdom Viridiplantae; phylum Streptophyta; class Magnoliopsida; order Malvales; family Malvaceae; genus Gossypium; species Gossypium arboreum. Next base: position 25,427,894 of record NC_069070.1, read on the forward strand.
ATCGAGCAATCGTAGTCTTTAAGCAACTCCACCCACCTTAGTTGCCTAAGGTTCAACTCCTTCCGAGTCAACAAATACTTTAAGCTCTTATGATCGTGTATATGATGCACTTCTCCCCATATAAGTAATGTCTCCAAATTTTAACGCAAAAATCACCGCCGCTAGCTCCAAATCATGCGTAGGGTAATTCACCTCATGAGCCTTAAGTCGTCGTGATGCATAGCGACCACCTTGCCCTCTTGCATCAAGACGCAACCTAACCCCACATGCGACGATCGCTATATACGGTGAAGTCCTTCCCGGACACGGTTGAATCAACACCGGCGCTTCGGTCAATACCTTTTTCAACCGATCAAAAGCTTTTTTTGTTTCTCACCCGCACAAATGGTACTCCTTTCCTTATGAGTTTTGTCAAGGCGCCGCCATCACCGAGAAACCCTCCACAAACTTTTCAGAGTAACTCGCCAACCCTAGGAAACTCCGAATTTCGATCATCGACCTAGGTGGCTTCCATTCCGAATAGCTTCAATTTTACGAGGATCCACCTTAATCCCCGGCAGAGACCACATGCCCTAGGAAGGTTACCTCTTTCAACCGTAATTCACACTTGCTAAATTTCGCATAGAGCTCCTTCTCCCTTAACACTTGCAAAGACAATACGGAGATGCTCATCATGCTTCGCCTTCGTTTGAGTATACCAAGATATCGTCGATAAAGATGACTACAAACCGATCCAAGTAAGGTTGGAATACTCGATTCATCAGATCCATAAAAGCTGCAGCTATGTTCGTTAGCCCAAACGGCATGACCACAAACTCATAATGTCCATATCGAGTTCGAAATGCTGTCTTATGAATATCCCTTCTTTACCCTTAGTGATGGTATCCGAATCGAAGATCGATTTTGGAGAATACCGAAGCTCCCTAAATTGATCGAACAGGTCATCAATCCTTGGTAGTGGATACTTATTCTTAATCGCCGTTTGTTCAATCTGGCGATAATCGATGCACATGCGCATCGTTCGCCCTTCTTCTTTACAAATGTAACCGGTGCTCCCCAAGGAGACACACTAGGCCTAATGAAGCCTCTATCTAATAGCTCTTGAATTTGAGCCTTCGCCCACCAACTCCTTGGTGCCATCCTATAGGGTGCAATAGAGACCTGAGTGTCCCCGGTAACAAATCGATTCCAAACTCAACTTCCCGATTGGGAGGTAATCCAGAAGCTCTTCCGGAAAACATCCCGAATTCCCTAACAGATTCGATGGTCTCCACAATGATCCTCGCCAACTTGACTTACCAAAGCCGATATGCCTCGCATCCCTTATGCATCGGTTTCTCAAACCCTCAATGCCGATACTACATTGGATAAGTAATCCTTCGTTCTCCAATGATCATAACCTCTTCATCATTGACATTCTTAACACCATCCTCTTAGTCGCACAATCCAAAGTTGCCTTATGCTTGGTCAACCAATCCATCCCTAGGATCGATCGAATTCTTCAAACGGTAACTCCATCAAATCCGCATGAAAACCTTGCCTTGAATCTCCGAGGCACCTCCTTGAAGAGTTTCTACCTTAACCGAATGACCTAAAGGACTTATCACAGACACCCCACATACGGTCTCCTCGAAGTGCACGCCGAGGCCCCATAAATGTTATATGCCACATACGAATGGGTTGATCCCACATCAATCGAGCAAGATAAGGTACACCATAGATAAAAAACGTATCAGTTATGACATCAAAAGGTCACCCTCCTCGCGGCGACGCAAAGATACACCAAAGTCGGCCGACGAGCATCCGCGTTACCAATACCCGCCGGGTGCCCCACGCCCACGGCCATTACCTCCTCGACCTTGTCCACGACCTCTTGGCGCGGTGGTCCATCCTCACAAAGTTGAGCTGGTCGCTCACCCTTGTTCGGCCACTTGAGCTGGAGTGGCCCTCCTAGGACAATCCTTAATCCTATGCTCCTTAGACAAATTTAAACAAATTTAATGTGACAGTATCCCTAATTCAGTGTTTCAAATTGGAACTGATGATTGTTTAAGGTTTCGAAATAGAATTTGCATATCGAGTAATTCAAAACACATTCAGAAGATTTTGGATGAAGCGCACAATAGCTGCTTATCTGTTCATCCGGGGAGTACCAAAATGTACAACGATTTGAAACAGTTTTACTGGTGGCAAGGCATGAAACTAGATATCTCAAAGTTTGTTTCTAAATGTTTGATTTGTCAGCAAGTCAAAGCTGAACATTAAGTACCATTGGGTTTACTGCAACCTATGATGATTCTCAAGTGGAAATGGGATAGAGTTACTATGGATTTTGTGTCAGGATTGCCCCTAAATCTAAAAAAGAAAGATGCTATCTGGGTTATCGTTGATCAACTAACAAAATCTGATCACTTCATACCGGTACGTATAGATTACTCACTTGATAGACTAGTTGAATTGTACATATCTGAGATTTTTCGATTGGACAGGGTGCCACTATCTATTATTTCTGATAGAGATCTAAGATTTACGTGGTGATTCTAGAAGAAATTGCGAGAAGCTCTGGGAACACAGTTGAGTTTCAATACTAATTTTCATCCTTAGACTGACTGTCAGACCGAGAGAGTTATTCAGATTCTCGAAGACATGTTGAGATGTTGTATTTTAGATTTTGAGGGCAGTTGGGAAAAATACTTAGTTTGAGGGCAGTTGGGAAAAATACTTACTGTTGATTGAGTTCACGTATAACAACAGTTTTTAGACAAGTACAAAGATCGCCCCATACGAAGCTTTATATGGTCGCAAATGTTGAACTCCGCTATACTGGACTGAACTAAGTGAGAAAGAGATTCACGGGGTTGAATTGATTAAAACAACTGAAGAAAAAATGAAATGATTTGCAACAATTTAAAAGCAACTTTAGATTGACAGAAATCATACGCGGATTTGAAACGTAAAGAAATTAAGTTTCAAGTCAGAGACTGAGTGTTTCTAAATGTGTCACCGTGGAAAAAAGTTCTTCGATTAGGCCATAAAGGAAAAATGAGTTCTCGAGTTATCGGACCGTATGAAATCGTCGAAAGAATAGGGCCAGTAACGTATCGACTAGCTTTACCATCAAAAATTGAAAAGATTCATAATGTCTTTCACATTTTTATGCTACGTCGATATAGATCTGATCTGCCACATGTGGTTTTTTCGGTAGATGTTGAGATATAGACTGATTTGACGTATAGCGAAGAACTGATAAGGATTTTAGCTCATGAAATCAAAGAATTAAGAAATAAATGCATAGCCCTAGTGAAGGTTCTTTGGCATAAACATGCGAATGAGGAAGCTATGTGGGAGCCCGAGCAAACTATGAGAAAAAAGTACCCTAACCTATTCACTGGTAAGATTTTCAGGGACGAAAATCCCTAAGCGGGGAGAGAGTTGTAGTAGCCCATTTTTGGAAAATTAGAATAGTGCTTTTAGAACAAAAAATTTGATGTCAAAATATTTATTTTATTATTATTTTAATTTTTACAGAATGATAGCATGTATGTGTGAGAATTTCGTGAAGAAATTTTTTCGTTTAGATGGTCAATTTGATAAAAAGGACTAAATCGCGTAAAGTGTAAAAGCATTGTTCTATTATCTAAAGGTGTCAAATAGCTATAAAACCTTAAATTTAAGGTCCTTCTGTTGTAACTAGACCATTAAATTGGTGAGTGGACATTTATGGACATGTTATAAATAGTTTTAAAGGTTATTTATGAAAGGTTACTATAGTAATTGTAAAATAACTTAAGTTAAAAATGATAAAAACATTTTGTCTTCATCTTCATTAAACACCACCACCAAAACTAGGGCTTGTAAAACACCATTTGAGAGCTTGGAACATTCGGCTATGGTTTCTTGAGTATGTAAGTGTATTTTTAGCTTCGTTTTTAATGATTTCTATGTTTTTGTAATCGTTGCTTCGTATTCTAACTAGCCCACACCTTAAATTTCAAAACTGTTAAAGATTTATCATGTTGCCATTGTTGAATGCTTGAGTAATTTGATAATTTATTATAGATTTGGAAGGTTTAATGTTAGAATAATAGCTTTTGTAAAGTGATTTTTGTGGTTTGATGATGAAAAATAAATCTTTGTTGATAGATTATTATGTTTAATTAAGTGATTTTTAGTGAAAATACCTATTTAGGATTAAATTGTGAATTTTATAAATTAAGGGGTCAAAATGTGAAATAAATGAAAGAAATGGGCTGCTAGGGACCTTAGTGAAATTTGGCCAAGCATGGGTGTGGTGAAATTTTGAATATTTTGTGTTTTGTGAAATAGGGACTAAATTGTAAAAAATGTGAAATGTTAGGGGCAAAAGTGTAATTTTCCTATTTATGTGTTTTTGGATGAATTTGAATGAGTATATGATTAAATAAGTCAAATTTGTATTAATTTAGATCAACAAAATAGGAAATCAGATTTAGATCGGGGGAAATCTAAAGTTGTCAAATAATCGCTCCGGTCCATTTGTCTTTGTCTGAGGTAAAATCATAAGTAAATAAATGTTTTTAAATTCGAATGTATATATTTTATAAGTGTTGAATTGAATTATTACAAATGTATGTGTATATGCCGAATTGAATTAAGCATGGGAGCATTACATACGAGCTTGAATTGATCGAATTACGACGTCCGTAAGCGTTGTACGAACCTTAGGAATAGTTAGGATACATATGTCATGACATAAGATTACGATATATGATCTCATGTAAGACCACCTTTAGGACGTTGGCATCGATTTGAGATTTACGTGTAAGACCATGTCTTGGACATTGGCATCGAATATGATTTAGTGTAAGATCCTGTCGGGACAGTGGCATCGATAGTTGATTACATGTAAGATCTCGTCTGGGACATAGGCACTGTATGAGCTTTTCAAGCTATACGAGTATCCTTGTTGATTATGAATGGTTCAACGGGCAATGTTAAGTTAAGATCAAATGTGAAATCGACTTAAATGGTTCAGGTAGGTGCGAATTTATGTTCATGAAATTAAGATAAGTTTAGTACTTGAAATGATGATATAAATTATGCATGTTATAAAAGGTGATTTATATGTACATGTGATTGTTTAAACTTGGCCAAGTGATATTATAATGTTAATATTCATGTGTTGATATATTTGCTTATGACTTACTAAGCTATTCAAGCTTACTGTGTGTGCTTGTTCATTGTTTTATAGATTTTGGAAAGCTAGTTACGAGCTCAGGGGTCGTCAAGGAAGTCCATCACACTATCGATTGCTTTTTAGGTATTTTATAAGTTTGAAACTTTGAACGTATGGCATGTATCGGCTTGTTATATTATGTTTGATTTTGAGTTGTATATATTAGGCCATTGAAAATGGCTTAATCATTATGCTTAAGTTCGGTTATATATGTTCATGGTTAATATGTTTGATTTGTTTGGTTTTGGTGATTCAGTAATGAGTAATGCAAGGCATGATGCATATTATGTAACGCCCCCACGCCCAAAACCATCGCCGGAGTCGAGCTTGAGGGGTTACCGAACATAATTTATCAAATTAAGAACTTCAAATCATTTGTTTCTACATTCACAGCTTTCTAGCTACCCGCATCACAGTTACAAGAAAAATCATATCTCGAGTTACGAAACTCGAAATCAAGATCCATAAATTTTCGCTAAATCTAGACTCATATATCTATTTACTAATTTTTTTCTGGAATTTTTGGTTGGGTCAATTAGTACAGTTTATTATTTAAAGTCTCCCCTGTTTCAGGGTTCGACTGCTCTGACATCTGTGTATTACGAATCAGATATCTCTCTATACAGAATTTCAATAACTATGAGGTTTGTTTCTCTTAAAACTAGACTCAATAAGGAATCTTTACATATAAATAATGACTTCTAATTATTTTTTTAAAATTTATTATGAATTTTTAAAGTCAGAGCAGAGAATCCAGAAATCACTCTGGCATTGTTTCACAAGGTTTCAAATATCTCATAAAGTATAATTTATATGCCTATTTTTTTTATCCATATGAAAATAGACTCATTAAGCTTCAATTTCATAACTTACTCATCATTTAGTTCCATTTATACTATATTTAGTGATTTTTCAAATTCATGTCATTGCTGCAGCAATATTCTGTTTTAAGGCAAATTTCATCTTTTCATGAGTTGACTAGATAACCTATTAAACTTCCATGATATCAAACATGATCTAAATTTAACCATCACCATGACTTATCAATATCAAACATTTTCTCAACCAATCATGGCCATATCATAAAATTATTTACACAAAATAAGTATATTGCTATACATGCCATACTTAAGTTTTACAAGCTATTTACCCAGATGAAAGTCCTTTAGATAGTGTGGTTGAACCTTCGACCGGTCCCGATTCCCGAGCTGGCTTGTTCAAAACTACAGTAAATAAAGAGGAGGGAGTAAGCATAAATGCTTAGTAAGTTCATATGTAAATAACAAGTAACATAACAATACAAATATACCAAACAACTTTAGCATGGTATCACCAAAACATTTATCACATTTCTAAACATCATTCATCATCTTACCACCTTATCGTTGTTGTATCTATTTTCAACCTGAGGGTTAAGAACATACCTGTCCAAAGTGTCCATTTCGCAACACTTACCAAAACATCGCTTGCATCTTAAGTGTTCTTCCATTTCACTAGAAATTTCACCCGTTGAACACATCAGAATACAACTCGGATACACGGATAATTTGCACATAAGTGTTTCATATGTAATCAAGAAATCATGTAACCCGCCCCTAAGTGAACTCGAGCTCAACTCAACGAGCTTGAGCGTTCACATCCATAAGTGAACTCAGACTCAACTCAACGAATTCGGATGCCTAGTTACATTTCACGAACTCAGACTCAACTCAACGAGTTCGGACATTCGCATCCATAAGTGAACTCGGGCTCAACTCAACGAGTTCGGATGCTCAACCATCCTAGTGACATGTCACTTGTATCCTAATCTATTCCTAAGGTTCAAACGGGCTTTTTCGCTCGATCTCACATTTGTCGTCTTCCATGGAATATCAGAACCGATACTCGGTAGCAATTCATATTTATAAAGTAGTAAACATAATTTGCATTTTATTCGAAAATAACCACAAAGCATATATTTCATAATAAAAATCAGCATATCATATAATTAACATCAATAACTTAAAAATAACAATTATGCTACATTATTTACACATGAACTTACCTTGGTACCAAAATATAAAGATTTTGCAATTTAGTCCACAATCTTTTCCTTTCCTCGATCGCGACTTGAATCTCGTTTCTCTTGATCTATAATGCCAAATTAATCTTATTTAATACATACATTCATCAAAACAGCATTTAATACGAACTTTGGAAAAATTACACTTTTGCCCCTAAACATTTGCATAATTACACTTTTGCCCCTAGGCTCAGGAATTAAACTTTATTCCTTATTCTTATGTTTTATAACATGCTGATCATTTTTCCCTTCTATGGCAACATCAAATTCTTTCTCTAACATATACTTGTGACTATTAGGTATTTTTGCCGATTAAGCCCTTTTACTCGTTTTCACTCAAAACCGAGTAGCACAAGTTGTCTAACATAATTTAAAACCCCATATTCTATCATAAAACATCAAAATACACAAATTTCACCTATGGGTATTTTTTTCAAATATAAACCCTAGGTTGAATTATTGCTAACATAAGCTTAATCGAGCTACCGGGATTCCAAAAACGTAAAGAACATTAAAAACGGTGCTTGGAATCACTTACTATGGAGATGGAAGCTTCAAACAAACCCTAACTATGGAGAACCCTTGAAATTTCGGCCTAATGAAGAAGATGGACAAAAATTGGCTTTTAATTTTGTTTTTAATTCATTTTAATAACTAAATGACCAAAATGCCCTTACTACTAAACTTTCCAAAAATTCCTTCCATGTCCTAATTTTGTCCATGAACTTAAAATTGGTCAAATTTCTATTTAAGATCTCCTAATTAATATTTCAATGCAATTTCATACTAAAAACTTCTAGAATGGAAATTTTGCAACTTATTCGATTTAGTCCCTACTTTCAATTTAAGCACTTTAGGCATAGAATTTCATCACGAAAATTTCACACAATCATGCAATCATATCATAATCATCAAAATAATTATAAAATAATTATTTCTATCTCGGATTTGTGGTCACGAAACCACTATTCCAATTAAGCCCTAATTCAGGATATTACAACTCTCCCCCCCTTTTAAGGATTTTCGTCCTCGAAAATCTTACCGATAAACAGGTGTGGGTATTGGTTTTTCATAGTTTCTTCAGGTTCCCATGTAGTCTCTTCTACCCCATGCTTTTGCCACAACACTTTCACAAGTGCAACACTTTTATTTCTTAGTTGTTTGACTTATCGAGCTAAAATCTTAATCAGTTCTTCTTCATAAGTCATATCCGATCGTAGTTCAACTTCTGTCGGTGAAATTATATATGAAGGATCCGAACGATACCGACGTAACATAGATACGTGAAACACATCATGAATCTTCTCTAATTCAGGTGGTAGCGCTAGCCGATATGCTACCGGTCCAACTTTTTCAATTATTTCATACGGTCCAATAAAACGCGGACTTAACTTGCCCTTTCGTCCAAATCTAAGGACTTTCTTCCATGGAGACACTTTCAAAAATACCTTATCACCAACTTGAAACTCCATTTCTTTTCGTTTCAAATCCACATAAGATTTCTATCTATTTGAAGGAGCTTTCAAACAATCTTGAATCACTTTCACCTTTTCTTTGGTTTCTTTTATTAAATCAGCTCCATAAATCTGATTTTCCTTGAGTTCAGTCCAATACAATGGCGTCCAACATTTACGACCATATAATGCTTCATAAGGTGCCATCTTCAAACTCGTCTGATAACTATTATTATAAGCAAATTCTACCAATGGTAAGTACCTTTCCCAACAATCTTGAAATTCCAATACGCAACATCTGAGCATGTCTTCAAGAATCTGAATTACTCTCTCTGATTGTCCATCAGTTTGTGGATGAAAGGCAGTGCTGAAATTTAACTTTGTACCTAATGCCTCTTGCAACTTTTGCCAAAACAGTGAGGTAAACCTCGAATATCTATCCGAAATGATTGACAAAGGTGTCCCATGAAGTATAACAATCTCTCGGATATACAATTCAGCCAACTTATTAGGAGAATAATCTGTACGTACCGGAATAAAATGAGTCGATTTAGTCAGTCTGTCAACTATTGTCCAGAAGGCATTTTTCTTCCCTGGAGTTAACGGCAACCCTGATATAAAATCCATAGTAATCCGATCCCATTTCCATTCAGGAACCATAATAGGCTGAAGTAATCCTGAAGGTACTTGGTGTTCAGCTTTCACTTGTTGACAAACTAAGCACTTCGATACAAACTAGAAAATATCTCTTTTCATTCCACTCCACCAGTACATTTTCTTTAAGTCATTATACATCTTTGTACTGCCCGGATGAACTGCTAAACAACAATTATGTGCTTCATGCAAAATCTTTTGAATCAACTCATCATTTTTCAGTACACAAATCCGATTTTTAAACATCAAACAACCATCAGAACCGATTCTGAAATCTAATCCCGTATTAGCTTCACACTATTTTCTCTTGGCTAGCAAATCTTGATCATTTTTCTAAGCTTCAAAAATCTCTTGTAAAAACATCGGTCTTGCTCTTAACTCTGCTAGAATCCAACCGTCATCTGACATTTTCAACTGAGTGTTCATAACTCTCAAAGCAAACAACAACTTTCTGCTTAAAGCATCGGCAACCACATTCGCTTTTCCCGGATGATAATCAATAACAAGCTCGTAATCTTTCAATAACTCTAACCATCTTCGCTGTCTCAAATTCAAGTCTTTTTGTGACATCAAGTATTTAAGACTTTTGTGATCGGTATATACCGACACTTTTCACCATACAAATAATGTCGCCAAATCTTCAAAGCAAACACCATCGCAGCCAATTCCAAATCGTGAGTAGGATAATTCCTCTCATAAGGTTTTAATCGCCTCAAGCATCACCACCGCTTTTCCTTCTTGCATGAGTACACACCCCAAACCATTTAGAGAAGCATCACTATACACCATAAATTCTTTACCTGATTCGGGTTGTATCAACACTGGTGCTTCAGTTAATAACTTTTTCAATTCTTCGAAACTCTATTGACATTCTTCTGTCCATTCAAATTTAACATCCTTTCGGAGTAGTCTAGTCATAGGAGCAGCAATTATAGAAAATCCATTTACAAACTGCAGATAATACCCAGCTAGCCCCAAGAAACTCCTAACTTCAGTTACATTTTTTGGTGGTTTCTAATCAACAATGGCCGAAATTTTACTAGGATCAATCCATATACCTTCACCTTAAACAATATGACCCAAAAATCCAACTTCCCGGAGCCAAAATTCACTTTTACTAAACTTAGCATACAGCTGCTTATCTCTCAAAGTTTGCAAAACTATCCTCAATTGCTCAGCATGCTCTGTCTCATCCTTTGAATAAATTAAAATATCATCTATAAACACCACAACAAATCTGTCCAGGTATGGCCGAAATATGCGATTCATTAAGTCCATAAACACAGCAGGAGCATTTGTCAACCCAAATGGCATAACTAAAAATTCATAATGACCGTACCTTGTTCTAAAAGCAGTTTTAGGCACATCTGACTCTTTCACTCACAACTGATAATACCCAGATCTCAAGTCAATCTTTGAAAACCATGTCGCTCCTTTTAGTGATCAAACAAATCATCAATTTCGCAATGGATACTTGTTTTTGATTGTCACCTTGTTTAACCGCCGATAATCAACACATAATCTCATAGAACCATCCTTCTTTTCACAATTAACACAGAGCACCCCAAGGTGAAAAACTTGGTCTCACAAAGCCTTTATCACCAACTCTTGCAATCTGTGACTTTAATTCTTTCAACTCGATGGTGCCATTCTATATGGAGCAATCGAGATTGAGCTGTTCGACATCAAATCTATACCAAATTTTACTTCCGATCGAGGCAAACCCGGTAATTCTTCCGAAATACATCCGCAAATTCACACACAACCCAAGATCGATTCAACTTTCTTTTCAAATTCTTTTGTATTAATTACACACGCCAAATAAGCTTCATAACCCTTTCTCAAATATCTCTGAGCCGACATCGAAGAAATCATACTAAATATGGCCTCTGATTTGTCTGGTTCAACCCGCAAGATTTCACTACTTTCACATTTTAATTCTATAACCTTTTCTTTGCAATTTACTATAACATCATGCAATATCAACCAATCCATACCCAAAATAACATCAAATTCATCAAACGGCAACAACATCAAGTCGGCTAGAAAGTAATGACCCCGAATCATTAAAAGGCATTTCTTGCATACTTTATCAACTATCACACATTTGCCTAGTGGATTCGACACTCTAATCATAAATTCTGTGTTCTCAACAGGGATATTCATACTAGGCACCAGTTTCATCCATACATATGAATGAGTAGAACCGGGATCAATCAAAGCAATAACATTAGTATCATAAAGAGAAAATGTACTGGTAATCACATCGGGTGAGGAAGCATCTTCACGCACTTTAATAGCATAAGTTCTAGCCGGAGCTCTTCCTTTAGATCTAACTGCTGCATCTCTGGCTACATTCTTACTGCTTGTTTCACTTCCAGCTTTTCTCGGATACCTTCCCTCGAGTCCGCTCCACTAGCTTTTACATTCGAAATTTTTCTTTCTCGACTCTCTCAGGCGTCTCTAATAAAATGATCCGGAAAACCACATTGAAAACATTCATTTGCTCTGACGGACCAAAATGATTTCTACCACACCGCTGGCACTCGGGTTTAACAAATCTCGTATTTCCCACACTAGCCGTAGAAGTAGTCTGAGATTTAGGACCCATATTTCGCTTCTTAAAATTTCCATATGATTGCCCAAATGAAACTTGGGAACGAGGATTCATATTTCTTGACTTTCGGTTCTTGTGAGGGTGCATTACTCATTGGTCTTTTCTTCCAATTTCGTGTTTTAGATTCTACCTTTTTCTTTTCCTTCAGTAATTCTTCAGCCTTGCAAGCTCGATCGACAAGTACCACCATTTCTTTTAGTTCAAGGATCCCAAAAAATACCTTAATGTCTTTGTTAAGCCCGTCTTCAAATCGTCGGCACATCTTGGCTTCTGTAAGAACATATTCCCTGGCATACTTACTCAATTGAACAAACTCTCTTTCATATTTTGAGACTGTCATATTACCTTGCTTCAGCTCAAGAAACTCTTTACATTTCTGATCAATAAATCTTTCACTAATATATTTCTTCCGAAACTCTTCTTGAAAGAATACCTAGGTTACCCTCTCTTTCGATACCACCGAAATCAAAGTCTTCCTCCAATTATAGGCTGAATCTCTCAACAAAGATGTAGCACATTTCAAACATTCTTCAGGTGTACAAGATAATTCATCAAATACCGGATAGAATTTTCAAGCCGTAACTCGCTTTCTCTGCATCATCATCAATATTTGCTTTAAATTCTTCAGCCCTTGTTTACTTAATTCATCAACGGGGTTCTGTGAAATTTTATCATATCCACTCCCCGAGGCATCGGAGGCATAGGTTGAGGTATTGGGGAGGTGGGGAGGTCGTACATTTGGGTTCATACTGAATGAACTCGGTGTACCATGCACTCATCATTTGGAGAAAGGCTTCGATCCCTTTCTCCTCCTCCCCGACCAACAAGAGGAGGTGGGTTTTCATCGGCGTGCCCTTCACCGGAGTGGCGGACACTCTCTACTTTATCTCGACACAACTGGATTGGGATCCATTTACTATATAAAATCATTTAAAAGGTCAAAAGTCGTCACACTATCACAATTCATACATATGGCATGTATAGCAAAATCCGTACATACAACACGTAGTCCGAGAACCGACTAAACCGCTCGATACCACCAAATGTAACGCCCCACGCTCAAACCATCGCCGAGTCGAGCTTGAGGGTTACCAAACATAATTTATCAAATTAAGAACTTCAAATCATTTGTTTCTACATTCACAGCTTTCTAGCTACCCACGTCACAGTTACAAGAAAAATCATATTTCGAGTTACAAAACTCAAAATCAAGATCCATAAATTTTTAATAAATCTAGACTCATATATCTATTTACTAATTTTTTTCTGGAATTTTTGGTTAGGCCAATTAGTACAGGTTATTAGTTAAAGTCTCCCTGTTTCGTGGTTCGATCGCGCTCGACATCGTGTGTATTACGAATCAGATATATCTCTATACAGAATTTCAATGACTACGAGGTTTGTTTCTCTTAAAACTAGACTAAACAAGGAATCTTTACGTATAAAGAATTACTTCTAATTAGTTTTTTAAAATTTATTATGAATTTTTAAAGTCAGAATAGAGGATCCAGAAATCACTCTGGCCCTGTTTCACAAGGTTTCAAATATCTCATAAAGTATAATTTATATGCCTGTTTTTTTTTATCCATATGAAAATAGACTCATTAAGCTTCAATTTCATAACTTACTCATCGTTTAGTTCTATTTATACTATATTTAGTGATTTTTCAAATTCATGTCATTGCTGCAGTAATATTCTGTTTTAAGGCAAATTTCATCTTTTCATGTGTTGTTATGAACTAGATAACCTATTAAACTTCCATGATATCAAACATGATCTAAATTTAACCATCACCATGACTTATCAATATCAAACATTTTCTCAACCAATCATGGCCATATCATAAAATTATTTACACAAAATAAGTATATTGCTATACATGCCATACTTAAGTTTACAAGCCATTTACCCGGATGAAAGTCATTTAGATAGTGTGATCGAACCTTCGACCGTCCGATTCTCGAAATGGCTTGTTCAAAAATACAGTAAATAAAGAGGAGGAGTAAGCATAAATGCTTAGTAAGTTCATATGTAAATAACAAGTAACATAACAATACAAATATACCAAACAACTTTAGCATGGTATCACCAAAACATATATCACATTTCTAAACATCATTCATCATCTTACCACCTTATCGTTGTTGTATCTATTTTCAACCCAAGGGTTAAGAACATACCTGTCCAAAGTGTCCATTTCACAACACTTACCAAAACGTCGCTTGCATCTTAAGTGTTCTTCCATTTCACTAGAAATTTCACTCGTTGAACACATCGGAATACAACTCGGATACACGGATAATTTGCACATAAGTGTCTCATATGTAATCAAGAAATCATGTAACCCGCCCCTAAGTGAACTCGGGCTCAACTCAACGAGCTCGAGCGTTCGCATCCATAAGTGAACTCGCACTCAACTCAACGAGTTCGGATGCCTAGTTACATTTCACGAACTCGGACTCAACTCAACGAGTTCGGACATTCGCATCCATAAGTGAACTCGGGCTCAACTCAACGAGTTCGGATGCTCAACCATCCTAGTGACATGTCACTTGTATCCTAATCTATTCCTAAGGTTCAAACGGGCTTTTTCGCTCGATCTCACATTTGTCGTCTTCCATGGAATATCGGAACCGATACTCGGTAGCAATTCATATTTATCAAGTAGTAAACATAATTTGCATTTTATTCGAAAATAACCACAAAGCATATATTTCATAATAAAAATCAGCATATCATATAATTAACATCAATAACTTAAAAATAACAATTATGCTACATTATTTACACATGAACTTACCTTGGTACCAAAATATAAAGATTTTGCAATTTAGTCCACAATCTTTTCTTTTCCTCGATCGCGACTTGAATCTCGTTTCTCTTGATCTATAATGCCAAATTAATCTTATTTAATACATACATTCATCAAAACAGCATAAATTTGGAAAAATTACACTTTTGCCCTTAAACTTTTGCATAATTACACTTTTGCCCCTAGGCTCGGGAATTAAACTTTATTCCTTTTTCTTATGTTTTATAACATGCTGATCATTTTTCCCTTGTATGGCAACATCAAATTCTTACTCTAACATATACTTGTGACTATTAGGTATTTTTGCCGATTAAGCCCTTTTACTCGTTTTCACTCAAAACCGAGTAGCACAAGTTGTCTAACATAATTTAAAACCCCATATTCTATCATAAAACATCAAAATACACAAATTTCACCTATGGGTATTTTTTCAAATATAAACCCTAGGTTGAATTATTGCTAACATAAGCTTAATCGAGCTACCGGGATTCCAAAAACGTAAAGAACATTAAAAACGGGGCTTGGAATCACTTACTATGGAGCTTGGAAGCTTGAAACAAACCCTAACTATGGAGAACCCTTGAAATTTCGGCCTAATGAAGAAGATGGACAAAAATTGGCTTTTAATTTTGTTTTTAATTCATTTTAATAACTAAATGACCAAAATGCCCTTACTACTAAACTTTCCAAAAATTCCTTCCATGTCCTAATTTTGTCCATGAACTTAAAATTGGTCAAATTGCTATTTAAGATCTCCTAATTAATATTTCAATGCAATTTCATACTAAAAACTTCTAGAATGCAAACTTTGCAACTTATTCGATTTAGTCCCTACTTTCAATTTAAGCACTTTAGGCATAGAATTTCATCACGAAAAGTTCACACAATCATGCAATCATATCATAATCATCAAAATAATTATAAAATAATTATTTCTATCTCGTATTTGTGGTCACGAAACCACTATTCCGATTAAGCCCTAATTCAGGATATTACATATTAGGCCATGAAATTAGCTTAATTTAGAAGGTGGATTTTTTCTTTGATGTGTTTGGTATGATGTTTGGACTTTTAATTCGGCTTGGTAATGAGATAACAGATGGATGTATGTTCGGTATATGGTATGTATTAAATTGGTTAAGTAACGTATATATCATAGTAGGTATTTTGCTATTAGATTCCGTTAGTGATGGTAAGAAATGAATACGCTACTTGACTATTTTGCTTAAGTGTTTCGGTATAATTTCAAATTGTAATTGAATATGATGATTTAAGTATGTTTTGGTTAGCTTATAATGAAATATTTAAAACTGTAAAATATGATGTTTATATTCGCTAATGATAGGAAAATTATGTATAAATAAATATATAATATGTTTTGTTTGTGATTCAGTTTTTAGTGTCAATTTGATTAGTTTAAAGTTTGATTATAATTATGTATAAAGTACTAGACAAATTAGTACTAATATGTTCCCATGGAATCGGTTATGTATTAATGAAATGATAAATGGTACACATTCATATTCGGCTAAAGATAAGTAAATGAATATATCTATAAATGATGCATATGACATGTTTGCATATGATTCGGTTTGTAATGACAAGGAAAACATTTGTGTCATGAATGATTAGTTGATTAATTGAACTATTATAATGTACGTGTATAGGTATATATTCGGTTATCGAATAAGATGATTTGGTTTGATTACAGGAATGATATTTATTATAGGAGTTTTAATGCCATAATATTTAGACAATAAGTTCAGCTAATAGAACTATAATGTACTTGTAAAGTGATGCGTTTAATATTGGTATTCGTAAATGGTTCAAATAGATATGGTCATATGCGCATAAACTTGGGATGAAGTGAGAGTAGGTATATTTTGCTTTGAAATGATGTTTGTTATTGAGTATATATATATATGTATGTCAAGTATGTCGTGTGGATAATTTAACTTAGTTTAATATGCATAACATGTGCATTTGTATAATTATGAATTAGGTAATCGAATGGGATTTTATTGATTTGGTAAAGTCACTTTATGTTAGTACATGTTTGAATTTATTTAAAGTTTACAAATGTTATGAATGCAATGAACATGTAAGTTCTAGGGTTAAAATGTTCTAGGGTAAATGTTACAAATGTTAAAATGTTATGAATGCAATGATTGGTATCAGAGGTACGGTTTAGTAAGTTCTAGGGCTAACGTAGTGTGTGAGAGTCTAGCTATACATGCCATAGTGATATACTGCGATAGTGTGATGATTCCTGAAAATTAAAATGTGTTTTCATATAGTAAATGGATCTCGATCAAGCTGTAACAGATGACGTTGAAAGTAATGCACCCGCTCCCGCTCAAAGGGCAGTGCAATCTGATTCTAGACCTATTATGAGTAGCCACGAGGGAGAGGCTGAAGAAGCCTTCTTCCAGATAATGAATGAATTTTTCCCATAATATATTCATACAAATCCGGCTGCTCAACAACCTCCACCCTCGCCTAATTCTCTTCAGATACCTATAATACCTCAAGTTATTGATCCAATGAGATTAAATAAGCCCCAGGTTGATAAAATCAGAAAACACGGAGCTAAAGAATTCAAAGGCACTATTGATGATGATGCTGAGCGAGCTGAATTCTGGCTTGATAAAAATATCCGTGTGTTTGATGAGCTATCCTATAACCCTGACGAGTGTATTAAATGTGTTGTATCTTTGCTTCGAGATTTTACGTATCATTGGTGGAATATACTAGTATCGATTGTTCCGAAAGAGCGGGTTCCCTGAGTATTCTTTCAGACTAAATTCCGGAAGAAATATATTAGCCAGAGATTTATAGATCAAAATTGAAAACAATTCCTTGAGTTAAAATAGGGTCGCTTGACAGTGACCGAATACGAACTAGAATTTGTGAGACTCAGCAGATATGCCCCGGAATGTGTATCGACTGAAGCAATAATGTGTAAAAGATTTGAAGACGGGTTGAATGAAGACAATAAACTACTAGTCGGTATTCTAGAAATAAAAGAGTTCATGGTATTATTCGAGCAAGCATGCAAAGCTGAAGAACTCAGGAAAGGGAAAAGAAAGGCTGACTTTGAAGCTAGACATTCACGAAAAGGATCATCGAGTAAGTCATTTCAGTCGGCATCAAAGAAATTCAATGATGATTTTAGCCGTTCAAAGATTACTGTGGGTTACTCTAGACGAGGTCAAGATACACCACCTATGAGTTCGAAAGCTACCTCAGTAGCTAGTGTTGCAAACGTCAGACTGAACCAACCTGAGTGCAAACATTGCAGTAAACAACATCCCGTCAATTATAGATTAAATGATCGGGATTGTTTTAAATGTGGATCATTAGATCATTTCATTCGTGAATGCCCTGAAGTTGGTTGAGTAAGACATGATGCAGAATATGAAGCCGAGTATCATGGTAGCTCGAGGTAGACCACCCAGAAACATGGGTAATGTGAGTGGTAGCCAGGGGGGACTAAAGGCATAGCTATTAGATCTAAGGCTCGCGCACCTACTAGAGCTTATGCTATTCGCTCACGCAAAGAGGCTTCGTCTCTAGATATTATTACCGGTACTTTAACTCTCTATGATACTAGTGTCATTGCATTGATAGATCCTGGATCGACTCATTCTTATGTACGTGAGACTTTAGTATCCAGTAAGACTTTTCCTGTAGAGTCTACTAAATTTGTGATTAAAGTATCGAACCCCTTAGGCCGGTATGTCTTGGTTGATAAAGTATGTAAGAATTGTTTGTTGATAATTGGAGATTTATGTTTTTCGCCTGATTTGATGTTGTTACAATTCGATAAATTTGATATAATTCTGGGCATGGATTGACTAACGTTGCATGATGCAATTGTGAACTGCAAACGAAAGACTATTGATCTGCAATGCTAGAATGATGAAATAATTCAGATTGAGTCTAATGATCTGAATGGTTTACCAGCAGTGATTTCTTCAATGTTAGCATAGAAATATGTGAGAAAGGGTTGTGAAGCATACTTTGCCTATGTACTCAATTCTAAAGTAACTGTAATGAAGATTGAATTAGTACCAGTCGTGTGCGAGTATCCGGATGTATTTCCTAAAAAATTACCGGGTTTGCCACTGATCTGAGAGGTAGATTTTGGCAATGAGTTAGTGCATTGGGAAAACTTCGATTTTGATAGCTCCTTATAGAATGGCACCGACTGAATTAAAAGAGTTGAAAGCTCAGTTGCAAGAATTGATAGATAGAGGTTTCGCACGACTGAGTTTTTCTCCCTGGGGTGCACCGGTTTTGTTTGTGAAAAAGAAAGATGGAACTATGAGAATGTGCATCGATTATCGACAGCTCAATAAAGTGACCATAAAGAATAAATATCCTCTACCATGAATTAACAATTTGTTCAATCAGTTGCAAGGGGCTACAATATTTACGAAGATTGACTTGAGATCGAGTTACTATCAGCTGGGGGTAAAAGACTTCGATGTGCCAAAAATTGCTTTCCGAAGCAGGTATGAATTTTATAAGTTTCTGGTTATACCTTTCGGACTTACTAATGCACCTGTTGCTTTTATGGATCTAATGATCGGATCTTCAGACCCTATTTGGATCGATTTGTGGTTGTGTTTATAGATGACATCTTGATTTATTCTCGTGATGAATCTGAACATGCTGAACAAATGTTTTGGTTAGCTTATAATGAAATATATAAAAGTGTAAAATATGATGTTTATATTCAGCTAATGATAGGAAGATTATGCATAAATAAATATATAATATGTTTTGTTTGTGATTCAGTTTTTAACATCAATTTGATTAGTTTAAAGTTTGATTATAATTATGTGTAAAGTACTAGATGAATTAGTACCAATATGGTCCCATGGAATCGGTTATTTATTAATGAAATGATAAATGGTGCACATTCATATTCACTAAAGATAAGTAATTGAATATATTTATAAATGATGCATATGACATGTTTGCATATGATTCTGTTTGTAATGACAAGGAAAATATTTATGTCATGAATGATTGGTTGATTAATTGAACTATTATAATGTACATGTATACGTATATATTCGGTTATGGAATAAGATGATTTGGTTTGATTACATGAATGATATTTATTATAGGAGTTTTAATGCCATAATATTTAGACAATAAGTTCAGCTAACAGAACTATAATGTATTGGTAAAGTGATGCGTTTAATATTGGTATTCGTAAATGGTTCAAATAGATATGGTCATATGCGCATAAACTTGGGATGAAGTGAGAGTAGGTATATTTTGCTTTGAAATGATGTTTGTTATTGAGTATATATATATATGTATGTCAAGTATGTCGTGTGGATAATTTAACTTACTTTAATATGCATAACATGTGCATTTGTATAATTATGAATTAGGTAATTGAATAGGATTTTATTGATTTGGTAAAGTCACTTTATGTTAGTACATGTTTGAATTTATTTAAAGTTTACAAATGTTATGAATGCAATAAAGGTTTGTTTTGAGCTGTGCTATGACCAGTAATGCCTCGTAACCCTATTCTAGTGATGGATGTGGGTTAAGAGTGTTACATTTGATTGGTATCAGAGTTACAGTTTAGTTGGTTCTAGGGATAACGTAGCACGTGAGAGTCTAGCTATACATGCCATATTGATATACTGCGATAGTGTGATGATTCCTGACAATTAAAATGTGTTTTCGTATAGTAAATGGGTCCCGATTGAACCGTAGCAGATGACGTGGAAAGTAATGCACCCGCTCCCGCTCAAGGGGTAGTGCAATCTGATTCTAGACCTATTATGAGTAGCCATGAGGGAGAGACTAAAGAAGCCTTCTTCCAGATGATGAACAAATGGTTCACACAATATATCCCTACAAATTCGGCTACTCAACAACCTCCACCCCCACCTAATCCTCCTCAGATACATGTAATACCTCAAGTTATTGATCCGATGAGATTAAATAAGCCCTAGGTTGATAAAATCAGAAAACACAGGGCTGAAGAATTCAGAGCCCCTGTTGATGACGATGCTGAGTGAGCTGAAGTCTGGCTTGATACTACTATCGTGTGTTTGATGAGCTATCCTTTGACCTTGACGAGTGATTAAATGTGTTGTATCTTTGCTTCGAGATTCTGCATATCATTGGTGGAATACACTAGTATCGGTGGTTCTGAAAGAGTGGGTTACCTGGGAATTCTTTTAGACTGAATTCCAGAAGAAATATGTCATCCAGAGATTTATAGAACAAAAATGAAAATAATTCCTTGAGTTAAAAATAGGGTCGCATGATAGTGTTAGAATACGAAGAAGAATTTTTGAGACTCAGCAAATATGTCCGGGAATGTGTATTGACTGAAGCAATAATGTGTAAAAGATTTGAAAACGGATTGAATGAAAACATTAAACTGCTAATCGATATTCTAGAAGTAAAAGAGTTCGTGGTACTAGTAGAACGATCATGCAAAGCTGAAGAACTTGGGAAAGGGAAAAGAAAGGCTGACTTTGAAACTAGAGATTCACGAAAAAGATCATCTAGTAAGTCATTTCAGTCAGCATCAAAGAAATTTCGATATGATTTTAGCCGTTCAAAGACTACTATTGGTTACTCTAGACGAGATCGAGACAAAGCACCTGTGAGTTCGAAAGCTACCTCAGTAGCTAGTGTTGGAAATGTCAGACCGAACCAACCTGAGTGCAAACATTGTGGTAAATAATATCCTGGGAATTGTAGATTGAATGATCGGGCTTGTTTTAAATGTGAATCATTAGATCATTTCATTCGTGAATGCCCTGAGTTGGTTGAACAAGACACGATGTAGAATACGACGCCAAGTTTCAGGTCAGCTCGAGGCAGACCACTTAGAAACATGGGTAATGTGAGTGGTAGCCAGAAGGGAACTAAAGACACAGCTATTAGATCTGAGGCTCGCGCACTTGCCAAAGCTTATGCTATTCGGGCTCGCGAAGAGGCTTCATCTCCAAATGTTATTACCGGTACTTTCACTCTCTATGATACTAGTGGTACTACATTGATAGATCCTAGATCGACTCATTCTTATGTATGTGAGACTTTAATATCCAGTAAGACTTTGCCTGTAGAGTCTACTGAATTTGTGATTAGAGTATCGAACCCCTTAAGCCGGTATGTCTTGGTTGATAAAGTATGTAAAAATTACCCGTTGATGATTTGAGATTCATGTTTTTCGGCTGATTTGATGTTGTTGCCATTCGATGAATTTGATATAATTCTGGGCATGGTTTGGCTAATGTTGCATGATGCTATTGTGAACTGCAAACGAAAGACTATTTAACTGCGATGCCAGAATGGTGAAATTATTCGGATTGAGTCTAATGATCTGAATGGTTTACCAGCAGTGATTTCTTAAATGTTAGCTTAGAAATATGTGAGAAAGGGTTGTTAAGCTTACTTTGCCTATTTACTCGATTCTAAAGTGACTAAAAAGAAGGTTGAATCAATACCAGTTGTGTGTGAGTATCCGAATGTGCTTCCTGAAGAATTATCGATTTTGCCACCAATCCGAGAGGTAGAGTTTGGCATTGAGTTAGTGCCTTGGGACAACTCCGATTTTGATAGCTCCTTATAGAATGCCACCGACTAAATTAAAAGTGTTGAAACCTCAGTTGCAAGAATTGATAGATAGAGGTTTCGCACAACTGAGTTTTTCTCCCTAGGGTGCACCGGTTTTGTTTGTGAAAAAGAAAGATAGAACTGTGAGAATGTGTATCGATTATCGACAGCTCAATAAAGTGACCATAAAGGATAAATATCCTCTGCCATAAATTGATGATTTGTTCGATTAGTTAAAAGGGGCTACAGTGTTTTCAAAGATTGACTTGAGATCAGGTTACTATTAGTTGTAGGTAAAAGACTCCGATGTGCCGAAAACTACTTTAACATCTTGAATTAAGGCCTCGTTAGAATAGTGGTTTTGAGACCACAAATCTGAATTGGAAATAATTATTTTATGATTATTATAAGGCCTATGATATGTTTACATGTTTGTGTAAAACTTTCATGAGGAAATTTTATGTCTAAAGTGCTTAATTTGTCTTTAAGGACTAAATTGAATAAAAATTAAAACCTGAGTTCTAGAAGCTTCATGCATGAAATTGAATTGAATTATTAATTAGAGGTCCTTAAAGAGTAATTTGACCAAGTTCTAAAAATTTGGAAAAAAATGGGCTTGTATGTTAAAATTTGAAAGAATAGTAAAAAGGGCATTTTAGTCCTTTTGTAATTAAAAGATTAAAAATGGAAAAATCAAGCCAAAAACACTTGTCCATCTTCTTGTTTGGCTGAATGTAGCAAGGAGGAAGCCATGGTTATGGTTTTCAAGCTTCCAAGCTCAATAGTAAGTACTCTCGAGCCCTGTTTTAATGTTCCATGCATTTTTGAAGTTCGGGAACATGATCTACTCATTTCTACCATTAGTTTGAACTAGGGTTTATGTTTGAAAAATTGACCCATGCATGAAATGTTAGTATTTTGTTGTTTAATGATAGGATATGAAATATTAAAGCTTGATAAACATCTTTTACTAGGTGATTTTTCATGAAAACACCTAAAAAGGACTAAAATGCAAAAGTTGTAAAATGGGTAGTAAAAGTATGATTGAGTGGAAATTAGGGGCTGCTATAGTTAAGAAAATGGTTCATCTAGGCTTAAAGAACAAATAAATTGAATAAAAAATCATTTTACGAGCATTGGGGCAAAAGTGCAGATATGTAAAAGTTTAGGGGTCAAAATGTAAATTTGTAAAAATATGATTTTTGGACCCATATGAATAATTTGACTAATTAGTAGTCTAAATACAATATTATAGATCAAGGAAAACAAGATTCGGGCTTAGAACGAGGTTAAACAAGGTTGTGGACTATTTAGGAATAAGTAGTTGTACTCGAACCCGAGGTAAGTTCGTATGATGAAATAAGCAAGTTGTTAATGTTATTGTTGTTTATGGCTGAAATCTAGATTGGTATGTTAATTTAGTTGTGATGAATTGATTAGAATATGAAAAAGTGAAATGAAATGAAAGCTTTTACTATGGTGAGTATACATAATTAATGTAATGTTGTACCATGTGTTTAATGCTTAAATTTAATTATGGAGTGTGTTTTGATTATCCCATGAATATTTGGTTGATGCTATGAAAAGGCAATTGGTACTATTGTAAGCCTGAAAGACATATGGCCATTAAATATGACATCACGAGCAAGTATGCCATGTGTAAGTGAGAAAGAATCCCGTTTGAACCTTAGGAATAGTTTAGGATACAAGTCACATGTCACTAGGAATTAAGCAATCCGAGCTCATTGAGTGGTTCGAGTTCATGATCTGTATGAGATTCTGAACTTGTTGAGTGGACCAAGTTTGTGAGATATGTGGCATCCGAGGTCATTAAATGGTCCAAGTTCATTATGGATGTGAGCATCCGAGCTCGTTGAATGGTTTGAGTTCATTGTGGATAGATGCCTGTGACTGAGTTCCGGGTAATGTTCTTGAGTTTTCTACCGGTGGCTAGGTAATCCTTGAGCTATCGGATACCTATCAGCTTTTGTGAGCAGCCCGTGTAGTTACACATAGATCGGTTACTATATGTGCAAGGTACCGTGTATCCAATAGTATTCCAAGTGTTCAACGGGTATTGCTATGTAACGAATATGATGAAAGTCCCGAGAAGGGAATGTAAAGAGGTACAGTTATATGGTATACTACGATGAGCACAGGTATGTACGCTAAATTCATGAGTAATATTTCGGTAAATGATGACTTGTGATGAGGAAGCATATGCATATGTATATATGATAAACAAGTGAAAAGGGTTGAATGGTGAACCATCTCTATGCCTATGATTATGAATTTTGTTTCAATATCATGTTAACTTACATTTTGTAATTGAATAGGGGATCCATGAAATGATGAGTCCATGATCAATGTGACAATGAACTTATGTTAATTATTATGAATTTGCACTATAATAGTGTTGGACAGCAGCACTTTTGTGACTTTGAAAATCCACAAAAAATTGTGGAAATTGAATTAGAAACTAAATAAGATATGAGATTAAAGATTATTGAGTCTAGTTTCACATAGAGGAAACGGTGTAAGGAAAAGAGTTTTATACCATGTGATATTTGAACTTTTTTGAGATAGAGTTAGGGTGATTTCGGGTTCCTATGTCTCAACTTTGGAAAATTACTAGAAATTGTAAAAAAAAATAATTATGGGTTAAAATATATATGAATAAGCCATTAATGGGTCTATTTTCAAGATAACTAGACAGAACCATTATCTGAACCCTGTGATAAGAGATAATTAATTTTTAGTGAAGAGAGGTCAAAACTACAAAACAGAAAAATAGGGGACACTTTAAAGAATAAAATGTACCTATTGGATAGAAAAGAAATTCTAAAAATTTTATGATAAGAAGATATATAAGTCTAGTTTCAGGGAAAATTTACGGATCTTAATTTGGAGGTCCGTAGCTCCAGATATAAATAAATTAGTAGCTATGACTCGAGAAAACAACATGCCCAGAAAATAAGTAAAAGTGAAATTATGATTATATTTCCATGGAATCATGTTGATAATTTGCTTATTATTTTCATATGGACTTACTAAGATTTAAGCTTACTCCCTCATTTCCATTTCTTTAGTGTTGTCATGTCGGCTTAGGGTTGGAGATCGTCGGAGGCAACCTCACACTATTAAGCTATCTCCTTTGGATTATTGATGAATCTGAATGTCTTTAAGTGAGTGGCATGCATAGGGAATTAGTTTTATGATAGATGCTGTTATGATTAGCCATATGTATTGGCTTATATTGATTCATTGTATATAGCCATGAGATGTGGCTTGTAAGCTTAATTATCCATGATAGGTTCTAATGCTTGTGATGCGATGATGTGTTTATGCTTATGAGATATGTATGGTTGGTATTATGACATATATGCATTATGGGTGCTTCTTGACCGATTGAAATGGTCATAGCCATATAGCAAATGTATAATATGGAAATAAGTTGATAATGTTTGAACATGAATACTTGATGTTTATTGAAACAACTTGATAAATTGATGGTTATAAAAGTTTGGTAAAAGTGGTCATCAAATGATAAGGTCAATGAATATAGAATTGTTGTGTCTAGATTTGATATTATATGAGTACGTGTAATAAGTGAATGATAGCATGTTAAAGTTAAGTGTGAAAATAAAATAAAATAAAATAAATAACACACAGATTTTTATGTGGAAACCCTTTCGGGAAAAAAACCACCGGCAGAGGAGAAGAAAATTCACTATGTCGAATTCGAATTGATTACAAGAGGAATAGACTATGTCTATTTATAGGCTTGTAAGGCCATATTCTAGTAAGACTGAAACACCTTATTCTAATCAATATAAAATAGATGGAGTTTAATAAGGTTTAAAAAAACCTTATTCTAAAATAAAATAAAAGAAGTGTAGTTCTATATGCATTTTACTTTTATTTTATTTTACCCATGTATTTTATTTAAATAAGGATTCGGGTCATTTAATTCTAACATTAAGAATATACCTTAGTGAAGTATGTTAAATCATGAAAATGATGCAATGATGTATATCTTTGATGTGTGTAAAGATGTGAGGGATTAATGGTAACAAAAGGCTTGGAAAATAGCCTAAGTACTAGTCACACGGGCAGAAAAACGGCCATGTGTCTCAACCGTGTGGAGGATTCGGCATAGCACACAGGTGTGTGGCCTGGCCGTGTGGTTAAATTTGTTTTGCTTACGTCATAAATAGAGAGTTACACGGCCTGAGGACATGGGCGTGTTGGAGACACATGGGCGTGTCCCTGTGTCCACGCGGGCATATGACCCTATTTCAGGAAAATTTTTCTAAGTTTCCTCAAAACCTTCTAAAGTTCTCAATTTAGTCCCAAACCACATTTAATGCATGCTTAGAGCCTTGGTAGCTTGTGTAAGGGACATTATGCATGTGATTGAATGTTTTTAATTTAAATGAAATTTTATGGCCCGATATTGAATGTTTTTAATTGAAATGAAATTTTCTAGCCCGATTTTGCATGTTGTGAATGTTTAAGTGTTGTAATGCCTCGAACCTTATCCAAGCGTCGGATACGGGTTAGGGGTGTTACGCTACTTTCTGAATGAGGTACAGACATTATGAGTTTTTGGTTATGCCTTTTGGACTTACTAATGCACCTATTTCTTTTATGGATCTAATGATCGGATCTTCAGACCTATTTGGATTGATTTGTGGTTGTGTTTATAGATGACATCTTGGTTTATTCCGGTGATGAATTTGAGCATGCCGAACATCTAAGAATAGTGCTACAGACTTTGTGTGATAAACAGTTTTATGCGGAGTTCAGTAAATGTGAGTTTTGGTTACGAGAAGTTAATTTTCTAGGATATATTGTATCAACATAAGGTATTAGAGTTGATCCGAGCAAAATTTTCACAATTCTAGATTGGAAGCCTTCGAGAAATGTATCTGAAGTCTGAAGCTTTCTGGGACTCACCAGTTATTACAGACGATTCGTAAAAGGTTTCTTAATTATTGCAACCCTGATGACGAGACTACTATAAAAAGATGTTAAGTTCGAATGGTCAGAAAAGTGCCAGAAAAGTTTTGATCAGTTGAAAGCCTTATTGACCAAAGCTCTAGTGTTGGTTTAGCCAGAATCCGGTGAAGATTGTAATCTATAGTGATGCATCATTGAATGGTCTGGGATGTGTTTTAATGCAGGAAGGCAAAGTCATAGCTCATGTCTCGAGATAGTTAAAGTCGCATGAAAAGAACTATCTGACGCACGACCTGGAGTTGGCAGCTATTGTGTTTGCATTGAAAATTTAGTATCTGTTCAATAAGAAATGTCACATTTATTCTGATCACAAAAGATTAAAATATTTGATGACTCAGAAAGACCTAAATTTACGACAGCGAAGATGGTTAGAGTAGTTAAAATATTATGAATTAGTGAGTGACTACCATCCGGGAAATGCCAATGTTGTTGCTGATGCTTTAAGCCAAAAATCTTTGTTCGCTCTTTGTGCAATGAATACGCATATGGCTCTATCTGATGACAGGTCAATTGTAGCTAAGTTGAAAGCGAGACCGTTATTTATGCAGCAAATTTGTAAAGCTTAGAAAACCGATAATGAATTGTTAGCAAAATAGGCTCAATGTGATTTGAATACTGATTCAGAGTTCTGAGTTGATGCTGAAGGTTGTTTGAGGTTTAGAGGTCAAATATGTGTTCCGAGAAATTCAGAGTTGATTTAGATGATTTTAACTGAAGCTCATAGCAGTCGATTATCTGTTCACTCGGGTAGTACAAAAATTCATAATGATCTCATATAGCTTTATTGGTGGCCTGGTATGAAATGAGATATCTCTGAATTTGTTTTGAAATGTTTAATCT
The DNA here is from genome assembly GCF_025698485.1 of Gossypium arboreum. Taxonomy (NCBI): domain Eukaryota; kingdom Viridiplantae; phylum Streptophyta; class Magnoliopsida; order Malvales; family Malvaceae; genus Gossypium; species Gossypium arboreum. The sequence goes on from NC_069070.1 coordinate 25,456,176, forward strand.
GTCAGCAAGTCAAAGCTGAACATCAGGTACCGTCTGGGTTACTATAGCCAATTATGATTCCCGATTGGAAATGAGACAGAATCACAATGGATTTTGTTTCGAGTTTGCCTCTGTTACCGAGTAGGAAAGATGCAATCTGGGTATTTGTCGACAGGTTGACTAAGTCGACTCATTTCATTCCAATACGCACATATTATTCTCTTGATAAACTTGCTGAGTTGTACATTTCTCAGGTTGTGAAATTGCACGGAGTACCTATTTCCATTGTTTCGGATAGAGATTCAAGATTCACATCGTGATTTTGGAAGAAACTGCAAGATGTATTAGGTACAAAGCTACACTTCAGTACTACTTATCACCCATAGACGGATGGTCAGTCCGAGCGGATTATTCAGATACTCGAGGATATGTTGAGATGTTGCATTCTTGAGTTTGAAGGTACATGGGAACGATACCTACCACTGATTGAATTTATGTACAATAATAGCTTTCAATCGAGTATAAAAATGACACCTTACGAAGCTTTGTACGGTCGCAAATGCCGAACACCCTTGTATTGGATTGAGCTCAGTGAGAATAAGATACATGGGGTCGATTTGTTCAAAGAGACTGAACAAAAAGTAAAAGTGATTCTTGAAGACAGCATCAGATTGTTAGAAATCGTACTTAGACTTGAAACAGCAAGATATTGAGTTTCAAATCGGGGATAAAGTGTTTTTGAAAGTATCTACGTGGAAGAAAATACTCCGATTCGATCATAAAGGCAAATTAAGTCCGAGATTCATTGGGTCATATGAGATTATTGAGCGTATCGGGCCGGTTGCTTACAGATTTTTGTTGGCACCTATATTAGAAAAGATTCACAATGTATTTCATGTATTGGTGCTTAGACGATATCGATCCAACCCATCGCATGTGATTTCCCCGTCTGAGATTGAGATTCGATCGGATATGACATATGAAGAAGAATTGATCCGAGTTTTAGATTGCAAGGTTAAAGAATTGAGAAATAAGAAAATCTATTTAGTAAAAGTCTTATGGCATCAACACGAGATTGAAGAATCTATGTGGGAGCCCGTGGATGTTATGAGTGAACGTTACCAAAACCTATTCGCTGGTAAGATTTTCGGGGACGAAAATCCCTAAGGGGGAGAGTTATAACAGCCCGGTTTAGACCTTAGTCAGAATAGTGGTCTCAGGACCACAAATTCGAGTCAAAAAAATATTCTAATATTATTTCCTGTGTTTACAGCATGATATATGATATGTGTGAAAATTTTGTGAAAAAATTTTATCATTTGTGTGCTCGATTTTATAAAAGTACTTGATCGCTTAAAATGAAAAAGTAGCATGCTTTTTGTTAAAGTGTTATATTGCAATGGCTTTTATAATGTAGGGTCCTTATGTTGAAATAGGGATTAAATTGTGAAAAATTTTAAATGTTAGGGGCAAAAGTAGAATTTTCCCATTTATGTGTTTTTGGATGAATTTGAATGAATATACTATTAAATAAGTCAAATTTGTATTAATTTAGATCAAGAAAAGAGGAAATCAGATTTGGATCAGGGGAAATCTAAAGTTGTCGAATAATCGCTCTGGTCCATTCGTCTTTGTCCAAGGTAAGTTCATAAGTAAATAAATGTCGCTAAATTCAAATGTATATATTTTATAAGTGTCGAATTGAATTATTAAAAATGTATGTGTATATGTCGAATTGAATTAAGTATGGGACCATTACATACGAGCTTGAATTGATCAGATTACGACGTCCGTAATCCCCGTACGAACCTTAGGAATAGTTAAGATACATATGTCATGACATAGGATTACGATATATGATTTCGTGTAAGACCATGTCTAGGATGTTAGGATCAATTTGAGATTTAAGTGTAAAACCATGTCTGGGACATTGGCATCGAATATGATTTCGAGTAAGACCCTGTCTGGGACAGTGGCATCGATAGTTGATTACATGTAAGACCTCGTCTGAGACGTAGGCATTGTACGAGCTTTTCAAGCTTTGAGTATCCTTATTGATTCCGAATGGTTAAACGGGCAATGTTAAGTTAAGATCGAATGTGAAATCGAGTTAAATGGTTCAGGTACGTGTGAAGTTATGTTCATGAAATTAAGGTAAGTTTAGTACTTAAAATGATGATATAAATTATGCATGTTATGAAAGGTGATTTATATGTACATGTGATTGTTTAAATTCAGCCAAGTGATATTATAATGTTAATATTCATGTGATGATATATTTGCTTATGACTTACTAAGCTATTCCCACTTACTGTGTGTGCTTGTTCATTGTTTTATAGATTTTGGAAAGCTAGTTACTAGCTCGGGGATCGTCAAGGAAGTCACACTATCGATCGTTATTCTGGTATTTTATAAGTTTGAAACTTTGAACATATGGCATGTATAGGCTTGTTATGTTATGTTTGATTTTGAGTTGTATATATTAGGCCATGTGAAAATGGCTTAATCATTATGCTTAAGTTTAGTTATATAAGTTCATGGTTAATATGTTTGATGTGTTTGGTTTTGGTGATTTAGTAATGAGTAATGCAAGGCATGATGCATATTAAGCCATGAAACTAGCTTAATTTAGAAGGTGTGTTTTTCTTCGATATGTTCGGTGTGATGTTTGGACTTGTAATTCGGCTTGGTAATGAGATAACAGATGGATGTATGTTCGGTATATGATATGTGTAACAGCCCGATTTAGACCCTAATCGAAACGGTGGTTTCGGGACCACGAATTTGAGTCAGAAAAATATTTTAAAATTATTTTCTATGTATATTTTGTGTGAATTATATATGTGAAATTTTCGTGATTTAATTTTTCCGTTTAGGTATCTGATTTAATAAAAGGACTTAATCGCGTAAATTAAAAATTGGTAGTTTAATGTATAAAGGGTCGAATTATTATTGCCTTTAAAAAAGGAAGCCCTTAAGTGGTAAATAGCCCATTGACTTATTAAATGGACCGTAGTGGACATATATTTTATGGTTTTGTTATAACTTTAGTATGGATAAATAAGTAAATTAAATCATAAGTTAATAAAATATATTATAACATAAAACATAAATAATAATAATAATAAAAGAGAAAGACATGTCTATTTTATTTTTATCATTTTCGAAACTAAAACAAGAAAGAAAAAGAAAATAAAACCTAGGTTCAGTTACTTTTCAAGCTCAATCAAGGTAAGAGTTTAACTCGATTTTTTATGATTTTTACGTTATTGAGATCGTTGCTTCGAGTACGACAAAACCCATGCTTGAATTTTTGATTTTGATGAATATTTTGAGTTGTGCCATTGTTGATAGCTTGTGATTTTTGTTGTTTGATGATGTAAAATGAAATATATGTTTTAGATTAACAGATTTTGTATTGGAGCTTTTGGTGATTTTGAGTAATTAGGACTAAATTGCAAAAAAAAAAAATAATTTGAGGGACTAAAATGTAAAAAAAATAAATTATATGGGCTTGTATGGATATGGGCAATATTCGGCCTAGCTTGGGTATGGAGAAATTTTGTGTATTTTGTGTTTTGTGCAATAAGGTCTAAATTTAAAAAATTATAAATGTCAGGGGTAAAATGCTAATTTGTCCATTTATGTGTTTTTGGACTATATTGAATGAAAATATGTTTGAATGAGCTTAATTTGAATATGTTTAGATCAAGAACTAAAAAAATCAGACTTGGATCGGGGAAAAATGAAAGCCGTCGACTAGCTACCCGATTCCGTTTTGTATCGTTCGAGGTAAGTTTATAAGAAAATAGACGTGTTTATTTGGTAATTAAATGTTATATTTATATAATATTATGAAATGTAGAATTTTAATATGCTATGGTCGAAAATGATTAAATTTGACTACTACACTTCCGAGTTCTATTCGACCAAGTTACGATGTTCGAAAGCCCCATATGAACCATAGGAATAGTGAGGATACATATGTCCTGACATAGGATTCCGATATATGTGTGTGAGTAAGACCATGGCATCGATATGTGTTTACGAGTAAGACCTTATCTGGGACAGTGGCATTGATATGTGGCTACATGTAAGACCACGTATGGGACGTTAGTGTTGTACGATTTACGTGATTAATTTGGAATTGATAAACTCTATTTGAATATGTAGAACGAGCTATGTACAGGTATGGATTAATTTGTTACCAAGCCAAAGTAAGGTAAGTAAGTAATTAATGGTTGATATAAATGACTTATTAAATAAATATGGGAGATGTAATCATATGATAGTAAACAAATTTGATAAAGAAATATATATGTACTGTGTTGGTTTTCGAAATGATATGTGATATGCTTATTTATGTAACTAAGTGTATCCAACCATTTGTTTATTGTGTACGTGATGACATATTATGATGCTTAAGTAATAATTATGACTATATGTGTATTCAAATGATTATAGATATCTTGGCTTTGTAAATAAAATATGAATTACTTATGTTAGTTATACAGACTTTTGGCCAAGGTGAGCACTTTGTATAAAAATGAAATATCATGAATGAATTTGGTAAGTTGAGACTAAGCATACTCATATTAGTATAATTCGGCTAAATTTATTATGACATAGTTATGTTATTAGATTGTTTATTTGCTTATGGCTTACTAAGCTATAATAGCTTACTGTGTGTATATTTGTTTTTGTTTTATAGATTTTGGATTTAAGTTATAAGCTCGGGGATCGTCAGCAAAGTCCATCACACTATCTGCTGTTTTGGTATTTAAATAGTTGAACTTGAACTATCGCATGTATAGGCTGGATTTTATTTTGAACTATTAGATTTTTGGGTTGTGTAGAATTTAGCCATGCGAAAATGGATTAAGTGTTATGCTTGAGTTTGGTTTGGCTAGACTATGGTTTGAGCTCGTTTCACTTATTTTGCTATATGTCATGGGCTGGAAGTAATTATGTTATGCGTTTTGAGTATTGAATTTAATTATAAATCTTGGATGTGGTATGAATGTGATTAGCTTGGATGTGTATTATACCAAGATAAAGTATGCATGTGGATCTTGTTTATTATATTTAGCTTTAATGTAATATGTTTTTAGTAATAAAGATTTATGAAATTGGTTTGTTAATTCGGTAATGGTATTAAACCTTAAGGTATATTCGGCTATGTTATATTAATTTTAAATTGTAAATGTAGTTTTTTGCTAAATTGTGAAATAAGTTTCAATTAATTATGTTGTGAGCTTATACTGCAGTTGTTAATTGTGTCCAATTATGGTTTAGTTTTAAAAATGTTGTAATGAGTTTGTGTGACAGCCCAAAATTGACCCTAGTCGGAAGGTGGTCTCGGGACCACAAAACCGAGGCATAAAAATAATTAAAAATTTATTTTGATGCCTATAATATGTGTGTGCTCATGTATGACATTTTATGATGATTGATTTAGTGTTATAAGGGTGAATTCCACAAGAAAGGACTTAGTAATGAACTTTGAAAGTATGATAGGGAAATGTGTGATGACTAATTAAAGCATGCATGCAAAATAATGGACTTGCATGTCAAATTGCCCTTTATAGGTGGTGGCCGGCCATGACAAGGAGGATGGGCTAAACATGTCATGAAACATGTTTTGTTGGTGCATTAGGGTGAAATAATAAACAAAGGTGTATGGGTGATAAAAAATGAAAAAAATGTGTGTGAGTGTGGTAATCCCCCCATTGCCGTGAGTTGTAGAGAAGGAAAGAAAAAATTTTGTTCATCCTTTCTTTGAGCCAAAACTAAGGAAGAAGGAGGATTTTTGCTTCATGCTTGGTTTGGAAGAGATCTAGAAGGAGATTTGGCTAAGTTTGCATCAAGATTAAGGTATGTATGAGGTTGTGTTAGGAGTTTCATGCATGTTTTGGTTGCTAACTTGATGTGCATGTTAGCCATGGCTCAAATCTTTGTTAAGCCATGGAAATGGTATTTGGCCAAAGTTGTTATGGTGATAAAGCCATTGCATGCTAAGTGTGAAGCTTGATGATGATGCATGCAATGATGGATTGTCTACTCTTGAGTAAGATTTTGAGCTTTCTTTTGTTTTATCATGATTGAAGTTGAAAAGGAGCATGATTGTCATATTCGCCATGATGCATTCATGAGCATGGTTCATGCTTCTTGCATGTTAGTTAAAATTTGTGTTTTGGATGGCTATGGACACCTTGAAATTCGCCATGCTCATATATGTATATATATGTTTGCACATGATGTTTTGGTTATGAAGGAAGTGATGAATAAGTTTGTTTAAAGAAGAAGATGTTGAAGAATAATTGTGAAATTGTAAGCACATTCGGCCTAGCACACATATGAGTGCTTGATGCTATATTGTAAGTTTTGAGCTACAATATGCAAAGCATTAACTAGTAAAATGCATGCTGTTTTGTGTGGTATTAAGTGCATAATTGGCCTTAACATGGACAAGTATATTCGGCCTTGGGTAGCCTATTGAAGGCCTTAGCTTTTCCTTGATGCTCGAATAAATTGTATTGAATTGCTTGATGTAGTATAAAATGTGCATGACTATTGTGTATTCAAGCTAAAGGGTGGCCATATGACCATTTAAATTCCTTGTCATATTCGCCATAAGCTAGCACAATGAGGTTTTGATAAATTGAATTTGTTTGAATTAGCTCAAGAGCTAAGAGGGCCACAATTGGACAAGGGAAGGAAAAAGTAATCGAATAGCCATAAAAGCCGTTCGACAACATCCGAGGTAAGTCCTCAAGAAGTGACCTTACTTGAATTATGTGGAATGAAATATGGATGTATTGATTATTAATTTATGTGTGTATGAGTATTGAATGATACCGGGCTAAGTCCCAAGGCGATTATGTTAGTGATTATAATTGTGTTTGAGCCTTAGTAACGAAAATAAATATGTATGTCCAATGATTATTGATGTATGTGTGCATGAGAAATTGAATGACATCCGGCTAAGCCGAAGACAATTATGCTGGAAATTATAACCGGGTTAAGACCGAAGGCAATTGTGCTAGTGGCTACATCCGGGCTAAGACCGAAGGCATTCGTGCGAGTCATTCTATCCGGCTAAGACCGAAGGCATTTGTGCAAATCGTGATATCCGGTTAAGTCCGTAGGCCTTGGTGCGGGTTACCATAACCGGGCTATGTCCCAAGGCGATTGATCGAGTAGCGACATCCGGTTAAACTCGAAGGTATGTGATTTGAAAATTATAAGCTTGCTGGAAACTTTCAGCTAATGCACTTGTGAAATTTCCCAATGACAAGGTAAGTGCGGTGTGTGCTTTGCTGCGCTAGGAGTAAGCGTGTGAATATCCGCTCCTATGATGGAACGAGTTATCGGCCTTAATGAAGCCGTTATTTGTGTATGAACATAAGAGTTGGGATGGTGAAGTAAGTATGATTATGTGAATGTGCATTAATGAAATGATGCATTTAACTATGTGAATGTATTGCTGTAATTAGAGTTGATTATATTCCTTGAGACTTACTAAGCATAAAAATGCTTACTCCATTGCTTTGGCTCTCGGTTTTCTAGATTTCGCTCGATAGCAATCGGATTCGGGATCGTTGAAGTCGAAGTCATCCACACTATCAAGCCCCCATTTTGGTATAAATTCTTGGTTGAACTTGAAATGGCATGTATAGGACTACCCTTGTTGGTTTAAATATGTTATGATGTATATGTGTACGGCCATGCGAAAATGGCTCGTAATAGTGAAGTATCAACTTAAACTATTTGCGGTTTGTATATATATATATGGTGTCATGATGTGACTATGAATTGGAAATGGGAATGTTGGTCACATGATCAGCCATTGGCATGGTTAAAATGATCATATGTGGACCTATGTAAGGCAAGACTAGTTGGTTCATGGAGACTACAAAATAGGTAAGACCTACCTTAAAACAGATGCTGCCAGCTGCAGTAACGTGAATGTGAAAAATCACCAAAATTTGTAGGAATGGTATTAAATAGTGAATCAGCTATGTAAATGAACATTGATGAGTCTATTTTCATATGGAAGAAACGAAATGGTCATAGGAGTTACATGTTAAGAGATATTAAAGCTATTGTAAGACAGGGCCAGAACGGTTTCTGGGTTCCCTGTCGCAACTTTAAAAATTTACTATAAATTATCCAGAAAGAATTAGGAGACATACCTTATATGTACAGATTCCATTGTGAGTCTAGTTTCATTAGAAACAAACGGCACCAGCATTAAAGCCCTGTACAGAGAGATATTCAAGTTATACCGCGAGAAGGTCAGAGCAGTCGATCCCTGTAACATGGGTGACTTTAACTAATAAACTGTATCAATTGGCCCGACCAAAAATTCTAGAAATAAATCCATGGATGGATATATGAGTCTAAATTCAGGGAAAATTTACGAAACCAGTTTCCGAGTTTTGAAACTAGAGATATGATTTTTAAGGCGACAGTGACGCAGTTTTTCCAGCCTGACTGGAAATGTCCAATGGATGGGCAAAACAAGTGAACTTGGCTTGCTAACCCCTCGTGTCCGACACCGGCGATGGTCTCGGGTTCGGGGTGTTACAGTATCCGACACCGGCGATGGTCTCGGGTTCGGGGTGTTACAATTTTATTGGTATCAGAGCCACGGTTTAGTCGATTCTAGGACTACCGTGAGGTGTTTGGGGTCTAGCTATACATGCCATTAAATGATGAATCGATAGTGTGGTGATTTCGACAATTTGACTTTAAGTTTGTTTATAGCAATGGATCCCGATCCCAACCGAGCAATAGCTGATGATGTGGAGAGTGTGGTGCTGCTCCGCACAAGGGACAGCGGCCGGCGGACTCTCAACCTATGGCCGACAATCCGAATGATGAGGCTAGGCAAGCCTTTTATAGTGTGATGAACGAATGGTTTAATCAATACATTCGAACTAACACGGCTGTCCCACAACCTCCATTCCCGACAAATGCAACCCCGCACCTACAATACCTCCGAATCGACCAAATAAGGTCAAGTAAGCCCTCATCGATAGGATTCGAAAACATGGGGCCACTGAATTTAAAGCTACGGATGATGATGATGCCGAACGAGCTGAATTTTGGTTGGACAACACTATCCGGTGCTCGATGAGCTATCTTGTACACCGATGAGTGCTTAAAGTGTACCATCTCCTTGCTACGTGATTCCACCTACTATAGGTGGAGTACTCGACTTCGTGGTACCTAGAGAGCAAGTGACTTGGGAATTCTTTCAAACCAAGTTCAAAAAAAAAAAAAAGTATATCGTCGAGATTCATCGACCAAAAGCGAAGGAATTTCTTGATCTTAAGCAAGGTTCTATGTCGGTTCACCGACTATGAACGAAAATTTGTGAGGCTTAGCCGATACGCACGAGAATGCATTTCGTCCAAGCTATTATGTGTAACGCTTCGAGGATGGGCTGAATGATGATATAAGGATGTTCGTTGGCATTCTCGAAATACGAGAGATCGTAGTACTTGTTGAGCGAGCTTGTAAAGTCGAAGAGCTTAGAAAGGAGAAACAAAAAGCTGATGTCGAATCGGAGAATTCCAAAGAGGTCCTCGGAAAGTCTCTTCAACAGCAATCAAGAGATTTCGAGATGATGTGAACCGGTCTAGAGGCGCTTTGGGCTTTTCTAGACGAGGACGCGATCGACCTGTGACCACACGAGTCACTTGACGCCGATGGTGGAAATGATCGCCGAGAGAGGCGGAGTGTCAACATTGTGGCAAATGGCATTCGGGAGCTGTTGGTTTCGTGATCGCTCCGCTATAAGTGTGGATCGGCCGACCACTTTAGGAAGGATTGCCCGAGGATGCTTGAGCAGAATGTGAGTCGAGTGGAAACTCGGGTGCTACCATCGCTCGAGGTAGGCCACCTAGAAATATGGGCAATGTCATGGCGGTCGAGAGGATCTAGAGATGCTACCATCGATCTCGAGGCTCGTGCTCTGCGAGGACTTATGCCATACGCACACGCCGAGGATGCTGCCTCTCCGGATGTCATTACGGTGCTTTCACTCTTTTCAATACTAATGTGATTGCTTTGATTGACCCTGGTTCTACTCAATCTTATATATGTGAAACCTTAGTATCCATAGAAGACTTTGCCTATTGAGTCTCTCGAGTTTGTAATTCGGTGTCAAACCCTTGGGTCATTACGTGCTTGTCAACAAAGTGTGCAAGAAAAGTCCCCTAGTGTTCCGAGGTTCTTGTTTCCCGGCGGACTTGATGCTTTTGCCGTTCGATGAATTCGACGTTATTCTTGGTTTGGATGGGTTGACCATGCACGATGCGGTCGTAAATTGCAAAAGCAAGACTATCGATTTGAGGTGCGCGAATAACGAGATAATTCGGGTTAAGTCTACGGACTTAAAGGGGTTGCCAGCTGTAATATCAGCAATGTTGGCCCGAAAATATGTAAGATAAGAGTGCGAAGCGTACCTTGCGTACGTGCTCGATGACAAGGAATCAGAAAAGAAACCCGAATCTGTGCCCGTGGTTTGTGAATACCCGGATGTTTTCCCTGAAGAATTGCCGGGTTTACCACCTGTTCGGGAAATAGAATTTGGCATCGAATTGGTACCTGATACCACTCCAATTTTGATAGCTCCGTATCTTATGGCACCAACGGAATTAAAGGAGTTAGAAGCTCAGTTGCAAGAATTGGTGGATAGAGGTTTTGCTCGCCCGAGTTTTTCGCCTTGGGGTGCGCCAGTGTTGTTCGTGAAAAAGAAGGATGGAACCATGCGGCTGTGCATCGATTATCGTCAGCTTAATAAAGCGACAATAAAGAACAAATATCCGTTGCCACGTATCGATGACTTGTTCGATCAACTAAAGGGAGCCTCAGTGTTCTCGAAAATAGATTTGAGATCGGGCTATTATCAATTGCGAATCCGAGATTGGACGTACCCAAGACCGCCTTGAGCGAGATATGGTCACTATGAGTTCCTAGTGATGCCGTTTAGGCTCACTAATGCCCTACGGTATTTATGGATTTAATGAATCGGATCTTTAGACCATATTTGGATCGATTCGTAGTCGTGTTCATTAATGACATCTTAGTCTATTCAAGAAATGAGACCGAACATTTGAACACTGCGGTTAGTGCTGCAAATTTTACGGGATAAGCAATTATATGCTAAATTCAGCAAGTGTGAGTTACGGTTAGAGAGGTTAGCTTCTTGGGTCATGTGGTATCTGATCGGTATTCGAGTCGACCGAATAAAATTTCAGCCATACTTAATTGGAAGCCTCAGAAATATTACTGAGGTTCAGAGCTTTTTGGGGCTTCTTAGGTTATTACCGACGATTTGTAAAGGCTTCTCAACGATAGCCACGCCGATGACGAAGCTACTCCAAAAGGATGTTAAGTTCGAATGGACGGAGAAATGCCAAAAAAGTTTCGATCAACTGAAAACTTATTTGACTGAAGCCCCAATTCTAGTGCAACCCGAGTCCGGCAAAGAGTTTGTCATCTATAGCGACGCCTCTCTACTTGGGTTAGGTTGCGTATTAATGCAAGAAGGTCGAATTGTGGCCTATGCGTCGAGGCAATTAAAGCCACATGAGAAAAATTATCCGACTCATGATCTCGAATTGGCCGCCATCGTATTCGCCTTAAAGATTTGGCGACATTACTTATTTGGTGAAAGGTGCCATGTATACTCGGATCACAAAAGTCTCAAATATTTGATGATCCAAAGAGACTTAAATCTGCGACAAAGACATTGGCTCGAGCTGTTAAAGGATTACGAGCTGGTCATTGACTATCACCCGGGAAAGGCGAATGTGGTTGCGGATGCCTTGAGTCGTAAATCATTATTCGCTTCGAGCGATGAACGTGCACTTGTGCATTCGATCCGATAGTGTGTTAGTAGCTGAATTGAAAGCCAAACCACTATTGATACATCAAAATTCGAGAAGCTCAGAAAGTCGACGACGAGTTGGCTTCAAAATGGGCTGAGTGTGTTCCGAACAAGGATTCAGAGTTTCAAATCGATGATGACGATTGTTTGAGGTTCAAGAGTTGTCTGTGTGTTCCAAAGAATTCGGAACTCATTTCGATAATTCTGAATGAAGCCCATTGTAGCCGAATGGCAATCCACCGGGAGTACGAAGATGTACAATGATTTGAAACGTCGGTTTTGGTGGCATGGTATGAAGCGAGACATCTCCGACTTTGTTTGAGATGTTTAATATGTCAACAAGTGAAAGCGGAACATCGGTGCCTTGAGATTACTTGACCAATCACGATACCCGAGTGGAAATGGGATCGAGTCACAATGGACTTTGTATCCGGACCGCCATTGTCGCAAGTAAGAAGGATGCGGTTTGGGTCGTGGTAGATTGATTGACTAAGTCGGCCCACTTTGTCCCCGTGCGACGCACGGATTTTCAATGGACAAATTAGCTGAATTGTACGTTCCTCGATTGTGAGATTACACGGGGTGCCTATTTCCATCATGTCGGATAGAGATCCGAGATTTACCTCGCGATTTTGGAAAAAGTTGCAAGAAGCTTTGGGTACCAAGTTGCATTTCAGCACCGCCTTTCACCCCCAAACCGATGGTCAATCCGGCGGATAATTCAGATACTTGAGGATATGTTAAGATGTTGCGTCCTCGAGTTTAGTGGTTCATGGGAGCGGTATTTGCCGTTGATTGAATTCGCCACAACAACAACTTTCAATCAAGTATTAAGATGGCACCCTACGAGGCCTTGTACGGTCGTAAATGCCGTACACCATTGTTTTGGACCGAGCTCGGTGAAAGCAAGATTTTCGGGTGGATTTGATTAGGGATGCTGAGCAGAAAGTGAAAGTAATCCGTGAAAGTCTCGAAGATAGCCTCCGATCGTCGAAGTCGACGCGGACTGAAGCGTAAGGATATCGAGTATCGGTAGGTGATAAAGTGTTTCTCAAGGTATCGCTTGGAAAAAGATACTCGATTCGGTAGTAAGGGCAAGTTGAGCCCGAGGTTCGTTGGGCCATATGAGATATCCGGCGAGTCGATCCAGTGGCATATCGTTTGATTTTGCCCCGAACTCGAAAAGGTTCACGATGTCTTTCACGCTTCGATGCTTCGACGCTATAGATCCGATCCATCGCACGTGATTAGTCCATCGAAATTGAAATTCAAGCTAATATGAGTTATGAGGAAGAATCGATTCGTATCCTATCACGAGAAGTGAAAGAGTTGTGAAACAAGCGGGTTCCGCTAGTAAAAGTGTTATGGCTCAAGCACGGGATAGAAGAAGCTACTTGGGAGATCGAGAACTCTATGAAAGAGCGATATCCAAACCTATTTACCGTAAGATTTTAGGGACAAAATTTCTTAAGTGGGGAGAGTTGTGACAGCCCAAAATTGACCCTAGTCGGAAGGTGGTCTCGGGACCACAAAACCGAGGCATAAAAATAATTAAAATTTATTTTGATGCCTATAATATGTGTGTGCTCATGTATGACATTTTATGATGATTGATTTAGTGTTATAAGGGTGAATTCCACAAGAAAGGACTTAGTAATGAACTTTGAAAGTATGATAGGAAATGCGTGATGACTAATTAAAGCATGCATGCAAAATAATGGACTTGCATGTCAAATTGCCCTTTTATAGGTGGTGGCCGGCCATGACAAGGAGGATGGGCTAAACATGTCATGAAACATGTTTTGTTGGTGCATTAGGGTGAAATAATAAACAAAGGTGTATGGGTGATAAAAAATGAAAAAATGTGTGTGAGTGTGGTAATCCCCCATTGCCGTGAGTTGTAGAGAAGGAAAGAAAAACATTTTGTTCATCCTTTCTTTGAGCCAAAACTAAGGAAGAAGGAGGATTTTTGCTTCATGCTTGGTTTGGAAGAGATCTAGAAGGAGATTTGGCTAAGTTTGCATCAAGATTAAGGTATGTATGAGGTTGTGTTAGGAGTTTCATGCATGTTTTGGTTGCTAACTTGATGTGCATGTTAGCCATGGCTCAAATCTTTGTTAAGCCATGGAAATGGTATTTGGCCAAAGTTGTTATGGTGATAAAGCCATTGCATGCTAAGTGTGAAGCTTGATGATGATGCATGCAATGATGGATTGTCTACTCTTGAGTAAGATTTTGAGCTTTCTTTTGTTTTATCATGATTGAAGTTGAAAAGGAGCATGATTGTCATATTCGCCATGATGCATTCATGAGCATGGTTCATGCTTCTTGCATGTTAGTTAAAATTTGTGTTTTGGATGGCTATGGACACCTTGAAATTCGCCATGCTCATATATGTATATATATGTTTGCACATGATGTTTTGGTTATGAAGGAAGTGATGAATAAGTTTGTTTAAAGAAGAAGATGTTGAAGAATAATTGTGAAATTGTAAGCACATTGGCCTAGCACACATATGAGTGCTTGATGCTATATTGTAAGTTTTGAGCTACAATATGCAAAGCATTAACTAGTAAAATGCATGATGTTTTGTGTGGTATTAAGTGCATAATTGGCCTTAACATGGACAAGTATATTCGGCCTTGGGTAGCCTATTGAAGGCCTTAGCTTTTCCTTGATGCTCGAATAAATTGTATTGAATTGCTTGATGTAGTATAAAATGTGCATGACCATTGTGTATTCAAGCTAAAGGGTGGCCATATGACCATTTAAATTCCTTGTCATATTCGCCATAAGCTAGCACAATGAGGTTTTGATAAATTGAATTTGTTTGAATTAGCTCAAGAGCTAAGAGGGCCACAATTGGACAAGGGAAGGAAAAAGTAATCGAATAGCCGTAAAAGCCGTTCGACAACATCCGAGGTATGTCCTCAAGAAGTGACCTTACTTGAATTATGTGGAATGAAATATGGATGTATTGATTATTAATTTATGTGTGTATGAGTATTGAATGATACCGGGCTAAGTCCCGAAGGCGATTATGTTAGTGATTATAATTGTGTTTGAGCCTTAGTAACGAAAATAAATATGTATGTCCAATGATTATTGATGTATGTGTGCATGAGAAATTGAATGATATCCGGGCTAAGCCCCGAAGACAATTATGCTGGAAATTATAACCGGGTTAAGACCCGAAGGCAATTGTGCTGGTGGCTACATCCGGGCTAAGACCCAAAGGCATTCGTGCGAGTCATTCTATCCAGGCTAAGACCCGAAGGCATTTGTGCAAATCGTGATATCCGGGTTAAGTCCCGTAGGCCTTGGTGCGGGTTACCATAACCGGGCTATGTCCGAAGGCGATTGATCGAGTAGCGACATCCGGTTAAACTCGAAGGTATGTGATTTGAAAATTATAAGCTTGCTGGAAAATTTCAGCTAATGCACTTGTGAAATTTCCCAATGACAAGGTAAGTGCGGTGTGTGCTTTGCGCTAGGAGTAAGAGCGTGTGAATATCCGCTCCTATGATGGAACGAGTTATCGGCCTTAATGAAGCCGTTATTTGTGTATGAACATAAGAGTTGGGATGGTGAAGTAAGTATGATTATGTGAATGTGCATTAATGAAATGATGCATTTAACTATGTGAATGTATTGCTGTAATTAGAGTTGATTATATTCCTTGAGACTTACTAAGCATAAAATGCTTACTCCACCGCTTTGGCTCTCGGTTTTCTAGATTTCGCCGATAGCAATCGGATTCGGGATCGTTGAAGTCGAAGTCATCCACACTATCAAGCCCCATTTTGGTATAAATTCTTGGTTGAACTTGAAATGGCATGTATAGGACTACCCTTGTTGGTTTAAATATGTTATGATGTATATGTGTACGGCCATGCGAAAATGGCTCGTAATAGTGAAGTATCAACTTAAACTATTTGCGGTTTGTATATATATATATGGTGTCATGATGTGACTATGAATTGGAAATGGGAATGTTGGTCACATGATCAGCCATTGGCATGGTTAAAATGATCATATGTGGACCTATGTAAGGCAAGACTAGTTGGTTCATGGAGACTACAAAATAGGTAAGACCTACCTTAAAACAGATGCTGCCAGCTGCAGTAACGTGAATGTGAAAAATCACCAAAATTTGTAGGAATGGTATTAAATAGTGAATCAGCTATGTAAATGAACATTGATGAGTCTATTTTCATATGGAAGAAACGAAATGGTCATAGGAGTTACATGTTAAGAGATATTAAAGCTATTGTGAGACAGGGCCAGAACGGTTTCTGGGTTCCCTGTCGCAACTTTAAAAATTTACTATAAATTATCCAGAAAGAATTAGGAGACATACCTTATATGTACAGATTCCATTGTGAGTCTAGTTTCATTAGAAACAAACGGCACCAGCATTAAAGCCCTGTACAGAGAGATATTCAAGTTATACCGCGCGAAGGTCAGAGCAGTCGATCCCTGTAACATGGGTGACTTTAACTAATAAACTGTATCAATTGGCCCGACCAAAAATTCTAGAAATAAATCCATGGATGGATATATGAGTCTAAATTCAGGGAAAATTTACAAAACCAGTTTCCGAGTTTTGAAACTAGAGATATGATTTTTAAGGCGACAGTGACGCAGTTTTTCCAGCCTGACTGGAAATGTCCAATGGATGGGCAAAACAAGTGAACTTGGCTTGCTAACCCCTCGTGTCCGACACCGGCGATGGTCTCGGGTTCGGGGTGTTACAGTATCCGACACCGGCGATGGTCTCGGGTTCGGGGTGTTACAGCTTGCCCTTTATGTAACAAGTTACATCCCTTATATATTAGTTATTTACTTAGCCTCAAGTATGATTTGCTAATAAGCCCTATTCGAAAACGCTAGAAGTTTTTATTTATGCATGTATATATATATGATTGAATGGATTTATTAAATTTTATTAATGTACCAAAACATGAATCACATATAAATTTACATTATGGTGCTGCATGTAGGAATCAAAAGCTAATAATGAAATTTATTTTCCATTAATACGTAACTTATGCATGTGCATGGCTTATTTAAGAATACATTTAATACTCAATAATAAAGATATCGATGATTCATATGTTCGGTATATGTATAAGATATGCTGATGTACTTTGAGATATATTTTATTTATACTATGTGATAAATGATAAAATTTTTTGGTTCTGATATATGAAATGATTATACTCACTGATGTGATATTAGGGTCGAGCTGTATTATATAATGCATAATAGTATGAATTGTAATATGATTGGTAATACCTTATAACTCTAATCCAACGACGGATACAGGTTAGGGGTGTTACATTTTATTGGTATCAGAGCTACGGTTTAGTCGATTTTAGGACTAACGTAGTGCTTGTGAGTCAAGTTATACATGCCATAATTATGTACTGTGATAGTGTGATGACTTCTGACATTTGAAATGTGTTTTCATATAGTAAATGGATCTCGACAGAGCTGCAGCTGATGATGTCGAGAGTGTAGTGCCTGCTCTCGCGCAAGGGACAGCGTAGGCTGATTCTCGACCCACTTCGAGTAATCCAGAAAATGAGGCTAGACAAGCCGTCTATCAAATGATGAATGACTGGTTCACTCAATATATCTGGACTAACCTGGCTGCACAACAACCTCCACCCCCAATTAATCCATCTTCCATGCTTATTATACCTCAAGTAAGTGATCCGTTGCGATTGAGTAGACCAGCTGTTGATAAAATCATTAAACATGGAGCTAAAGAATTTAAAGCTACTGATGATGATGACACTGAGTGGGCTGAGTTTTGGCTTGATAATTCCATTCGTGTGTTTGATGAGTTGTTCTGTACTCCAAATGAATGTTTAAAAAGTGCTATATCTTTGCTTCGAGACACAGCATATCACTGGTGGAATACCCTAGTATCAGTAGTTCCGAGAGAGCAGGTGATCGGGAATTCTTTCAGACTGAGTTCCGTAAAAAATATATCAGACAGAGATTTATCGACCAGAAGTGTAAAGAATTTCTGGAGCTGAAACAGGGTAGGATGACAGTGACGGAGTATGAGCGAAAATTCATGAGACTCAGCCAGTATGATCGAGAGTGTGTTTCTACTGAAGCCATAATGTGTAAAAGATTTGAAGATGGGTTGAATGAAGATATCAAACTATTGGTTGGCATACTTGAGATAAAAGATTTTGTGGTACTTGTTGAGCTAGCCTACAAAGCTGAAGAGCTCAGGAAAGAGAAAAGAAAAGCTGAGTTTGAAGCTAGAGATGCACGCAAAAGAACATCTGGTAAGTCATTCCAGTCGGCATCAAATAAGTTTCGAGACGATTTTAGCCGTTCTAAAGCCACTTCAGGTTACTCCAGACGGGATCAAAACAGACCACTGATGAGCTCGAGAGCTACCTCAGTAGTGAGTGTGAGTAATGCTAGATCAAATCAACCCGAGTATAAGCACTATGGTAAACGACATCTCAGTAGTTGCAGGTTGCATGATCGGGCTTGTTTTAAATATGGATCGACAGATCATTATATTCAAGACTGCCCAATGTTAGCTGAAGAAAATTCAATGCAGAATACGAGATCAGGTAACACTGCAGCCCGAGGTAGACCAACCAGAAATGCTGGTAATCGAGTGGTAGTCAGAGAATAACTAAAGATACGACAATCAGATCTAAGGCTCATGCACCTGCCAAAGCCTATGCTATACGTGCTTGAGAGGAGGCTTTATCCCCAGATGTTATTACAGGTACATTTACTCTTTATGATACTAATGTAATTGCATTGATTGATCTTGGTTCTACTCATTCTTATGTATGTGATACATTAGTATTCAGCAAGACTCTGCCTGTTGAGTCTACTGAGTTTGTGATTAGAGTGTCAAATCCCTTGGGCCGGTGTGTTATGGTTGATAAAGTGTGCAAAAATTGTCCCTTAATGGTTCAAGATCTGTGCTTTCCCGCTGATTTAATGTTGCTGCCATTTGATGAGTTCGATATAATTCTGGGTATGGATTGGCTGACTTTACACGATACTGTTGTGAACTACAAAAGAAAGACCATTGATCTACGGAGCCAGAATGACTAAGTCATTTGGATTGAATCTAGTGATTTGTATAGCTTACCAGCAGTGATATCTTCGATGCTAGCTCAGAAATATGTGAGAAAAGGGTGTAAAGCTTATTTTTCTTATGTGCTCGATAATAAAGCAGCTGAAAGAAACATTAAATCAGTACCTATTGTTTGCGAGTATCCGGATGTGTTTCCAGAAGAGTTACTGGGTTTACCACCTATTCAGGAAGTAGAGTTTGGTATTGAGTTAATGCCTGGGAAGACTCCGATATCTATAGCTCCGTACAGAATGGCACCTACAGAATTGAAAGCTTAGTTGCAAGAATTGACAGAAAGAGGTTTCGCGTGACCAAGTTTTTCTCTGTGGGGTGCACTTGTGTTGTTTGTGAAAAAGAAATATGGTTTGAGAATGTGCATTGATTACAGACAGCTTAATAAGGTAACTATAAAGAATAAGTATCCATTGCCATAGATTGATAATCTGTTTGACCAACTGAAAGGGGCTACAATATTTTCAAAAATAGTCCTGAGATCAGGCTATTATCAGTTGCGAGTAAAAGATTCTATTCTACCAAAGACTGATTTCAGAATGAGGTATAGACATTATGAGTTTCTGGTTATGCCTTTTGGACTCACTAATGCACCTGCCGTCTTTATTGATTTGATGAATTAGATTTTCAGACCATACTTGGACCGGTTTGTGGTTGTGTTTATAGATGACATTTTGATCTACTCTTGTAATAAATTTGAACATGCCGAGCATTTGAGACTGGTGTTGTAGACCTTGCGAGATAAGCAGTTGTATGTGAAATCCAGCAAATATGAGTTCTGGTTAAATGAAGTCAGTTTTCTGGGCCATGTGGTATCAGCATCGAGTATTCGGGTTGATCCCAGCAAAATTTTAGCTATACTGGATTGGAAACCTTCGAAGAATGTTTCTGAAGTTCGAAGCTTTTTGAGACTTGCTGGTTATTATAGACGATTCGTGAAAGGTTTCTCTATGATTGCTGCCCCGATGACAAAGCTATTGCAAAAAGATGTTAAGTTCGAGTGGTCAGAGAAGTGTCAGAAAACCTTCGAAGCTCTAGTGCTAGTTCAGCCAGAATCGGGTAAAGAATTTGTCATTTATAGTGATGCATCATTAAATGGTTTGGGTTGTGTTTTGATGCAAGAAAGAAAAGTGATAGCTTATGCCTCGATACAATTAAAGCCACATGAAAAGAACTATCCAACACACCACTTAGAATTGGCAACCATTGTATTCGCCTTAAAAATTGGGCGTCACTATCTGTTCAGTGAGAAATGTCATGTTTACTCTAACCATAAAAACCTGAAATACTTAACGACTCAGAAAGATTTGAATTTGAGACAACGTCTATGGTTAGAATTACTAAAATACTACAAGCTTGTGATTAATTCTCACCCAAGAAAGGCTAATGTTGTTGCCGATGCTTTAAGCCAAAAATCACTGTTTATGTAACGCCCCAATTTTCAGGTTTTCTGTGTTTCTGTGATTTTTAAAATTTGTGTGTGTTCTGGTTGGTTAATATATATATTTTAGTAGGTTAGTGGGCCTTTGGAAGGTTCAAACTTAAGTTAAATCCGTGGTAGTCTTCGAAATTTTAATTTTATGAACAGGTGATGCAATTGGCGTTTGGGCTTTTAAGAGTAAAGGGGTAAAAGATGACACAAAAAGGAGTGTGGTGTAGTGGCAAGGTGGCGTCACCTAGGGGACAAGGAAGTGACGCCATAGAGGAAGCATGGGGTCCAAGGTTCAAGTCTTAGCTCTTGCAATATATTTTGGTTTTTCTTTTCAATAAATCTAGAAGCAAGTAGGTGTGCTTTAAAATTTAATGTGTTGGATTTATGACACAAATGATTTGATGGCCTAGTGGTGGTGGCGTGAGTTGGCATGTGAGAGGACTTTGGTTCGAATCCCTTGGCACGCAAAGGTTGATTATTTTGCTATGTTGGGACGGCAAGAGTTGGTGTTGGTTTTAAACTTTGGTGATGGAGGAAGCCCACATCGGAAAGCTAACATAAGAGTAGATGGAGAGCTGGCTTTAAATAGAGAAAACCATGAGGAGAGTGGGCATACCCTTCTTGGCTGATCCCTTTCGCTTTGTGACGTGTTCGTTTGGGTTGGGCATCAACTAAGAGTGTTTGGAGTGCGGATTAACTGCAGTCTCCTAACAGGTGTGTATTTTCATTACTCTAGCAATGGGGCGACTATTTCAGGCATGATAATGAAATGGGCCATGTGGTCCCAATGGGTCCGTAGGCCCAAGTGGATAAGTTGTAGAATTACCGAAATACTCCTGTAAGGTAGAATTACCGAAATACCCCTGTAGGGTAAAATTATTGAAATACCCCTGTAGGGTAGAATTATCGAAATACCCCTGTAGGATAGAATTACCGAAATACCCTTGTACGGTAGAAATACTGAAATACCCCTGTAGGGTAGAATTACCGAGATACCCTTGTGGGGTAAAATTACCATTTTGCCCCTAGGGTGTTAAATGACTATTTTGCCCCTCGTGCGTAAATGACTAACTTGTGTGATGATTGGGTTAGTTGACATAGATTTATGTTAGTTATCGTTAATTCGTAAGTCTAATGTGTTAGTGATCGATTGTAGGATTATTGCGTGGGAGATATCGTCATCAATCGTCATCAACCAGGTGTGTAAACGACACCCTCCCTTAGACTGAATCGGTAAAAGCTGAAATACCGAAACATTGGTAATGAATATGGTGCATTTGGATGATTAGAGTGCAGAGTGTGTATTTTGGTGCACAACGGTATTTTTGGGCTTAATGGGCTAAAAACAGGCCAATGGGCCAACAGGCCCATTTTGGTAAAAAGACAAAGTAAGTACTTCTGATTACTTGGTAAACGTTAGAATGAGAATGAAACCTTAGCAATAGGTAATAATTATTGAAATACCCTTATGCATGCAAAATTACGAATTTACCCCTAGGGTTATTTTTTTCTGAAAAGCATGATGTTACATTTCAGATATCGTATGCCATGACATATTATTTACATTGCATGGGACATGGGTTTATATTGATGGAGGAAGCATTCAGCAACCTCATTGCAATCTGGTGGCTTCGCCACACATATATATATATATATATATATATATATATATATATATATATATCTGCTACGTGGCCTAGCCACAATATTTGTATTTGGTTACTTCGTCACAATATATGGCAGTCTCGCTGCAATTTCTGTGGTGTGTAGCGGTTGGGTGGGTCAAGTAGTCTCCCCATATGGTGTAAGGCTGGTACGAGGGTGTTATGGATGGCTTTGGGTTGGGATTTCTGCATTCATGATATATTTGTTCTGTATCTGCTATGGGCCTATGGCTTTCATTCTGATTTCTGTAATGGGCCAAGGCCCAGATAAATCTGACTCTGAGGTTTGATCTGTTTTTTGCTATGGTTGGGTTATGTTACACACTGAGTTTACTGAACTCACCCTTTATTTTTTTCTCTGCAGGAAATCCCCAACCATAGTGGGCTTGGACTGTGAGTGATTCGGATTGGCCACATCATCTACAAAGTTGGTTTTTCTAAGTTAGTTTATTTTTATTATTTTATATTCTGATTTAATTTTGGGTTTTAAGTTGTATTAAGGCCGCTATTTAAATTTCTTTTTCTGCTATGGTTTTATTTTCTGATTATATTTATACTATGTCGAAATCACTAGTGTTAGGCTGCGCGGGTTTTCAAAATTAATGAACATTTTCCAAGACTTAACAAGCACAACAAATGGATAGCCTAAAGTATGATAAACCGGCTTTTCATTCAACCGCTGTTTTTACAAAGACCACCCCAATCACTTAAACCAACGAATGCATACTAAGTCGTAAGTCTATGTGACACGTCAGATATGGCAATAACGTCTGGGCCGGGTTTGGGGTGTTACATTCAGTGGTATCAGAGTCAAGTTACAACAACTCAGCTGTGGAACGGGTCTAAAAACGGGAGTTTGTAAAGAAACATTGAATAAAGGTTTTCAAAATTTTTTTTTTTGAAATTGATTATAAATTGTTTTCGAGAATGTTTCCAATATTTTCTCTTTACAAATAGATGATTTTAAACATTAAAATCGATTTGTTTTCTAAAATTAGGGTTTTTTTTAGAAGGTGGCATACCGAATCTCCTGCCCAAGTTTGTAAGTTTTCTGAGCCTTTCTGATTGTTTCTGAAATAACTGTTATATGCTTGTACAAAACCTTATCATGGTACTTTAGTTAGGGTAACACTGGAACCGTAGAAACTCTGATAAGTAGACTGAGATTGTATCTAGGCTACCGTAAAAGGAAACAAACTCAAACTCTGAATTACTGTTATTCAGAAGACATCTGTAATAAACACTAAAATATTAAACTAATTCATAAAATTCTTAAGCAGATAATACGAAATGAGTACACGAGTAGTTCGTGGAAGAGGCCGTGGACTTGGCTGAGGTAATGCTCAGGTTGAATCTTCGTCTTCAGGACATGTGCCAGTAGCAGATGCACCGGTACCACCGGTAACGGAGGTAGAGTCTCATGATCGAGGTGCCGCGGACGATGCTCTGTCCCAGGCAATGCTCTGAGTTTTGGAAAGGGTTGCTGGGGCAAGTGCAGGAATCGAAATTTAGGGGTCTATTTCTGAGCAGCTCTGGGCCAATGGAGCAGAGATATTTAGAGGCGTATCTGGTGTAGCTCTGAATGTGGCTGAGTATTGGTTAGAAGCCACAGAGCGGATTATGGATGATCTGGGCTGCTCTGTGGAGCAGAAGCTGATGGGAGCCATATCGTTACTCAGGGATGAGGCTTATCAGTGGTGGCTCACGGTGAGAGATGGAACTCCTGCTGACAGTGTGACTTGGGAGCTGATTAAGACAACCTTCAAAGGAAAGTATGTTGGGGCTAGTTACATGGACGCTCGCTAGAAAGAATTTCTGAACCTGGTTCAAGGGAGTAAGTCAGTGGCTGAGTATAAGTCTGAGTTTTTGAGACTAAGCCGATATGCTTCTGGGATTGTCGCTACAGAGTATGAGCGTAGCGTACGCTTCGAGGATGGTCTGAGAGATGAACTTAGGGTGATGATTGCTCTGCAGAGGGAGTGTAACTTCACTGCTTTAGTGGAGAAAGCTAAGATAGCTGAGGAAGTTAAGCATATAGAAAGACAGTATCGTAAGAAATATCAGAACCATTTTAGGTGAGATTCAGGACTTTCAGGTGGTATGAACAGGAATGTTAAGAGAGCAAAGGTAATGGAGCCAGTTCGAACAGTATCGATGAATGTTGTTAGACCGTAGGGTTGTAGGAATTGTGGGAATTCATATGGGTGAGTGTCGAAAATGTTCTGGTGCTTGTTTCTGATGCGGATCTATGGAGCATAGGGTTAAGGATTGTCCCCAGGAACCAGATCAGGTTCAAGTTTTAGAGCAGAGGGTCGCTCAACCAGTGAGGGGTGGACCACAGTTTCAGAGAGGACATGGGCAAGGCAGTGGTGGTAATGGAAATAGTCGAGGAAGAGGAGCGCCTAGCAAGGGTGCTGGATTTGCTGAGGCTCGTCAGTCGACGTTGGTGTATGCAGGTCGTCACTGAGAGGAGGGTGATGCATATGACATCATAACTGGTACGTTTCTGATTTCCAGTATGCTATACACTGTGTTGATAGATGTTGGATCTACCCATTCGTATGTTGCATGTGTTATATCTAGGTCGCTGGGTGTGCGCTCTAAGGAGACCGTGAGTGAGGTATCTGTACTAAGTCCTTTGGCTCACTCGGTTAGGGTAGATAAACTGTATAGAGATGTGCCTATAGGAACTCAAGGAAAAGTTTTCTCTGGAGATCTGATGGAGCTACCTTTCGGAGAATTTGATCTCATTTTAGGAATGGATTGGCTTGTTAAGCAAAGGGCTACTCTGGATTGTGCTTCTAAGCGAATAATGTTAAAGACCACAAAGGATGAGGAGGTTTTAGTGATAGGCGAGCGTAAGGATTATCTGTCTAATGTGGTGTCGGCATTGAGAGTCGAGAAGTGGATTCGAAAGTGATGTTAGGCTTATTTGGGATTTGTAAGCTAATCAGAAACTGAGGATCTGACAGTGGATAAAATTAGAACCATCAAGGATTTTCAAGATGTTTTTCCAAAGGAGTTTCCAGGTTTGCCCCCGAACTGAAAGGTTGAGTCTAGAATCGACTCGTTTCTTTGAACTGCACTAGTGTCCATTGCACCTCATAGGATGGCACCAAAGGAGTTGGTGGAGCTGAAAGCCCAAATTCAAGAGTTATTGGATAGAGGCTTTATTAGACCAAGTGTGTCTCCATGGGGAGCACCAGTGTTGTTCGCAAAGAAGAAAGATGGGTCAATACAGATGTGCATCGATTATCGACAGTTGAACAAACTGACGATTAAGAACAAGTACCCACTCCGAGAATCGATGATTTATTCGACCAAATTAGAGGAGCTTCAGTATTTTCTAAGATTGACCTTCGATCTGGGTATCATCAGTTGAGGGTTAAGGAGGTGGATATTCACAAGACGGCATTCAGAACTCAGTATGGTCACTATGAGTTCTTGGTTATGCCATTTGGGTTGACGAATGCACCTACGGCATTTATGGGTCTGATGAATCGAGTGTTCCAGCCATACTTGGATCGATTCGTGGTCGTCTTTATCGACGATATTCTAGTTTATTCTAAAACTGAGGAAAATCATGATGAGCACCTTCGTATTGTGTTGCAAGTACTGAGGGAGAAGGAGATTTATGCAAAATTCAGTAAATGTGAGTTCTGGTTGAGAGAGGTAACTTTCTTGGGGCATGTTGTCTCTGCTGAAGGGATCAAGGTGGACCCTCGAAAGATTGAAGCGATTCTGGAATGGAAGCCATCAAGGTCAGTGTCGGATATTCGAAGCTTTCTGGGTTTAGCTGGGTACTATAGAAGGTTTGTGGAAGGATTTTTTGTGATGGCAGCGCCTTTGACGAAGCTTATAAGGAAGGGAGTACCGTTTGTTTGGACTGAGAAACAACAGGAATCTTTTGAGAAGCGAAAGAAAGTTCTGACCGAGGCACCTGTACTGATTCAGCCGGAGTCTGGAAAAGATTTTACCGTATGCAGTGATGCATCACATGTAAGGTTGGGCTGTGTACTGATGCAAGAGGGTAAAGTGGTTGCTTATGCATCGCGACAGCTTAAACCACATGATGTTAACTATCCTACTCATGATCTGGAGTTGGCAGCGATAACCTTTACGCTCAAGATTTGGAGACATTACCTGTACGGAGAAAGGTGTATTATATACACAGATCATAAGAGTCTTAAGTACTTGCTGACTCAGAAGGAGCTGATCTTAGGCAGCGGAGATGGATAGAGTTACTTAAGGATTATGACTGCGCGATTGAGTATCACCCAGGCAAAGCTAATGTGGTGGTTGATGCCCTAAGTCGTAGAACTGTATCTGATCTGATAGCCATGTTTGCTCGTTTGAGTCTGTATGACGACGGTAGTCTGTTAGCAGAACTGTAAGTTAGGCCGACCTAGGTGGATGAGATTAAGGAAAAACAGTCGAGGGATGAGTCCCTGGTTTCTTGATTCTGGCAGGTTAAGAATGGGGATACTTCTGAGTTCGAATCGAGCAGTGAGGGAGTTACGTATTCTTGAGGTAGAGTTTGTATTCGAAGGACTCGACTTGAGGCAAGCAATTCGAGAGAAGCACATGGAGGTCATGTGCTATGCATTCGGAGGGAGTAAAATGTATCGCGACTTAAAGGAGTTGTATTGGTGGCACGGATCAAGCGAGAGGTAGCGGAAGTTGTGGGAAAATGTCGACTTGTCGACAAGTGAAAGTGAACATCAATTACCTTCCGGACTTTTGCAGCCAGTGAACGTACCACTTTGGAAATGGGAGAGGGTAACCATGGATTTTGTGAGTGGGTTGCCTTTGACACCGTCGAAAAAAGACTCGATTTGGGTAATTGTGGATAGGTTAACCAAATCTGCTCATTTCATATCTGTCCGTACTGATTATTCACTTCAGAAGTTAGCCAAATTGTATGTGGCGAAAATGGTGCGACTTCACGGAGTGCCAGTGTTGATTATTTCTGATCGAGATCCTAGATTCACATCTCAGTTTTGGCAAAAGTTGCATGAGGCATTGGGTACGCGGTTGAACTTTAGTACAGCCTTTCATCCTTAGACTGATGGTCAGTCGGAAAGGGTTATTCAGATTCTGGAAGACATGTTGAAGGGATGCGTTATCGACTTTCGAGGCAGTTGGGAGGATTACTTATCGTTGGCAGAGTTTGCATACAACAACAGTTATCAGGAAAGTATTCGAATGGCTCCTTATGAGGCACTGTATGGGCGAAGATGTAGTACACCTAGTTGTTGGACGGAGTTGGGTGAACGACAGGTTCTTGGACCTGAGTTGGTGGCAGATACTGAGGATAAGGTCAAGTTGATTAGAGACTGGTTGAAGGAAGCATCTAATAGACAGAAGTCAAGTCATAAGCATATTTGAAGCGCAAGGAAATTGAGTACTCTGTGGGTGATATGGTCTTCTTGAAGGTTTCACCTTGGAAGAAAATATTAAGGTTTGGGAGGAAACGCAAGTTAAGTCTGTGGTTCATTGGGCCTTATCGAATTATTAAGCGAGTGGGTCCAGTGGCTTATTAGTTGGAGCTACCTCCAGAGTTGGATAGGATTCATGATGTCTTTCACATCTCCATGTTAAGGCGGTATCGTTCTGACCCTACTCATGTTGTGCCGATTGCAGAGATCGAGGTCCAAACAGACTTGACTTTTGAGGAAGAGCCTGTGCAGATTTTGGATCGAGATGTTAAGATTTTGAAGAGGAAATCAGTTCCGATAGTAAAGGTGTTGTGGCATAATCATGTCAGAAAGGAAGCTACTTGGGAGCCAGAAGTTGCGATGCGTCAACAATATCCTCATCTTTTTTATTTAGGTAAAATTTCGAGGACGAAATTTCTTTAAGAAGGGTAGAGTTGTAACGCCCCAATTTTTGGGTTTTCTGTGTTTCTGTAATTTTTAAAATTTGTGTGTGTTCTGGTTGGTTAATATATATATATATTAGTAGGTTAGTGGGCCTTTGGAAGGCCTAAACTTAAGTTAAATCCGTGGTAGTCTTCAGAATTTTAATTTTATGAACAGGTGATACAATTGGCGTTTGGGCTTTTAAGAGTAAATGGGTAAAAGATGACACAAAAAGGAGTGTGGTGTAGTGGCAAGGTGAAGCCACTTAGGGGACAAGGAAGTGACGCCATAGAGGAAGCAAGGGGTCCAAGGTTCAAGTCTTGGCTCTTGCAATATATTTTGGTTTTTCTTTTCAATAAATCTGGAAGCAAGTAATTGTGCTTTAAAGTTTAATGTGTTGGATTTATGACACAAATGAGTTGATGGCCTAGTGGTGGTGGCGTGAGTTGGCATGTGAGAGGACTTTGGTTCGAATCCCTAGGCACGTGAGTTGGTGTTGGTTTTAAACTCTGGTGATGGAGGGATCCCACATCGGGAAGCTAACATAAGAATAGATGGAGAGCTGGCTTTAAATAGAGCAAACCATGAGGAGAGTAGGCATACCTTTCTTGGCTGATCCCTTTCGCTTTCTGACGTGTTTGTTTGGGTTGGGCGTCAGCTAAGAGTGTTTGGAGCGCGGATTAACTGCAGTCTCCTAACAGGTGTGTATTTCTCATTACTCTAGCAGTAGGACGGCTATTTTGGGCCGCGATGGGCTGAAATAGGCCATGTGGTCCCAATGGTTCCGTAGGCCCAAGTGGATAAGTTATAGAATTAGCGAAATACCCTTGTAAGGTAGAATTACCGAAATACCCCTATAGGGTAAAATTATTGAAATACCCCTATAGGGTAGAATTACCGAAATACCCTTGTAGAATGAATTATCGAAATACCCTTGTAGGACAGAAATATCAAAATACCTCTGTAGGGTAGAATTACCGAGATACCCTTATGGGGTAAAATTACCATTTTTTCCCTAGGGTGTTAAATGACTATTTTGCCCCTTGTGCGTAAATGACTAACTTGTGTGATGATTGGGTTAGTTGACGTAGATTTATGTTAGTTATTGTTAATTCGTAAGTCTAATGTGTTAGTGATCGATTGTAGGATTATCGCGTGAGAGATATCGTCATCAATCGTCATCAACCAGGTGTGTAAACGACACCCTCCCTTAGACTGAATCGGTAAAAGTCAAAATACGAAACATTGGTATTTTAGAATCTGATGCGTCTGAAGCGCCGTGAACAATTGTTAATGAATTTGGTGCATTTTGATGATTAGAGTGCGAGTGTGTATTTTCGTACTGCGGTATTTTTGGGCTTAATGGGAAAGCGGCCCACTTTGGTAAAAAGGCGAGGTAAGTATTTTTGATTACTTGGTAAATGTTAGAATGAGCATGAAACCTTAGCAAGGTAATAATTCTTTGAAATACCCTTATGCATGCAAAATTACGATTTTACCCCTAGGGTTATTTTTTTCTGAAAAGCATGATGTTCTATTTACGTATCGTATGCCATAACATATTATTTACATTGCATGGGACATGGGTTTATATTGATAGAGAAGCGTTACGGCACCCTCATTTGCAATCTAGTGGTTTCATACAATTACATATATATATATATATATATATATATATATACATATATCTGATACGGTGGCCTAGCCATAATATCTGTATCTGGTGACTTCATCATAATATCTAGCAGCCACGCTGCAATTTCTGTGGCGTGTAGTGGTTGGGTGGGTCTAGTAGTCTCCCCACATGGTGTAAGGCTGGTATAGAGGTGTTATGGATGGCTCTGGGTTGGGATTTCGCATTCATGATATATTTTTTACAGATCTCGCTATGGGCTGTGGGTTTCATTTCGATTTTGTGTTGGGCCAAGGCCCGATAAGTCTGACTCTGAGGTTTGATCTGTTTTGGGCTATGATTGGGTTATGTTACACACTGAGTTTACCGAACTCACCCTTTATTTTCATCTCTGCAAGAAATCTCCAACCATAGTGGGCTTGGAGCTGTGAGGGATTCAGAGTGGCCATATCATCTGCAAAGTTGGTTCTTCTATGTTAGTTTATTTTTATTATTTTATATTCTAATTTAATTTTGGCTTTTAAGTTGTAATAAGGCCGCTATTTAAATTTCTTTTTCCGCTATGGTTTTATTTTCTGATTATATTTATACTATGTCGAAATTGCTAGTGTTAGGCTACGCGGGTTTTCAAAATTAATGAACGTTTTCCAAGACTCAACAAGCACAACAAATGGATAGCATAAAGATTGATAAACCGACTTTTCATTCAACCACTATTTTTACAAAGACCACCCCAATCACTTAAACCAACGAATGCATACTAAGTCGTAAGTCCATGTGACACGTCAGATCTGGCAATAACGTCTGGGCCGAGTTTGGGGTGTTACAGTTTACTTTGCATGCAATGAATATGCATTTGGCCATGTCCGATGATGGTTCGATAGTGGCTGAAGTGAAAGCTAGACCGTTGTTTGTGCAACAATTCTTGATGCCCAGAAGGTTGATAATAAATTAATTGCAAAACGAGCCCAGTGTGAGACAGATGCTGATTTAGAATTCAGAGTTGATGCTGATGACTGTTTGAGATTCAAAGATCGAATATGCGTTTCGAGAAATTTGGAGTTGATTTGGATGATTTTGAATGAAGCTCATAGTAGTCGGTTATCTGTTCACCCAAGTAGTACAAAGTGTATAATGATCTGAAACAGCTTTATTGGTGGCATGGTATGAAACGAGACATTTCTGAATTTGTTGCAAGATGTTTAGTCTATCAAAAAGTAAAAGTTGAAAATTAGGTGCCTTCAGGAGTGCTTCAGCATATCATGATACATGAGTGGAAGTGGGATAGGGTTGCGATGGATTTTGTATCTAGTTTACCGTTGACACCGAGAAAGAAAGATGCAATCTGGCTTGTTGTTGATAGATTGACTAAATTGGCTCATTTTGTTCCGATACGTACAGACTACTCACTCAATAAGCTAGCTGAATTGTATGTCTCTCAGATTGTGAGATTACATGGTGTGCCTATATCTATTATTTCGGATAAAGATCCGAGGTTTACATTACGGTTTTGGAAGAAACTGCAAGATGCACTAGGTACGAAATTACATTTCAGTACTGCTTTCCATCCGCAAACAGTGAGCGAATCATTCAGATACTTGAAGATATGTTGAGATGTTGCATTCTCGAGTTTGAAGGTACGTGGGAATGATACCTACCTCTGATTGAATTTGCGTATAATAATAGCTACCAATCGAGTATCAAAATGGCACCTTATAAGGCTTTGTACGAACGTAAATGTCGTACGCCATTGTACTGGACTAAGCTCAGCGAAAATAAGATACATGGGGTGGACTTGATCAGAGAAACTGAACAAAAAGTGAAAGTGATCCGTGAAAGTTTGAAGGTAGCGTCAGATCGACAGAAATCTTATGCGGACTTGAAACGTAAAGATATAGAGTTTCAGATCAGAGATAAAGTCTTCTTGAAAGTCTCACCATGGAGGAAAATACTCAGATTCGGTTGTAAAGGCAAATTGAGTCTGAGGTTTATTAGGCTGTATGAGGTAATAGAGCGTATTGGGCCAGTTGCCTACAGACTATTGTTGCCACCTGAGTTAGAAAAGATCCACAATGTATTCCACGTTTCAATGCTTCGGAGGTATCGATCTGATCCTTTACATGTGATTATCCCATCTGAGATTGAAATTTAGCTTGATATGACCTACAAAGAATAACCTATTCGCATTTTAACTCGTGAGTTAAAGAGTTGCGAAATAAGAAGATTCCGTTAGTTAAAGTATTATGGCAAAAGCATGGAGTTGTGGAAGCAACATGGGAGCCAGAGGATACAATGAGAGAACGTTATCCGAACCTATTCACCAGTAAGATTTTTAGGGACAAAAATCCCTAAGGGGGGAGAGTTGTAACAGCCTGATTTAGACCCTAATCGGAATGGTGGTTTTGGGACCACGAATCTGAGTCAGAAAAATATTTTAAAATTATTTTTGATGTTTATTTTGTGTGAATTTATATCTGTGAAATTTTCGTGATTTAATTTTGTCGTTTAGGTATCCGATTTAATAAAAGGACTTAATTGCGTAAATTAAAAATTAACAGTTTAATGTATAAATGGTCGAATTGTTATTGGCTTCATAAAAGGAAGCGCTTAAGTGGTAAATAGCCCATTGACTTATTAAATGGATGGTAGCGGACATATATTATATGGTTTTGTTATAACTTTAGTATGGATAAATAAGTAAATTAAATCATAAGTTAATAAAATATATTATAACATAAAACATAAATAATAATAATAATAACAATAAAAGAGAAAGCCATGTCCATTTTATTTTTTATCATTTTTGAAACTAAAATAAGAAAGAAAAAGAAAATAAAACCTAGGTTCGATTGCTTTTCAAGCTCAATCAAGGTAAGAGTTTAACTCGGTTTTTGATGATTTTTGCGTTTTTGAGATTGTTGCTTTGAGTACTACAAAAGCCATGCTTGAATTTTTGATTTTGATGAATATTTTGAGTTGTGCCATTGTTGATAGCTTGTAATTTTTGTTGTTTGATGATGTAAAATGAAATATATGTTTTAGATTAACATATTTTGTACAGGAGTTTTTAGTGATTTTGAGTAATTAGGACTAAATTGCAAAAATAATAATTTGAGGGACTAAAATGTGAAATAAATGAATTATATGGGCTTGTATGGATATAGGTAATATTCAGCCTAGCTTGGGTATGGAGAAATTTTGTGTATTTTGTGTTTTGTGCAATAGGGACTAAATTGTAAAAATCATAAATGTTAGTGGTAAAATGGTAATTTGCCCATCTATGTGTTTTTGGACTAAACTGAATGAAAATAAGTTTGAATGAGATTAATTTGAATATGTTTAGATCAAGAACTAAAAAAATCAGACTTGGATCGGGGAAAAACAAAAGTCGTCGATTAGCTGCTCGATTCCGTTTTGTATCGTTCGAGGAAAGTTTAGAAGAAAATAGACGTGTTTATTTGGTAATTAAATTTTATATTTATATACTATTATGAAATGTATAATTTTAATATGCTATGGCCGAAAATGATTAAATTTGACTACTACACTTTCGAGTTTGATTCGACCGAGTTACGACGTCCGAAAGCCCCATGTGAACCTTAGGAATAGTTAGGATACATATGTCATGACATAGGATTCTGATATGTGTGTGTGAGTAAGACCATGGCATCGATATGTGGTTCCGATATGTGTTTACGAGTAAGACCCTGTCTGGGACAGTGACATTGATATGTGGCTACATGTAAGACCACGTCTGGGACATTGGCGTTGTACGATTTACGTGATTATCCGAGTGTCCTATCCGATTCTGAATGGTTCATCGGGCAATGACAAACTCTGTTTGAATATGTAAAACAAGCTATGTACAGGTATGGATTAATTTGTTACCAAGCCAAAGTAAGGTAAGTAAGTAATTAATGGTTGATATAAATGACTTATTAAATAAATATGGGAGATGTAATCATATGATAGTAAACAAATTTGATAAGGAAATATCTATTTACTGTGTTGGTTTTCGAAATGATATGTGATATGCTTATTGATGTAACTAAATGTATTCAACCATTTGTTTATTGTGTACGTGATGACATATTATGATGCTTGAGTAATAAATATGAGTATATGTGTATTCAAATGATTAAAGATATATTGGCTTTGTAAATAAAATATGAATTACATATGTTGGTTATACAGACTTTTGGCCAAGGTGAGCACTTTGTATAAAGTATAAAATATCATGAATGAATTTGGTAAGTTGAGACTAAGCATACTCATATTAGTATAATTCGGCTAAATTTATTATGACATAGTTATATTATTAGATTGTTTATTTGCTTATGGCTTACTAAGCTATAATAGCTTACCGTGTGTATATTTGTTTCTGTTTTATAGATTTTGGATTTAAGTTACAAGCTTGGGGATCGCCAGCAAAGTCCATCACACTATCTGCTGTTGTGGTATTTAAATAGTCAAACTTGAACTATGGTATGTATAGGCTGGATTTTATTTTGAAATATTAGACTTTTGGGGCGTGTATAATTTAGCCATGCGAAAATGGCTTAAGTGTTATGGTTGAGTTTGGTTTGGCTAGACTATAGTTTTAGCTAGTTTCACTTGTTTTGCTATATGCCATGGGTTGGAAGTAATCATGTTATGCGTTTTGAGTATTGAATTTAATTATAAATCTTGGATGTGGTATGAAGGTGATTAGCTTGGATGTGTATTATACCAAGATAAAGTATGCATGTGGATCTTGTTTTGTAACGCCCCAAATATGGGCCTAGACGTATGGGTCCGTAAGGAGGTTGTATATAAGTATTTAATTGTGCAAGGAAATGATACAATTAAATGTCTGCTTTGGTGGTTAATGGCCCTGAGAAGTGTTGGAGAAATCTTGGTTTCAAATTTGGGCTTTAGCAAATATTTTGGTTTTAAGTAAATAAAACCCTGGGTGCTTGGATAAAGGCCTTTTAAATTATTGTGGTAAATAAATGACAGAAGAAAACATGTGATCTAGTGGTTGTGGCGTCATTAAGGTTGCAAGGTAGCCTGGGTTCAAGTCTTGGGTCTTGCAATTTATTTTGGTTTTTCTTTTAAAGGAATCTGGACATTAGCACATATGCCTTATAATTAATTGAGAATAAAATATGACACAGAAAGAGCCTGTGGTAGTGTGGCAAGGTGGCATGTTATGTAACTATGAGGTCTAAGGTTCAAGTCTTGGGATGCGCAATGGGGTATTTATTTTGCTATTTGAGCTGTATAGGAGGTGGAGTTGGACTGGAACTCTGTGGTTGAAGTGGTCATAAGAATGATGAATTTTCCTAATGGTTGAAAATAATCCCACATCGGGAATGTAACACCCCGAACCCGTGACCGTCGCCGGTGTCGGACACGAGGGGTTAACGGGCCAAATCCTCTCAAAGTACCAACCAATTTGGCATTTCCAGACAGGCTGGAAAACTGCGTCACTGTCGCCTTAAAAATCATATCTCGAGTTCCAAAACTCGGAAACTGATTCCGTAAATTTTCCCTGAATTTAGACTCATATATCCATCCATGGATTTATTTCTAGAATTTTTGGTCGGGTCAATTGGTACAGTTTATTAGTTAAAGTCACCCATGTTACAGGGGTCGACTACACTGACCTTCGCACGTTACAACTTGAATATCTCTCTGTACAGGCCTTTAATACTGGTGCCGATTGTTTCTAATGAAACTAGACTCAAAATGGAATCTTCACATATAAGGCATGACTTCTAATTCTTTCTTGATAATTTATATTAAATTTTCAAAGTCGCGACAGGGGACCCAGAAACCGTTCCGGCCCTGTCTCGCGAGAACTTTAATATCTCTGAGTATACTGCTCATATGGTCATTTCGTTTCATCCATATAAAAATAGATTCATCAAGGTTCAATTTCATAATTTATTCACTATTTAATTCTACTTCTACTATTTTTAGTGATTTTTCAATCTCATCTCACTACTGCTGTCCGCAACAGTTACTGCAGTAGACTATGCCAATTTCATGAATCTTTCCTTGGCCTTAATCATCCATCATACATGACACAAATTATGGCCACCTTATCAAAATTAAAGTTTCTAAGACTCGTAGCTATAGGTTCTAGCATCCCACTCGACGACCACATAGGCCATTTTCACATGGCTTAAAGTTTACAACCCACAGTTCAACAAAACATCACAGCCTATACATGCCAAATGTTCTTCAACAACGAAGACAATACCAAAAGATTTCTAGCCGGTGTGATGACTTCAACGACGGTTCCGAGCACGCAACAATACGAGTCCGAGAGACCTAAAATGGGTGACAAGAAAAACACCGAGTGAGTTTACAACTCAGTAAGTCATAAGCATTCATCAATCCACTGATAAAGTTACTACAACATGTACAACAAACGAGGCTAGGTACTCATCCATATCGAATCTATACCATAATACCTCGGACCATTCGGTCCTATCTCGTACCAAGTCATACATCCACATTTCATATTCTACACAACAAGATAACCGAAGCATTTTTACACATTAACTCATTTTCCACCACAACCATACAATTTCAATCATCACATAGATTTAAGGCTTACCAAATTCAACCCCAAGCATGAACGTATTCTCTATTCGTCATGAGCTCGAGGTACTCACCGGATCCGCTGTCCATACTCAACTCGATGGAGACACACCCTCCATATAATTGTTCGATCGGAGATATTTATATATATATATAGAGTACGCACACACAGTGCTTAATACTCGATTTCGCACACTTAGTGCCATGCGATTTAAGCCCACACATCTTGCCATACCCTTGAGCTCGCACACTTAGTGCCATATATTTCCAGCATGCACAGTTAGTGCCATATATTTCCAGCACGCACACTTAGTGCCAATCTCGTCACCGTACACACGTATTGCCCACACACTTAGTGCCGAAAGCAAACTTTCTACACATTTCACTATTTCTTTTACATTCAACAATTGTCATCACTCCATACACATACAATTTCATTTATATATATATAGCATCCCATTAAACACAATTGCATAGATTTTACAATCATTTAAGCAATATCAAACATATGTGCTTAATGACTTACCTTGTGTTAGGTAAAACTGTTCCAACTCGGCTACTCGACGTTCTTCCCCTTTGCTTTTGCTTGATTTGCCTCCTCTAACTCCTTGAGCTAAATCAATAAATTAACTAGTTTAACCATCTTGCCAAATATTAATATCAAAATACTAATGATTTCATAGCATAGGAGACACATGGCAAATTTATATCTTTCTACCTTATGATCTTAAGCTATTCGACTTATAGGCAATTATCTAAGTCAAGATAAAAATCATCGATTTGCCTAGCTATAGCCGAATGTGCAACATCAATCTATCATTTCCACTTCATTTAACACTTAACATTTACCACATATCAATTAACCAAACTCTTCATCTAATCATGCTCTCATATTCGGTCATCCATAGCTATACTAACAATATAGCAAATTGATTCTAAGTCTAACACAAGTACCACATTTTTAACACCATGGCCGAAGACTTCATGTCTCATCCACAACATCAAAACACCAACCGAATCCTTCCTATCACCGAGACTAAAATTCACACCTTGGGCTTCCTACATTCTTTTCATAACATTCATAGTTCATTCGGCCATTCATCACTCAACCAACAAAATTTTCTAGCAAACTCTTATGACCAAGCACACACATATACTTACATTTCAAACTCAAAATACCCAAAATCACATATTAACTAAGTCATCCTAAACAATGCCGAATCCTTAAGTGATTAAACATCAATCTCTTTTCTTTTTTTTAGAAAGACCAATTTCTTTCCTCAAGACATTCATCATCAAGGTTTTGACATGGCTAAGTAGGAAACTTAGTAGCTAGCTTAAAGTATGCTAACCTTTCAAGAACCAACATGAGCTCACTTACCTTAATTCAAGCTCAAGGGTGACCAAACCTTCTCTTCCTTTCTCCTTCAATTCGCCAAACATGAACCAAGGATGAACACTTTCTTTTTTTTTCAACTCACGGCAACAAAGGGGGGCATGCATGAGACCATTTCTCTTTGTTCATCATTTCCCCTTTTTTCCATTTCTTTAATGCTAGCTTTTTTTTTAATAGTTTCCTACATACACTATTAACATAACATGTTGGAGACATGTTTTCCACCCATAGCATGGCCGGCCACTACTAATTGGGGGGAATTGACATGCAAGTCCCCCCTTTTTCTTACATGCATTAATAGGCCACTTTAACATTAGCCTATCATATTTCACCATGTCTCATATTGATCCCTATTTAATAATTTCTCACACAATTGGTAAAATTAGAGAATGAAACTTTCACATATGCATGTACACACATAATAAGCATAGGATATAACAAATAATTATTTTTATAACTCGGTTTTGTGGTCCCAAAACCACTTCCCGACTAGGGTCACATTATGGCTGTCACAACTCTCCCCCACTTAAGAAATTTTCGTCCCCGAAAATCTTACCGGTGAATAGGTCCGGGTATATTTCTTTCATAGAGTCCTCAAGTTCCCAAGTGGCTTCTTCGATTCCGTGTTTATGCCACAACACCTTCACTAATGGGATTTTCTTATTTCGCAACTCCTTTACTTCACGCATCAATATACGAATCGGTTCTTCTTCATAACTCAAATTAGGTGAATCTCAATCTCGATGGAGTGGTTACGTCTGACGGGTCGGATCTATATCGTCAAGCATCGAGACATGGAAAAACGTTGTGGATCCTTTCAAGCTCAGGGGGTAAAATTAATCGGTACGCTACTGGTCCAACTCGTTCGGCTACTTCATACGGACCGATGAACCTCGAACTCAATTTTCCCTTACGGCCAAATCTAAGCACCTTCTTCCAGGGTGAGACTTTGAGAAATACCTTGTCTCCAACCTGATATTCAATCTCTTTCCTTTTCAAATCCGCATACGACTTTTGGCGATCCGAAGCAGCCTTCAAACTTTCATGAATTACTCGAACTTTTTGCTCGGCATCCTTAACCAAATCAACCCCGAAGAATTTACCTTCACTAAGTTCAGTCCAGAATAATGGGGTACGGCATTTACGACCGTATAAAGCCTCGTAAGGCGCCATCTTAATACTTGATTGAAAGCTATTGTTGTAAGCGAATTCAATCAAAGGCAAATATCTTTCCCATGGACCACTAAACTCAAGGATGCAACATCTCAACATATCCTCCAGGATTTGAATTATCCGTTCGGATTGACCATCGGTTTGGGGATGAAAAGCAGTGCTAAAATGCAGCTTGGTACCCAAAGCCTCTTGCAACTTCTTCCAAAATCGCGAGGTAAACCTCGGATCTCTATCCGACACGATGGAAATAGGCACCCCGTGTAGTTTCACAATCTGAGAAACATACAATTCAGCTAGTTTGTCCATTGAAAAATCCGTACGTACGGGGATAAAGTGAGCCGACTTAGTCAGTCTATCGACAACGACCCAAATCGCATCCTTCTTACTCACTGACAATGGCAGTCCGGATACAAAGTCCATTGTGACTCGATCCCATTTCCACTCGGGTATCGTGATCGGCTGAAGTAATCCTGAAGGCACTTGATGTTCCGCTTTCACTTGTTGACATATTAAACATCTCGAAACAAAATCGAGATGTCTCGTTTCATACCATGCCACCAAAACCGACGTTTCAAATCGTTGTACATCTTCGTACTCCCGGGTGGATTGCCATTCGGCTACAATGGGCTTCGTTCAAAATTATTGGAATAAGTTCAATTCTTTGGAACACAGACAACTTCGAACCTCAAACAATCGTCATCATTGATTTGAAATTCGAGTCCTTGTTTGAACACACTCATCCCGTTTTGCAACCAACTCATCGTCGACTTTTCGAGCTTCACGAATTTGACGTATCAATAATGGTTTGGCTTTCAATTCAGCTACTAACACATTGTCGGGTAGGATAGACAAGTGTACATTCATCGTCTAAATAAAACAAAGTGATTTCGGCTTAAGGCATCCGCAACCACATTAGCCTTTCCTCGGTAATAATCAATGACGAGCTCATAATCTTTTAACAACTCGAGCCATCGCCTTTGTTGCAGATTTAAGTCTCTTTGGGTCATCAAATATTTGAGACTTTTGTGATCCGAACACATGGCACTTCTCACCAAATAAGTAATGTCGCCATATCTTTAAGGCGAATCGATGGCGACCAATTCGAGATCATGGGTCGGATAATTTTTCTCATGTGGCTTTAATTGTCTCGGCGCGATAGGCCACAACTCGACCTTCTTGCATCAATACGCAACCTAACCCAAGTAGGGAGGCATCACTATAGATGACAAACTCTTTGCCGATTCGGGCCGTACTAGAACTGGAACTTTCGTCAAATGGGTTTTCAATTGGTGAAACTTTTTCGACACTTTTCCGTCCATTCAAATTTGACATCTTTTCAAGCGGTTTTGTCATGGGTGTGGCTATCATCGAGAATCCTTTTACAAACCGTCGGTAGTAACAAGCAAGCCCCAAAAAGCTCCTAACGGTAACATTCCTTGGAGGTTTCCAATTGACTATGGTAGAAATTTTTTGGGTCCACCCGACACCGATCACGGACACCACGTGCCCCAAAAGCTAACCTCTTTCAACCAAAATTCACATTTCTTGAACTTTGTGTATAATCGCTTATCTCGTAAGATTTGCAACACTAGCCTTAGGTGTTCAAGATGTTCGATTTCATCTCGAATAGACCAAAATGTCATCGATAAATACAACTACGAACCGATCCAAGTATGGCTGAAAATTCTATTCATTAAATCCATAAACACCGAGGGCGTTAGTGAGCCCAAACGGCATCACCAAAAATTCGTAGTGACCGTACCTTGTTCGAAAAGCGGTTTTGGTACGTCCGATTCTCGGACCCTCAACCGATAGTACCCGACCTCAAATCTATCTTTGAAAACACCGAGGCTCCCTTTAATTGATCAAACAAATCGTCAATTCGTGGCAGCGGATATTTATTCTTTATCGTCACTTTATTGAGTTGACGGTAGTCGATGCACAACCTCATGCTTCCGTCCTTCTTTTCACAAACAATATTGGTGCGCCCATGGAGAAAAACTCGGTCGGCGAAACCTCTATCCGTCAATTCTTGCAATTGAACCTTCAATTCCTTTAATTCCGTTAATGCCATACGACACGGGGCTATTGTAATCGGCGTAGTACCGGTACAACCGATGCGAATTCCACTTCTCGAACCGGTGGCAATCCCGTAACTCCTCGGAAAAACATCTGAATACTCACAAACCATCGATACCGATTCGAGTTTCTTTTCCGTCTCTTTACTTTCCAACACATACGCAAGGTATGTTTCACACCCTTTTCACATATCTCGAGCGGTCATAGAAGATATTATCATGGCACTCCTTTTAAATCGAGAGACTCGACTCGGACTACCTCATTATTTGCACTCCTCAAATCAATGGTTTTCCTTTGCGATCTACCAACGCATCATGTACGGTCACCAATCCATACCAAGAATAACATCGAATTCATCAAATGGTAGAAGCATCGGATCGGTAGGAAAGCAGATTCTCGAATTATTAGGGGCATCTCTTGCACACTTTATCAACGAGTACGTATTGACCCAAAGGGTTTGACACTGAATTACGAACTCGAGAGACTCAACAGTAGAGTCTTCTTGGATGCTAAAGTTTCACATACATATGAATGAGTAGAGCGGGGTCAATCAATGCAATCACACTAGTATCAAAGAGAGTAAAAGTACCGGTGATAACGTCGGGGAGGATGCCTCCTCTCGTGCGCGGATGGCATATGCTCTAGCAGAGCTCGAGTCTCGGATCGAACAGCCGTGATCGGTGGCTCCCTCTCGATTACCACCCCTACCTCCCGAAACCCTCGGGGATCTACCTCTAGCTGTCGCCCACTAGATCTCGCACCTTGTATCTTATTCTTCTCATCTAGCTCGTGCAATCCCTAATGAAGTGGTCCTTGAACCACATCCGTAACATGCCGGTTAACATGACTTACCCCAACATTCACCTAGGTGTTGTCTTCCACATTGGGGACATTCGGTCTCTCTTGACGATTATTGCCCACACTAGCTACCGATGTAGCTGGGAGTCCGTCAATGGTCGGGCTCTAATGGAAATTCCCGCAGTCGCCCTCGACTTACTGGTGTCCTCCCTGAACCTCTTTACAGTCGAGAACGGAGCTTTACTCGTTGATCTTTTACGGTAATCTCTTACTTCAAATTTAGCCTTCTTCTTCTCCTTCCCAAGTTCTTCCGCCTTACAGGCTCGTTCGACTAGTGTCACGAACTCCTTTATCTCCAAAATTCCCACTAGTAACTTTAACTCTTCATTCAATCCTTCTTCAAATTTTTTGCACATAGCAACCTCATCAGCCACACACTCCGAGCATACCGACTAAGTCTTACGAACTCATGTTCAGTATTCGAGATCTGATCATACTGACCTTGCTTGAGTTCCAAGAATTCCTTACGCTTCGATCGATGAACCGTTGACTAATGTATTTCTTTGAAATTCGATTGAAAGAAATCCCAAGTAACTCGTTCGTTTGGGACTATGGAAATTAAAGTCCTCCACCAATAGTAAGCTGAGTCTCGCAACAAGGATATAGCACACTTAAGACATTCATCGGGTGTGCATGACAGTTCATCTAACACTCGAATGGTGTTATCAAGCCAGAATTCGGCTCTTTCAGCATCATCAGTGACTATGGCCTTGAACTCCTCGGCCCCGCGCTTCCTAATCAAGTCTACAGGTGGTTTGCTTAGCCTCACAGGATCAGTAACTGGAGGCATTACGGGCTCTTGGGGTGGAGTATTTAAATTTGGGAATGGTTGGGAAGCCGGGTTGGTTCGGGCATATTGCGCGA
The DNA here is from genome assembly GCF_025698485.1 of Gossypium arboreum. Taxonomy (NCBI): domain Eukaryota; kingdom Viridiplantae; phylum Streptophyta; class Magnoliopsida; order Malvales; family Malvaceae; genus Gossypium; species Gossypium arboreum. Next base: position 25,498,746 of record NC_069070.1, read on the forward strand.
CCCACTCATTCATCATGGTGAAGAAGGCTTGTTTTGCCCCTTCATTTTGATTATTCGCGGATGACTGAGGCTCAACAGGAGGTGTCCCTTGCACGAGGGTAGCCGCTACACTTTCAACGTCATCCGCCAAGGGTCTCTCTATCCCGGGTTCCATCGCTAATCAAAACAAAAATTTCAACCGTCAGAAGTCATCACATTATTAAGCACTAACAATTTGGCATGTATAGCTAGACTCACACGCTCTATGGTAGTCCTAGAACCAACTAAACCTGGCTCTGATACCAATTAAATGTAACACCCCGAACCCGTGACCGTCGCCGGTGTCGGACACGAGGGGTTAACGGGCCAAATCCTCTCAAAGTACCAACCAATTTGGCATTTCCAGACAGGCTGGAAAACTGCGTCACTGTCGCCTTAAAAATCATATCTCGAGTTCCAAAACTCGGAAACTGATTCTATAAATTTTCCCTGAATTTAGACTCATATATCCATCCATGGATTTATTTCTAGAATTTTTGGTCGGGCCAATTGGTACAGTTTATTAGTTAAAGTCACCCATGTTACAGGGGTCGACTACACTGACCTTCGCGCATTACAACTTGAATATCTCTCTGTACAGGGCTTTAATACTGGTGCCGATTGTTTCTAATGAAACTAGACTCAAAATGGAATCTTCACATATAAGGCATGACTTCTAATTCTTTCTTGATAATTTATATTAAATTTTCAAAGTCGCGACAGGGGACCCAGAAACCGTTCCGGCCCTGTCTCGCGAGAACTTTAGCAATCTTGGTTTGGTGGTTAATGGCCCTGAGAAGTGTTGGAGAAATCTTGGTTTCAAATTTGGGCTTTAGCAAATATTTTGGTTTTAAGTAAATAAAACCCTGGGTGCTTGGATAAAGGCCTTTTAAATTATTGTGGTAAATAAATGACAGAAGAAAACATGTGATCTAGTGGTTGTGGCGTCATTAAGGTTGCAAGGTAGCCTGGGTTCAAGTCTTGGGTCTTGCAATTTATTTTAGTTTTTCTTTTAAAGGAATCTGGACATTAGCACATATGCCTTATAATTAATTGAGAATAAAATATGACACAGAAAGAGCCTGTGGTAGTGTGGCAAGGTGGCGTGTTATGTAACTGTGAGGTCTAAGGTTCAAGTCTTGGGATGCGCAATGGGGTATTTATTTTGCTATTTGAGCTGTATAGGAGGTGGAGTTGGACTGGAACTCGTGGTTGAAGTGGTCATAAGAATGATGAATTTTCCTAATGGTTGAAAATAATCCCACATCGGAATGTAACACCCGAACCCGTGACCGTCGCCGTGTCGGACACGAGGGTTAACGGCCAAATCCTCTCAAAGTACCAACCAATTTGGCATTTCCAGACAGGCTGGAAAACTGCGTCACTGTCGCCTTAAAATCATATCTCGAGTTCCAAAACTCGAAACTGATTCCGTAAATTTTCCTGAATTTAGACTCATATATCCATCCATGGATTTATTTCTAGAATTTTGGTCGGTCCAATTGGTACAGTTTATTAGTTAAAGTCACCCATGTTACAGGGGTCGACTACACTGACCTTCGCGCGTTACAACTTGAATATCTCTCTGTACAGGGCTTTAATACTGGTGCCGATTGTTTCTAATGAAACTAGACTCAAAATGGAATCTTCACATATAAGGCATGACTTCTAATTCTTTCTTGATAATTTATATTAAATTTTCAAAGTCGCGACAGGGGACCCAGAAACCGTTCCGGCCCTGTCTCGCGAGAACTTTAATATCTCTGAGTATACTGCTCATATGGTCATTTCGTTTCGTCCATATAAAAATAGATTCATCAAGGTTCCATTTCATAATTTATTCACTATTTAATTCTACTTATACTATTTTTAGTGATTTTTCAATCTCATCTCACTACTGCTGTCCGCAACAGTTACTGCAGTAGACTATGCCAATTTCATGAATCTTTCCTTGGCCTTAATCATCCATCATACATGACACAAATTATGGCCACCTTATCAAAATTAAAGTTTCTAAGACTCGTAGCTATAGGTTCTAGCATCCCACTCGGCGACCACATAGGCCATTTTCACATGGCTTAAAGTTTACAACCCACAGTTCAACAAAACATAACAGCCTATACATGCCAAATGTTCTTCAACAACGAAGACAATACCAAAAGATTTCTAGCGGTGTGATGACTTCAACGACGGCTCGAGCACGCAACAATACGAGTCCGAGAGACCTAAAATGGGTGACAAGAAAACACCGAGTGAGTTTACAACTCAGTAAGTCATAAGCATTCATCAATCCACGATAAAGTTACTACAACATGTACAACAAAGCGAGGCTAGGTACTCATCCATATCGAATCTATACCATAATACCTCGGACCATTCGGTCCTATCTCGTACCAAGTCATACATCCACATTTCATATTCTACACAACAAGATAAACGAAGCATTTTTACACATTAACTCATTTTCCACCACAACCATACAATTTCAATCATCACATAGATTTAAGGCTTACCAAATTCAACCCCAAGCATGAACGTATTCTCTATTCGTCATGAGCTCGAGGTACTCACCGATCCGCTGTCCATACTCAACTCGATGGAGACACACCCTCCATATAATTGTTCGATCGGAGATATTATATATATATATAGAGTACGCACACACGAGTGCTTAATACTCGATTTCGCACACTTAGTGCCATGCGATTTAAGCCCGCACACATCCGCCATACCCTTGAGCTCGCACACTTAGTGCCATATATTTCCAGCATGCACGTTAGTGCCATATATTTCCAGCACGCACACTTAGTGCCAATCTCGTCACCGTACACACGTATTGCCCGCACACTTAGTGCCGAAAGCAAATTTTCTACACATTTCACTATTTCTTTTACATTCAACAATTGTCATCACTCCATACACATACAATTTCATTTATATATATATAGCATCCCATTAAACACAACTGCATAGATTTTACAATCATTTAAGCAATATCAAACATATGTGCTTAATGACTTACCTTGTGTTAGGTAAAACGGTTCCAACTCGGCTACTCGACGTTCTTCCCCTTTGCTTTTGCTTGATTCGCCTCCTCTAACTCCTTGAGCTAAATCAATAAATTAACTAGTTTAACCATCTTGCCAAATATTAATATCAAAATACTAATGATTTCATAGCATAGGAGACACATGGCAAATTTATATCTTTCTACCTTATGATCTTAAGCTATTCGACTTATAGCCAATTATCTAAGTCAAGATAAAAAATCATCGATTTGCCTAGCTATAGCCGAATGTGCAACATCAATCTATCATTTCCACTTCATTTAACACTTAACATTTACCACATATCAATTAACCAAACTCTTCATCTAATCATGCTCTCATATTCGGTCATCCATAGCTATACAAACCATATAGCAAATTGATTCTAAGTCTAACACAAGTACCACATTTTTAACACCATGGCCGAAGACTTCATGTCTCATCCACAACATCAAAACACCAACCGAATCCTTCCTATCACCGAGACTAAAATTCACACCTTGGGCTTCCTACATTCTTTTCATAACATTCATAGTTCATTTGGCCATTCATCACTCAACCAACAAAATTTTCTAGCAAACTCTTATGACCAAGCACACACATATACTTACATTTCAAACTCAAAATACCCAAAATCACATATTAACTAAGTCATCCTAAACAATGCCGAATCCTTAAGTGATTAAACATCAATCTCTTTTCTTTTTTTTAGAAAGACCAATTTCTTTCCTCAAGACATTCATCATCAAGGTTTTGACATGGCTAAGTAGGAAACTTAGTAGCTAGCTTAAAGTATGCTAACCTTTCAAGAACCAACATGAACTCACTTACCTTAATTCAAGCTCAAGGGTTACCAAACCTTCTCTTCCTTTCTCCTTCAATTCGCCAAGCATGAACCAAGGATGAACACTTTCTTTTTTTCAACTCACAAGCAACAAAGGGGGGCATGCATGAGACCATTTCTCTTTGTTCATCATTTCCCCTTTTTTCCATTTCTTTAATGCTAGCTTTTTTTTTTTAATAGTTTCCTACATACACTATTAACATAACATGTTGGAGACATGTTTTCCACCCATAGCATGGCGGCCACTACTAATTGGGGAAATTGACATGCAAGTCCCCCTTTTCTTACATGCATTAATAGGCCACTTTAACATTAGCCTATCATATTTCACCATGTCTCATATTGATCCCTATTTAATAATTTCTCACACAATTGGTAAAATTAGAGAATGAAACTTTCACATATGCATGTACACACATAATAAGCATAGGATATAACAAATAATTATTTTTATAACTCGGTTTTGTGGTCCCGAAAACACTTCCCGACTAGGGTCACATTATGGCTGTCACAGGGAAGCTAACATGAGAATTGGTGAGAAGCTAGCTTTAAATAGAGCGAACCAGATGAGTTAGGGTGGACTTCGACACGTTCTTTAAATAGAGCGAACCAGATGAGTTAGGGTGGACTTCGACGCGTTCTTGTAAACAAGTATGTATTTCGCAGTACTCTAGTTGTAGAACGGTAATTGCCGAAATGCCAAAATACCGGTCAAACAGCGATGGCAGCCACACGAGCGTACGATAGCACGTGTGGGAGCTTTGACGTGATGGTTGAGGCCATCATGAGTGCTCTCATGGGTTTAGGTTGCTTTGGGCTACGATGGGCTGGGATGGACCATATGGGCCCAAGTAGATAAATTGTATGATTGTGTAGTAAATATTAGATTGGGCTATATGAATATCATATCTGTAGGGTAGAATTACTAAAATACCCCTGTAGGATAGAATTACTGAAATGCTCTTGTAGGGTAGAATTACTGAAATACCCTTGGTTTACAAAATTACTGAATACCCTTGGAATACAAAATTACCAAAATACCATCGACTTATAAAATTACCGAAATACCCTCAACTTGCAAAATTACTGAAATACCCTTGACTTATAAAATTACCGAAATATCCTCAACTTGCAAAATTATTGAAATACCCTCAATTTGTAAAATTACCAAAATACCATTGATTTGGAAAGTTACAGAAATACCCCTAATTTACAAAATTACAGAAATACCCTTGACTTTCAAAAATTACAGAAATACCATTGGTTTGTAAAATTACTGAAATACCCTTCGTTTGTAGATTTATCAAAACACCTTGTAAGGTGAAATGACTAAAATACCCCTGATAGGTAAAAAGATCGTTCTGCCCTCTAGGGTATATGACTTACTAATAATACAATTTGATTGATTTGACTATGTTTTGACTAAGAATGTATGACTGTGATTGGACTATTGTGACTGTGATGTGTATGATTTTGTATGTCGTGTTTATATTTGCTACATACATATAATATTATGTTGCACATGGGTGGGGATTATGAAACGGGGGAAGAAATTGAGGATCGCATGGTTGCTTGATGACCGTGGATCTACCGGTGGCTTTTAAGCTCAATATATGATTATTGACAGCTCTATGTCGATCATATTTACCCGATGCTGTGTGCCGACTATATTACCGTCGCTGATGGCTATGTGTCTAACATGATACAGCTATCGATGGCTTAACACCAATTATTCTGATTATGGCTTTGCGCCAACGTACATATGGTTCTGTGCCAACCTGATTATGGTTGTGTGCCAAATGTATTTACCTGTGGCTATGTGCCTAACATACTTATTGATGACCCTGTGTCGATCATATTTGTCGAAGGCTGTGTGTCGATTATATTACCATCGCTGATGGGTATTAAGCCTAATATTTGATTAGCAGCTTGCTGCAATGAAGGTAGTACCGCAACCGGGCTACCATTGATGTGTATCGGATGGGTGGGTCTATATTTATATCCCTACATGATGTATACCGGGGAACGGAGTTGGTGTGTAGCGGTTGGATTATTGGGGTGGGTTGCACAACATTGCATGTATGATATTATTGTGATATTATTGCGATGTGGGCTTCGACCCAACTAAGGCTAATATGGGCTAAGGCCCAAAGGCCACCTTTTTGAATAAGGCTCAGGCTCAGACTGTTACTGTATGCACTGTTACTGATTTTGAGAATGGGCTAGACCTAATTAATTCTGATGAGGGTTGAGACCCGAGTGAAATTATACTGGGCTTTGGCCCACACAAACATTGTTCTGTTACTGTAATGGGCTCTGGCCCAGACTGATTCTGAATTCTATCGGTTTACTAGCTATTTTAGTTTAGGAGGAGATTACACACTGAGTTTTCGTAAACTCACCCCGTTTATTAACTGTGCAGGTAATCCCTAGAGTTAGGTGGATCGGTGTCGTAGAGGGACTAGGAGACGACCACACAACTACACATGTTTTTCTATTTCGCTTATTTAGTTAAGCACTTTGGTTTCTGATTTGGGTTGTATTAAGGCCTCTTTATTTTCTTAACTTTTTATTTGGGAAATTTATTTAGTATGCTTAATATTTGTTAGAAGTAGGGTACGGTTTTCCAAAACAACAGTTGGTTTTCAAAATATCACAGTTCCATAATTGTTTAAAATTAAGCTTCCGCAGTAAGTAAGGTTTAAGGGAATTAACGTTTCACAAGTTTTAAAATGGCTAGAGGTTTTCAATGAGAACATGGTTTTCGAAAAAAACTTCAATGGGACACGCCAGATTCGGACCTAACTTCTAGGCCAGGTTTGGGGTGTTACATGTTTATTATATTTAGTTTTAATGTAATATGTTTTTAGTAATAAAGATTTATGAAATTGGTTTGTTAATTCGGTAATAGAAACCTTGGATAGGTGTGTGAATTAAATATATAATTTGGTTTTGCATGGCATTAAATAAGGAAAAATATTCCATGATTGTTTTTGTCATTTACTTGGTATGAAATTAATTAATAAAGTGTGGCTTTTGTGCCTAGGGTGAATGCGCACTAGTATTAAACCTTAAGGTATATTCGGCTATGTTATATTGAATTTAAATTGTCTGCTAAATTGTGAAATAAGTTTCAATTAATTATATTGTGAGCTTATACTGGAGTTGTTAATTGTGTCCAATTGTGGTTTAGTTTTAAAAATGTTGTAATGAGCTTGCCCTTTATGTAACATGTTACATCCCTTATATATTAGTTATTTACTTAGCCTCAAGTATGATTTGCTAATAAGCCCTATTCGAAAACACTAGGTGTTTTTATTTATGCATGTATATATATATATGATTGAATGGATTTATTAAATTTTATTAATGTACCAAAACATGAATCACATATAAATTTACAGTATGGTGCTGCATGTAGGAATCAAGAGCTAATAATGAAATTTATTTTTCATTCATACGTGACTTATGCATGTGCATGGCTTGTTTAAGAATACGTTTAATACTCAACAATAAAGATATCGATGATTCATATATTCGGTATATGTATAAGATATGCTGATGTACTTTGAGATATAGTTTATTTATACTATGTGATAAATGATAAAAAAAATTTTGGTTCTGATGTATGAAATGATTATACCCACTGATGTGATATTAGGGTTGAGCTGTATTATATAATGTAGAATGGTATGAATTGTAATATGATCGGTAATACCTTATAACTCTAATCCGGGGATGAATACGGGTTAGGGTTGTTACAATATGTATTAAATTGGTTAAGTAATGTATATGTCATTGTTTGTATTTGGCAATTAGATTCGGTTAGTGAAGGTAAGAAATGAATACGCTACTTGACTATTTTGGTTAAGCGTTTTGGTATAAATTCAAATGGTAATTGAATATTATGATTTAAGTATGTTTTGGTTAGCTTATAATGAAATATTTAAAAGTGTAAAATATGATATTTATATTCGCTAATGATAGGCAAATTATGCATAAATAAATATATATTATGTTTTGTTTGTGATTCGATTTTTACCATCAATTTGTTTAGTTTAAAGTTTGATTATAATTATGTGTAAAGTACTAGACAAATTAGTACTAATATGGTCCCATGGAGTCGGTTATTTATTAATGAAATGATAAATGGTGCACATTCATATTCGGCTAAAGATAAGTAATTGAATATATTTATAAATGATGCACATAACATGTTTGCATATGATTCAGATTGTAATGACAAGGAAAATATTTGTGTCATGAATGATTGGTTGATTAATTGAATTATTATAATGTATGTGTATAGGTATATATTCGGTTATGGAATAAGATGATTTGGTTTGATTACATGAATGGTATTTATTATAGGAGTTTTAATGCCATAATATTTAGATAATAAGTTCGGCTAATAGAACTATAATGTACTTGTAAAGTGATGTGTTTAATATTGGTATTTGTAAATGGTTCAAATAGATATGGTCATATGCGCATAAACTTGGGATGAAGTGAGAGTAGGTATATTTGGTTTTGAAATGATGTTTGTTATTGAGTCTATATATATGTATGTCAAGTATGCCGTGTGGATAATTTAACTTAGTTTAATATGCATAACATGTGCATTTGTATAATTATGAATTAGGTAATCGAATGGGATTTTATTGATTTTGTTAAAGTCACTTTATGTTAGCACATGTTTGAATTTATTTAAAGTTTACAAATGTTATAATGCAATGAAGGTTTGTTTTGAGCTGTGTCATGACCAGTAATGCCTCGTAACCCTATTTCAGTGACGGATGTAGGTTAGGAGTGTTACATTATACCACAGACATGCTCTTGAATGCTAGACATACAATACTAGTATTTTAATATCATGTTTTTTTAGAAATCACGTGAAGGGAGGCAAAATATCATATTATTTATTCATAATGTATACATACCATATTTCGAAACCTATGAAATGACTAATTTTTAATTGCACTACAAATATGGCCCTAAAAATATTTTACACGATGAATTGGCCCAAGTTGTGTGGCCCACACAACTTGGCATAGAATAATACACGTCTATGTGGCCTACACGACCCATCTAACCCAGTGTTACCCACACGACCTGGCATTTAACAACCCGTTTTCAGTGATATCTGAACAATGGTTTTGAGACCATAATTTTGATGAGTAAATTATTATTTTATTATTTATTTAGTGTCAACGGGATTTTACTAAGGCCGTATTAAAGTTTCGTTAAGAAATTTTAATGTTTAAATGCTTAATTAAGTAAAAAGGACAAAATTGTAAAAGGTGAAAAAGTTGAGTTCTAATAGTTAATAGAGTCCAATGGCTTTATAAATGAAAGTTAATGGACTTAAATGGTAATTATATCATATATGTTGATAGTGGATGTGTAACAGCCTGTTTTTAGGGTTAATCAGAACAGTGGTATTGGGACCATGATCTGACATTAAAAAAATTATTTTATTATTATTTTAATATTTACATTATGATATTAGAACTGTGTGAAAATTTTGTGAAGAAATTTTATCGTTTGAATGGTTAATTCGGTAAAAAGGACTAAATCGCGTAAAGCGTAAAACTTATGTTCTATTAGTTAAAAGTATCAAATAGCTATAGAACCTTGAAGTTAAGGTCCTTATGTGGTTATTAACCTATTTATATGGTAGTGGAAGTTAGTGGCATGGCATATGGAGTAGTTATTAATGTTCATTAAGGTTATTTTTGTAAAATGGATATTAAAGGTTAATAAAACAAAATAAAAATGAATTTAGTCCATCTTTTCTATCATGCTAGCCGAATGTAATGAAGAAGAAAGCCATAATAGCTTGAAGCATTCAGCCATGGAGATTGAATGCATGTAAGCTCAATTTTGTTTCATTTTTAATAATTTCTACGTTTTTGAGTTCGTCGAGCTTAACCTAGCTAGCTCGTATCTCTGTTTTCGAAATTCTTATAGATTTTGTGAGATGCCATTGATGAATATTCATGCTTTTTGATGATTGATGATGAAATATGGAAGTTGAATGATAGTTTTACATATTTTACAAAGTAATTTTGAGTAAAGTGCAAATTATGTACTAAATGTGAAATTATGAAATTATATGGTTAAAAGTATGAATAAAGTAAAAATATGGGCTGATTTATTATAGAGTAAAATTTGGCTAGCATGGGTTGTCCTTAATTGTAGGAAATTGTGATTTTAAGTGATAGGGACTAAATTGTAAAAATGTGAAATAATAAGGGAAAAAGTGTAATTTTGGAAAAATGTGTAAATTATGTTAAATTGAATGAATTAATAATTAAATAATCTGATTTTTCTTATAATTAGATTGAGAAAAGTGAAATACAGGTTTACATCGTGGAAAAGATAAAGTATCGGACTAGTCGATCCGTTCTGTCGTTTTAATGATCGAGGTAAGTTCGTATGCAATAAGCATTGTTATATTTATGCTTTTAATGCTTTGATATAGTATAAATTGTATATAAGTGATTACTGTTATGTTTAATGACGTATCAGCTAAATTTGGCACTTAGTGTGCGATTTGAGATAGTTTCGGCTATGTACAGCACTTCGTGTGCGGGACATCAAATATGGCACTTAGTGTGCAAAATATCAAATAATTCAAAGGGCATAGTTAAGGCAACAATGATAGTGCAATCGAAAAAAGTAATACAGGTACGTACAAAACTTAGGAGAGAATCAAATGGAAGTGGTGAGTTATAATATATCATGTATCTGAAATGCGAAATATCTATGTATAAGTACGTTTCATGCCAAAATGCATTTATTTGGCTATAATGAGGTTTGATTTGAATGATATGTGAGATATGAGTTGAATTTGTGTTAATTAAATAAACATATGGCACATATGGTGTGAAATATAATTATTTGATGATATATATATAACATGATTCGTATTTACTAAATAAGATATGTTGGAAATTGGAATAAATCAAGTTAATTGTATACATATTTGTTCATGAATATGTAAATGCGAATGAATTGGTGAGAATGTGATAGATCTATATGAGCAATGATACGAGTAAACAACTGAAACTTTTGGTCAACTATGTACATGAATTCATGTTATAAAGGTGAAAACATATGAGGACATTATAAGTTATGAAAATGTTTAATATGTGTTTATTCAATAAATTGAGTTTTTTTTACCATACGAGCTTACTAAGCTTTATTGCTTACTTTGTGTTATCTTTTCTATGTTTTATAGTGATTCAGATGTTCGCTTGGGTTGGAAGTCAGCGGAGATCGCATCACACTGTCTGATTTTGATTTCGGTATTTATACACTTGTGACTTGGTTATATGGCATGTATAGGCTTGAGTCTTTTTTATAAAGGTTTTGGTGATGTGTTTGGTCATTTTATATGGCTTAATAATGACTTATGTTTGATGTCTAATTTACCTTGTGTAATGGCATAATTTGGTATGGTTGGTGATGTTCAAGATGAACATTTGGTCATTTGGTATATGTTGAGTATTTACTTATGAAAAGCATGAATTTGGACTTAATAAGTGAATGGTTAATAGATGATTTATAAGTCATGCTTTGTGTGTGATTATGATGATAAAATACAATTTTGAAGTAGGTTGAATTAATGAATGTGATATATGTTTTGGTATGTGATGGGATAGGTGTAAAATGAGAAATGAATCATGCTAGTTTTGGTACGTGTTTTGTACAGGAAATGGTTATGATTTGAGTTGATGAAATTGAGGGAATTCGTATAACATATTTGGTGAATAAAATAACATGTTTTGGCTGACTACTAATATATTGAAATGGTGTAAAATGTTGTGTTTTAGATATGTATGGGAAGGGTGAGAAATGTGGCTTAAACCAAGCCTATTTTCACTCCACACGGCTGAGGACAAGGGTGTGTGGCTCGACCGTGTGTGTCACATGGCCTTGGTACACTGCCGTGTGTCCCTTGGGGAGGCTTTCAAAGTTAAGTCAGTATACCTTACAGGTTTGGCACGCTCTAGACATACAGGCGTGTCAATTGGTTTTGTGTGAAGCACACGGGCTAGCACATAGACGTGTGGCCGGCCGTGTGACCCAAGTTACTAACCCCCTTAGATTTCACACGGTCTGGCATACGAGCATGTCCTCGACTGTGTGGTACAAGTCAGTATTTATGCCCTCTAAAATTCTTTCAACCTACTTCTTTATTAAGCCTAATTTTCAATCAAATTTATCTTTTTCCACCTTTTCGACTATGTTAGCTCTATTTTTTCAAGTATTTTGATATAACAAAAAGAATATTAAAAATCCCCTACTTAAATTTGTAAAAATTGTTTATAAGTCCTTAAAATTATCTCCAAAGTGTTGGACTAAATAAATTGTTAAAAAGCCTTGAATTAACTTATCTTTTAACGAGTTTTTGAAGTCTAAAGGACTTCTACCAATACTTAGGTGGAAAAGTATTGGTAGAACTCCAAATGAAAAGATCTTGAAAAAGCTACAAAATTCTACCGTTAGAACTGGAAGTTCTACCAATACAACCCGGACTTCTATCGATAGATTGCATTCTAGTGTGCAAGGTAGTTTTGGCCTGGGAGATCTATTGATACCCTGGTCCGATCTATCGAGACAACAAGAGCTGTATTGATACCTTGAAGACTTCTAGTGAAACAAGTCAAAATAGTAGCCAAAGTTCAACCCCTCCTGCACTTTTACCGATATTTTGCTAGGTTCTACTAATACCAATTGAAACCACTAGACTTCTACCGCTACCTTGAGGACTTCTATGGAAACAAGTCAAAACAATAGCCAAAGTTTAGCCTCTCCTACACTTCTTGTAACACCTTAAACCTGACCCGAACGTTATGGCTGAATCTGATGTGTCACATTGAAGTGTTTTAGCAAAAATCATGTTTTCATTGAAAACCCTTCTTAAAATAAAAGAAACCTTAATTGACTTAAAGAAAAACTCCTTAACATCATTTGTTTGAAGCATATAATTTTCTGAAAACATGTCATTTAAAAATTGAGTTGCGGAAGCGTAGAAAAACATACTATAGTTTAAAAAACCATGTTCAACTTCTTATAATTACATTGCATAAAATAATAAACCAAATAATAATAACATAATGAAAACCTTATTACAATCTGATCTGAACACACTTAAAAAGAAATAAGAACTTAAATGCTTAAAAAAAACCAAGTCCAAATTATCTTGCTAGCTGGCCACCCAGAGTCCCTCCAAACATCGAACCTTCTACTGAGCATCACCTGAAAATAAAATCAAAAGGGGGTGAGTTTTTGCAAACTCAGTGTGTACAACCCTCGATGAAAAATAAGCATTCAAAGAGAAATCATCAAACATGCAATGCAATCCCATCCAAATTATCCATCTGCTACACACCAGCTCCGTCCCCCGGCACACTATGTGGGGATATAAATATCGACCCACCCAGCCCACACACCAATGGTAGCCCGGTTTCGGAACTACCTTCATTTACATACTGGGCCTTGAAAGTCGTCAGTGGATCCACGGATTGTCAGGCAACCCTGTGATCCTCATATACTTCCTCCGTTCCATAGTTCCCACCCCATATGCAACCTAAGTAGAACATCATATGTATGCATGTCACATCCATAAAACTTACATTCAACACCTAGGGGTATTTTTGTCATTTTCGCCCTTAGGGGAATTTTGGTAATTTTCCCTTAATTATGGTTTTCACTTACCTAAACCCGTTAACAAGTCCTGCGAGCTAAGATGAATGAATACTATGCACTAGGTAGGATTCCAGAGAAGAGCAGGTGAGTCATTAAGACTGCTTAAGTACCAAGCTCTCCCTAGATCCAATCCTAGACATGCATATACCCGTTGCCACACTTTAACCCTATGAATTGTCCACAGTCATAATATATTAATTAAGTCTTATGTAGTTATCATATACTAGGCACAAAACCCCTACATACATGCATATGGCCCACTTAGCCCAATCTCATTTATATGGCCCATCAGCCCCAATTCACATTTCATATGGCCCATCAGGGCCAAATCACCTTTATATGGCCCATTAGGCCCAATCTCATTTATATGGCCCATTCAGCCCAAATCACATTATATTTATGCTCACAAACAAATTTTCTATCACATAACATCACTTATCAAATTTTGGCCTATTATGGGCCCAACAGCCCATCGGACTCATTTAGCCCATTTCGGCCCATTTGGCCTATTCACAACCAAAGTCCATGGAATCGCCCAAAGTCCATGCACTCGCAAGACTACCGTAGCCAAACTTTCGGCTTCTCAACTTTTCGGCTTTTCAGCATTTCGGCTTTTGCCGATCTACTTGTGTGTGCAGTGTATGTACACACCTGGTAAGCAAGCGTGCTGCGATTCCCTTAGAGCCTACAAATGATATCACCCTTCCATTAATCGTATGCTTAATACATATTTTACCCAAAAAAAATCGAAACCTTACCTTAACCTTACCTTGAACACCAATCCCTAATAGCTTTACCTTGATCACGTACTCCTTAGATCTGCATTAATCTTACTCATTAAAACCAAATACTAGGGGACTAGCATCCAACATAATTCACCCCCTTATCTCACTTAAGATCATTAGGCCAACCTTAGTCAATAAGAGAGGAATACTTACCAAAACTGCAAAACACCTAAGGAGCAATCTGGCAAGGAGTTAAGACTTGAGATCCGATACTAATTCCACTAGGCTTGACCGATTAGAAAGGGCACTAGAGGTACCAAGAGTATTCGGCCAAGAAAGTTTTTGCCTTTGCGATTTGTATGGAAAAAGAGAGTTATTCGGCTTCAAGAAAGAAGAAGTCAGCTAGACTAAAAAAATGAATCAAAAACTTGAGTAAAAGAAGAATAGAAAATCGGCACAAAAAGAGAAAGAAAGAAGCAAAGGTTTTCGACTTTTTGGATCTTGAAGAGAAAATAGTTTCTGGTAACAGGGTGAAGGAAATTCGGTCATTAGCTTTATTCGTGCATGCCCAATTCCCCATTCGGCTCCATCACTTCTCCCTTCCAAACTCCTCGTTTTTCTCCCTAATAACCCCTTGATCCTTTCCTTAATTTTCTCTCTTGAACACTTCCCTTGGAGTCCACTTTCACGCCACTTCCATCCTTCTAGAAGGCTAAAATTAAACTCCCAAAAATACTAAGCTAAGATGCGAACCTTGGATCCCTTGCTAGCCACTAAAGCCACCTCCCTACACCCTAAGTGGCATCACTTAGCCACTCCTCCACAAGGCCTTTTTGATCCCATTTTCCCCTATCTTTACTTAAAAGCCCAACTACTCCCAACCCTAATTCTTTTAATAATTAAATTAAAATTCCTCCACCACAAAACTCGAATCCGGAACTTCTCCAATAAACCTAGACACTTCAAATTCCTTAAACCCTTAAAGCCAACATGTCTTTTATCATTTTCTTGCTCACTTAAAAAAAAAATTATGAAACCCAAAGCCCAAAGTCCATTCATCTAGGCCCAAAATTTGGGGCGTTACACTTTTACTAATACTCTAATGGGTTCTACCGATACCAAATGAAACCCTAGAGTTCTACCAATATAGAAGAACTTCTACCAATAGAACGAGCCCAATGATCATATTTTTGAAAGACTTCTATAGATACAGGATTCCTTCTACCGATACAACAAAGCTGCAAACTACATTTAATGCAGGTTTTTATGGCTGCAACGACTCTAATTTATTTCTAATGACTACAAATGTCTACAAGGTTGTTAGAGGACTTAAATACAAGGGTAAGGCTCCTCATTGAAGTCAACAAAGACAAGAAATAAGTACGTAACCTCTACAAACTCAATTTTCCAATCGTTCTCAATCTTTTACTAAATATTTCTTGTATACACTTGTGGGTTAAGTTTTCTATATTCTTTCATGTGTTGTAACTTTTTGTAAGAGTGTTTAATTGTTTATTATCTATCTTTTAGAGGTATAATCTAATTTATCATTATTTTTCTCTCATTTGTAAGGTGTTACTTAAGGTTTTGGTAGAAAACATTAAGGGGAAGTGGTTCTATCTTACCTTTGAAAAGATAGGGATTTGTAAGGTTAAACCTTGTTCTTAAAGGTTCAAATCTAGTAGATTTGAGAAATCCTTAGTTGAGGAAAGCTAATGTAGTGGATGTAGGCAAATGAGGCCAAACCACTATAATTTCTTCAGTCATTTGATTTTTTTCATTTCTCGAAAACCTTTTAAAACACTAATTCATCCCCCTCTTGGTGTATTTCTATCTCAACAGACCACCACTTTCCACTTTGTTCAGTGTTACCAGATCTACTCTAATCTTCCTCTCCACTTTCTTTTGATAAATCTCATTCACTTGTTTGCAACGTTTCCTCTCTCCATCAAAAATACCCTCTACAGATGCACAAGCTATACCCTCAGTTCTTGGTCAATTCATTTCCCTGCACAATATGAATGTGAGAAAGCATATCTTGAGTGTCCTTGAAGGATGAAAATAAACTCCATTCCTTTTCATTATTGAGTACTCTACATACAAGGATTTCATGTTTCTTAAATTACTTTGAGGCCTTGTTAGAGTGTAATTTTGCATATATTTTGAGAAGTTTCCAATGTGTTTTGATGACCTAATATGCTTGTAAACTAATTTTTCGTTGAATTTTGTATCTTGTAGGATAAAAAGAGAGTTGGAATCACTTGGAAGCAATATGAAGGTTTTTGTGGATAAAATGAAATTTGAGTATTTTGTGGACTAAAAGATGTGCAAAAAAAGTCAGAGAATAAGACGTGCGTACAGCTTGTGCTTCAAGAAAAAAAGTTGCATGTTTTTTCTACAACTTTCAAAAAACCTCTATCATTTTGGAAGAATTCATCAAAGCCTTACTTTCAGCGATTGATTAGGATTTTCTGAGATATTTTAAAATTTAAAATTTACTTTGAACTCTTATCTAGGAGATCTTGGAGGGTATTTAAAGAGGATTTGGGGTAGGAAACACGATGTACAAGACTTTCATAGTTTCTTCTGTTATTATATTTCTCTTCATGAATTGTTAACTTCTTTATTCTAGTCAAGGGTTTTATCAAGGATTTTGATTCATTGAATTGTTAGATTACCGTTCTTCGTGTTTTTTTAGATTTTTGAATATTTTTACATCTTTTGTTCTTCATTTTATTATTGATTCATGAATTCCATGAACTAGCCACTCGTCAATTTGTCAAATTAATATACAACCAATTAGGATATTCTCATTCGTAATTGTGGGAAGGTTTTAATCCGTGTGGTGAATAACTCAGGTTATGAAGGTGTAGAATCTAGTTTAAATTATTAGTGCTGGTGTGAGATAGTTGGCTAGAATTGGGTCCTCAAAATCTTAAAGTTGTTGGTAAGTTAAATCCTAGGAGTGTCTCCACGGGATTGTTTATCAACAAGAGAAGTAATCATTTGAGTGTCTCTTTGATTACCAAGAATCTAAAGAGTGATTAGGCTATTGGAGTGTCTCAAGTAGCTATAACCAATTTATTCAAGGAGTTTAGAAAATCATTTGCAAAATCATTAATCAATTCATGAATTAAAAGAATTGTGATTTCACTTAGCTATATATTTATCAAACCTTGAAGTTTCCTAAATCTTATTGTTTTGACTACATTATTTGCTATTAGTTTTTATTCTAGTTTGAACATTAAAATGCCCTCAACTTTATTTTCTCATTTATTTTCTAGGAATTTGTAACCTTCCAAACCTAGCCTAGACGTTATGGCTAGATTGAGTAGGCTACATTAGTCACTGAAATGGCTAAGCTAATTTACAGTACTTTTGAAGACTTTAAATAAACTCATTTTAGAGAAAACCATAGTTGTACTTTGAGTTAGCTTAAATGCATTCATTCATTAGTTTGTGTATGCTTAGGATTCATTTTATTGTTGACAGTGTTGTTTTAGAAAAACTATTTGTTTGTCGCTTTTCTTTAAAAAAAAACCCGAAGTTAAACTAATGCAGAGGAAAAACCATTTTTCAAATCATTTTGGAAAATTAGTTGCCTTATCGATTTGTTTTTACAAAAATGTTTCCCTTGCAGTGCAGCGAAAACTAGGGAACAATATCACATTTTATTTAAGCTCAATATCATGTATTATCCGGTTATTATGCTTAATTAATCCATGCATGCAAAAATCCCAGAAGAAAAGTTACCAAGCCACAAAATAAAAGTCATTAAAAATTACAAACCAAAACCATTAGAGATTGATTAATACTTACTAAAAAAATAATTTGAGGACCAAGGTGATTCTCTGAATGCTGAGTCTGGTCCTAATTTCTAGGTTTACCTAAAAAGTTAAACGCTATTGGTGGTGAGCTTATGAAAAGCTCAGTGTGAGAGTAATTATTTAAACAAACATAAATATTAAATATAGTGAAACAGATTAGCTTTAACAGAAGAAAACAGAACTAGCATAGGAATTTCATATCATTACATAGCCATTATCAAATTGATGTCAAACGGTGTATGAGCATAGGTCATCATTCATTCGAGTGACAATCATTAATTTCGATAACATTTAATACAACAAAATAAAATTCGTAGCATAAATCAATAACATTCGAATATGTAATGCAAAAAGGTTCCTACCCATACCATCCGCTACATACCACGAGTTCCCCAGAACCCGTCATCCGAACTCTAAAACATTATGGGCTTAAGCCCGTTGTGGTTAAAACTACCGATAACAATATGCAAAAAATTCTACCAAAAAAATTGCAAACAAGCTGATAGTAAAAATGCGATAAATCGTTATTCCCCTCGGTACTACAGGTGCAATGCACTGACTATGAATAATACGGACTTAATATGTCGTTGGTACTCCACGAAACTCCTCCGTCAACCACAAAATCCCAACCCAATGCATATGCAATATGTCACACAATCTCATACATAATCATATCTCAATACTTTTCACATTCATTTTACATGCTCAACATGTCTTTAATAATCACATACTTTTAGTAAACTGAAACAATGTTCCAATCTTTCAAATTACCATTGTGTTGGTATCAATCAATATCGTTCAATTTTACATACTTTAAGGATTTTCATTGTGCATAAATGACACTCTTTTTAGTACACAATATAACAAGTATCTCATGCGTTTAAATCATACATAAGCTTAATATCTCAACACATTATATCATTCATTCAAAAATTTTCATATCTCATAACTCAAATATGCAATTACAAACTCAATCAAACATTCATATTATCAAACTAGCAATTTTGTCAATATGTCAATATTTTAAGGCTCGAAACATACTGGTTCGGCCACTCACAAAATCAATTATTTGGCTATTAAGCCAATCCAATCAGCAATAAAATTTATCAAATATAACATGATATTTAACATTTTTAAACAATTTTATAAGTTTAGGACCCACACCTTATTTTTTGCTTCCTCGTGGCACACTAGCAAATCTTCCAATTTTCGTTAATAATTTCTTAAATGAACCTAAATTGAAATTCAGTATAAATTCTATAAATATACCATTAATCCGTCCCTCAAGCACCCACTTCTGAGTTCAAACCAATCGTTGAAATTATAACTATTTTATGAATCCAAACTAGTTAGATTCCTTACACTGTATCGGTGCGAACCATATGTACAATCGTTCTTCGCCTTTACGAATGATTTGGGGTGTTTGGGTCAGCACCTAATTCAATAATATACTGGAATATAAGAAAATAATAATTATTAAATTCATTCATTTAATTAATCCATAACCTTTACCCCACAACTATGTCGAAACAACAATTAATTTTACGCTTAATTGCACTTACGCTTCCTGATTTGTGAGTTTTGAATGCCCAAATGATCAAGAATGTCTCTCCCTAATTAATCATGGTTTTAACACTAATTAGGAGGGTCTAAAAATTCAAATTAATGCTGGAATTAATTGGGCAAGATTCAAGAAACAAAACAGCCCCCTTTCTTCCACCTAGGCACATGCACCACTGCCCATAGTGGCCAAAATTGGGGCTAAATTTTAAAATGGTTTGAGATCTCATTAAAATTTGGAAAAATACCTTTAGAATCATTTAAAATCACTTTAATTCAAGATTTGGAAATTTTTGTTTTTAATTTACAAGATTAATCAAGAAATTGAAAAGAAAAGAGATCTTACCCAAGCTAGTTGAGAGAAACGACAATGATACTTTCTTAGCAATGTTTGGGATCGATCTTGGGATTCAAGATTTTAGATTTGGGGCTGACTTAGATTAGGATAAATTTAATCGATATAACAAATAAGATGGTGTACAATCTTGACGCAAAAAGAAAAAAGAAAGAGATTATAAAATGAGAGGTGTAGACAACGACATTAATGGAGGAAAGGAAAAAAAATAAAATCAAAGAGAGGGAGAGAAGGAGATGAATGGATAGGGCAATGAGGAGGAGGATTAAAGGCTAATTGTTTGTGAAAAATCAACATTTATACCTAGGGTTACAAGGCTTGGGTGGCACACACAATAAAAATAAGAGATTTTTTCCAAAAAAATTAAATTATTTCGCAAAGGAGAGGATTCGAACTTGGGACCTCATGTAATTTTCATGCTTTCTAATATTTCTTTTAACCGTTGGGCTTTTTCTACATTCTTGAAATAATTTTTCATTATTTATTTTAAAAACAAGACATTTCACATACTTGGATTTAAGGAAAAATTTTTAAAATAATAAAATGGTGAGAGAGAAGGGGTTTGAACCCAAGAAACGTTTCACTAACACTTAACCAACAAACCAATACCTCATTTATTTCCTAAAAATTCATAGGTAATCTTAAAAATTAAGGCATGACCACTCTCTCTCGATTTACAAACCCAATTCTACAAACCCCCGATTTTTGAGATGTTACAACTCTCCCTTCCTTAAAGAAATTTTTTCCTCGAAATTTTCTTAGTTATAAAATATCATACCCCTTTTCCTTCAAACCGGGCCACCAAGCTTTTGATGTGCAACTCTGATTCCAACACAATTCCAGACTATGCGTCTCCTTAAATTCCCAACATATATCTTATAGATCTAATTACTGAAATGTTACTAACAAATTCCTTTACCCGAATTCCCAATTTTAACAGAAACTCTATTGGATAATGCTTACCATAATATCTATAAATCAAAACCTTAGTTGATCTAACAGTTTCTCCAATAATAACTACTACAACCTTTCATTCAGGTCGGACTCCTCTGGCCCACTTTAAAGGTCGCAAATTTGGACCAGTGGAAGCAAACTCTCTCTTTTTTCAAACTTAATTCTTTTCCTTTCTTTTTCCACCCACGCGTTTAGTCTCTTCCTTCATCTTAGTCCTCTCAATCATAATCTCGAAAAAAAATTATGACTCTCAACTCCGCTTAGGACACTACATCATACCAAACCTCATGGTTTTCTCCTTTACAAATAGGCACAATCACAATGTCATTCATCTCAGGGTTAGACACGATTCGTTGTGAAGTAAATGACTCAAATTGGGTAGCTCGATGTTAAGCCCCATGGTTCCTCATTCTACAAGTGTTCATTATGTATCCTATGGTCTTAAATTTGATCTACAATTTCAAAAAAAAAATAATCACTAGCTAACTTCAATCAATTTTTAATTTCCTATCTTACAGTTTGAAAGAAAAATTAAATACTAACTATTTTGGTTCTATGTCTACAGTAATACACCTCAAGTGTTTACCTATAACTTAATAGTATCTTTTCTATGGCAACTGGCATCAGAACCTCGAACTTGATTTTCTTTGTACAATATCATTTTCTAAATTTTGTGGCTTGTTTTTCCCAAATTTCCCCTTTGTTATGTATGCATGAATGCAAACTTACTTAAGTAGATTTAAAAACTCAGTCTGAAGTTCTGAACTAAGGCTCTGATATCACTAAATGTAACCTCCCAAACTCGATCTAGACATTATGGCTAGATTGAGAAGGCTATATTAGCCATCGAAATGGCTAAGCTAACTTACATTACTTTTGAAAACTTGAAATAAAATCATTTTAGAGAAAACTGTAGTTGTACTTTGAGTTAGCTTAAAAGCTTCATTCATTAGGTCATGTATGCTTGGGATTCATTTTATTGTTGACAATGATGTTTTATAAAAATCGTTTTCTTGTCGCTCTTCTTTTAAAAAAACTCAAAGTTACACAAATGCAGCAGGAAAACCACTTTTCAAGTCATTTTGGAAAATTAGTTGCCTTATCGATTTGTTTTTTCAAAAACGGTTCCTTTGCAATGTAGCGAAAACTAGGGAACAATATCAAAATTTACTTAAGCTTGATATCATGCATTATCCAGTTATTATGCTTAAGTCATCCATGCATGCAAAAATCCCAGAAGAAAAGTTACCAAGCCACAAACCAGAAATCATTAAAAATTACATTCAACTAGTAATTTTCTAATAGAAGAAGAAGTCATGGTCGTGCAAACATTGTGACAATTGAATGTATTGAATGTCACACAGCAACTATTGTGCATTGATTATTGTGGTCCAGAGGTGCCATTTGCACTCAAATCTAGGCTTATCCATTTACTCTCGACCTTCTGTGGACTTGAGAATGAATATCCTCAAAAATATTTGAAGGAGTTCCACATCGTTTGTTCAAGCATGAGACTGCAAGGCATCATTGTAGATCAAATCAAACTATGTGCCTTCCCATTTTCATTAACCGACCAGGAAAAAAGATTGGCTATTCTATTTTCCTTCTGGATCAATTAACACATGGGTGGACATGGCAAGGCTTTTCCTTGTAAAATATTTTACTGCCTCACAATCCGCTAATATATGGAGAGAGATTTGTGGCATCAAATAAAGAGACACTAAGACACTTCATGGTTATTAGGAAAGATTTAAACATTTTTTACGAGTTGCCCTCAACATGGGATCTCTAAATAAATTCTTATTCAATACATTTATGAGGGGTTGTTACCCATGGAAATGAAGATGATGGATACAACAAGTGGTGGAGAAATTGTTAACAAAACTCCTAGAGATGCTAGGGAGTTGATCAACATTATGGCCACTAATTCACATTAATTTGGATTGAAAAAAGGCACCACATTTAAACGAGTGAATGAGGTAAGCATCTATTCTCTTCAAAGTCAAATTTCTAATCTTACTTCTTTGTGCAGCAAATGTCAATAGGTAACGTACAACAACTAAAAGCTTGTGGTATTTGCATGAGTAATAGACACTAAATTGGTATGTGTCCCACACTTCAATAGGATGCAACCGAGACTACCAATATGGTTGGCGGATTTTATGGCCCACCTCAAAGGAAGTATGATCCTTGCTCAAACTCCTTTACTCTGGGTTGGAGGGATCACCCGAATTTTAGCTATGGGACAAAGTCATACAATCCCCCACAAGCTGGAGATGAACTGTCTCATGAGTCTCATCAACATTCATCATCAAAGATAAGTATGTTCATGGATGAAATAGTTCGTTCTCATGCTGCTAGCATACAATAATTCTAACAAGATACCAAGGCAAGCATAAAAAATTTAGAAAATTAGGTAAGTCAACTTACCTCATCTCTTAACCAATTGGAACCTCATGGTAAGCTACCTTCATAAACTATTGTTAATCTAAAGCAACATGTAAATGTGATTACTTTAAGAAGTGGTAAAAAATTGCAAGAAACGACAACGTGCAACCAAAATTCAAAGGAATAAACTAAAAAATGAATTTATACATATTTTTATCTCAAGCTTAGCACATTTATGGATGGTTTCTTATTAGAATTAGTGAATTTGATGCTCCTAATCCTTTAATTTCATGTTTTATACTTAGGTGAGCATAGGAGAATAAAAAGAGTGAGAAACGGGTCAAAAATGGATAAAATGGACCCACGTGGGAAATCAAAACGGCCTGAACTTTCTCACACGGGCGTGTCACACGGTGGTGTCCCGTTGGCAGGATTGAAGCATGACTTACACAGGTATACTACACACCCATGCCTGTTCAACAGCCTTGGCCATGAGCTGGAGTAATCGCACATGGGCGTGTCACACGGGCGTGTCCCTACCGAGCCCAAGTATAACCCTATTTGGAAAAGGCCAATTTTGGGGGCTTTTAGGCATTCTAAAGCTGATTTAAACATCTGAGGAGGCACTTAGAAGGGAGACGCAAAGTAGGAAGCAAGGAATTACTCAAGGAAAGCCAATTGATCCATCTCAGAAGCCAGATTTCCTTCAGGAGTTTTGGGTTTTCTTATGTTTTGTTATCTTTATGCTTTTGAGATGTTTTCTTTCATAAGTATGAACTAAACCCCCTAAATGCCCAAGGGGAATGAAACCTAAGACGGATCTTGTTATTATTATCTTAATTGTATGATAAATATTTGACTTGTTCTTAATTATGTGTTCTTATTTCTTGTTTTGATATTCCAGGATATTGATTCAAGTTAAGCTCTTCTTCAGAGGAGGAATAAACCTTGTCCAAGAGTAAATTTTTCATAATTAAGCGGAGTTGATTGCACGCCTAGAGATAGGGTGATAAGATTTTGCAGGATTAGGGTGAAATCTAATAAGGGAATCCATAGATCGAGTTAATGCAATTCTAGGGTGTTAATTAGAAAGAAATTTTAATTATTCAACCTAGGGTTAGACGTTATTAGTCTCGAGAGAGATAATAATATAACTTAGGGATTTCTATGGATCAAGTCAAATGAATAAATCGTCTGATTCAGAGTCAAATAACAAGTGAATTCTAGGTGGATTTTTCCGTAGGTATTGTCTTAATCAATCGAATTTTCCCAAAAGTATTTTCCCAAATTTTCTTTCTGTGCGTTCTTAGTTAATAATTAGTTTAGATAAGCAAATCTCTTAATTTTTAGGCTAGATTGTAACACCCCAAATTTGGGCCTAGAAGTATTGGGCTTTGAGTGGGGGTCCGTGAGGAGGTTGTATATAGGTATTTAGTTGTGCAATGAAATGAAACAATTAAATGTTTGCTTTAGTGGTCAATGGCTTTGAGAAGTGTTGGAGAAATCTTGGGTTCAAACTTGGGCTTTAGCAAAAATTTTGGTATTAAGTGAAAAAAGCCTGGATGCTTGGATGAGGGCCTTTCAAATTATTGTGTTAAATAAATGACACAAGGAGCAATGTGGTCTAGTGGAAGTGGCGTAATTAAGGTTGTATGGGAGCCTGGGTTCAAGCCTTGGCTCTTGCAATTTATTTTGTTTTTTTTAAGGGAACTTGGACTTTGGCCTTTAGAACTTATAATTAATTGGGGATAAAATATGACACAAAAAGAGCCTGTGGTGAAGTGGTAAGGTGGCATCATAGAGTTGGCAAGGAGGTTCAGGGTTCGAAACTCATGGCAATCAAAGAGCATTTATTTTGCCAATAGGGGCGGCAAGAGTTGGTGTTGAATTTAAACTTTGATGTTGGAAGGATCCCACATCGGGAAGCTAACATAAGAGTGGATGCGAAGCTGGCTTTAAATAGAGAGAACCATGAGGAGAGTAAAGGTACCTTTCTTGGCTGATCCCTTTCGCTATATGGCGCTCTCGTTTGGGTTGGGCGTCGGCTAAGAGTGCTCAGAGCGTGGATTAACTCCAGTCTCCTATCAGGTGTGTATTTCTCACAACTCTAGTTGTAGGATCGCTACTTCGGGCCGCGATGGGCCGAAAGGGACCATGTGGGCCCAATAGGCCTACGAGCCCAATTGGATAAGTTGTTTGATTGTGTAGTAAATATTGGACGAGGCTAGGTGAATTTCATATTTGTGGCTAGATTTGGGCTAAAAGTGCCACACAAGCGTGTGGGCCTATTTGGGCTGAGAATGGGCTTTAAGGCCATTCGTATTGTTATCCCTGTTTAGAATACTTTAGTTTACCAATTATAGAAATGCCCTCGACTTGTAAAATTACCAAAGTACCCTCGATTTATAGAATCATTGTTTTACCCTCGATTTACAAATTACCGTTTCACTCTCGATTGTGAAATTACTAAAATACCCCTATAGGGTAGAATTACCAAAATACCCCTAGTTTGTAAAATTACCAAAATACCACTGGTTTGTGAAATTATCGAAATACCCTCAATTTATAAAATTACCAAAATACCCCTGATTTACAAAATTATAGAAATACCCTTGACTTCCTAAAATTATAGAAATACCCTTTGGTTTACAAAATTCTTGAAATACCCTTGGTTTGTAGATTTACCAAAACACCCTTATGCGATGAAATGACTAAAATACCCTAATAGGTAAAAAGATAGTAAAGCCCCAGTAGGGTAAAGTGATCGTAATACCCTGTATGGTAAAATGACGAATATGCCTTTATGTTCCGTATGAGTGATGTGCTTAGGATTTACATATATTGATATTGAATTAGTTAAGTTTGACTGATTGGTGGTGGTTATCGTAGGTGATTGATTTTGGAAACGTTTCGACTTCAACCCATAACAGGTGTGTAATAACCCTCGCAGTAGCTTAGATTAATATTCGCCGAAAAGCCGAAATGCTAAATTTTCGGCATTTTGGGAACTTGTGATTTTGCCTTTGCTTAATATGATCGGTGTTTGGATCGATGGAGCAGGTAAGAGCGCAATTTTGTGCACGATGGTAAGTTGGGCCTCAATGGGCTGGAATCGAGCCCAATGGGCTTTCGGGCCCATTTGCGTAAAACTGATAGGAAATGGAATCTGGAAAAGTTGCATGTTGACACGGTTAGTACTGTTGTAAAATTTGGATTAAGCAGGCTTAGTGGGCTAAATCAGCATTCGTAGGGCCCATTAGGGTTTTTGGGCCCAAAAGCCCGAATTTGATAAAGTGGGTTAAAGATCATTGTTTAAACACTCGGAAATATTGATAATTGTTAATAAACATGGAAAACCCTAATATTTGATAAAATTACAAAATTACCCTTATAATATGAAAAATGACTGTTTTGCCCTTGTGGGCAAGTGACTGACTTGGACTGTGTGGTTGATGGATTTGATTGTGAATATATGTTGGTGATATGAATGACTTGACTTTGATTGTTTGATTCAAATATGGGCATGACATTCTGCATACATGACATGTTGCATGGGTTGGGTTTTATAAATGGAGGAAGTGCTAAAAGGGCTATGCCCCAGTTTACCGAAAAGGGCTTTGCCCGGTTTATCAAAAGGGCTTTGGCCTAGTTATTAAAAGAAGCTAGGCCTCTAGTTATATGATAAAGCACTATCTTTGCCGATTGGAGAGTTTGGTTGGGTGGGTTGAGTTATTCCTACATGGTGTGTTGGTTGAGTGCAGTGGAGAGTAGCGGATGGTGGGTTGAGTAGTCTCCCAAATGGGCTTGCATACATTCATTGATATTACATGTGATATTGAAATGGGCCTATGGGCCATACCGCCAGTAAAGGCTTCGGCCTAATATATGTCGAGACTGAATTAGGGCTTAGAGCCATACTGCTACTGTTTAAGGGCTAAGGCCCAACTATCTATATTCTTGAATAGGGCTTTGGCCTGATTGTCTTGACAATTGTGTTATTCACTGTTTGTTTGTTGTTTGGGATTACACACTGAGTTTTCGTAAACTCACCCCGTTTCTAACTGTGCAGGTAATCCCTAAGCTTAGATGGTTTGGAGCTGCGAGGGACTCGGAGATGGCCACACTACTGTTTCTGTTTCTTTTAATTGCAATTAGATTTCGTTTTGGGTTTTTTTATGTAATAAGGCCGTTGGTGGGTTTTATGTTTTAATTTGGATTGTAGTTTCTTATACTAAACTGCTAGTCTAGGAAAACTCGAGATTTCAAAATGGCATGATTTTTCTAAGGAATACGAGCTTCCAACAACAAAGTTTTCAAAATGCTTCCGCGATTTTAAATGACGTAATATACCAAAGGCAAACAAATTGGTAAACATTTTGATGGGAACTGTGGTTTAATAATAAATTTAGATTCAGTAATAGATTTTCACCGGAAAGATCAAATTTGAAAAATGGTTTGATGTGTCGCACCAGATTCGGCCATAACGTCTAGGCCGGGTTTGGGGTGTTACATTTAGTGGTATCAGAGCCAGATTACAAAACTCGACTGTGGTATAGGTAGCAGAAAATTATTGTTATTTTTTATTTTTTTTCTTTTTTCAAAATTGGGGTTTAAAAAGGGTTTTTCTAAAATTTTGTTTTGAAATTTATCAACGAAACTTGACTTGTTTCTGAAAAGATGTTATTGGAAGTGTGGCACACCGAGTCTTCGGCACCAAATCTGTAAGTTCTCTAACTTTGTTTACTATTATAGATTGAAATGCTATATTGAGAAACCACTATAGATAGTAGCACTATACTGGAACTCTCTAGTTAGAGAAAACTGTAACGCTTGAATTTTGATTTAGTATTTATTTGGTGTGTGTTGTAGAAATGTAGAAATTGGTTGCATGTGAAATCTATCCGCTCCGATGGACAAATGTTTTGGGTGTATGTTAGTATTATTAGTATGAGAGTGTGCAGCGGAAGTGTGGTGGTGTAGTCTGAGAGTGGATATTTCGAGGATAAAATTTCTTTAAGGGGGGTAGAATTGTAACACCCCGAATTTGGGCCTAAAAGTATTGGGCCTTGAGTGGGGGTCCGTGAGAAGGTTGTATATAGGTATTTAATTGTGCAATGAAATGAAACAATTAAATGTTTGCTTCAGTGGTTAATGACTTTGAGAAGTGTTGGAGAAATCTTGGGTTCAAACTGGGGCTTTAGCAAAAATTTTGGTATTAAGTGAAAAAAACCTGGATGCTTGGATGAGGGCCTTTTAAATTATTGTGTTAAATAAATGACACAAGGAGCAATGTGGTCTAGTAGAAGTGGCGTTATTAAGGTTGTATGGGAGCCTGGGTTCAAGCCTTGGCTCTTACAATTTATTCTATTTTTTTAAGGGAACCTGGACTTTGGTCTTTAGACCTTATAATTAATTGGGGATAAAATATGACACAAAAAGAGCCTGTGGTGAAGTGGTAAGGTGGCGTCATAGAGTTGGCAAGGAGGTCTAGGGTTTGAAACTCATGGCAATCAAAGAGCATTTATTTTGCTAACAGGGGGCGGCAAGAGTTGGTGTTGAATTTAAACTCTGATGTTCGAAGGATCCCATATCGGGAAGCTAACATAAGAGTGGATGCGAAGCTGGCTTTAAATAGAGAGAACCATGAGGAGAGTAAAGGTACCTTTCTTGGCTGATCCCTTTCGCTGTGTGGCGTGCTCGTTTGGGTTGGGCATCGGCTAAAAGTGCTCAGAGCGTGGATTAACTCCAGTCTCCTATCAGGTGTGTATTTCTCACTACTCTAATTGTAGGATGGCTACTTCAGGCCGCGATGGGCCGAAAGGGGCCATGTGGGCCCAATGGGCCTACGAGCCCAATTGGATAAGTTGTTTGATTGTGTAGTAAATATTGGACTAGGCTAGGTGACTCTCATATTTGTGGCTAGATTTGGGCTAAAAGGGCCACACGAGCGTGTAGGCCCATTTGGGCCAAGAATGGGCTTTAGGGCCATTCGTATTGTTATCCCTGTTTAGAATACTTTAGTTTACCAATTACAGAAATGGCCTCGACTTGTAAAACTACCAAAGTACCCTCGATTTATAGAATCACTGTTTTACCCTCGATTTACAAATTACCGTTTTACCCTCGATTGTGAAATTACTGAAATACCCCTATAGGGTAGAATTACCAAAATACCCCTAGTTTGTAAAATTACCAAAATATCACTGGTTTGTAAAATTATCGAAATACCCTCAATTTGTAAAATTACCAAAATACCCCTGACTTACAAAATTATAGAAATACCCTTGGCTTTCTAAAAATTATAGAAATACCATTGGTTTACAAAATTACTGAAATACCCTTGGTTCGTAGATTTACCAAAACATCCTTGTAGGATGAAATGACTAAAATACCCCTAATAGGTAAAAAGACCTTAAAGCCTCTGTAGGGTAAAGTGACCGTAATACCCCTGTATGGTAAAATGACGAATATGCCCTTATGTTCCGTATGGTGATGTGCTTAGGATTTACATATATTGATATTGAATTAGTTAAGTTTGAGTGATAGGTGGTGGTTATCGTGGGTGATTGATTTTCAAAGCGTTTCAACTTCAACCCATAACGGTGTGTAATAACCTCGCAGTAGCTTAGATTAATATTCGTTAAAAGCGAAATGCTAAAATTTCGGCATTTCGGGAACTTGTGATTTTGCCTTTGCTCAAAGATGCGATAGATACGATATGATCGGTGTTTGGATTGATGGAGCAGGTAAGAGCGCAATTTTGTGCACGATGGTAAGTTGGGCCTCAATGGGCTGGAATTGAGCCCAATGGGCTTTCGGGCCCATTTGGGTAAAACTGATAGAAAATGGAATCTGGAAAAGTTGCATGTTGACACAGTTAGTACTGTTGTAAAATTTGGATTAAGCAGGCTTAGTGGGCTAAATCAGCATTCATAGGGCCCATTACGGGTTTTGGGCCCAAAAGCCCGAATTTGATAAAGTGGGTTAAAGATCATTGTTTAAACACTCGAAAATATTGATAATTGTTAATGAACATGGAAAACCCTGATATTTGGTAAAATTATGAAATTACCCTTATAATATGAAAAATAACTATTTTGCCCTTGTGGGCAAGTGGTGACTTAATTTGTGTGGTTGATGGATTTGATTGTGAATATATGTTGGTGATATAAATGACTTGAGTGTGATTGTTTGATTCAAATATGGGCATGACATTCTGCATACGTGACATGTTGCATGGGTTGGGTTTTATAAATGGAGGAAGTGCTAAAAGGGCTATGCCCCAGCTTACCGAAAAGGGCTTTGCCCCAATTTATCAAAAAGGGCTTTTCCTCAGTTATTAAAAGAGGCTAGGCCTCTAGTTATATGATAAAGCAGCTATGCTGCCAGTGGAGAGTTTGGTTGGGTGGGTTGAGTTATTCCCCACATGGTGTGTTGGTTGGTACGGGTGGAGAGTAGCGGATGGTGGGTTGAGTAGTCTCCCCAAATGGGCTTGCATACATTCATTGATATTACATGTGATATTGAAATGGGTCTATGGGCCATACCGCTTACAGTAAAGGCTTCGGCCAGTGATATGATTTATGAAAAGGCTTCGGCCCAGTGATATGATTTATGAAAAGGCTTGACCCAAGATATGTCGAGGATCGAATTAGGCGTGAGGCCCATACGCTCTTGTTTAAGGGCTAAGGCCCAGACTGTACTATTACTGAATAAGGCTTTGGCCCAGATTGTACTGAAATTGTGTTATTCACTGTTTGTTTGTTGTTTGAGATTACACACTGAGTTTTCGTAAACTCACCCCGTTTCTAACTGTGCAGGTAATCCCTAAGCTTAGATGGTTTGGAGCTGCGAGGGACTCAGAGATGGCCGGACTCATTTCGATTCTTTTATTGCAATTAGATTTCGTTTTGGGTTTTTTATGTAATAAGGCCGTTGGTGGGTTTTATGTTTTAATTTGGATTGTGATTTCTTATACTAAACTGCTAGTCTAGGAAAACTCGAGATTTCAAAATGGCATGATTTTTCTAAGGAATCGAGCTTCCAAGAACAAAGTTTTAAAATGCTTCAGCGATTTTAAATGACGTAATATACCAAAGGCAAACAAATTGGTAGCGTTTTGATTGGGCGTGGTTTAATAATAAATTTAGATTCATAATGGATTTTCACCGGAAAGGTCAAATTTGAAAAATGGTTTGATGTGACGCACCAGATTCGGCCACAACGTCTAGGCCGAGTTTGGGGTATTACATAGATAATAAAAAGGAAGTAAATACTAGTACTCATAGTTACTTTTGTAGCACCCCAAACCCGGCATGCCACATCGAAGCGTTCAAAACATTTTATATTGTTGATCCAGAAAAACCTACTTAGTGTTTTAAAAGATAATTTCATTATAGGTTAAAGTGAATAGAAGTCATGCACCGGTAGGAAATCGGAAAGAGGAGGTGAGTCTATCGGACTACTTAAGTACCAAGCTCCCTTCGGATCCAATCCTAGACATGCACACCGCCATTGCCACACCTTAACGTCATGTATTTTTCTAGGAAACCGATTTGATTAAGTCATTTTTAGGAAAAGTGATTAATTTTGGAAAATACTTTCATTTGGAAGCTTTGCTTGTTGTCGTGTTATTTTGAAAGCAATTGTTGTTTTTTTTTTTTTGAAAACGAGCCCTAAAGCTATCCAATTTCAACAGTTAAAATAAGTAATACCTATCTTAGTAATACATATTAAAACCATCAAAAATAATTAAGCGGCCTTATTACATTTAAAACCCAAACCTCAACGTAAATAATAGGATGTCCAGTTCACGGAAGAAAACCAAACTTTCGAGCG
The DNA here is from genome assembly GCF_025698485.1 of Gossypium arboreum. Lineage (NCBI taxonomy): Eukaryota > Viridiplantae > Streptophyta > Magnoliopsida > Malvales > Malvaceae > Gossypium > Gossypium arboreum. Next base: position 25,531,019 of record NC_069070.1, read on the forward strand.
GTGGCCACTCCAATTCCCTTCTGACTCCAAGCCCACTATGGTTAGAGATTTCTGCGTGGATGAAAATAAAAGGGTGGGTTTGGGGAAACTCGATGTGTAAGGAAAACCCATTCAAAGTCCAAGTCGGCTCAAGCCTATTGGGCCTAAGCCCATTCAGTAATGATGGTCTTGGACGAGCCCTTTCAGATTACAATAAAGCGGGCCTTAGCCCTTATTGAGATAATAGTATGGCCCATAGGCCCATTTCAAAATACATGCAACATCAATAACATATGCAAGCCCATTTGGGAGACTACTCAACCCACCAACCACTACACTCCACCGTACCACCTTACACTCCATGTGGGAATAGCTCAACCCACCCATTAACACTCCACGCTTGCAACCTTCTTTGCTCGATTAACGATAACTTAAGGCAAAGCCTCCGATGCGTGGACAAGCCACTTTCAGATACTTACACCGTCAATATCCCAATCCCATGCATCGATAATAACAACATGGCATGCGATAAATAACAACGATCAAACATGCATTTAGGTCAATTTAACCCTAGGGGTATTTGGTAATTTATCTACTACGGGTAAAATTGTAAATTTTCCACTTTTAAAGGTATTTCAGTAATTTATCTATTTTAGGGTTTTTCATGCATATTTCTACTTTTCACGTACTAACAGAATCATGTACCGAGGGTTCTTACCAAATTGGGCCCGTTGGCCCATCATTCCAATTTTGGCCCATTAAGCCCAAAAATATCGAGGGCACAGAAATCATGCACTTTGCAGTCCAAATTTTGCAGCTTACCAAAAACATTAATCGATTTACCTCACGAGCATTCACACACTTGCAAATCTACAAAATACCAGTTTTCGGCATTTCGGCTTTTCGACTTTTACCTATCCAGACTAGGAAAGAGGGTGTTAGTTACACACCTATTTGCGACGATATGCTGACGAGATCCATACACGAACTGCCTACAATTGGATTACTAACACATTAATCTAACTATTCAAATACGAACTACGTATTAACCCCTTACAATATTCGGCCAACCACACCTACAGATCATAGTAAGCTTATAAGAAATCAATAAGCAACTCATTAACAAATTTTTGTCAATGTTTACCACATAATCATAATCTCACTGCAAGTTGTCTTCCTGAACAACAGTCACTAAATCATTTATAACTGGAGCTACGAAACTCCAAATCAAGTACCGTTAATTTTACCTGAAAATAGACTCATATATATTCTATCCATAAACTTTTCAGAATTTTTGGTTTAGCCAATCAATACCAAATTTTTCTTAAAGTTTCCCATGTTTCACTGTTTACCTAATCTGACCACTCTTCATTACAAATCAAATTTATCATTGTACAAAATTCAAAATATGTTTTAGTTTATTTAATTTGAAAATAGACTCATTAATATTTAATTACATAATTTATGCAGCTTCTAACTCATCTCCCACAATTTATGGTGATTTTCCAAAGTCACGTTACTGCTACTGTCCCAAGCAGATTTATTACCAAATCACGCTTTCATACCTAACTTGCATGCTTGTTATTTAAACATGTATATCACCAATAAATCATCACATATCTATGATTTTACTTAAGTATAATCTCCATTTCATCATTTTAAAGCACAACATGTTAGCCGATTTTCCCCTTAGCATCTAAGGCACATGCATGCTCATTTGTTTGGCTCTACTTCACCTATCTTCCATTTTTCATCAAAAGAACATGAAACAACAACCATTTCCTTCATTTTAATTCATGACTAAATGCTCACAACACAACTAAAAACCAAAATATGCTTCAAGAGTTAAGGTAGAATCAAGAAGAACTCATGAACATCAAGATAGAAGCAAACTACCGTGAACTTACCTTCAATTTTCTTCCCCAAGTGACCGAACATTCAAGAGCTTTCTCCTCTCCTTTCTCTTCTCTAACTTTAGGCTATGATGAACAAAGATGGACAAAACTTTGTTCTTTTCACCCATTTTTTTTAATAAAATTTCATATTTCAGCCGTTTAATTCTTTAATACAAAAGACATGAAATTCCCATCATGGAACATTTACCTAAACCATTATCATGGAACATTTACCTAACACATTATCATGGAATATTTACCTAATCCATTATCATGGAATATTTACCTAACCCATTATAAATTTGTATCAATTTGTATCATAAATTATGGATATCAAGTGCTCATATTGTCTACAACAATATGATGGCTGGCCACTTCATGTAAAATGGGAGGTTTGTCATGCAAATCCTCCTATTTTGCACTCCTATTTATTTGGCCACTTCAATTTTGCCTATAGCATTTTCAAACATTTTCACATAGGTTCTATTTCAAAATTTCACCCCTTTTTTCTTATGGAACAAAAATTAACTAAAATTGGCAGGTTCTATCTTAAGCTTGGGCCTTCTAGAGGCCCACTAACATAATTAAACCTATGCCAACATTCACAGAATTCCCGAAAATTGGGGCGTTACAACTCTACCCTCCTTAAAGAAATTTCGTCCTCGAAATTTACCTGATCCAACTAGTTGAGGGTATTGTTGATGCATAGTCTTTTCTGATTCCCAAGTAGCTTCTTCCCTTCCATGATTACGCCAAAGTACTTTCACTACGGGACAGATTTCCTTCTAAGAACCTTAACATCTCGAGCCAATATTTGCACAGGCTCCTCCTCAAAGGTCAAATCAGTCTAAACTTCAATTTCTGGAACTGACACGACATGAGCAGGGTCAGAATGATAACGCCTTCACATGGAGACGTGTAAAACATCGTGAATCCTGTCTAACTCTGGAGGCAATTCCAATTGATAAGCCACTGGGCCTACTCGCTTCAAAACCCGACAAGGCCCAATGAACCGCGGACTCAACTTGCCCTTCTTACCGAACCTTAATATCTTCTTCCAAGGAGAAACCTTTAAGAAGACCATATCACCTACTGAGTACTCAATCTCCTTATGCTTCAAATCTGCATACGACTTTTGCCTATCAAATACTTCTTTTAACCGGTCCCTAATTATTCTGACCTTATCCTCAGTATCAGCTACCAACTCTGATCCAAGAATTTTTCGCTCTCCTAGTTCAGTCCAACAACTAGGTGTACGACACCTTCGTTCATACAGTGCTTCATACGGTGCCATTCGAATACTCACCTGGTAACTGTTATTGTAAATCCTCCTATTTTGCACTCCTATTTATTTGGCCACTTCAATTTAGCCTATAGCATTTTCAAACATTTTCACATAGATTCTATTTCATAATTTCACCCCTTCTTTCATATGGAACAAAAATTAACTAAAATTGCCGGGTTCTATCTTAAGCTAGGGCCTTCTAGAGGCCCACTAACATAATTAAACCTATGCCAACATTCACAGAATTCTCGAAAATTGGGGCGTTACAACTCTACCCTCCTTAAAGAAATTTCGTCCTCGAAATTTACCTGATCCAACTAGTTGAGGGTATTGTTGATGCATAGTCTCTTCTGATTCCCAAGTAGCTTCTTCCCTTCCATGATTACGCCAAAATACTTTCACTACGGGACAGATTTCCTTCTGAGAACCTTAACATCTCGAGCCAATATTTGCACAGGCTCCTCCTCAAAGGTCAAATCAGTCTGAACTTCAATTTCTGCAACTGACACGACATGAGCAGGGTCAGAACGATAACGCCTTAACATGGAGACGTGAAAAACATCGTGAATCCTGTCTAACTCTGGAGGCAATTCTAATTGATACGCCACTAGGCCTACTCGCTTCAAAACCCAACAAGGCCCAATGAACCGTGGACTCAACTTGCCCTTCTTACCGAACCTTAATATATTCTTCCAAGCAGAAACCTTTAAGAAGACCATATCACCTACTGAGTACTCAATCTCCTTACGCTTCAAATCCACATACGACTTTTTCCTATTAGATGCTTCTTTTAACTGGTCCTTAATTATTCTGACCTTATCCTCAGTATCAGCTACCAACTCTGATCCAAGAATTTGTCGCCTCCTAGTTCAGTCCAACAACTAGGTGTACGACACCTTCATTCATACAGTGCTTCATACGGTGCCATTCGAATACTCGCCTGGTAACTGTTATTGTACACAAATTCTGCCAACGGCAAGTAATCCTCCCAACTACCTCGAAAGTCAATCACGCATCCCCTCAACATGTTCTCCAAAATCTGAATAACCCTCTCTGACTGTCCATCAGTTTGGGGATGGAAAGCCATACTAAAGTTCAATCGCGTCCCCAACGCCTCATGCAACTTTTTCCAAAATTGAGATGTGAATCTGGGATCCCGGTCAGAGACAATCGAAACTGGGACTCCATGAAGTCGTACAATCTCTGCCACATACAGCTTGGCTAACTTTTGAAGCGAAAAGTCAGTACGTACAGGTATGAAATGGGCTGATTTGGTCAACCTATCTACAATCACCCACACTGAGTCTTTCTTCGATGGTGTCAAGGGCAGCCCACTCACAAAGTCCATGGTTACCCTCTCCCACTTCCAAAGTGGTATCTTCACTGGCTGCAGTAGTCCAGAAGGTAATTGATGCTCAGCTTTCACTTGCTGGCATGTCAGACATTTCCCTACAAACTCCGTTACTTCTCGTTTAAGTCCAGGCCACTAGTACAATTCTCGCAAGTCGTGATACAACTTGTTCCCTCCAGGATGCATGGTACAAAGTCCTCCTTGAGCTTCCTTCAATATTGTCTACCTCAAATCAGAGTCCTTCGGAACACAAATTCTTCCTCGAAAACACAGAACTCCTTCTCCATTTAAACCGAACTTAGAAGTTTCCACTTCCTTAACATGTTGAAAATGAGCAACCAAAGACTCATTTTCCAACTGCTTTTCCTTAATCCGATCCACCCAGGTTGGCCTTACTTGCAACTCAGCCAACAGACTTCTATCATCATACAGACTCAGATGAGCAAACATTGCTCTCAGATCAGATCCAGTTCTACGACTTAGAGCATCGGCTACCACATTAGCCTTGCCTGGTGATACTCGATCGAATAGTCATAATCCTTAAGCAACTCAATCCATCTCCTTTGCCTAAGGTTCGCTCCTTCTGAGTCAACAAATACTTAAGACTCTTGTGGTCTGTGTATATAATACACCTCTCCCTGTACAAGTAATGTCTCCAAATCTTAAGTGCAAATATCACTGCCGCCAACTCCAAATCATGAGTAGGATAGTGCCTTCGTGAGGTTTAAGCTATCGTGATGCATATGCAACCACCTTACCCTCCTGCATTAACACGCAGCCCAAACCCATGTGTGATGCGTCACTGTACACAGAAAAATCCTTCCCAGACTCTGGCTGAATTAACACAGGTGCTTCAGTCAGAACTTTCTTCAACTTCTCAAAAGCCTCCTGCTGGGTCTCAGTCCATACAAACGGTACCCCTTTCCTTATGAGTTTTGTCAGAGGTGCTGCCATCACAGAAAAACCTTCCACAAACCTTCTGTAGTATCCTGCCAACCCTAGGAAGCTTCGAATTTTTGACACCGTCCTAGGTGGCTTCCACTCCAAAATTGCTTCAATCTTTCGAGGGTCTACCTTAATCCCTTCGGCAGAGACCACATGTCCTAAGAATGTTACCTCCCTCAACCAAAATTCACACTTGCTGAACTTTGCAAAGAGTTCCTTCTCCCTTAACACTCGAAACATTATACGGAGATGCTGTGACAGCCCAAAATTGACCCTAGTCGGAAGGTGGTCTCGGGACCACAAAACCGAGGCATAAAAATAATTTAAAATTTATTTCGATGCCTATAATATGTGTGTATTCATGTATGACATTTTTTGATGATTGATTTAGTGTTATAAAGGTGAATTTCACTAGAAAGGACCTAGTAGTGAACTTTGAAAGTATGATGGGGAAATGTGTGATGACTAATTAAAGCATGCATGCAAAATAATGGACTTGCATGTCAAATTCCCCTTTGTACAAGTGATGGCCGGCCATGACAAAGAGATATGGGCTAAACATGTCATGAAACATGTTACATTGGGCATTAGGAGAAATAATAAACAAATAAGCATGGGTAAGAAAAGAATGAAAAAAAATGTGTGTGAGTCCCCCTTGCCGTGAGTTGAGAAAGAAGGAAGAAAAAATTTGTTGTGTTCATCCTTTCTCATCTTTTGGCGAAAATCATAAGGAGGAAGAAAGAGGATTTTTGCTTCATGCTTGGTTTAGAAGAGATCTAGAAGGTGATTTGGCTAAATTGGCATCAAGATTAAGGTATGTATGAGGTTGTGTTAGGAGTTTCATGCATGTTTTGGTTGCTAACTTGATGTGCATGTTAGCCATGGCTCAAATCTTTGTTATGCCATGGAAATGGTATTCGACCAAAGTTGTTATGGTGATAAAGCCATTGCATGCTAAGTGTGAAGCTTGATGATGATGCATGCAATGATGGATTGTCTACTCATGAGTAAGACTTTGAGTTTTCTTTTGTTTAACCATGATTGAAGTTGAAAAGGGCATGATTGTCATATTCGCCATGATGCATTCATGAGCATGGTTCATGCTTCTTGCATGTTAGTTAAAATTTGTGTTTTGGATGGCTATGGACACCTTGAAATTCGCCATGCTCATATATGTATATATATGTTTGCACATGATGTTTTGGTTGTGAACTAAGTGATGAATATGTTTGTTTAAAGAAGAAGATGTTGAAGAATGATTGTGAAATTGCAAGCACATTCGGCCTAGCACACATATGAGTGCTTGATGCTATAATATAAGTTTTGAGCTACAATATGCAAAGCATTAACTAGTAAAATGCATGCTGTTTTTGTGAGGTATTAAGTGCATAATTGGCCTCAACATGGACATGAATATTCGCCTTGGGTAGCCTATTGAAGGCCTTAGCTTTTCCTTGATGCTCGAATGAATTGTATTGAATTGCTTGATGTAGTATAAAATGTGCATGACCATTGTGTATTTAAGCTAAAGGGTGGCCATATGACCATTTAAACTCCTTGTCATATTCGCCATAAGCTAGCACAATGAGGTTTTAATAAATTGAATTTGTTTGAATTAGCTCAAGAGCTTAGAGGCCACAATTGGACAAGGGAAGGAAAAAGTGATCGAATAGCCGTAAAAGCCGTTCGAAAACATCCGAGGTAAGTCCTCAAGAAGTGACCTTAATTGAATTATGTGGAATGAAATATGGATGTATTGATTATTGATTTATGTGTGTATGAGTATTGAATGATACCGGGCTAAGTCCCGAAGGCGATTATGCTAATGATTATAATTGTGTTTGATCCTTAGTAACGAAAATGAAATATGTATGTCCAATTATTATTGATGTATGTGTGCATGAGAAATTGAATGATATCCGGGCTAAGCCCCGAAGACAATTATGTTGGAAATTATAATCGGGTTAAGACCAAGGCAATGGTGCTAGTGGCTATATCCGGGCTAAGACCGAAGGCATTCGTGCGAGTCATTCTATCCGGCTAAGACCAAGGCATTTGTGCAATCGTGATATCCGGGTTAAGTCCCGTGAGGCCTTGGTGCGGGTTACCATATCCGGCTATGTCCCGAAGGTGTTTGAACGAGTAGCTATATCCGGTTAAGCTCAAGGTATGTGATTTGAAAATTATAAGCTTGCTGGAAAATTTCAGCTAATACACTTGTGAAATTTCCCAATAACAAGGTAAGTGTGGTGTGCTTTTTGCTGCTAGGAGTAAGAGCGTATGCATATCCGCTCCTATGATGGAACGAGTTATCGGCCTTAACGAAGCCGTTATTTGTGTATGAACATAAGAGTTGGGATGGTGAAGTAAGTATGATTATGTGAATGTGTATTAGTGAAATGATGTATTTGGTTATGTGAATGTAATGCTTTAATTAAAGCTGATTTTATTCCTTGAGACTTACTAAGCATAAAAATGCTTACCCGTTGTTTTGGCTCTCTGTCTTATAGATTTTGCTCGATAGCAATCGGATTCGGGATCATTAAAGTCGAAGTCATCCACACTATCAACGCCTCTATTTTGGTATAAATTTTGGTTGAACTTTGAAATGGCATGTACAGGACTACCCCTTGGTGGTTTAAAAATGTGGTGATGTATATGTGTACGGCCATGCGAAAATGGCTCGTAAAAGTGAAGAATGAACTTAGACTATTTGCGGTTTGTATATATATATATGGTGTCATGATGTGACTATGAATTGGAAATGGGAATGTTGGTCACATGATCAGCCATTGGCATGGTTAAAATGATCATATGTGGACCTATGTATGGCAAGACTAGTTGGTTCATGGAGACTACAAAATAGGTAAGACCTACCTTAAAAACAGATGCTGCCAGCTGCAGTAACGTGAATGTGAAAAATCACCAAAATTTGTAGGAATGGTATTAAATAGTGAATCAGCTATGTAAATGAACCTTGATGAGTCTATTTTCATATGGAAGAAACGAAATGCTCATAGGAGTTACTTGTTAAGAGATATTAAAGCTATTGTGAGACAGGGCCAGAATGGTTTCTGGGTCCCCTGTCGGAACTTTAAAAATTTACTATAAATTATCCAGAAAGAATTAGGAGTCATGCCATATATGTGCAGATTCCATTTTGAGTCTAGTTTCATTAGAAACAAACGATACCAGTATTAAAGCCCTGTACAGAGAGATATTCAAGTTGTAACGCGCGAAGGTCAGAGCAGTCGATCCCTGTAACATGGGTGACTTTAACTAATAAACTGTACCAATTGGCCAGACCAAAAATTCTAGAAATAAATCCATGGATGGATATATGAGTATAAATTCAGAGAAAATTTACGAAACCAGTTTTCGAGTTTTGAAACTCGAGATATGATTTTTAAGGCGACAGTGACGCAGTTTTCCAGCCCGACTGGAAATGTCAAATTGGTGGGCAAAATATGTGGACTTGGCTTGTTAACCCCTCGTGTCTGACACCGGTGATGGTCTCGGGATCGGGGTGTTACAATTTTATTGGTATTAGAGCCACGGTTTAGTCGATTCTAGGACTACCGTGAGGTGTTTGGGGTCTAGCTATACATGCCATTAAATGATGAATCGATAGTGTGGTGATTTCTGACAATTTGACTTTGAGTTTGTTTATAGCAATGGATCCCGATCCGAACCGAGCAATAGCTGATGATGTGGAGAGTGTGGCGCCTGCTCCCGCACAAGGGACAGCACCGGCGGACTCTCAACCTATGGCCAGCAATCCGAATGATGAGGCTAGGCAAGCCTTTTATAGTGTGATGAACGAATGGTTTAACCAATACATTCGAACTAACACTACTGTTCCACAACCTCCATTCCCGACAAATGCAACCTCAAGACCTACAATACCTCCTAGAATCGACCAAATAAGGTCAAGTAAGCCCCAATCGATAGGATTCGAAAACATGGGGCCACTGAATTTAAAGCTACGGATGATGATGATGCCGAACGAGCTGAATTTTGGTTGGACAACACTATCCGGTGCTCGATGAGCTATCTTGTACACCGATGAGTGCTTAAAGTGTACCATCTCCTTGCTACGTGATTCCGCCTACTATTGGTGGAGTACTCGACTTGTGGTGCCTAGAGAGCAAGTGACTTGGGAATTCTTTCAAACCGAGTTCAAAAAGTATATCACCGAGATTCATCGACCAAAAGCGAAGGGAATTTCTTGATCTTAAGCAAGGTTCTATGTCGGTTACCGACTATGAACGAAAATTTGTGAGGCTTAGCCGACACGCGAGAATGATTTCGTCCAAGCTATTATGTGTAAACGCCGAGGATGGGCTGAATGATGATATAAGGATGTTCGTTGGCATTCTCAAAATACGAGAGTTCAGTAGTACTTGTTGAGCGAGCTTGTAAAGTCAAGAGCTTAGAAAGGAGAAACAAAAAGCTGATGTGGGAACCGGAGAATTTCGAAGAGGTCCTCGGAAAGTCTCTTCAACAGCATCAAGAGATTTCGAGATGATGTGAACCGGTCTAGAGGGCTTTGGGCTTTTCTAGACGAGGACGCGATCGACCCCTGTGACCACACGAGTCACTTCGATCGCTGATGGTGGAAATGATCGCCGAGAGGGCGGAGTGTCAACATTGTGGCAAATGGCATTCGGGAGCTGTTGGTTTCGTGATCGCTCCCGCTATAAGTGTGGATCGGTCGACCACTTTATGAAGGATTGCCCGAGGATGCTTGAACAGAATGTGAGTCGAGTGGAAACCCGGTGCTACCATCGCCGAGGTAGGCCACCTAGAAATATGGGCAATGTCGGTGGCGGTCGAGAGGATCTAGAGATGCTACCATCGATCCGAGGCTCGTGTTCTGCAAGGACTTATGCCATACGTGCACGCCGAGGATGCCGCTTCTCCGGATGTCATTACGGTGCTTTCACTCTTTTCAATACTAATGTGATTGCTTTGATTGACCCCGGTTCTACTCAATCTTATATATGTGAAACCTTAGCATCCGAAGAAGACTTTGCCTATTGAGTCTCTCGAGTTTGTAATTCGGTGTCAAACCCTTGGGTTATTACGTGCTTGTCAACAAAGTGTGCAAGAAAAGTCCCTAGTGTTCCGAGGTTCTTGTTTCCGGCGGACTTGATGCTTTTGCCGTTCGATGAATTGACGTTATTCTTGGTTTGGATGGGTTGACCATGCACGATGCGGTCGTAAATTGCAAAAGCAAGACTATCGATTTGAGGTGCGCGAATAACGAGATAATTCGGGTTGAGTCTACGGACTTAAAGGGTTGCCACCGTAATATCGCAATGTTGGCCGGAAATATGTAAGAAAAGGGTGCGAAGCGTACCTTGCGTATGTGCTCGATGACAAGGAATCGAAAAGAAACCCGAATCTCGCGCGTGGTTTGTGAATACCGGATGTTTTCTCCAAGAATTGCCGGGTTTACCACCTGCTCGGAAATAGAATTTGGCATCGAATTGGTACCGGTACCACTCCAATTTCGATAGCTCCGTATCGTATGGCACCAAAATTAAAGGAGTTGAAAGCTCATTGCAAGAATTGGTGGATAGAGGTTTTGCTCGCCTGAAGTTTCTCCTTTGGGTGCGCCGGTGTTGTTCGCGAAGAAGAAGGATGGAACCATGCGGTTGTGCATCGACTATCGTCGACTTAATAAAGCGACGATAAAGAACAAATATCCGCTACCACGTATCGATGACTTGTTCGATCAATCAAGGGAGCCTCGGTGTTCTCGAAAATAGATTTGAGATCGGGCTATTATCAATTGCGAATCCGAGATTGAAGTACTCAAGACCGCCTCGAACAAGATATGGTCACTATGAGTTCCTAGTGATGCCGTTTGGGCTCACTAATGTCCTCGCGGTATTTATGGATTTAATGAATCGGATCTTGAGACCATATTTGGATCGATTCAGTAGTCGTGTTCATTGATGACATCTTGGTCTATTCAAGAAATGAGATTGAACATCTTTGAACACTGCGGTTAGTGCTGCAAATTTTACGGGATAAGCAATTATATGCTAAGTTCAAGAAGGGTGAGTTCGGTTAAGAGAGGTTAGCTTCTTGGGTCATGTGGTATCTCAGATCGGTATTCGAGTCGACCCAATAAAATTTCAGCCATACTTAATTGGAAGCCTCCAGAAATATTACTTAGGTTCGAGCTTTTTGGGGCTTGCCGGTTATTACCGACGATTTGTAAAAGGTTTCTCAACGATAGCCACGCCGATGATGAAGCTACTCCAAAAAGGATGTTAAGTTCGAATGGACGGAAAAATGCCAAAAAAGTTTCGATCAACTGAAGACTTATTTGACTGAAGCCCCAATTCTAGTGCAACCCGAATCTGGCAAAGAGTTTGTCACCTATAGTGACGCCTCCCTCCTTGGGTTAGGTTGTGTATTGATGCAAGAAGGTCGAGTTGTGGCCTATGCGTTGAGGCAATTGAAGCCACACGAGAAAAATTATCCGACCCATGATCTCGAATTGGCCGCCATCGTGTTCGCCTTAAAGATTTGGCGACATTACTTATTTGGTGAAAGGTGCCATGTGTACTCGGATCACAAAAGTCTCAAATATTTGATGACCCAAAGAGACTTAAATCTGCGACAAAGACGTTGGCTTGAACTGTTAAAGGATTATGAGCTGGTCATTGACTATCACCGGAAAGGCGAATGTGGTTGCGGATGCCTTGAGTCGTAAATCATTATTCGCTTACGAGCGATGAACGTGCACTTGTCTGCTCGATCCGATAGTGTGTTACTAGCTGAATTGAAAGCCAAACCACTATTGATACCTCAAATTCGAGAAGCTCGTAAAGTCGACGACGAGTTGGCTGCAAAACGGCTGAGTGTGTTCGAACAAGGACTCGAATTTCAAATCGATGATGACGATTGTTGGAGGTTCAAAAGTCGTCGTGTGTTCCAAAGAATTGAACTCATTTCGATAATTCTGAATGAAGCCCATTGTAGCCGAATGGCAATCCACCCGGGGAGTACGAAGATGTACAATGATTTGAAACGTCGGTTTTGGTGGCATGGTATGAAGCGAGACATCTCCGACTTTGTTTCGAGATGTTTAATATGTCATCAAGTGAAAGCGGAACATCAGGTGCCTTCAGGATTACTTCAGCCAATCACGATACCCGAATGGAAATGGGATCGAGTCACAATGGACTTTGTATCCGGACTGCCATTGTCAGCAAGTAAGAAGGATGCGGTTTGGGTCGTGGTAGATCAATTGACTAAGTCTGCTCACTTTGTCCCCGTACGTATGGATTTTTCAATGGACAAATTAGCCGAATCGTACGTTTCTCAGATTGTGAGATTACACGGGGTGCCTATTTCCATCGTGTCGAATAGAGATCCGAGATTTACCTCGCGATTTTGGAAAAAGTTGCAAGAAGTTTTGGGTACCAAGTTGCATTTCAAGACCGCCTTTCACCCCAAACCGATGGTCAATCCGAGTGGATAATTCAGATACTTGAGGATATGTTAAGATGTTGCGTCCTCGAGTTTAGTGGTTCATGGGAACGGTATTTGCCGTTGATTGAATTCGCTTACAACAACAACTTTCAATCAAGTATTAAGATGGCACCCTACGAGGCCTTGTACGGTCGTAAATGCCGTACACCATTGATTTGGACTGAGCTTGGTGAAAGCAAGATTTTCGGGGTGGATTTGATTAGAGATGCTGAACAGAAAGTGAAAGTAATCCGTGAAAGTCTGAAGATAGCCTCCGATCGTCAGAAGTCGTATGCGGACCTGAAGCGTAAGGATATCGAGTATCGTGGGTGATAAAGTGTTTCTCAAGGTATCGCCTTGGAAAAAGATACTCGATTCGGTACCGTAAGGGCAAGTTGAGCCCGAGGTTCGTTGGGCCATATGAGATATCCGAGCGAGTCGGTCCAATGGCATATCGTTTGATTTTGCCCCGAACTCAAAAGGTTCACGATGTCTTTCACGCTTCGATGCTTCGACGCTATAGATCCGATCCATCGCACGTGATTAGTCCATCGAAATTGAAATTCAAGCTAATATGAGTTATGAGGAAGAACCGATTCGTATCCTATCACGAGAAGTGAAAGAGTTATGAAACAAGCGGGTTCCGCTAGTAAAAGTGTTATGGCTCAAGCACGGGATAGAAGAAGCTACTTGTGAGACCGAGAACTCTATGAAAGAGCGATATCCAAACCTATTTACGGTAAGATTTTCGGGACGAAAATTTCTTAAGTGGGGAGAGTTGTGACAGCCCAAAATTGACCCTAGTCGGAAGGTGGTCTCGGGACCACAAAACCGAGGCATAAAAATAATTTAAAATTTATTTCGATGCCTATAATATGTGTGTATTCTTGTATGACATTTTTGATGATTGATTTAGTGTTATAAAGGTGAATTTCACTAGAAAGGACCTAGTAGTGAACTTTGAAAGTATGATGGGAAATGTGTGATGACTAATTAAAACATGCATGCAAAATAATGGACTTGCATGTCAAATTCCCTTTGTACAAGTGATGGCCGCCATGACAAAGAGATATGGGCTAAACATGTCATGAAACATGTTTTGTTGGGCATTAGGGAGAAATAATAAACAAATAAGCATGGGTAAGAAAAGAATGAAAAAAAAATGTGTGTGAGTGTGGTAATCCCCCTTGCCGTGAGTTGAGAAAGAAGGAAGAAAAAATTTGTTGTGTTCATCCTTTCTCATCTTTTGGCCGAAAATCATAAGGAGGAAGAAAGAGGATTTTTGCTTCATGCTTGGTTTAGAAGAGATCTAGAAGGTGATTTGGCTAAATTGGCATCAAGATTAAGGTATGTATGAGGTTGTGTTAGGAGTTTCATGCATGTTTTGGTTGCTAACTTGATGTGCATGTTAGCCATGGCTCAAATCTTTGTTATGCCATGGAAATGGTATTTGGCCAAAGTTGTTATGGTGATAAAGCCATTGCATGCTAAGTGTGAAGCTTGATGATGATGCATGCAATGATGGATTGTCTACTCATGAGTAAGATTTTGAGTTTTCTTTTGTTTAACCATGATTGAAGTTGAAAAGGGCATGATTGTCATATTCGCCATGATGCATTCATGAGCATGGTTCATGCTTCTTGCATGTTAGTTAAAATTTGTGTTTTGGATGGCTATGGACACCTTGAAATTCGCCATGCTCATATATGTATATATATGTTTGCACATGATGTTTTGGTTGTGAACTAAGTGATGAATATGTTTGTTTAAAGAAGAAGATGTTGAAGAATGATTGTGAAATTGCAAGCACATTCGCCTAGCACACATATGAGTGCTTGATGCTATAATATAAGTTTTGAGCTACAATATGCAAAGCATTAACTAGTAAAATGCATGCTGTTTTGTGAGGTATTAAGTGCATAATTGGCCTCAACATGGACATGAATATTCGGCCTTGGGTAGCCTATTGAAGGCCTTAGCTTTTCCTTGATGCTCGAATGAATTGTATTGAATTGCTTGATGTAGTATAAAATGTGCATGACCATTGTGTATTCAAGCTAAAGGGTGGCCATATGACCATTTAAACTCCTTGTCATATTCGCCATAAGCTAGCACAATGAGGTTTTAATAAATTGAATTTGTTTGAATTAGCTCAAGAGCTTAGAGGGCCACAATTGGACAAGGGAAGGAAAAAGTGATCGAATAGCCGTTCGACAACATCCGAGGTAAGTCCTCAAGAAGTGACCTTAATTGAATTATGTGGAATGAAATATGGATGTATTGATTATTGATTTATGTGTGTATGAGTATTCGAATGATACCGGGCTAAGTCCCAAGGCGATTATGCTAATGATTATAATTGTGTTTGAGCCTTAGTAACGAAAATGAAATATGTATGTCCAATGATTATTGATGTATGTGTGCATGAGAAATTGAATGATATCCGGCTAAGCCCCAAGACAATTATGCTGGAAATTATAACCGGTTAAGACCAAGGCAATGGTGCTAGTGGCTATATCGGGCTAAGACCAAGGCATTCGTGGGAGTCATTCTATCCGGCTAAGACCAAGGCATTTGTGCAATCGTGATATCCGGGTTAAGTCCCGTGAGGCCTTGGTGCGGGTTACCATATCCGGCTATGTCCCAAGGCGTTTGAACGAGTAGCTATATCCGGTTAAGCTCGAAGGTATGTGATTTGAAAATTATAAGCTTGCTGGAAAATTTCAGCTAATACACTTGTGAAATTTCCCAATAACAAGGTAAGTGTGGTGTGTGCTTATGCTGCTAGGAGTAAGAGCGTATGCATATCCGCTCCTATGATGGAACGAGTTATCGGCCTTAACAAAGCCGTTATTTGTGTATGAACATAAGAGTTGGGATGGTGAAGTAAGTATGATTATGTGAATGTGTATTAGTGAAATGATGTATTTGGTTATGTGAATGTAATGTTTTAATTAAAGCTGATTTTATTCCTTGAGACTTACTAAGCATAAAAATGCTTACCCGTTGCTTTGGCTCTCTGTCTTATAGATTTTGCTCGATAGCAATCGGATTCGGGATCATTAAAGTCAAGTCATCCACACTATCAACGCCTCTATTTTGGTATAAATTTTGGTTGAACTTTGAAATGGCATGTATAGGACTACCCCTTGTTGGTTTAAAATGTGGTGAGGTATATGTATACGGCCATGCGAAAATGGCTCGTAAAAGTGAAGAATGAACTTAGACTATTTGCGGTTTGTATATATATATATGGTGTCATGATGTGACTATGAATTGAAATGGGAATGTTGGTCACATGATCAGCCATTGGCATGGTTAAAATGATCATATGTGGACCTATGTATGGCAAGACTAGTTGGTTCATGGAGACTACAAAATAGGTAAGACCTACCTTAAAACAGATGCTGCCAGCTGCAGTAACGTGAATGTGAAAAATCACCAAAATTTGTAGGAATGGTATTAAATAGTGAATCAGCTATGTAAATGAACCTTGATGAGTCTATTTTCATATGGAAGAAACGAAATGGTCATAGGAGTTACTTGTTAAGAGATATTAAAGCTATTGTGAGACAGGGCCAGAATGGTTTCTGGGTCCCCTGTCGGAACTTTAAAAATTTACTATAAATTATCCAGAAAGAATTAGGAGTCATTCCTTATATGTGCAGATTCCATTTTGAGTCTAGTTTCATTAGAAACAAACGGCACCAGTATTAAAGCCCTGTACAGAGAGATATTCAAGTTGTAACCCGCGAAGGTCAGAGCAGTCGATCCCTGTAACATGGGTGACTTTAACTAATAAACTGTACCAATTGGCCAGACCAAAAATTCTAGAAATAAATCCATGGATGGATATATGAGTCTAAATTCAGGGAAAATTTACGAAACCAGTTTCCGAGTTTTGAAACTCGAGATATGATTTTTAAGGCAACAGTGATGCAGTTTTCCAGCCCGACTGGAAATGTCAAATTGGTGGGCAAAATATGTGGACTTGGCTTGTTAACCCCTCATGTCCGACACCGGTGATGGTCTCGGGATCGGGGTGTTACAGATGCTCATCATGTTTTGCTTCAGTTTCAGAATATACCAGGATATCGTCAATAAAGACGACTATGAACTGATCTAAAAATGGTTGAAACACACGATTCATCAGATCCATAAACGCTACAAGAGCGTTCGTCAGTCCAAATGGCATAATCAGAAACTCGTAATGACCATACCGAGTCCTGAATGCTATCTTATAGATATCTGCCTCCTTGACCCTTAACTGATGATATCTAGATCGGAGATCGATCTTAGAAAATACAGAAGCCCCTCTAAGCTGGTCAAGCAGATCATCAATCCTTGGCAGTGGATACTTATTCTTAATCGTCAGTTTGTTCAACTGGCGATAATCAATGCACATCCGCATCGTACCATCCTTCTTTTTCACGAATAGCACCGGTGCTCCCTATGGAGACACGCTTGGCCTAATGAAGCCCTTATCCAACAACTCTTAAATTTGTGCCTTTAGCTCCACCAACTCCTTCGGTGCCATTCTATATGGTGCGATAGACACTGGTGCCGTTCTAGGCAATAAGTCGATTCCAAACTCCACTTCTCGATTCGGAGGCAATCATGGAAGCTCCTCCGGAAAAACATCTTGAAACTCCTTTACAGTCCTAACCTTATCCACTGTCAGTCCCTCCTCTTCCAACTAACTTACAAATGCCAAATAGGCCTCACAACCTTTCCGAATCTACTTCTCGGCTCTTAATGCCGACACCACATTGGACAAATAATCCATTCGCTCACCTATCACCATAACCTCCTCATCCTTTGTGGTCCTTAACACCATTCGTTTAGCAGCACAATCCAGGGTCGCTTTATGCTTAACAAGCCAGTCCATTCCCAAAATGAGATCAAACTCCCCGAACGGTAACTCTATTAGATCTCCAGGGAAAATCCTACCTTGAGTTTCTAAGGGTACATCCTATACACTTTGTCTACCCTAACCGAAAGTGACCCAAAGGACTTAGTACAGATACCCCACTCACAATCTCCTCGGAGCAGTCCAAGTGGTCCATAAACCGCTCGTGGCCTCCAACCAATATTACGCCACATTCGGGCTATACCGGACACGCCCTAAAGATCTCCACCGTTAGCTCAAGTCGTTCGAAATAGATCCTCGAACTCCATTGCCCGTATTTTTGCCCGAAGCAACCCTTTCCGAACATGAAGCATTGCTCGAGACAGGCATCATCCCAACACCGCGGTCATGAGACTCTACCTCTATTGTCAGTGGTACCGGTGCATCCCATATGTCTCGAAGACGAAGATCTCGCTCGAGCACTTCCTCGGCTCTGTCCACGGCCTCTTGTACTCATATCGTATTATCTTGATTACGAATTTTATGCATCAATTAATATTCTAGTGTTTATTATGATGTTTTATGAATCGACAAGAGTTTAGAGTTTGTTTTCGCAAAATCAAGTCCATTCTGATTTCATCTCTTATCATATTTTCCTATGGTTTCAGATCATCCTATCTAGAGTATCCTAGGTGATTTCAAAGATGATAGATAATTCAGGAAAATATTTAGAAAAGTTTAGACTAATACTTACAGGCTTGAACCGGAGATTCGGAATGCCACCTTCTAAAGATTTAAATTTTGAAAATTGAGTTTTTCGTATTCTTTATAAAATTTTCGCTTTCAAAAATCTTTGTTTTTGTAAACCCATTACACAGTCGAGTTGTTGCAACCTAGGCTCTGATACTACTAAATGTAGCACCCCAAACCCGGCGCAGACGTTATGGCCGGATCTGACATGCCACATTGAAGCGTTCAAAACATTTTATATTGTTGATCCAGAAAAACCTACTTAGTGTTTTAAAAGATAATTTCATTATAGGTTAAAGTGAATGGAAGCTGTGCACCAGGTAGGAAACCGGAAAAGAGGAGGTGAGTCTATCGGACTACTTAAGTACCAAGCTCCCTTCGGATCCAATCTTAGACATGCACACCGCTATTGCCACACCTTAACGTCATGTATTTGTCTAGGAAACCGATTTGATTAAGTCATTTTTAGGAAAAGTGATTAATTTTGGAAAATACTTTCAATGCGGAAGCTTTGCTTGTTGTCATGTTATTTTGAAAGCAATTGTTGTTTTTTTTTTTTGAAAACGTGCCATAAAGCTATCCAATTTCAACAGTTAAAATAAGTAATACCTATCTTAGTAATACATATTAAAACCATCAAAAATAATTAAGCGGCCTTATTACATTTAAAAACCCAAACCTCAACGTAAATAATAGAATGTCTAGTTCACCAGAAGAAAACCAAACTTTCAGAACGGGTGGCCACTCTGAATTCCCTCACAGCTCCAAGCCCACTATGGTTGGGGATTTCCTGCGTGGATGAAAATAAAAAGGGTGAGTTTGGGGAAACTCGTGTGTAAGGAAAACCCATTCAAAGTCCAAGTCACTCAAGCATATTGGGCCTAAGCCCATTCAGTAATGATGTAATGGACCGAGCCCTTTTCAGACATTACAAAATTGGGCCTTAGCCCTTATTCAGATAATAGTATGGCCCATAGGCCCATTTCAAAATACATGCAACATCAATAACATATGCAAGCCCATTTGGGAGACTACTCAACCCACCAACCACTACACTCCACCCGTATCAGTCTTACACTCCATGTGGGAATAGCTCAACCCACCCAAATTTAACACTCCACGATTGCAACCTTGTTGTCGATTATCGAAGAATTGAGGCAAAGCCTCCAAGACGTGGACAAGCCACTTTCAGTACTTCCTCCGTCAATATCCCAATCCCATGCATCGATAATAACAACATGGCATGCAGTAAATAACAACAGTCAAACATGCATTTAGGTCAATTTAACCCTAGGGGTATTTCGGTAATTTATCTACTAGGGGTAAAACTGGAAATTTTCCACTTTTAAAGGTATTTTAGTAATTTATCTATTTTAGGATTTTTCATTCATATTCCTACTTTTCACGTACTACTAGAATCACGTACCGAGGGTTCTTACCAAATTGGGCCCGTTGGCCCATCATTCAAATTTTGGCCCATTAAGCCCAAAAATATCGAGGGCACAGAAATCATGCACTTTGCAGTCCAAATTTTGCAGCTTACCAAAAACATTAATCGATTTACCTTACGAGCATTCGCACACTCGCAAATCTATAAAATACCAGTTTTCGGCATTTCAGCTTTTCGACTTTTACCGATCCAGACTAAGAAAGAGGGTGTTAGTTACACACCTGTTTGCGACGATATGCTGACAAGATCCATACACGAACTGCCTACAATTGGATTACTAACACATTAATCTAACTATTCAAATACGAACTACGTGTTAACCCCTTACAATATTCGGCCAACCACACCTACAGATCATAGTAAGCTTATAAGAAATCAATAAGCAACTCATTAACAAATTTTTGTCAATGTTTACCACATAATCATAATCTCACTGCAAGCTGTCTTCCTGACCAACAGTCGCTAAATCATTTATAACTGGAGCTACGAAACTCCAAATCAAGTGCCATTAATTTTACCTGAAAATAGACTCATATATCTTCTATCCATAAAATTTTCAGAATTTTTGGTTTAGCCAATCAATACCAGATTTTTCTTAAAGTTTCCCATGTTTCACTGTTTGACTAATCTGACCACTCTTCATTACGAATCAAATTTATCATTGTAAAAAATTCAAAATATGTTCTAATTTATTTCATTTGAAAATAGACTCATTAAGCTTTAATTACATAATTTATGCAGCTTCTAACTCATCTCCCACAATTTATGGTGATTTTCCAAAGTCACGTTACTGCTGCTGTCCCAAGCAGATTTATTACCAAATCACTCTTTCACACCTAACTTGCATGCTTGTTATTTAAACATGTATATCACTAATCAATCATCACATATCTATGATTTTACTTAAGTATAATCTCCATTTCATCATTTTAAAGCACAACATGTTAGCCAATTTTTCCCCTTAGCGTCTAAGGCACATGCATGCTCATTTGTTTGGCTCTACTTCACCTATCTTCCATTTTTCATCAAAAGAACATGAAACAACAACCATTTCCTTCATTTTAATTCATGACTAAATGCTTACAACACAATTAAAAACAAAAATATGGTTCAAGAGTTAAGGTAGAATCAAGAAGAACTCATGAACATCAAGATAGAAGCAAACTACCATGAACTTACCTTCAATTTTCTTCCCCAAGTGACCGAACATTCAAGAGCTTTCTCCTCTCCTTTCTCTTCTCTAACTTTAGGCTATGATGAACAAAGATGGACAAAACTTTGTTCTTTTCACCCCTTTTTTTTTTAATAAAATTTCATATTTCATCTATTTAATTCTTTAATACAAAAGACATGAAATTCCCATCATGGAACATTTACCTAAACCATTATCATGGAACATTTACCTAACCCATTATCATGGAATATTTACCTAATCCATTATCATGGAACATTTACCTAACCCATTATCAATTTGTATCAATTTGTACCATAAATTATGGATATCAAGTGCTCATATTGTCTACAACAACATGATGGCTAGCCACTTCATGTAAAATGGGAGGTTTGTCATGCAAATCCTCCTATTTTGCACTCCTATTTATTTGGCCACTTCAATTTAGCCTATAGCATTTTCAAACATTTTCACATAGGTTCTATTTCATAATTTCACCCCTTTTTTCTTATGGAACAAAAATTAACTAAAATTGCCGGGTTCTATCTTAAGCTTGGTCCTTCTAGAGGCCCACTAACATAATTAAACCTATGCCAACATTCACAGAATTCCCGAAAATTGGGGCGTTATACCTTTGGGTTCGACAGTCCGGTCTTGCTGAACTATACTACTGTTCGATAGGTACACTTGCCTTAATCGTGATAATAATTTAGTTTTAAGAATGATTCTTTTATAAATCTTTAAAACCTATCACTAATATCACGTATCAAGTTTTTGGCGTCGTTTCCGGGGGACTAGGATATTAGGAACACTCGATTTTTATTACTTTAGCCATTTTACTTTTATTACAATTTAGATTTTTATTTTCTTTTCTAATTCTTCATTTATTTTCTTCAGACAGGTTTTTCTAGTTTATGACCAGAAGAAACCCTTCAAGACCATTACTGTTTGATAGTGAGCTCGATCACACTGTTCATAGAAACCGAAGAGAAATACGGCGAAGCTTACAATACACAGAAGAGCAAGAGGATGATACTTCAACCACAACTGAGGAGATGGCTGAAGACCAAGAAAATCTGCTACCTCCTACGATTGCTGGTAATTAGAATCTTGCTCCACGCATTATGTATGATTATGCTAAACCTTCTTTAACAAGAACTGAATCGAGCATAATTAGACCTGCTGTAGCTACAAATGCTTTTGAACTAAAACCTAACACAACTCAAATGATACAACAATTTGTTCAGTTTGATGGTTTGCAGGAAGAAGTTCCCAATGCTCACTTGGAAAATTTTTTAGAATTTTGCGACACTTTTAAAATAAATGGCATTTCTGATGACGCCATTCGCCTTCGGTTGTTTCCCTTTTCGTTGAGAAACAAAGCTAAACAGTGGTTGAATTTGTTACCACGGGGGTCAATCACTACTTAGGAACAAATGACCGAAAAGTTTTTATTAAAATATTTTCCGCTAGCTAAAATGGCTAAATTACGTAATGATATCTCTTCTTTTGTGTAGATGGATTTAGAAACACTCTATACAAGGACCTTTTACGAAGATGCCCTTACAATGGGTTACAAGTCTGGCTACAGGTCCAAGCGTTTCATAATGGCCTAAACCCTTCGACTCGGCAGATGGTTGACGCAGCTGCTGGTGGAACCATCAATAATAAGACAACTAAATATGCCTATGAATTTATAGAAGAGATGTCACTGAATAACTATTAGTGAAAAGTCATGAGGACAAAGCCAACGAAAACAGTTAGCATTATAACGTTGATTCGGTCACCATGCTCTCTAATCAGGTAGAACTCTTAAATAAGAAAATTGATGGTTTCTTTAGTTCTTCGCAGGTTCACCCAGTAATGCAGTACGAAGTAAGTGGAGAAGGATCAAGCAGTTTAGAGTACCCACCTTATGGCCACAACATGGAGAACGAGCAGTTAAATTACATGGGTAACAATCCTCGATCTCAAAAAAATCCTTATAGCAATACTTACAATGCAGGTTGGAGGAACCACCCAAAATTTTCATGGGGAGGCCAAGGAAATCAGAGACCACCACCCCCTTCAGGCTTTCAGCAACCACCGTACCAGCAGGAGAAAAAGTCGAACCTTGAGGAGATGCTAACCAAATCCATCTCGGTGTCAGAAACTCATTTTCAGAATACCGAGACGGCACTCAAAAATCAACAAGCATCAATCCAGGGGCTCGAAACTCAGATTGGACAGCTCGCCAAGTTGATTTCCAAACGACCATAAGGTAGCATGCCAAGCAACACTGAATCAAACCCGAGGGAGCAAGTCATGGCGATTGCAATTCAAGATGAGGAAGGGTTAGTTGCAAAACCAAGGCCAGAAACGGTGGTAAGCAAAGGTAAGAATAAGGTAGGCCACAATGACCCAAAGCTGATGAGTACAGAATATAAACCTCATGTGCCATACCACAATGCGACAAGGAAAGACCGATCAGACGAACAATTTGGTAAATTCCTTAAACTTTTAAAGAAACTACATATTAATTTACCGTTTATTGAAGCCCTTTCACAGATGCCAAACGCAGTCTAGTTTTTAAAAGAGCTTTTAACAAATAAACGAAAGTTGGATGAGGCGTCGCATGTGGAATTGAATGCAGTTTGCTCAGCCATATTACAAAATAAGCTACCCAACAAATTGAAGGATCTAGGGAGTTTTACGATTCCTTGTTTAATTGGTAGTTTAAATGTTTGTCATGCATTGGCTGACTTAGGGGCAAGCATTAATGTTATGCCTTATAAAATGTTTAAACAGCTAGGTCTTGGAAAACCCAAACAAACTAGGATGAGCATTCAATTGGCTGATAAAACCATTAGATTTCCTAGGGGTAGCATTGAAGATGTTCTTGTTAAGATCGATAAATTTATATACCCAGTAAACTTTGTTGTTCTAGACATGGAAGAGGATAGTAACGCACCTTTAATTTTAGGACGACCTTTTTTAGCAACTGCTAGAACCATTATTGATGTTGGTACAGGTGAACTCACACTTCGTGTGGGAAACGAAACAATCACCCTTCAAGCTCATAATTCGAGTAACATATCAAAAATTGAAGGTGGTTGTATAAACCATTCTTCTAGTACTGGTCATGTGGTGACACCCTCTATATAGGAAATAGTTTCAAAGAATACATATGAGCTGTGTTCAAACAACAACAAAGGACCTATCTATGAAGAACGAAGGTTACAAATCAAGGAGCTAGATGAATGGCGGACATAGAAATTGAGAACACCCGTTGAACCGAAATTGAGCTAGGACAAGCTCAATACCTCACCAAATCAACTTAAGGTTGGAGACAAAGTACTACTAGATGCAGCAGATCCTCACATTGCCACTCCTGAACCTAATGAAGAAATTCTTCTTATGGTACTCAGTATTTTCCCATATGGTATAGTCGAGGTAATTCATCTGAAATTCGACACATTTAAGGTAAACAATACCTATCTTAAACCTTATGTTGATAAAGTTCATAGCAGGAATGAGGAGTGTAAACTCCTCGCGCCACCTTGACCATGTAGAAGAGAGGTAAGTAGAGCTTAGACTATATAAATAAGCGCTTCTCGGGGGGCAACCTGAGCACTAACAGTGTTAATTTATTTAAAATTTTAGTTTTTAACATCTAACATACTAATCGAATCATGAAACACAAACTTTCAAAAGACTACACGGCCAGGTACACGGGCGTGTATTAGGCCGTATGAAAACAGGGCATGATTTTTTTCCCCAACACGGGATGCGATAAGTTGCCACGACCGTGAGACATGGTCGTGGATGAAACTACCAAAACAACACGGCTATGAGACATGCCCATGCCTCGAAACCATGGTTGAAACTGAGAATGTAACACGGGCATAGGAGAAGCAAATGAAGTAAACCACGACCGTGTGTACCCATACGCCCAAAGAACACGGGCATCGGCCAAATGTCAGATGCACCCAAATTAAAAATTCACAAAACACACGGATAAAAATTAGGTCACACGGTCGAGTCCCACGACCGTGTGCCCCAGAATCTATATAAACCCCTCACTATTCATCATTTCCCCCCCCGAAAAACCCTAACCCTAGCCGCTGTAACTTCAAACGCCCTACCCCCCACGCCCGTGCACCGTATACAACACCGATTCCGATGCCTCAAGCTCCTTCCTTTTGCATTTGTTTACTCTGTTCTCTCTATTTTCTTTAAATATGTTGCTTATTTCATGATTCCTCTGCTATATTGAACTATTTTGAATGAATATTCATAGTTAGAATATTAAAATACTCATGCTTGTTTTAATAAATTTTTTTGTCATTTTAGTTATACATTATGCTATACTCTTTCATTTTTCCTTGCTTCCATGAAATTTA
Source organism: Gossypium arboreum (assembly GCF_025698485.1). NCBI lineage: Eukaryota > Viridiplantae > Streptophyta > Magnoliopsida > Malvales > Malvaceae > Gossypium > Gossypium arboreum. The sequence goes on from NC_069070.1 coordinate 25,556,567, forward strand.
TGCCTACCCACATGCATTCATTTATTATTTTCATAATCCCCTAGCTTGATATATTTAGTGGTTTTATTTTGTATCATATCGTACGTAAATATCAAAAAATATTCATATTTAGCCTTGATTTTCCATACTATTATTGCGGCATATTGGTTGAACTTCAATTTTTCAAAGCAGGTACAATGTCGTCCTCACGTGGTAAGAAGACTGTTGTTCTCACCTCAAAGAAGAGTAAAGGAGCAGCGCCATCCTCAAGTCCTACCACGGAGATTAGGCACCCGTTCCTCCAGGTTCCCTTGGACCTCAGGAGGAATTATATCAAATATTACGGGCCCGACCCCTAGGTGTGGGCCGCTGCATTGACTGGGCTGCACTCGAGAAGATTCAATTGGTTGATGCGGTCTGAGCCCTCCTAACGATTGACCCGTGGGGGCTCTTCTTTGAGATCGTCGAGCTGATGTATCTCGAGTTTACATTGGAACCCTGCTCGACGTTCCATCTTCAGATCATCATGACAAACTTCGACGATCCTGGAACGGTCCAATTTTGCCTTGGTGGTCTAGTATGCCAGCTGAGCGTACCCCAGTTTGAGATTGCACTAGGGCTATACACAGAGAAATTCATGGACGATAATGAACTCAACGCCCTCCACCGCCACCGCCACATCCACTACTCCCCCTCAAAATGCTGGAGGGACCTCGTCTCTGCCTCGGACACCTACGACCCTAGCCACTCCAAGTCATCGGCTCTCCCTCCATCCTTAAGGTATCTACACGCCATCTTGGCTCATACTCTGACAGGGAGACAAGAGAGCACTGATGTCGTCACCACCCACGACGCCTATTTCTTATGGAGTATGGTAAATGGGCACGTCATTGACATTGCCTACTTTATTGCCCTCGCCATTTGCCACCAGACGGAGCAGCACAAGAGAGGGGTCATCTCTATCGGGCCCTATGTGACTCGATTGGCTCGACACTTTGGGCTCCCCAACACAACAGCCCAATCATCCTCCCTCACTCTCATTGGTTTGATGTCCCCACAGGGCAGCTCGAGCATGCTAAGTATGAGGATGATCGAGAATCGATGTGGCACCTACCCTCTTCAGTACCGCCTCGTCCAGTTAACCGAGGAGAAGGTTCTAAAGGACATTACTGATGATGTCCCTCCACGTCATGAGGACCCACCGTCTCAGCCACTACCTCCCTCTTGTCCAGTTCATGCAGCGGCTTCATACGCTGACATCTCTGAGCGCCTTACTCGATTCTTTTCAACGCTTCAATAACATTGATGCTACTCTACAGTAGATTTGTCAGCACTTCCACATCTCATCGCCACCCCCACCTCATGAACCATCTAGCGATGAAGATGTTTGAAAAATTTTATTTATTATTTTATGTTGTTACTTTTATTCTATTTTAAGACTTTTTATTTTTCTTTAAGCTTATTTTTGTTAGGTTTTATAATTATTATTTTACAATTTTTAATTTCAGTTATTTCATTACTTATATATTTCCTAAAAAAGTTCATGATTCTATCGCAGTTATAAAGAGCTCCAAAGCTCACTATTACTCAGAAACTTGAAACTCCACTGGGAAAGGTTCTCCACAACTGCTATGCCCTGCTCGACCACAACCATAGCCAACTTGAGATATAATATTCTTTTGGAGCAGCATTTGTGGAACCCAACCTCTACCACCACTGGAGTATGCTCCTCCACCCTCATCATTGCTTTTACCGTTTATTCTCTATGACTCCAATTCAAGGAGTCCATGCATCATTCAGGAAGTTTCACTTCTCTCTCTATCTTATGGTTATATATCTATCTTTGTCAATATATCTTTCTTTATACATTGAGGGCAATGTACATCATAAGTGTGAGGGGTCTTTCATATCATAATTAGAAATCCCTGAATTTTGTCTTTTTCTCATGTGAATCACTCATATCACTATTAGAATGAATTTTAATTAATTTATGATTTTTATTGATATGTCTTGAATAAAAACATAGGTATTTATGCATTGATTGTTTAAACTTTAGTATATTAGGGAATCAAGCATGATAAGTTGATTTTTGAATAATTAAAAACTTTTAGGTTATTTCCCTAAGCATAGGTATTATCCTGAGTTGAAATTAACAAGTTTGAACATCAAAAATCCATAATTTTTGTGAGATATTGAGCCTTTAGAGCATATTTTATTCCTTTCATGCTTACTTTCATTATGAGTGCTTCAGTTTTGATTTGTTATTCTAGAACTTGCTTGATTATGTATGTCAAGACCACACCATTTGATTTGATATGTCAAGATGATAAAGGCACTTAGGTTTAACCCACTCACTCCACAAAAGCCTACATTCATAATTAACCCTTAGTGAACCCCTTTGAGTCTAACAAACCATTAATTGATTTACCCTCAATATTAACCCATAACCCATTATTGTTGAAATCCCCTAATTTGATCCCTATTTTTGTCGAGATTTGATTTGAACAAATTGCTTAGCTATGTTTTGTTCTTCTATGTATTTGACTTGTTCTTAATATTAATAATAATAATAATAATAATAATAATAATACTTCAATACATATTAGTAGTGATTCATCGTTTTTGAGCTTGAGTGTTAATTCCATATTCTGAGAAGAAGCTCACTTGTATTCAACTAATGACTAGTTATTTTTCTAGCTAGGTAATTTTTCAATTCAATCTCGACTCTAACACCTTGTTCTAGCTTGTGACCACACCCCCTAACCAAAGCCACATTACAACCCTCTAAAAAGACCTTTTTGATTGATGTATTAGCTCAATATATAGTGGTGGATATTTGATTTTCAAGCAACCTATGGTAATAACTTTTCATGTTGACTAATGAGTGCTTTTATTAAGGTCCTTAAACACCTTGAGTGATTTGAGTGAATCTTTAGTAAGGATGTTAAACTCTATGATATTTTGATCAAAGGTAATCACTTAGATAAGGGGAGACACCTATGTTTTCATGATAAAATGCTCAGCTTGGAATGTTTGAAACTTTGATGTACTTTTAGTTAAATTTTCAATGTATGAGTACTTATGAATTATTTTGAGATATTATTGATAGGTATTATAAATTGAGAAGAATTTATTTTGATTATGAGTTGATGATTTTTGCTTGAGGACAAGCAAATGCTTAAGTGTGGGGGTATTTGATAAATTATAATTTATACATATTTTTATCCCTATTCTTAGCACATTTATGGATGGTTTCTCTTTAGAATTGGTGAATTTGATGATCCTAATCCTTTAATTTCATGTTTTATACTTAGGTGAGCATAGGAGAGTAAAAAGAGCGAGAAACAGGCTGAAAACGGAGAAAATGGACCCACGTGGGAAATCAACACGGCCTGGACTTTCTCACACGGCCGTGTCACACGACCGTGTCCCTTTGACAGGATTGAAGCATGACTTACACGGGTATACTACACGCCCGTGCCTATTCAACAGCCTTAGCCACGGGCTGGAGTAATCACACACAGGCGTGTTACATGGGCGTGTCCCTGCCGAGCCCAAGTATAACCCTATTCAGAAAAGGCCAATTTTGGGGGCTCTTAGGCATTCTAAAGCCTATTTAAACATCTGAGGGGGCACTTAGAAGGGAGACGTAGGGTAGGAAGCAAGGAATTACTCGAGGAAAGCCGATCAATCCATCTTAGAAGCCGGATTCATCATCCAGACTGAAGATCTCCCTTCAAGTTCCTTCAGGAGTTTTGGGTTTTCTTATGTTTTGTTATCTTTATGCTTTTAAGATATTTTCTTTCATAAGTATGAACTAAACCCCCTAAATACCTAAGGGGAATGAAACCTAAGATGGATCTTGTTATTATTATCTGAATTGTATGATAAATATTTGACTTGTTCTTAATTATGTGTTCTTAATTCTTGTTTTGATATTCTAGGATATTGATCAAGTTAAACTCTTATTCAGAGGAGGAATAGACCTTGTCTAAGAGTAAGTTTTTCATAATTAAGCGGAGTTGATTGCACGCCTGGAGATAGGGTGATAAGATTTTGCTGGATTAGGGTGAAATCTAATAAGGGAATCCATAGATCGAGTTAATGCAATTCTAGGATGTTAATTAGAAAGATATTTCAATTATTCAACCTAGGGTTAGACATTATTAGTCTCGAGAGAGATAATAATATAACTTAGGGATTTCTACGGATCAAGTCAAATGAATAAATCGTCTGATTTAGAGTCAAGTAATAAGTGAAGTCTAGGTGGATTTTTCCTTAGGTATTGTCTTAATCAATCGAATTTTCCCAAAAGTATTTTCCCAAATTTTCTTTCTGTGCATTCTTAGTTAATAATTAGTTTAGATAACCAAACCTCTTAATTTTTAGGTTAGATAATGAAAAGGAAGAAAATACTAGTACTCGTAGTTCCTTTGGGTTTGACAATCCGGTCTTGCTGAACTATACTACTGTTCGATAGGTACACTTACCTTAAACTTGATAATAAGTTAGTCTCAAGAACTATTCTTTCATAAATCTTTAAAACCTGTCACGAATATCAAGTATCAAAAAAGAAGTGGCATATCAAAATTCTTCCAATGAAGTGCCAAAGATGTTGATGACGCCACTTCATTTTCCTTAAAGATTAACCAAAACCAAGAAAGATACACAAGAAAAGGAAATATTTGAGACTTTCCACAAAGTGGAGGTAAACATCCCATTACTTGATGCTATTAAATAGGTATCTCGCTATGCAAAATTTCTCGAGAAGTTGTACACCAACAAGAAGAAACTCAATGGCAATGAGAAGGTAAGAATGGGAGCAAATGTATCTGCAATTGTCCAAAAGAAGCTCTCTAAAAAATGCAAGGATCCAGGTATGTTCACAATCTCATGCCAAGTTGGAAATGTCAAAATTGAAAACACTATGTTGGATTTAGGTGATTCTATTAATTTTATGCCTCGTTATATTTATTCTGCTAACAGAATGGGTTCATTAAAAGAAACTAGAGTAATTATCCAACTTGCAGATCGATCAAATATGTATTCAACCAATGTTTTGGAAGATGTTTTGGTTCAAGTTAATGGATTGGTTTTTCGTACAGATTTCTATGCCATAGAAATGGAAGAAGAAGACTTTTCTAATCCTAACTTAATTTTGTTAGAAAGGTTATTTTTGAAAACATCAAAAACAATAATTAATGTGCATAAAGGTACTCTCACTATGGAATTTGATGAGGAAGTTATCAAATTCAACAAACATGATGCCATGGAATATCCTAGTGATGCATGTTCTTTATTTCCTTTGAATGTCATTGACCCTTTGGTATAGGAAGGAGATAGCTTGCGAGTGACCCTCAACAAGAGTTACAAACTTGAAGAATTAGCAAAAATTAAGGAAGCTAAACTTGATTTGAAGCCTCTTCTCGACCACTTGAATTACGCATATGAAAATGCATCCATCTATAAAAATAAGAGAAAAGTCTTTCATGATTTGATTTCTAAAAAAAAAAAATTCTATCTTGGAAAAAAATGTTGCTTTATAAATATTTTTTGAAATTATTTCCTGGGAAAATATGCTCTAGATGGATAAGGCCTTTTGTTATCACTAACGTGTTTTCTCATGGTGCAGTAGAAATTCAAAGTCTGGACACTAATAAAATATTCAAGGTTGATGATCATCGTTTAAAGCATGTTCATGAAGGTTTTCAAACTAATGAGTTAGACCCAATTGGAATGTAAAAAATACTAGGAGTGAAGAGAGAGTCACGTCTAGCCAAAAATGTTAAAGAAAGGTGCTTCATGCAAGGCAACCTATGGGATTTCTTGTTAATTTCATCTATTTTTCATGTTTGATTTCTTTTAGGTAAGATTGAGAGGGATGAAAGATTTGGGCGAATCAAGGATAAGGCATGCGTACGCCTTATTATTGCTGAACATCAGGAAGTACAACATCTTTTGTTCATAAAAGAAACTCTAAAACAAGGCGTGCCCACAACTTATTCTTAAACTTCTTCTACCAAAAAAAAAATTTAAATCCCCAATGCCTTTTTTCACACCCCAAAATAGGACCTAGGAGTTTTAGGGGTATTTTAAGAATTTTAACTTTAGAGTGTTCGGAATTCTGTGACATGGCATATTGGTAATGTTTTCAATTATGGTTTCTAGAAAATTAAATTTATTTTAGAAAATGAGTTTTAAATATATCTAATTTTAGAAAAAGGACTGATTTGTAAAATAGTCAAATTTGTTAGTTTTTAAGAAGCAATTAGACCAAACTTTAAAAACCAACCTATTTCTTCCTTCCCACCTATAGTTTTTCACGTTAACTCTTCCACAAAACTAGTGTTGCCGCCCCTTGACTCTCTCTTGCTATTTCAATTAATTTTGAACTCCAATTCCTAATCCTCTTTCATTTGTATCAGGCTTGAACATTAAACCTCTATAAAAGACCAAGAAAAACACCCAAAAATATCATAGTTCCTCTATTGTCAAGCTTCTGGGTTTTGTCATACGCTCAGTTTTTCATCAACTAAGGTAACTATTCATCTTCTATTAGTTTTAAATGTAATTTAGTCTTTAAAACCAAGTTTTTAGCCATTAAATCACATGTTTTGAATAAAAGCCAAAAATTGGGTCGTTAATGGTGAATTTTGAGATTTTGTATAAAAATATGGTTTCAAAGTATTTTTCAATTTGTTTTAACTTGATTAGAAGATTTCCAAACTTACTTTGAAGTTTTGTTAAAGAAATTTTGAGTTTTAATGAAATTTCAAAAAAAAGCTATAAAATATGTCGAAAAAGTTGATACTATGAATTGAGTATTTTATTGTAGTTTAAAGGTCGGGAATTAATCGTACGTGAACTATAAGATGAACGTGATTGGTTTTTGGTGAAAAGATTAAGTATAGATCGAGATATTCAAATTTAAAGTTTGTTATGTTATAAGTTTTGGTTATATGGGAACATAGATTAGGCTTATGTTCTTTATATCTTGTGGTAAGTTTTTAGATTATTATTGAATGCATTGTGTGTGAATTGTTATGTTGAAGTTCTGGATTTGATAGGAACTTCAACGAGTAGAGATAAAGTTAATGAAAAGCTAGTTTGAGCTTTCAGCTTTTTGGCGAAAGCATAATTGTTGAGTGTTTGGAATAACTACTTGTAGACATGACTCAATGCATTATTTGAGAATTTAGAAGTAGCTTAAACCCCTACTCTAAATTCTGAGTGTAAGCTTTCTCATACCTATGTTTTCTTGTGAAAAATATGCTTATGTGTTTGTGAATATGTGAATTGAGATAAGATGCTATAACATATGATATGTAGTTATGATAACTATTGTGAAAGTGCAAATATATACATGTTTTGTATATGTTAAATGTTAGTGATAGTGTTTTGCTAAAGATGCAAGTATGCAATGATTGTGCACAGATAATAGGTAAGTGATGTGTTTGACTTCAAATATTTTGGCCTTGTGATCTTGAAACATTGGATATAGTTAGCATACTATAGGATTGTGAGTACTCACCTATGTGTATAGTGATTTTGGGCGTTGAGGCCTTGAGACATGTTGGAGGGATAAGGGAATGTGAGCTAAGATTCATTCAATGGGACATGTAAGGGGAAATAAGGAGAATGTCAACTATATGATTCACTTTTGGGACATGTTTGAATCTATGAGTCTACGTTTGCTGTGTTGGAGATCCGTGTATCTGATGAATGATGATAGAGCTCACTTATATATTTCATATCTCAAGTGCCAAATTATCTTAAAAATTATGAATATGTGTGTATTGTGATATGTGTTTATATGACGTATGACCATTATGCAATTTATTTATAAACATGTTTTTGAGTATATCGATATATGCTTGAACATTATGCGATTATATGAGTATTGTGATATGTGCTTCAACATTATGTAATTATATGTGTAATGTGATATATGCTTAAAAGTGAATATGTTTACCTTGTAAAAGAACCAGAAAATAATGCACGAGTAAGAATATTATGACATTAAAGTTGGAACTGTTAAGGTTGTGCTATATAGTTGTTTCATTAATGCTCGATGAACTAATTGCATGGTAGTTGTTCTAGGCATTCACTGAGCTTGTTAAGTTCACCCACTCCCTTCTTTAAACACTGCAGATTAGTTGTGTATTGGTGTGAGTAGCATGGTCCCGAGAGGTAATCCAAGCAAGACTTTTGCATTGTTTCATAGGTGTTCTATATTTATTACATTTTACGGAAAAAGGCAATGTGGTAGACTTGTTTATAGTCATGTTAACTTCTAGAAATTTTGCTAGTTTTTGGGTTCAGTTTATAAAGATTAAATGTTATTATGATGCTTGGGTTCATGAACATGAGAATGGATTGGAGTTACTTTCTCGAACACGATTTTTCAATATTGAACTATTAATTAGGTCCTTCAATGACTATTAATTGCAATGGATTAATTCCATATGTATGCTGTATTTTTGAGGTCTGCAGCAGAGGTATTGATAATCGGGTTTTAGAATTGATACATCTGTGTTTTAAAATGTGCAAGAAGTCAGAATAGAGATTTGGTATCGATACCTTGGATAGAGTATCGATACTCGAGGTAAATTTATCGATACTTCAGGACAAGTACCGATAATTTTCAAGACTTTGATTTTTAATCGAGAAACAGAATGCAAGTTTGGTATCGTTTTTCCAGGTAGTATCAATACCATTTAGAGAAAATATCGATACCCTAATGTCAATATCAATTCCTATAGACATGTTTTGGGAATTCTTATAAATGGATCTTATGCATGTTTAAAATTTTTTTATAAGACTAATATTGTAAATTTAGCATATAACTATGGTAACTATCTTGAATGATTAACTTAAAACCTATATGAACAATAAAACGATGGATGTTTTGTTAATAATAAGCTTTCTACTTGATGAATCTGACATGAGACGGTAGTGTGACATCCCGTTTTCAAGCTTGGCGACTAGGCTGGGTATAGGGTGTTACACCTTTTCTCCTATTTGTTTCATTTTAAAAAAAAGAGAGAGAGAGAAAAAAGAGCAAACCCTACTAGTAAAAAGAATCCCAACTGCTCAAGCAACTTTACCCAAAATCCTTCCAGATGAGCAGTTTGTGTAACAGCCTAGCTTAGACCCTAGTCAGAATAGTGGTTTCAAGACCACAAATCTAAGTTAGAAAAATATTTTTAATATTATTTTTGGTAATAATAGCATGCTATTTGATATGTGTGAAAATTTTGTGATTTAATTATACCGATTAGTTGTCTAATTTGTTAAAAGGACTTAATCACGTAAAACGTAAAAGTGGCATTCTAATTGTTAAAGTGCTTAATTGCTTTGATTAATTAAAGATGGGATCCTTATGTTGTAATTTGGACATTATACCTTGGGATGGACAGTTATGGGCTTATGTTATATGGTATATTAATATACTAAAAGGTATATTAATATAGTAAAATGTATATTAATAAGAAATAAATAAAACAAATCAATAAGTTAGTGAGTGTTCATCTTTTATGACTGAATATGAAATGAAAAGGAAGCCATTTACTTTGTTCAAGGGTTCGACACTTTGAAGTTAAAATTGAGGTATGGATTTTGTTCGGTTTTTGATAATTTTTACGTTTTTGAGATCGTTGTTTCATGTTTTAACTAGCCCATGCCTTGATTTTTGGATTCGATGATGATTTTGAGATTTACCATTGTTGATAGCTTGTTGTTTTTGTGGTTTGATGATGAAAAATAAATATGTGTTTATAAAGTTCCATGTTTAATTAAGTGATTTTTAGTAAAAAAAAGTCTATTTGGGATTAAATTGTGAATTTTGTAAATTGAGTGGTCAAAATGTGGAATAATTGAAAGAAATTGGCTGCTTTGAACCTTAGTAAAATTTGGTTATACTAGAGTTTAATGAAATTATGTGTACTTTGTGTTTTGTGAAATAAGGGCTAAATTGTGAAAAATGTGAAATATTAAGGGCTAAAGTGCAATTTGCCCTTTTATGTGTTTTTGGGTGAATTTGAGTACATGTGTGATTAAATAAGTTTAATTTATATTAATTTAGATCAAGAAAAGAGGAAATCAAAATTGGATTGGGGGAAATTTAAAGTTGTCAAATAGTCATCCAGTTCATTCGTCTTCATTCGAGGTAAGTTCATAAGTAAATAATTGTTGTTAAATTGAAATGTATGTGCATTATATGTGTCGAATTGAGTTGTAAATAAATATATATATGTTTTCAAATTGAATTGAGCTTTGGAGAATCTGTATCGATCATGGAATGATTAAATATGTGAAATTGAGGAAGTTACGATAAGGTGACGACATCTGAAAAGCCCCGTACAAACCATAGGAATAGTTAGGATACATATGTCATGACATAGGATTCCGATATGTGTTATCATGTAAGACCACATCTGGGAAGGTGGCATTGATTTATGATTTACGTGTAAGACCATGCTTGGGACATTGGCATCGTATATGATTTCGTGTAAGACCCTGTCTGGGACAGTAGCATTGATATTAGATTACATGTAAGACCATGTCTGAGAAATTGGCATTGTACGAGCTTATGAGCTATCCGAGTGTCCTTATTGATTCCAAATGGTTCAACGGGCATTCTGAGAAATGAATAATTATGTGAAATTGTATCCAATTCAGGTACGTGTGATTTGTTTATGAAATTCAGAAATGAAAGGTGAGTATGTATCACATGACCATATGTGAAATCTATGACAACGAATAATATGAATGTCTATAAATGAATGATGTGTTATATATGCTCTTTATATGAAATTGTGGTCCTATGTTTCGGACATGAAATTTATGAAACATGATACATGGCTTTGATGTATGATTGCTTGGTTTGAAAACTTGAATAGATAAGGAAATTAAAATGTTTGAGTTGGTGTATGCTTTGTATGTTATATATAATTAGTAAAATAAAGTTGATATTGGTTGGCTATATGATTCATGTATGCAGATTTGGTTATGTGAATAAGGGAATTATGGATGTTCGAGTTTGGAAGTGTTTATAAAGAAGTTGATATAACTTTATGCATGAATTGTAATAAATGACCATGGTTTGGTTGGCGATGTAATGAATATGTGCAAGCTTGATTTATATGATTGAGCTAAAGGTTTTTATTTTAATTTGAAAGCATGGTTATACCTTCATTAATAAATAAGATAAGTGGAGTTATTTAATGTGGTTATACAAATTTACAAGTACAATAAATGTATATGTGATTGAGACTTGTTAAATTCGGTTTAGTGATATTGGTTTATAAATATCATTGAAATGATTTATTTGCTTATGGCTTACTAAGCTTTCAAAGCTTACTCTGTGTGTTTCTCCTATGTCTATAGAGTTTCAGAGACTTGCTCGGGTTGGAAGTTTTAAGAGACGTCATCACACTATCCGGTTATCGCTTTAGTAAATAAAAGCTTTGAATTTTTGTTATGTGGCATGTATAGGCTAGTTTTGAGATGGTTCATTTTGATTTGAGTGGATATATATATATATAGCCATACGAAAAAAGCTTAACCATGATGCTAATATTGTGTATATTCGGTTATGTATTAAGCTCATTTTGGGAAGTATGTTTCATGGTTTATATGTATGGTGTAATTGGTTATATGATTCAGCTGGAACATTGAGGTAAATATTGGATGTATTTTCAACTTATGGTTCATATTCCTATAGGTAAAATGATGAGTATAACATTGATGGTGCATTAGTTATTTGAATATATTTTGAAATGGAAAATAATATGATATGTTTTAAGATATATATATGGCCAAGTGAAATGATCATTTTGGTATGTTCATAGTTGAGAACTCAGTAATGTTTGACATGTGATTTTGGTATGTTTTGGTATAAAGAATGAACATGAAATTGGTTGATGATATTATGGCTTGATTGATACATGTTTGGAGTTGAATTTGGTTGAAAATGTTGCATATATAATGCTTGATTTTGGACTTGGAAGAAGGACCCAAATGAGTGGCAAATTGGATTTGCAAATGGCCTATTTTTGTCCACACAAGTAAAGACACGAGCGTGTGTCTCAGTCGTATGCAACACACAGTCATCTTACACGGTCGTGTGTCCCCTGGGGTAGTCCTACAATTAAAAGTCAGTCTTGAGCACGGCATAGATGTGACAGCCTTAAAACGACCCTAGTCGGAATGTGGTTTCGGGACCACAAAACCGAGGCATAAAAATAATTTGATATTTATTTTGATGCCTATAATATGTGTTAACTCATGTGTGACATTTTGATGCTTTAATTTAGAGTTATAAATGTGAATTTCACTAGAAAGGACCTAGTAGAAAACTTTGAAAGTGTGATGGGGAAATGTATGATGACTAATTAAAGCATGCATGCAAAACAATGGCCTTGCATGTCAAATACCCCCTTTTTACAAGTGATGGCCGGCCATGACAAGGGAGTATGGGCTAAACATGTCATGAAATATGTTTTGTTGGTGCATTAGGGAAATAATAAACAAATAAGCATGGGTAGTAAAGAAAGGAAAAAAAATGTGTGTGAGTGAACCCCCATTGCCGTACATGGAAGAAAAGAAAAGAAAAAATTTTGCTCATCCATTTCATTCTCTCTGACCGAAAATACTAGAGGGAAGGAGGAATTTTGCTTCATGCTTGGGTTGGAAGAGGATTAGGAACAGGTTTGGCTATATTTGCATCAAGATTAAGGTATGTTTGATGTTGTGCCATGAGATTCATTCATGTTTTTGGTTGCTAACTTGATGTTCTTATTAGCCCATGGTTCAAATCTTTGTTATATCATGGGGATGGTATTTGGCCAAGGTGGATTTTGAGTTCATGCCATTGCATGTTAAATATGAAGCTTGATGATGATACATGTGATGGTGGATTGAGGACTCTTAGATTTTCTTTGAGCATTTTTGAATGATATACTAAGTTCTTTGTGTAATCATGACCAAAATTATGGTGTGTGATGTATTCGCCATGGTACATCCCCAAGTGTGATTTATGCTCTTTGCATGGAGAGTAAGATTTGTGTTTCAAATCATGTTCATGTTTAGTTACAATCAACTTGAGATTCGGCTCTAGCATACATATATGTATATATGTTTGAGCATGATGTATTGGCATGACATATATACTATCTTAAGGTATATACTTACTTATGATGATGTTTGGTTATGAAGGAAATGATAGATGTGTATTGAGTTACAATATGGAAAGGTATTAGTTAGTAAAATGTATGCTGTTTTGTGTGGTAATAAGTGCATAAATGGCCTCAACATGGACATGCATATTCGCCACATGAGGGGAAATTGGTGTGCATGTATTCGGTTAGAGGCAACCATATTGAAGCCTTATCTTAGCTTGGATTGTTGACTGAATGGGTAATAAGTGAGGATGGTTGCCGAATATACAAACATACATATGCATGTGTAATTGAATTATGAATGTTTAGCAAGATGGTTAAACTAGTTGATTTATTGATTAAGCTCAAGGAGTTAAAGAAGGAGAATCAAGCAAGGGAAAGACAAAGGTCATCGAGTAGCCGACTTGGACTATTTTACCCAACACAAGGTAAGTCATTAAGCATATATTTGATATTGCTTAAATGAGTGTAATATCTATGCAATTGTGTTTAATGAGATGAAATATATACAAATGTATGTGTATGAAAAGATGATATTGTTGAACGAAAAGAGATAGTGAAATGTGTAGGAAGTTTGCTTTGCACTAAGTGTGCGAGAAATAGATGTGTACGGTGACGAGATTGGCACTGAGTGTGCGAGCTTGTAATGTATGGCACTAAGTGTGCGAGTTTGGACTATATGGCACTATGTGTGTGTAACACCCCAAACCCGAGACCATCGCCGGTGTCGGACCCGAGGGTTAACAAACCAAGTTCACATGTTTTTGCCCACCAATTTGACATTTCCAGTCAGGCTGGAAAACTGCGTCACTGTCGCCTTAAAAATCATATCTCGAGTTTCAAAACTCGGAAACTGGTTTCGTAAATTTTCCCTGAATTTAGACTCATATATCCATCCATGGATTTATTTCTAGGATTTTTGGTCGGGCCAATTGGTACAGTTTATTAGTTAAAGTTACCCCTGTTACAGGGATCGACTGCTCTGACCTTCGCGCGGTATAACTTGAATATCTCTCTGTACAGGGCTTTAATGCTGGTGTAGTTTGTTTCTAATGAAACTAGACTCAAAATGGAATCTGTACATATAAGGTATATCTCCTAATTCTTTTTGGATAATTTATAGTGAATTTTAAAGTTGCGACAGGGAACCCAGAAACCATTCTGGCCCTGTCTCACAATAGCTTTAATATCTCTTAACCTGTAACTCCTATGACCGTTTCTGTTTCTTCCATATGAAAATAGACTCATCAAGGTTCATTTACATAGCTTATTCACTATCTAATTCCATTCCTATGAATTTTGGTGATTTTTCACATTCATGCCACTGCAGCTGGCAGCATCTGTTTTAAGATAGGACTTACCTATTTGGTGGTCTCCATGATTCAACTAGCCTTACCATACATAGGTTCATATATGATCATTTTAACCATGCCAATGGCTGATCATATGACCAACATTCCCATTTCCAAGCCATAGCCACATCATGACACAAAATATATACATACAACCCACAATTAGTCTAAGTTCATGCTTCCTTTTCAAGCCATTTTCGCACGGCCGTACATACTTACATTACAACATATTTAACAAACAAGGGGTAGTCCTATACATGCCATCTCAAGTTCAACCAAAATTTATACCAAAATGGAGGCTTGATAGTGTGGATGACTTCGACTTCAACGATCCCAAATCCGATTGCCTCGAGCTAAATCTAGAAAACTAAGAGCCAAAGCAACGGGTAAGCATTTTTATGCTTAGTAAGTCTCAAGGAATATAATGAACTATAATTTACAGCAATACATTCACATATCCAAATGCATCATTTCATTAATACACATTCTTACTTCATACTTCATCATTATATAAGTTCGCAAAGCATCAATCAATTCAATAACTGAAATTCATTAGTCGATTGAGCGAATGTTGCTCAAACACGCCGACTTTCCAATGCACATATAACGACCTTATCCTTTGGGCTTTCCGAGTGTACTAATTAAATTCATTTCGCAACCAACACTCACCTCCAGCCCAAGATTCTTGAATATAACCGGATTTAATCACGTGCACAAATGCCTTCGGTCTTAGCCCGGATAGAATAACTCAGACGAATGCCTTCGGCCTTAGCCCGGATATAGCCACTAGCACAATTGCCTTCGGTCTTAACCGGATATAATTTCCAGCATAGTTGTCTTCGGCTTAGCCCGATATCATTCAATTTCTCATGCACACATACATCAATAATCATTGGACATACATATTTCATTTTCGTTACTAAGGCTCAAACACAATTATAATCATTAGCATATTCGCCGGGACTTAGCCCGGTGGAATTCAAATACTCATACACACATAATCAATAATCATACACATCCATATTTCATCTCACATAATTCAAGTAAGGTCACTTCTTGAGGACTTACCTCGGATGTTGTCGAACGGCTTTTTCGCTATTCGATCACCTTTTCCTTCCCTTGTCCAATTGTGGCCCTCTTAGCTCTTGAGCTAATTCAAACAAATTCAATTTATTAAAACCTCATTGTGCTTGCTTATGGCCGAATATGACAAGGATTTTAAATGGTCATATGGCCACTCTTTAGCTTGAATACACAATGGTCATGCACATTTTATACTACATCAAGCAATTCAATACAATTTATTTGAGCATCAAGGAAATGCTAAGGCCTTCAATAGGCTACCCAAGGCCGAATATTCATGTACATGTTGGGGTCAATTTTGCACTTAATACCTCACAAAAACAGCATGCAATCTACTAATTAATGCTTTGCACATTGTGGCCCAAAACTTATAATATAGCATCAAGCACTTATATGTGTGCTAGGCCGAATTGTGCTTGCAATTTCACAAGCATTCTTCCACATTTTCTTCTTTAAATCAATATATTCATCACTTAGTTCATAACCAAACATAATGTGCAATCATATATATGCATATATGAGCATGGCGAATTTTCAAGGTGTCCATAGCCATCCAAAACACAAATTTTAACTAACATGCAAGAAGCATGAATCATGCTCAAGAATGCATCATGGCCGAATATGACAATCATGCTCCTTTTCAACTTTAATCATGATAAAACAAAGAGAAAACTCAAAATCTTACTCATGAATAGAAAATCCATCATTGCATGCATCATCATCAAGCTTCACACTTAGCATGCAATGGCTTTATCACCATAACAACTTTGCCCAAATACCATTTCCATGGCATAACAAAGATTTGAGCCATGGCTAACATGCACATCAAGTTAGTAACCAAGTCATGCATGAAACTCCAAACACAACCTCAAACATACCTTAATCTTGGTACAAGTATGGCCAAATCTCCTTCTAGTTCTCTTCTAAACCAAAAATGGAGCAAAATCCCTTTCTTCCTCCTTATGATTTTCGCCAAAAGATGAGAAAGGATGAACAAATTTTTTGTTTTCTTCTTGGTTGCACGGCAATGGGGGAATGCTACTCTCTCACACACATTTTTTTTTCATTCTTTTCTTACCCATGCTTATTTGTTTATGATTTCTCCTAATGCCCAACAAAACATGTTTCATGACATGTTTACCCCATATCACTTTGTCATGGCCGCCATCACTTGTAAAAAGGGAAATTTGACATGCAAGTCCATTATTTTGCATGCATGCTTTAATTAGTCATCACATATTTCCCTATCGTACTTTCAAAGTTCACTACTAAGTCCTTTCTTATAAATTAGCACCTAATTAATAAAAATCGAGACACTAAATATTTACGCATACCAATTCCACATACAATAAGCACGGAATATAACACTTAATTATTCTTGTGACTCGGTTTCGTGGTCCCAAACCACTCTCCGACTAGGGTCACATTCGGGTGTCACAACTCTCCCCACTCAAGAGATTTTCGTCCCTGAAAAGCTTAGGTAAATAGGTTCGGATATCGCTCTCTCATAGAGTTCTCGGTCTCCCAAGTAGCTTCTTCTATCCCGTGCTTGAGCCATAACACTTTCACTAGCGGAACCCGCTTGTTTCGCAACTCTTTCACTTCTCGTGATAGGATACGAATTGGTTCTTCCTCATAACTCATATTAGCTTGAATTTCAATTTCGATGGACTAATCACGCGTTGGATCGGATCTATAACGTCAAGCATCGACACGGAATACATCGTGAACCTTTTTGAGTTCGGGGGCAAAATCAAACGATATGCCACCGGACCGACTCGCCTCGATATCTCATATGGCCCAATGAACCTCGGCTCAACTTGCCCTTACGGTAACTCGAGTATCTTTTTCCAAGGCGATACCTTGAGAAACACTTTATCACCCACCGATACTCGATATCCTTACGCTTCATATCCGCGCACGACTTTCGACGATCAAGGCTATCTTCAAACTTTCACGGATTACTTTCACTTTCTGCTCAGATCCCTAATCAAATCCACCCCAAAATCTTGCTTTCACCAAGCTCGTCCAAAACAATGGTGTACGGCATTTACGCCCGCATAAAGCCTCGTAAGGTGCCATCTTAATGCTCGATTGAAAGTCGTTGTTGTAAGCGAATTCAATCAACGGCAAATACCGCTCCCATGAACCACTAAACTCGAGGACGCAACATCTTAACATATCCTCAAGTATCCGAATTACCCGCCGGATTGACCATCGGTTTGGGGGTGAAAGGCGGTTGAAATGCAACTTGGTACCCAAAGCTTCTTGCAACTTTTTCCAAAACCGCGAGGTAAATCTCGGATCTCGTCGACACGATAGAAATAGGCACCCGTGTAATTTCACAACTGAGAAACGTACAATTCCGCTTAATTTGTCCATTGAAAAATCCGACGACGGGACAAAGTGGGCCGACTTAGTCAATCGATCTACCACGACCCAAACCGCATCCTTCTTACTTGTCGACAATGGCAATCCGGATACAAAGTCCATTGTGACTCGATCCCATTTCCACTCGGGTATCGTGATTGGTCAAGTAATCCTCAAGGCACCGATGTTCCGCTTTCACTTGTTGACATATTAAACATCTTGAAACAAAGTCGGAGATGTCTCGCTTCATACCATGCCACCAAAATCGACGCTTCAAATCATTGTACATCTTCGATTCTCCCGGTGGATTGCCATTTGGCTACAATGGGCTTCATTCGAATTATCGAAATGAGTTCAATTCCTTGGGACACACAGACGACTTTTGAACCTCAAACAATCATCATCGTCGATTTGAAACTCCGAGTCCTTGTTCGAACACACGCAGCCCGCTTTGCAACCAACTCGTCGTCGACTTTTCGAGCTTCTCGAATTTGGTGTGTCAATAGTGGTTTGGCTTTCAATTCATCACTAACATACCGTCGGATCGGATGACAAGTGCACATTCATCGTCAAAGTGAATAACGATTTACGACTCAAGGCATCCGCAACCACATTCGCCTTTCCCGTGATAATCAATGATCGATTCACAATCCTTTAACAGCTCAAGCCAACGCCTTTGTCGCAGATTTAAGTCTCTTTGGGTCATCAAATATTTGAGACTTTTGTGATCCGAGTATACATGGCACCTTTCACCAAATAAGTAATGTCGCCAAATCTTTAAGGCGAATACGATGGCGCCAATTCGAGATCATGAGTCGGATAATTTTTCTCATGTGGCTTTAATTGCCTCGACGCGACAGGCCACAACTCGACCTTCTTGCATTAATACGCAACCTAACCCAAGTAGAGAGGCGTCGCTATAGATAACAAACTCCTTGCCGGACTCGGGTTGCACTAGAATTGGGGCTTCATCAAATAAGTTTTCAGTTGATCAAGCTTTTTTGGCATTTCTCCATCCATTCAACTTAACATCCTTTTGGAGTAGCTTCGTCATCGGCGTGGCTATCGTTGAGAACCCTTTACAAAACGCGTCGGTAATAACCTAGCAAGCCCCAAAAGCTTGAACCTCGGTAATATTTCTGAGGCTTCCAATTTAGTATGGCTGAAATTTTATTGGTCGACTCGAATACCCGATGCTGAGATACCACATGACCCAAGAAGCTAACTCTCTTAACCGTAACTCACACTTGCTGAACTTAGCATATAATTGCTTGTCCCGCAAAATTTGCAAGACTAACCGCAGTGTTCAAAGATGTTCGGTCTCATTTCTTGAATAGACCAAGATGTCATCAATGAACACGACTACGAATCGATCCAAATATGGTCTAAAGATTCGATTCATTAAATCCATAAATACCGCAGGGCATTAGTGAGCCCAAACGGCATCACCAGAACTCATAGTGACCATATCTCGCTCAAGGCGCCTTGGGCACGTCTCGAATCTCGGATTCGCAATTGATAGTAGCCCGATCTCAAATCTATTTTCGAGAACACCGAGGCTCCCTTCAGCTTGATCGAACAAGTCATCAATACGCGGCAACGGATATTTGTTCTTTATCGTCGCTTTGTTAAGTCGACGATAGTCGATGCACAATCGCATGGTTCCATCCTTCTTCTTCACGAACAGCACCACGCACCCCAAGGCGTAAAAACTCGGCGAGCAAAACCTCTATCCACCAATTCTTGCAACTGAACTTTCAACTCCTTTAATTCCGTTGGTGCCATACGATACGGAGCTATCGAAATTGAGTGGTACCGGTACCAATTCGATGCCAAATTCTATTTCCGAACAGTGGTAAACCCAAAGAATTCTTCGGGAAAACATCCGGTATTCACAAACCACGGGCACAGATTCGGTTTCTTCTCCGATTCCTTGTCATCGAGCACGACGCAAGGTACGCCGCACCCTTTTCTTACATATTTCGGGCCAACATCACGATATTACACGGTGGCAACCGCTTTAAGTCCGTGGACTCAACCCGAATTATTTCATTATTCGCAAGACTTCAAATCGATAGTCTTGCTCTTGCAATTTACAACCGCATCGTGCATGGTCAACCAATCCAAACCAAGAATAACATCGAACTCATCGAATGGCAAAAGCATTAAGTCCGCGGAAAACAAGAACCTCGGAACACTAGGGGACTTTTCTTGCACACTTTGTTAACAAGCACGTAATGACCCAAGGGTTTGACACCGAATTACAAACTCAAGAGACTCAATGGGCAAAGTCTTCTTTGGATGCTAAGGTTTCACATATATATGAATGAGTAGAACCAGGTCAATCAAAGCAATTACATTTGTATTGAAAAGAGTGAAAGTACCGTAATAACATCCGGAGAGGCAAGATCCTCGAAGGCGCCAGATGGCATAATTCCTAGCAGAGCACGAGCCTCAGATCTGATGGTAGCATCTCTAGATCCTCTCTGACCGCCACTGACATTGCCCATATTTCTAGGTGGTCTACCTCGAGCAGTGGTAGCACCCGGGTTTGCACTCTGACTTGCATTCTGTTCATGCATCCTCGGGCAATCCTTCATAAAGTGGTCGGCCGATCCACACTTATAGCAGGAGCGATCACGAAACCAACAGCTCCCCGAATGCCATTTGCCACAATGTGGACACTCCGCCCTCTCTCGGCGATCATTTCCGCCACCGGCGATCGAGGTGACTCGTGTGGTCACAGGGGGTCGATCGCGTCCTCGTCTAGAAAAGCCCGAAACGCCTCTAGACCGGCTCGCATCATCTCGAAATCTCTTCGATGCTTGTTGAAGAGACTTTCCCGAGGACCTCTTTCGGAATTCTCCAATTCCCACATCAGCTTTTTGTTTCTCCTTTCTAAGCTCTTCGGCTTTACAAGCTCGCTCAACAAGTACTACGAACTCTCGTATCTCGAGAATGCCAACAAACATCCTTATATCATCATTCAGCCCATCCTCAAGCGTTATACATAATAGCTTCGCAGACGAAATGCATTCTCGCAGCATCGGCTAAGCCTCACAAACTTTCGTTCAGAATCGGTAACGGACATAGAACCTTGCTTAAGATCAAGGAATTCCCTCCGCTTTTGGTCGATGAATCTCTGACTAATATACTTTTTTCGGAACTCGGTTAGAAAGAATTCCCAAGTCACTTGTTCTCTAGGCACCACAGAAGTCAGAGTACTCCACCAATAGTAGGCGGACTCGCGTAGCAAGGAGATGGTACACTTTAAGCACTCATCGGGTGTACAGGATAGCTCATCAAGCACCGGATAGTGTTATCTAACCATAATTCAGCTCGCTCGGCATCATCATCATCCGTAGCCTTAAATTCAGTGACCCCATGTTTCGAATCCTATCGATCGGGGCTTACCCGACCTTATTTGGTCGGCCATCGGAGGTATTGTAGGTGCGGGGTTGCATTCGTCGGGAATGGAGGTGGTGGAACAGCCGTGTTGGTTCGAATGTATTGATTAAACCATTCGCTCATCACACTATAAAAGGCTTGCCTAGCCTCGTCATTAGGATTATCGCCATAGGTTGAGAGTCCATGGCGCTGTCCCTTGTGCGGGAGCAGGCGCCACACTCTCCACATCATCAGCTATCGCTCGGTTGGGATCGGGATCCATTGCTATAAACAGGATCCATTGCTATAAACAAACATGAAGTCAAATTGTCAGAATTCATCACACTATCGATTCATCATTTAATGGCATGTATAGCTAGACCCCAAACACATCACGGTAGTCCTAGAATCGACTAAACCGTGGCTCTGATACCAATAAAATTGTAACACCCCAAGCCCGAGACCATCGCCGGTGTCGGACCCGAGGGTTAACAAACCAAGTTCACATGTTTTTGCCCACCAATTTGACATTTCCAGTCAGGCTGGAAAACTGCGTCACTGTCGCCTTTAAAATCATATCTCGAGTTTCAAAACTCGGAAACTGGTTTCGTAAATTTTCCTGAATTTAGACTCATATATCCATCCATGGATTTATTTCTAGGATTTTTGGTCGGGCCAATTGGTACAGTTTATTAGTTAAAGTTACCCTGTTACAGGGATCGACTGCTCTGACCTTCGCGCGGTATAACTTGAATATCTCTCTGTACAGGGCTTTAATGCTGGTGTCGTTTCTTTCTAATGAAACTAGACTCAAAATGGAATCTGTACATATAAGGTATATCTCCTAATTCTTTTGTATAATTTATAGTGAATTTTAAAGTTGCGACAGGGAACCCAGAAACCATTCTGGCCCTGTCTCACAATAGCTTTAATATCTATTAACCTGTAACTCCTATGACCGTTTCGTTTCTTCCATATGAAAATAGACTCATCAAGGTTCATTTACATAGCTTATTCACTATCTAATTCCATTCCTATGAATTTTGGTGATTTTTCACATTCATGCCACTGCAGCTGGCAGCATCTGTTTTAAGATAGGACTTACCTATTTGGTGGTCTCCATGATTCAACTAGCCTTACCATACATAGGTTCATATATGATCATTTTAACCATGCCAATGGCTGATCATATGACCAACATTCCCATTTCCAAGCCATAGCCACATCATGACACAAAATATATACATACAACCCACAATTAGTCTAAGTTCATGCTTCCCTTTTCAAGCCATTTTCGCACGGCCGTACATACTTACATTACAACATATTTAACAAACAAGGGTAGTCCTATACATGCCATCTCAAGTTCAACCAAAATTTATACCAAAATGGAGGCTTGATAGTGTGGATGACTTGACTTCAACGATCCCAAATCCGATTGCCTCGAGCGAAATCTAGAAAACTAAGAGCCAAAGCAACGGGTAAGCATTTTTATGCTTAGTAAGTCTCAAGGAATATAATGAACTATAATTTACAGCAATACATTCACATAGCCAAATGCATCATTTCATTAATACACATTCTTACTTCATACTTCATCATTATATAAGTTCGCAAAGCATCAATCAATTCAATAACTGAAATTCATTAGTCGATTGAGCGAATGTTGCTCAAACACGTCGACTTTCCAATGCACATATAACGTACCTTATCCTTTGGGCTTTCCGAGTGTACTAATTAAATTCATTTCGCAACCAACACTCACCTCCAGCCCAAGATTCTTGAATATAACCGGATTTAATCACGCACAAATGCCTTCGGGTCTTAGCCCGGATAGAATAACTCGCACGAATGCCTTCGGGCCTTAGCCCGGATATAGCCACTAGCACAATTGCCTTCGGGTCTTAACCCGGATATAATTTCCAGCATAGTTGTCTTCGGGCTTAGCCCGGATATCATTCAATTTCTCATGCACACATACATCAATAATCATTGGACATACATATTTCATTTTCGTTACTAAGGCTCAAACACAATTATAATCATTAGCATATTCGCCTTGGGACTTAGCCCGGTGGAATTCAAATACTCATACACACATAATCAATAATCATACACATCCATATTTCATCTCACATAATTCAAGTAAGGTCACTTCTTGAGGACTTACCTCGGATGTTGTCGAACGGCTTTTTCGGCTATTCGATCACCTTTTCCTTCCCCTTGTCCAATTGTGGCCCTCTTAGCTCTTGAGCTAATTCAAACAAATTCAATTTATTAAAACCTCATTGTGCTTGCTTATGGCGAATATGACAAGGATTTTAAATGGTCATATGGCCACTCTTTAGCTTGAATACACAATGGTCATGCACATTTTATACTACATCAAGCAATTCAATACAATTTATTTGAGCATCAAGGAAATGCTAAGGCCTTCAATAGGCTACCCAAGGCCGAATATTCATGTACATGTTGGGGTCAATTTTGCACTTAATACCTCACAAAAACAGCATGCAATCTACTAATTAATGCTTTGCACATTGTGGCCCAAAACTTATAATATAGCATCAAGCACTTATATGTGTGCTAGGCGAATTGTGCTTGCAATTTCACAAGCATTCTTCCACATTTTCTTCTTTAAATCAATATATTCATCACTTAGTTCATAACCAAACATAATGTGCAATCATATATATGCATATATGAGCATGGCGAATTTTCAAGGTGTCCATAGCCATCCAAAACACAAATTTTAACTAACATGCAAGAAGCATGAATCATGCTCAAGAATGCATCATGGCGAATATGACAATCAAGCTCCTTTTCAACTTTAATCATGATAAAACAAAGAGAAAACTCAAAATCTTACTCATGAATAGAAAATCCATCATTGCATGCATCATCATCAAGCTTCACACTTAGCATGCAATGGCTTTATCACCATAACAACTTTGCCCAAATACCATTTCCATGGCATAACAAAGATTTGAGCCATGGCTAACATGCACATCAAGTTAGTAACCAAGTCATGCATGAAACTCCAAACACAACCTCATACATACCTTAATCTTGGTACAAGTATGGCCAAATCTCCTTCTAGTTCTCTTCTAAACCAAAAATGGAGCAAAATCCCTTTCTTCCTCCTTATGATTTTCGGCCAAAAAGATGAGAAAGGATGAACAAATTTTTTTGTTTTCTCTTCTTGGTTGCACGGCAATGGGGGGAAATGCTACTCTCTCACACACATTTTTTTTTCATTCTTTTCTTACCCATGCTTATTTGTTTATGATTTCTCCCTAATGCCCAACAAAACATGTTTCATGACATGTTTAGCCCATATCACTTTGTCATGGCCGGCCATCACTTGTAAAAAAGGGAAATTTGACATGCAAGTCCATTATTTTGCATGCATGCTTTAATTAGTCATCACATATTTCCCTATCGTACTTTCAAAGTTCACTACTAAGTCCTTTCTTATAAATTAGCACCTAATTAATAAAAATCGAGACACGAAATATTTACGCATACCAATTCCACATACAATAAGCACGGAATATAACACTTAATTATTCTTGTGACTCGGTTTCGTGGTCCCGAAACCACTCTCCGACTAGGGTCACATTCGGGGTGTCACAGTGTGTGGGCTTGAATCACATGGCACTAAGTGTGCGTGATTGAGTATTAAGCACTATGTGTGCGAACTCTACACATATCTCCGATTGAACATTTATATGGAGGCGTGACTTTATCGAGATGAGTATGGACAGCGGAAAGAGTAAGTACCTTGAGTTCATGGCTAATAGATGCTATGTTCATGCTCGGGGTGGAGTTGGTAAGATTTAAATCTATGTGATGATTTCAATTGCATTCCGTAAATAAGGTATCGTGGAATAGATGAAAGTTCATTTGATTGCATGATTGTTGCGGAAATGAAATGATGTATGGAAATTGCCTCAAATATCCTATTGAACAAGATATGAAATGTAAATGTATGACTTGGTATGAGATTGATCCGAAGATCTAAGGAACTATGGTATAGTTCGGTATGGTGGAACACTTGGCCTTGTATCATTATTTCATTTTATGATAATTTTATTAATGGATGGTTGTGGAATGCTTATGACATACCGAGTTATAAACTCACTCGGTGTTTTCTTGTCACCCATTTTAGGTTTCTTGGACTCGTCTCCTTTTGGGTGTTCAGAATCACAACGAAGTCATCACACCAAGAGCAATTTTTGGTATTGTCTTCTTAGTCGACTTAGGAGAACATTTGGCATGTATGGGCTATTTTGTTTTGTTAAATTTTGGGGTTGTAAACTTTAAGCCATGTGAAAATGGCCTATGTGGTCGTTTGAGTGGGATGCTAGAATCCATAGCCACGAATCTTAGAAACCTTAATTTTGATAGGGTGGCCATAATTTGTGTCATGTATGATGGATGATTAGTAAGGCTAAGGAAGGATTCATGAAATTGGCATAGTCTCATCTGCAGTAACTGTTGCGGACAGCAGCGGTGATATGAGATCGAAAAATCACTAAAAATAGTAGAAGTGGGATTAATTGCTAAAAAAATTACATACTCGAAGCTTGATGGGTCTATTTTCATATGGGCGAAACGAAACGACCATATGAGCTGTATTTTAAGAGATATTCAAGATCTCGTGAGACAGGGCCAGAACGGTTTCTGGATTCCTGTTCCATCTTTGAAAATCCATTATAAATTAACCAGAGATATTTAGGAGTCATACCATATATGTATAAATTCCTCTTTGAGTCTAGTTTCTATAGAAACAAATGGCATCAGTATTGAAGCCCTACACAGGGAGTTATTCCAGTTGTAACGCACGAAGGTCAGTGTAGTCGACCCCTGTAACATGGGAGACTTTAACTAATAAACTGTACTAATTGGCTCGACCAAAATTCTAGAAAAAATCTGTAGATGGAAATATGAGTCTAGTTTCAGGGAAAATTACGAAACTGATTTTCGAGTTGTAAAACTCAAGTTATGATTTTTGAAGCGACTAGTACACAGATTGGCAGCTTGTCTGGAAAATTCTCAATAAGTGGTTTGAAGTCTGTTAACACTTCGTGTTCGACTCCGGCGACGGTCTCGGGTTCGGGGTATTACAATTTTATTGGTATCAGAGCTATGGTTTAGTCGGTTTTAGGACTACCGTAGCGCGTGTGAGTCTAGCTATACATGCCAATGTGTTAGTGCTTAAAAAGGTGATGACTTCTGACGGTTGAAATTTTTGTTTTGATTAGCAAATGGAACCCGGGGTAGAGAGACCCTTGGCGGATGACGTTGAAAGTGTAGTGGCTGCTCCTGCGCAAGGGACACCGCCTGTTGAGCCTCAGTCATCCGCGAATAATCAAGATGAAGGGGCGAAACAAGCCTTCTTCACCATGATGAATGAGTGGGTCGCGCAATATGCCCGAACCAATCCGGCTGTCCAACCATTCCCGAATGTAAATAATCCACCCTAAGAGCCCGTAATGCCATCAGTTGCTGATCCTGTGAGGCTGAGTAAACCACCTGTGGACTTGATTAGGAAGCGTGGGGCGAGGAGTTTAAGGCCATAGTTACCGATGATGCCGAAAGGGTGAGTTCGCTTGATAACACAATTAGAGTGTTTGATGAACTGTCATGCACACCGATGAATGTCTTAAGTGTGCTATATCCTTGTTGCGAGACTCACCTACTATTGGTGGAGAACCTTAATTTCCATAGTCCCAAAGGAACAAGTTACTTGGGATTTCTTCCAAACGAATTTCAAAGAAATACATTAGTCAACGGTTCATCGATCGAAGCGTAAGGAATTCTTGGAGCTCAAGCAAGGTCGTATGATTTGTTCGAATACTGAACATGAGTTCGTAAGACTTAGTCGGTATGCTCGGGAGTGTGTGGCTGATGAGGTTGCTATGTGCAAAATATTTGAAGAGGGATTGAATGAAGAGTTAAAGCTACTGGTGGGTATTTTGGAGATAAAAGAATTTGTAACACTAGTTGAACAAGACTGCAAGGCGGAAGAGCTCGGAAGGGAGAAGAGGAAGGCTGAATTTGAAGCTAGAGATTATCGTAAAAGATCGACGGGCAAGGCTCCATTTTCGGCTGTAAAGAAGTTCAGAGAGGACACAAATAAGTCGAGGGCGATCATGGGATTTTTATTAGAGCACGACCATCGATGGACTCACGAGCTACATCGATAGCTAGTGTGGGCAATAATCGTCAAGAAAAGCCCGAATGCCCCCAATGTGAAAGACGACACATAGGTGAATGTTGGGGTAAGTCTGTTAATAGGGCCTGTTATGGATGCGGTTCAAAGGACCACTTCATTAGAGATTGCACGAGCTAGATAAGAAGAATAAGATGCAAGGTGCAAGATCTAGTGGGACGACGGCTAGAGGTAGACCCCGAGGACTTCAGGAGGTAGGGGTGGTAATCGAGAGGGTCTCGATACGGTTGTTCGATCCGAGACTCGTGCTCTGCTAGAGCATATGCTATCCGCAAGACGAGAGGAGGCATCCTCCCCGACGTTATCATGGTACTTTCACTCTCTTTGATACTAGTGTGATTGCATTGATTGACCCTGGCTCTACTCATTCATATGTATGTGAAACCTTAGCATCCAAAGAAGACTCTCACCGTTGAGTCTCATCGAGTTCGTAATTCGGTGTCAAATCCTTGGGTCGTTACGCGTTGGTCGACAAAGTGTGTAAGAAATGCCCCCTAGTAATTCGAGGTTCCTGTTTTTCGGCGGACTTGATGCTTTTGCCGTTCGATGAATTTGATGTTATTCTTGGGTTGGATTGGTTGACCGTGCATGATGCGGTTGTGAATTGCAAAAGCAAGACTATTGATTTGAGATGCGTAAATAACGAGATGATCCGAGTTGAGTCTACGGACTTGAACGGATTGCCAGCTGTAATATCATCAATGTTGGCCCAGAAATATGTAAGAAAAGGGTGCGAAGCATACCTTGCATATGTACTTGATGATAAAGAGTTAGAAATAAAACCCGAATCTGTGCCGGTGGTTTGTGAATACCCGGATGTTTTTCCCGAAGAATTACCGGGTTTGCCACCTGTTCGGGAGATAGAGTTTGGTATTGAGCTTGTACCTGGGACCACAACGATTTTGATAGCTCCGTATCATATGGCACCAACGGAATTAAAGGATTTGAAAGCTCAGTTGCAAGGGTTGGTGGATAGAGGTTTTGCTCGCCCGAGTTTTTCACCTTGGGGTGCACCAGTGTTGTTTGTGAAAAAGAAGGACGGAACGATGAGGTTGTGCATCGACTATCGTCAGCTTAATAAAGTGACAATAAAGAACAAATATCCGCTATCACAGATCGATGATTTGTTCGATCAATCAAGAGAGCTTCAGTGTTTTCAAAAATAGATTTGAGATCGGGCTATTATCGCCATGAATCCGAGATTCGGATATACCCAAAACCGCCTTGAGCGAGATATGGTCACTACGAGTTCTTAGTGATGCCGTTTGGGCTCACTAATGCCCCGCGGTATTTATGGATTTGATGAATCGGATCTTCAGATCATATTTGGATCGGTTCAGTAGTTGTGTTCATTGACGACATCTTGGTCTATTCAAGAGATGAGACCGAACATGCGAGCACCGAGATTAGTGTTGCAAATTTTACGGATAAGCGGTTATATGCTAAGTTCAGCAAGTGTGAGTTTCGTTAAGAGAGGTTAGCTTCTTGGGTCATGTGGTATCGTGATCGGTATTCGAGTCGACCCGAGCAAAATTTCAGCCATACTTAATCGAAACCTCCAAAAATATTACCGAGGTTCGAGCTTTTTGGGACTTTGGTTACTACCGACGGTTTGTAAAAGGATTCTCGATGATAGCCACACCCTTGACGTAAACCGCTTCGAAGGATGTCAAGTTTGAATGGACGGAAAAGTGTCGAAAAGTTTCGATCAATTGAAAACTCATTTAACTAAGCTTCAGGTTTTAGTGCGGCCGAATCTGCAAAGAGTTTGTCATTTATAGTGACGCCTCCTACTTGGGTTAGGTTGCGTATTAATGCAAGAAGGTCGAGTTGTGGCCCACGCGTCGCGACAATTAAAGCCACATGAGAAAAATTATCCGACCCATGATCTCGAATTGGTCGCCATCGATTCGCCTTTAAAGATATGGCGACATTTCTTATTTGGTGAGAAGTGCCATGTATTCGGATCACAAAAGTCTCAAATATTTGATGACTCAAAGAGACTTAAATCTGCGACAAAGACGTTGGCTCGAGTTGTTAAAAGATTATGAGCTTGTCATTGATTATCACCCGAAAGGCTAATGTGGTTGCGCACGCCTTAAGCCGAAATCACCGCTTGCTTTACGAGCAATGAATGTACACTTGTCTATTCTACCCGACAATGTCTTAGTAGCGAATTAAAGGCCAAACCATTGTTGATTCATCAAATTCGTGAAGCTCGTAAAGTTGATGATGAGTTGGTTGCAAAACGGGCCGAGTGTGTTCAACAAGGAATCGGAGTTTCATATTGGTGATGACGATTGTCCGAGGTTCGAAGTCGTCTGTGTTCCAAAGAATTGAACTTATTTCAATGATTCTGTATGAAGCCCATTGTAGCCGAATGGCAATCCACCCGGGGAGTACGAAGATGTACAACGATTTGAAACGTTGATTTTGGTGGCATGGTATGAAACGAGACATCTCCGACTTTGTTTCGAGATGTTTAATATGTCAACAAGTGAAAGTGGAACATCAAGTACCTTCAGGATTACTTCAACCGATCATGATACCCGAGTGGAAATGGGATCGAGTCACAATGGACTTTGTGTCCGGACTGCCATTGTCAGCAAGTAAGAAGGATGCGATTTGGGTTGTTGTTGATAGACTGACTAAGTCGGCTCACTTTATCCCCGTGCGTACGGATTTTTCATTGGATAAACTAGACGAATTGTACGTTTCTCAGATTGTGAGATTACACGGGGTACCGATTTCTATTGTGTCGGATAGAGATCCGAGATTTACCTCGCGATTTTGGAAGAAATTTCAAGAAGCTTTGGGTACCAAGTTGCATTTCAGCACCGCCTTTCACCCCCAAACCGATGGTCAATCCGAGCGGATAATTCAGATACTTGAGGATATGTTGAGATGTTGCATCCTCGAGTTCGATGGTTCATGGAACAGTACTTACCTTTGATTGAATTCGCTTACAACAATAGTTTTCAATCAAGTATTAAGATGGCGCCTTTACGAGGTCTTGTACGGTGTAATTGCCAGACACCATTGTTTTGGACCGAGCTCGGTGAGAACAAAATTTTGGAGTGGATTTGATTAAAGATGCTGAATGTAAAGTAAAAGTAATTCGTGAAAATCAAGATAGCCTCCGATCGTCGAAGTCGACGCGGATTTGAAACGAAAGGACATTGAGTATCGGTGGAGATAAAGTGTTTCTTAAAGTTTCGCTTTGAAAAAGATACTTAGATTTGGCCGTAAGGGCAAGTTGAGCTCGAGATTCATTGGACCGCATTTAAATCTCCGAACGAGTTGGCCCGGGCTTGCATATTGTTTGATTTTGCCCCCCGAACTCAAAAAGATTCACGACGTCTTTCATGTTTCAATGCTTCGACGCTATAGATCTGATCCATCGCACGTAATTAGTCCATCAGAGGTTAAAATTCAAGCCGATATGAGTTATGAAGAAGAACCGATTCGTATCCTAGCTCGTGAAGTGAAGGAGTTGCGAAACAAAAGCGTTCCGTTAGTAAAAGTGTTATGGCTCAAACACGGGATGGAAGAAGCTACTTGGGAACCCGAGAACTCTATGAAAGAGCGTTACCCAAACCTATTTACCGGTAAGATTTTCGGGGACGAAAATTTCTTAAGTGGGGGAGAGTTGTGACAGCCTTAAAACGACCCTAGTCGGAATGTGGTTTCGGGACCACAAAACCGAGGCATAAAAATAATTTGATATTTATTTTGATGCCTATAATATGTGTTAACTCATGTGTGACATTTTGATGCTTTAATTTAGAGTTATAAATGTGAATTTCACTAGAAAGTACCTAGTAGAAAACTTTGAAAGTATGATGGGGAAATGTATGATGACTAATTAAAGCATGCATGCAAAACAATGGCCTTGCATGTCAAATACCTCCTTTTTACAAGTGATGGCCGGCCATGACAAGGGAGTATGGGCTAAACATGTCATGAAACATGTTTTCTTGGTGCATTAGGGGGAAATAATAAACAAATAAGCATGGGTAGTAAAGAAAGGAAAAAAAATGTGTGTGAGTGAACCCCCCCCCATTGCCGTACATGGAAGAAAAGAAAAGAAAAAAATTTTGCTCATCCATTTCGTTCTCTCTTGACCGAAAATACTAGAGGGGAAGGGAGGAATTTTGCTTCATGCTTGGGTTGGAAGAGGATTAGGAAGAGGTTTGGCTATATTTGCATCAAGATTAAGGTATGTTTGATGTTGTGCCATGAGATTCATGCATGTTTTTGGTTGCTAACTTGATGTTCTTATTAGCCCATGGTTCAAATCTTTGTTATATCATGGGGATGGTATTTGGCCAAGGTGGATTTTGAGTTAATGCCATTGCATGTTAAATATGAAGCTTGATGATGATACATGTGATGGTGGATTGAGGACTCTTAGATTTTCTTTGAGCATTTTTGAATGATATACTAAGTTCTTTGTGTAATCATGACCAAAATTATGGTGTGTGATGTATTCGGCCATGGTACATCCTCAAGTGTGATTTATGCTCTTTGCATGGAGAGTAAGATTTGTGTTTCGAAATCATGTTCATGTTTAGTTACAATCAACTTGAGATTCAGCTCTAGCATACATATATGTATATATGTTTGAGCATGATGTATTGGCATGACATATATACTATCTTAAGGTATATACTTACTTATGATGATGTTTGGTTATGAAGGAAATGATAGATGTGTATTGAGTTACAATATGGAAAGGTATTAGTTAGTAAAATGTATGCTGTTTTTGTGTGGTAATAAGTGCATAAATGGCCTCAACATGGACATGCATATTCGGCCACATGAGGGGAAACTGGTGTGCATGTATTCGGTTAGAGGCAACCATATTGAAGCCTTATCTTGGCTTAGATTGTTGACTGAATGGGTAATAAGTGAGGATGGTTGCCGAATATACAAACATACATATGCATGTGTAATTGAATTATGAATGTTTAGCAAGATGGTTAAACTAGTTGATTTATTGATTAAGCTCAAGGAGTTAAAGAAGGAGAATCAAGCAAGGGAAAGACGAAGGTCATCGAGTAGCCGACTTGGACTATTTTACCCAACACAAGGTAAGTCATTAAGCATATATTTGATATTGCTTAAATGAGTGTAATATCTATGCAATTGTGTTTAATGAGATGAAATATATACAAATGCATGTGTATGAAAAGATGATATTGTTGAACGTAAAAGAGATAGTGAAATGTGTAGGAAGTTTGCTTCGGCACTAAGTGTGCGAGAAATAGATGTGTACGGTGATGAGATTGGCACTGAGTGTGCGAGCTTGTAATGTATGGCACTAAGTGTGCGAGTTTGGACTATATGGCACTATGTGTGTGGGCTTGAATCACATGGCACTAAGTGTGCGTGATTGAGTATTAAGCACTATGTGTGCGAACTCTACACATATCTCCGATTGAACATTTATATGGAGGCGTGACTTTATCGAGATGAGTATGGACAGCGGAAAGAGTAAGTACCTTGAGTTCATGGCTAATAGATGCTATGTTCATGCTCGGGGTGGAGTTGGTAAGATTTAAATCTATGTGATGATTTCAATTGCATTCCCGTAAATAAGGTATCGTGGAATAGATGAAAGTTCATTTGATTGCATGATTGTTGCGGAAATGAAATGATGTATGGAAATTGCCTCAAATATCCTATTGAACAGTATATGAAATGTAAATGTATGACTTGGTATGAGATTGATCCGAAAGATCTAAGGAACTATGGTATAGTTCGGTATGGCTGGAACACTTGGCCTTGTATCATTATTTCATTTTATGATAATTTTATTAATGGATGGTTGTGGAATGCTTATGACATACTGAGTTATAAACTCACTCGGTGTTTTCTTGTCACCCATTTTAGGTTTCTTGGACTCGTCTCCTTTTGGGTGTTCAGAATCACAACGAAGTCATCACACCGGCGAGCAATTTTTGGTATTGTCTTCTTAGTCGACTTAGGAGAACATTTGGCATGTATGGGCTATTTTGTTTTGTTAAATTTTGGGGTTGTAAACTTTAAGCCATGTGAAAATGGCCTATGTGGTCGTTTGAGTGGGATGCTAGAATCCATAGCCACGAATCTTAGAAACCTTAATTTTGATAGGGTGGCCATAATTTGTGTCATGTATGATGGATGATTAGTAAGGCTAAGGAAGGATTCATGAAATTGGCATAGTCTACTGCAGTAACTGTTGCGGACAGCAGCGGTGATATGAGATCGAAAAATCACTAAAAATAGTAGAAGTGGGATTAATTGCTAAAAAAAATTACATACTCGAAGCTTGATGGGTCTATTTTCATATGGGCGAAACGAAACGACCATATGAGCTGTATTTTAAGAGATATTCAAGATCTCGTGAGACAGGGCCAGAACGGTTTCTGGATTCCCTGTTCCATCTTTGAAAATCCATTATAAATTAACCAGAGATATTTAGGAGTCATACCATATATGTATAAATTCCTCTTTGAGTCTAGTTTCTATAGAAACAAATGGCATCAGTATTGAAGCCCTACACAGGGAGTTATTCCAGTTGTAACGCACGAAGGTCAGTGTAGTCGACCCCTGTAACATGGGAGACTTTAACTAATAAACTGTACTAATTGGCTCGACCAAAAATTCTAGAAAAAAATCTGTAGATGGAAATATGAGTCTAGTTTCAGGGAAAAATTACGAAACTGATTTTCGAGTTGTAAAACTCAAGTTATGATTTTTGAAGCGACTAGTACACAGATTGGCAGCTTGTCTGGAAAATTCTCAATAAGTGGTTTGAAGTCTGTTAACACTTCGTGTTCGACTCCGGCGACGGTCTCGGGTTCGGGGTATTACAATTTTATTGGTATCAGAGCTATGGTTTAGTCGGTTTTAGGACTACCGTAGCGCGTGTGAGTCTAGCTATACATGCCAATGTGTTAGTGCTTAAAAAGGTGATGACTTCTGACGGTTGAAATTTTTGTTTTGATTAGCAAATGGAACCCGGGGTAGAGAGACCCTTGGCGGATGACGTTGAAAGTGTAGTGGCTGCTCTGCGCAAGGGACACCGCTGTTGAGCCTCGGTCATCCATGAATAATCAAGATGAAGGCGAAACAAGCCTTCTTCACCATGATGAATGAGTGGGTCGCAATAATATGCCCGAACCAATCCGGCTGTCCAACCATTCCCGAATGTAAATAATCCACCCTAAGAGCCCGTAATGCCATCGCTTGCTGATCCTGTGAGGTGAGTAAACCACCGTGGACTTGATTAGGAAGCGTGGGGCCGAGGAGTTTAAGGCCATAGTTACCGATGATGCCGAAAGGGCTGAGTTTCGCTTGATAACACAATTAGAGTGTTTGATGAACTGTCATGCACACCGATGAATGTCTTAAGTGTGCTATATCCTTGTTAAGTAGACTCACCTACTATTGGTGGAGGACCTTAATTTCCATAGTCCCAAAGGAACAAGTTACTTGGGATTTCTTCCAAACGAATTTCAAAGAAATACATTAGTCAACGGTTCATCGATCGAGCGTAAGGAATTCTTGGAGCTCAAGCAAGGTCGATGATGGCGGTGTCGAATACTGAACATGAGTTCGTAAGACTTAGTCGGTATGCTCGGGAGTGTGTGGCTGATGAGGTTGCTATGTGCAAAATATTTGAAGAGGGATTGAATGAAGAGTTAAAGCTCTTTGGTGGGTATTTTGGAGATAAAAGAATTTGTAACACTAGTTGAACAAGACCGCAAGCGGAAGAGCTCGGAAGGGAGAAGAGGAAGGCTGAATTTGAAGCTAGAGATTATCGTAAAAGATCGACGGGCAAGGCTCCATTTTCGGCTGTAAAGAAGTTCAGAGAGGACACAAATAAGTCGAGGGCGACTGCGGGGATTTCCATTAGAGCACGACCATCGATGGACTCACGAGCTACATCGATAGCTAGTGTGGGCAATAATCGTCAAGAAAAGCCCGAATGCCCCCAATGTGAAAGACGACACATAGGTGAATGTTGGGGTAAGTCTGTTAATAGGGCCTGTTATGGATGCGGTTCAAAGGACCACTTCATTAGAGATTGCACGGAGCTAGATAAGAAGAATAAGATGCAAGGTGCAAGATCTAGTGGGACGACGGCTAGAGGTAGACCCCCGAGGACTTCAGGAGGTAGGGGTGGTAATCAGAGAGGGGTCTCTGATACGGTTGTTCGATCCGAGACTCGTGCTCCTGCTAGAGCATATGCTATCCAAGCACGAGAGGAGGCATCCTCCCCGACGTTATCATCGGTACTTTCACTCTCTTTGATACTAGTGTGATTGCATTGATTGACCCCGGCTCTACTCATTCATATGTATGTGAAACCTTAGCATCCAAGAAGACTCTCACCGTTGAGTCTATCGAGTTCGTAATTCGGTGTCAAATCCCTTGGGTCGTTACGTCTTGGTCGACAAAGTGTGTAAGAAATGCCCCTAGTAATTCGAGGTTCTGCTTTTTGGCGGACTTGATGCTTTTGCCGCTCGATGAATTTGATGTTATTCTTGGGTTGGATTGGTTGACCGTGCATGATGCGGTTGTGAATTGCAAAAGCAAGACTATTGATTTGAGATGCGTAAATAACGAGATGATCCGAGTTGAGTCTACGGACTTGAACGGATTGCCAGCTGTAATATCATCAATGTTGGCCCAGAAATATGTAAGAAAAGGGTGCGAAGCATACCTTGCATATGTACTTGATGATAAAGAGTTAGAAATAAAACCCGAATCTGTGCCGGTGGTTTGTGAATACCGGATGTTTTTCCGAAGAATTACGGGTTTGCCACTGTTCGGAGATAGAGTTTGGTATTGAGCTTGTACCTGGGACCACAACGATTTTGATAGCTCCGTATCATATGGCACCAACGGAATTAAAGGATTTGAAAGCTCAGTTGCAAGGGTTGGTGGATAGAGGTTTTGCTCGCCCGAGTTTTTCACCTTGGGGTGCACCAGTGTTGTTTGTGAAAAAGAAGGACGGAACGATGAGGTTGTGCATCGACTATCGTCGACTAATAAAGTGACAATAAAGAACAAATATCCGTTATCGCAGATCGATGATTTGTTCGATCAATCAAGAGAGCTTGAGTGTTTTCAAAAATAGATTTGAGATCGGGCTATTATCGTTGTAATCCGAGATTCGGATATACCCAAAGCGCCTTGAGCGAGATATGGTCACTACGAGTTCTTAGTGATGCCGTTTGGGCTCACTAATGCCCCTGCGGTATTTATGGATTTGATGAATCGGATCTTCAGATCATATTTGGATCGGTTCGTAGTTGTGTTCATTGACGACATCTTGGTCTATTCAAGAGATGAGACCGAACATGCGGAGCACCTGAGATTAGTGTTGCAAATTTTACGGGATAAGCAGTTATATGCTAAGTTCAGCAAGTGTGAGTTACGTTAAGAGAGGTTAGCTTCTTGGGTCATGTGGTATCTCAGATCGGGTATTCGAGTCGAACCGAGCAAAATTTCAACCATACTTAATCGGAAACCTCCAAAAATATTATCGAGGTTCGAGCTTTTGGGACTTGCGGTTACTACCGACGGTTTGTAAAAGGATTCTCGATGATAGCCACACCCTTGACTTAAACCGCTTGGAAGGATGTCAAGTTTGAATGGACGGAAAAGTGTCGAAAAGTTTCGATCAATTGAAAACTCATTTAACGGAAGCTTGGTTTTAGTGCAGCCCGAATCTGGCAAAGAGTTTGTCATTTATAGTGACGCCTCCCTACTTGGGTTAGGTTGCGTATTAATGCAAGAAGGTCGAGTTGTGGCCTACGCGTCGCGACAATTAAAGCCACATGAGAAAAATTATCCGACCCATGATCTCGAATTGGCTGCCATCGTATTCGCCTTAAAGATATGGCGACATTTCTTATTTGGTGAGAAGTGCCATGTGTATTCGGATCACAAAAGTCTCAAATATTTGATGACTCAAAGAGACTTAAATCTGCGACAAAGACGTTGGCTCGAGTTGTTAAAAGATTATGAGCTTGTCATTGATTATCACCGGAAAGGCTAATGTGGTTGCGACGCCTTTAAGCCGAAATCACCGCTTGCTTTACGAGCAATGAATGTACACTTGTCTATTCTACCCGACAATGTCTTAGTAGCCGAATTAAAGGCCAAACCATTGTTGATTCATCAAATTCGTGAAGCTCAGAAAGTTGATGATGAGTTGGTTGCAAAACGGGCTGAGTGTGTTCCGAACAAGGAATCGGAGTTTCATATTGGTGATGACGA
This sequence comes from Gossypium arboreum, assembly GCF_025698485.1. Classification (NCBI taxonomy): domain Eukaryota; kingdom Viridiplantae; phylum Streptophyta; class Magnoliopsida; order Malvales; family Malvaceae; genus Gossypium; species Gossypium arboreum. The sequence continues at coordinate 25,594,432 of NC_069070.1, forward strand.
TTGTCCGAGGTTGAAGTCGTCTGTGTGTTCCAAAGAATTGAACTTATTTCAATGATTCTCGTATGAAGCCCATTGTAGCCGAATGGCAATCCACCCGGAGTACTGAAGATGTACAACGATTTGAAACGTCGATTTTGGTGGCATGGTATGAAACGAGACATCTCCGACTTTGTTTGAGATGTTTAATATGTCAACAAGTGAAAGTGGAACATCAAGTACCTTCGGATTACTTCAACCGATCATGATACCCGAGTGGAAATGGGATCGAGTCACAATGGACTTTGTGTCCGGACCGCCATTGTCGCAAGTAAGAAGGATGCGATTTGGGTTGTTGTTGATAGACCGACTAAGTCGGCTCACTTTATCCCGTGCGTCACGGATTTTCATTGGATAAACTAGACGAATTGTACGTTTCTCGATTGTGAGATTACACGGGTACCGATTTCTATTGTGTCGGATAGAGATCCGAGATTTACCTCGCGATTTTGGAAGAAATTTCAAGAAGCTTTGGGTACCAAGTTGCATTTCAGCACCGCCTTTCACCCCCAAACCGATGGTCAATCCGAGCGGATAATTCAGATACTTGAGGATATGTTGAGATGTTGCATCCTCGAGTTCAGTGGTTCATGGGAACGGTACTTACCTTTGATTGAATTCGCTTACAACAATAGTTTTCAATCAAGTATTAAGATGGCGCCTTACGAGGTCTTGTACGGGTGTAATTGCCGTACACCATTGTTTTGGACCGAGCTCGGTGAGAACAAAATTTTTGGAGTGGATTTGATTAAAGATGCTGAACAGAAAGTAAAAGTAATTCGTGAAAATCTGAAGATAGCCTCCGATCGTCAGAAGTCGTACGCGGATTTGAAACGAAAGGACATTGAGTATCAGGTGGGAGATAAAGTGTTTCTTAAAGTTTCGCCTTGGAAAAAGATACTTAGATTTGGCCGTAAGGGCAAGTTGAGCCTGAGATTCATTGGACCGTACGAAATCTCCGAACGAGTTGGCCCAGTTGCATATTGTTTGATTTTGCCCCCCGAACTCAAAAAGATTCATGACGTCTTTCATGTTTCAATGCTTCGACGCTATAGATCTGATCCATCGCACGTAATTAGTCCATCAGAGGTTAAAATTCAAGCCGATATGAGTTATGAAGAAGAACCGATTCGTATCCTAGCTCGTGAAGTGAAGGAGTTGCGAAACAAAAGCGTTCCGTTAGTAAAAGTGTTATGGCTCAAACACGGGATGGAAGAAGCTACTTGGGAACCCGAGAACTCTATGAAAGAGCGTTACCCAAACCTATTTACCGGTAAGATTTTCAGGACGAAAATTTCTTAAGTGGGGAGAGTTGTGTGACCTTAAAACGACCCTAGTCGGAATGTGGTTTCGGGACCACAAAACCGAGGCATAAAAATAATTTGATATTTATTTTGATGCCTATAATATGTGTTAACTCATGTGTGACATTTTGATGCTTTAATTTAGAGTTATAAATGTGAATTTCACTAGAAAGTACCTAGTAGAAAACTTTGAAAGTATGATGGGGAAATGTATGATGACTAATTAAAGCATGCATGCAAAACAATGGCCTTGCATGTCAAATACCTCCTTTTTACAAGTGATGGCCGGCCATGACAAGGGAGTATGGGCTAAACATGTCATGAAACATGTTTTCTTGGTGCATTAGGGGGAAATAATAAACAAATAAGCATGGGTAGTAAAGAAAGGAAAAAAAATGTGTGTGAGTGAACCCCCCCCCATTGCCGTACATGGAAGAAAAGAAAAGAAAAAAATTTTGCTCATCCATTTCGTTCTCTCTTGACCGAAAATACTAGAGGGGAAGGGAGGAATTTTGCTTCATGCTTGGGTTGGAAGAGGATTAGGAAGAGGTTTGGCTATATTTGCATCAAGATTAAGGTATGTTTGATGTTGTGCCATGAGATTCATGCATGTTTTTGGTTGCTAACTTGATGTTCTTATTAGCCCATGGTTCAAATCTTTGTTATATCATGGGGATGGTATTTGGCCAAGGTGGATTTTGAGTTAATGCCATTGCATGTTAAATATGAAGCTTGATGATGATACATGTGATGGTGGATTGAGGACTCTTAGATTTTCTTTGAGCATTTTTGAATGATATACTAAGTTCTTTGTGTAATCATGACCAAAATTATGGTGTGTGATGTATTCGGCCATGGTACATCCTCAAGTGTGATTTATGCTCTTTGCATGGAGAGTAAGATTTGTGTTTCGAAATCATGTTCATGTTTAGTTACAATCAACTTGAGATTCAGCTCTAGCATACATATATGTATATATGTTTGAGCATGATGTATTGGCATGACATATATACTATCTTAAGGTATATACTTACTTATGATGATGTTTCGGTTATGAAGGAAATGATAGATGTGTATTGAGTTACAATATGGAAAGGTATTAGTTAGTAAAATGTATGCTGTTTTTGTGTGGTAATAAGTGCATAAATGGCCTCAACATGGACATGCATATTCGGCCACATGAGGGGAAATTGGTGTGCATGTATTAGGTTAGAGGCAACCATATTGAAGCCTTATCTTGGCTTAGATTGTTGGTGAATGGGTAATAAGTGAGGATGGTTGCGAATATACAAACATACATATGCATGTGTAATTGAATTATGAATGTTTAGCAAGATGGTTAAACTAGTTGATTTATTGATTAAGCTCAAGGAGTTAAAGAAGGAGAATCAAGCAAGGGAAAGACGAAGGTCATCGAGTAGCCGACTTGGACTATTTTACCCAACACAAGGTAAGTCATTAAGCATATATTTGATATTGCTTAAATGAGTGTAATATCTATGCAATTGTGTTTAATGAGATGAAATATATACAAATGCATGTGTATGAAAAGATGATATTGTTGAGCGTAAAAGAGATAGTGAAATGTGTAGGAAGTTTGCTTCGGCACTAAGTGTGCGAGAAATAGATGTGTACGGTGATGAGATTGGCACTGAGTGTGCGAGCTTGTAATGTATGGCACTAAGTGTGCGAGTTTGGACTATATGGCACTATGTGTGTGGGCTTGAATCACATGGCACTAAGTGTGCGTGATTGAGTATTAAGCACTATGTGTGCGAACTCTACACATTTCTCCGATTGAACATTTATATGGAGGCGTGACTTTATCGAGATCAGTATGGACAGCGGAAAGAGTAAGTACCTTGAGTTATGGCTAATAGATGCTATGTTCATGCTCGGGGTGGAGTTGGTAAGATTTAAATCTATGTGATGATTTCAATTGCATTCCCGTAAATAAGGTATCATGGAATAGATGAAAGTTCATTTGATTGCATGATTGTTGCGGAAATGAAATGATGTATGGAAATTGCCTCAAATATCCTATTGAACAGTATATGAAATGTAAATGTATGACTTGGTATGAGATTGATCCGAAAGATCTAAGAAACTATGGTATAGTTCGGTATGGCTGGAACACTTGGCCTTGTATCATTATTTCATTTTATGATAATTTTATTAATGGATGGTTGTGGAATGCTTATGACTTACTGAGTTATAAACTCACTCGGTGTTTTCTTGTCACCCATTTTAGGTTTCTTGGACTCGTCTCCTTTTGGGTGTTCAGAATCACAACGAAGTCATCACACCGCGAGCAATTTTGGTATTGTCTTCTTAGTCGACTTAGGAGAACATTTGGCATGTATGGGCTATTTTGTTTTGTTAAATTTTGGGGTTGTAAACTTTAAGCCATGTGAAAATGGCCTATGTGGTCGTTTGAGTGGGATGCTAGAATCTATAGCCACGAGTCTTAGAAACCTTAATTTTGATAAGGTGGCCATAATTTGTGTCATGTATGATGGATGATTAGTAAGGCTAAGGAAGGATTCATGAAATTGGCATAGTCTACTGCAGTAACTGTTGCGGACAGCAGCGGTGATATGAGATCGAAAAATCACTAAAAATTGTAGAAGTGGAATTAATTGCTAAAAAAATTACGTACTCGAAGCTTGATGGGTCTATTTTCATATGGACAAAACGAAACGACCATATGAGCTGTATTTTAAGAGATATTCAAGATCTCGTGAGACAGGGCCAGAACGGTTTCTGGATTCCCTGTTCCATTTTTTAAAATCCATTATAAATTAACCAGAGATATTTAGGAGTCATACCATATATGTATAAATTCCTCTTTGAGTCTAGTTTCTATAGAAACAAACGGCATCAGTATTGAATCCCTACACAGGGAGTTATTCCAGTTGTAACGCACGAAGGTCAGTGTAGTCGACCCCTGTAACATGGGATACTTTAACTAATAAACGGTACTAATTGGCTGGACCAAAAATTCTAGAAAAATATATGTAGATGAACATATGAGTCTAGTTTCAGGGAAAAATTACGAAACTGATTTTCGAGTTGTAAAACTCAAGTTATGATTTTTGAAGCGACTAAGACACAGATTGGCAGCTTGTCTGGAAAATTCTCAATAAGTGGTTCGAAGTCTGTTAACACCTCGTGTTCGACTCCGGCGACGGTCTCGGGTTCGGGGTGTTACAATAGACACATGGGCGTGTCTGGTGGCTGTATGAGCCACATAGCCTTGGCATATAGGTGTGTGTGGCCATTTCGAAGGGTACACGAGCTAGACACACTAGCATGTGGTTAGCCGTGTGACCCAAGTCAGTTTGGACCACGGCCAAGACACACGGGCATTTCTCCAGCCGTGTGGTAGAAGTCAGTATGTATGTCATATTTTTACACTGCCTATGACACAAGCGTGTTTGATAACCGTGTGATTCACATGACCTGTTCACACAGGTGTGTGACCTGTGATTGCAAAATTGGCCCCGAACCACTCTTATACATGTTTTAAGGTTTCATATTACCTTGTAAGGGATAAATGTGAATATCTGTGAATAGTTTACGATAATGATTGCATAAATGTATGTGATTGATGTGTAATATCTGGTAATGCCTTGTAACCCTATTCTGGTGATTGATACAGGTTAGGGGTGTTACAGCTTGCAACTTTGAACCTCCATCCTTTATAAAATCCACAGCAACAATTTTGGAAACTATCGTGAATCATAACCCTCTCGCATCTGATTCCCTAATCCATTCAAAACCCAACGAGAAAGACTATCAAAGTCAACCTCGTGCCAAGGCCACTCTCACGTTGCATTGCATAGTGGTTCGAGATTTTCTAGTAGCTTATTCTTCTCTCGCCTAAATGAACTAGATCTATCGTGAACCAATTCTCATAGACCTTAAGGGAGCTTCTTTTCCTTATCTCTCATAACTACTTAATCCATTTGCATCCATTTTTCTTTACATTGTGGACAATGTATAGTCTGGGTGTAGGGGAGAGTCTTTGATTGTACATTTAGGAATAGGATTTGGTTTTATTTTTATTTGCATCTAATATGCTTCAAGTTCTTTCTTTGTTGACCTCAAGTTTTGAAAACAAAAGGTTTGCTTTGGTTTTTGCTTAGTTGATGGTATCTATCCTTTAAGTCAAGTTGAGAAAAATGATAGGATTCAAGTTTGGAAATGGTCGAGTTTTTGCTACTAATCGGTGAATAATTTCTTTGTTGATTAATTGAATGCGAAGTCACGTAAGATTTGGCAAAAAATTAAACCCTTTCTGTGAGTTATTTGAGCCAATAAGCATGCATCATTATATGCTTCATTTCTTTTTCCATTGAGTGATTATCAAACATAATTAGATGTTTCTAGAACTTGCATTGTTATTCATATTGAGATCACATCTTGGAATCTAGAATGTATTGAAATGACAAGGGTATTTAGGAATAACCATTTTGAGCCTAAAAAGCCAACCTTGGTGTTGACCAATAGAAGACAATTTGAGCTTTAGTCTTTCTTTGAAAATTAGCCGCATTATAAGCCAATTTGACCATTTTTTGTTGATTTCCTATGTTTGTACCCAGATCAAAGGATTTACATTGATCTCCTAACTTGAAATGCATTACACTCAAGCAAACTTCATCAAAATAAAAAAAATAAAAAGAGAAGAAGACAAAAAAAGAAAAGAATGACAGAATGAATAGTAATTGCTATGAATATCCTGAGATCCTTATCTACTTTCACACACTCACATAAAAAAAAAGAACAAAAACAAAAAATATATATCATGGTGATATTATTGGGTTAATTAGTTGTCTCTCCCATTGTATACTTCCTTATAGCTTGAGTATAAAACTTCAAGTCTTAAGTAAAGATTATATGTATTTCATTAATTAGTAAGCCTAAAAATTCTCTTCTTTTCATACATTCACCCAAGCATCGTTACAACCTAACAAAGACCCTTTGATCTTTGCATCTGATTCTAACTCTGGTGGTGGAGATGTGACATATTTGCAAGTCTATGGTAAACATTTTTTATGTTATGACTCGAGGGTTGACAATACCATAAACACTTTTGAGTGTGAATGAGGGAATCCATGGTGAGTGTGTTAAATCTTACTTCGATTTGATTTCGAAAAATTGATGAGATGATTGTTCAGTTGTGTTAGTTTGTAAGGACATCTTCTATGAATGACTTGTTTCTTATTTTATATTTTTTTTACTTAACTATTAGGATTTAAGACTTTGAACCATTGCATGCTTGAGGATAGACATTGTTTAAGTGTGGGGGAATTTGTTAAAGTGTAATTTTGCATATACTTTTAGAAGTTTCCCATGTATTTTGATGACCTAATATGCTTGTAAACTCATCTTTTGGTTGAATTTTGTATTTTGTAGGATAAAAAAAAGAGTTGGAATCACTTGGAAGCCATACGGAGGTTTTTATGGATAAAATAAAATTTGAGAATTTTGTGGGATAAAAGATGTGCAAAAAAAGTCAGAGAATAAAGCATACCCACAACTTATGCTTAGAGAAAAGTTGTATGAATTTTTGTGGACTAAGAAGATGGATAGAAAAAGTCATAGAATAGGGCGTGCCCACGGCTTATGCTCGGAGAAACAAAGCTACATGATTTTTCTACAGCTTTCAACAAACCTTTATCTTTTTGGAAGAATTATTCAAATCCCTATTTTCAGGGATTGATTAAGAATTTATGAGATATTTTAAATTTTAAACTTTATTTTGGACTCTTATCTAAGAGATCCTGGAAGGTATTTAAAGAGGCTTTGGGACATAAAACAAGATGTACAAGACTTTATATTTTTTTCTGTTATTCTATTTCTTTTCATGGATTGTTAACTTCTTCATTCTAGTCAAGGGTTTTATGAAGCATTTTGATTCATTGAATTGTGAGATTATTGTTCTTTGTGTTTTTTAGATTTTTGAATATTTTTACATCTTCTTTTCTTCATATTATTATTGATTTGTGAATTTCATGAACTGGCCACTCTTCAAATTTTCAAATTCATAATTGTGGGAAGGTTTTAATCAGTGTGATGAGTAACTTCGGTTATGAAGGTGTAGAATCTAGTTTAAATCATATGGTCATTGGTATGTTAAATCCTAAGAGCGTCTACGTGGGACTGTTATCAACAAAAGAATTAATCATTCAAGCGTCTCTTTGATTACCGAGAATCTAAGGAATGATTAGGCTATTGGAACGTCTTGAGTAGCTATAACCAAATTATTGAAGGAATTTAGAAAATCATTTGCAAAATCAATGATCAATTCATGAATTAAAAAAACTACGATTTTCCTTGGATGGATATTTATGAAACCTTGAATTTTCCTAAATCTTACTGTTTTTACTACATTATTTGCTATTAATTTTTTTTTTGTTTTAACTTTAACCTCCCTGAACTTTATTTTCTCATTTTTTTAAGGAATTCGTCTAATTCCACTTCTTGTGAATTCGACCTTGCTAACCAGCCTACAAGAGTTTGTTTTTGTTTCTTTTCGAGCATGATTTATTTTTGGAGGTCTCGAGAGCCTACCAAATTTTTTAATGTGCCAACAAATAAAACTATATATCTTATGATTTGCTTTAAATTAGTATTTTTCATGAAAAGGTATTCCACATATTACTTTTTGCCATCCTAATATAAGCATTCTACTTTTCGATTTACTTCTACAAACAATAAATGCATATCATTTATCGCTTATGTTTTAGGCTTACCTTTGCACATAGGATGATGCATGGAACATAAAATAAACTTTCCACTTTTGAATTTACTTCTACAGAAAATAAATACATATCCTTTACCACATATGTTTCAAGCTTACCTGTGCACATAGGAAAAAAAACCATCTCAGACAAAGTTTCTCTTAATAAGTTCAACATTTTTAAGGAAACAATCAATGTGAACTTTCCACAAGAGGAAGATGAGTTTAAAGATAATTTGGGTTTCCAGATAACCTTGAATGATCTACTAATGTATGCTTGTATACCTCCCCTATTATGTTAATCTTTAACTTGATCAGGTGATTTAGAACTTTTTATTTCCATTCTCAAATCATGTTGAAGCTTATGGCTTTGTGGGTGGAATATGAATATGTTGGAAAGCTTCAATATCTATGGAAATTGTGTATAATCATAAAAAAACTATTGATTCTTTGATTTGGAAAAGAATACTGTAATGGAGGGAGATACGCAAATTAGGTCTACATACTCAAATTTGGAATAGTGATAAGGTGGTAAAATAAGGAAATTCGTTACTATTCCAAATAATACCTATCTCGAAACAAAAGAATAGGAGGATTGTTGATCTTATACATCCAAGTTGCCAAGTATGGAGATCATCATTTATACAAGAACACTTAAGAGATAATTGGTCGAATAAGTTAAAATCTCGCAACTTTTCAATCTTTGATGGGGCAGATAGATTTGTATAGAAATACAATTCTCATTGATCTTTCTCTATGAAGAGTTCTTATGAGCTTATTTGGACACAAAATGCATAGTGTGTGACAGCCTTAAAACGACCCTAGTCGGAATGTGGTTTCGGGACCACAAAACCGAGGCATAAAAATAATTTGATATTTATTTTGATGCCTATAATATGTGTTAACTCATGTGTGACATTTTTGATGCTTTAATTTAGAGTTATAAATGTGAATTTCACTAGAAAGGACCTAGTAGAAAACTTTGAAAGTATGATGGGGGAATGTGTGATGACTAATTAAAGCATGCATGCAAAACAATGGCCTTGCATGTCAAATACCCTCTTTTACAAGTGATGGCCGGCCATGACAAAGAAATATGGGCAAAACATGTCATAGACATGTTTTGTTGGTGAATCATGGGTGAAAAAACAAATTAATGAGCATGGGTAATAAAGAAATGGAAAAAGAAAAAATGGTCTCATGCATGCCCCATTGTTAGTGTATTGAGGAAGAGAAAAGAAAAAAAAATTGTTCATCCATTTTTCATTCTCTCTTGACCGAAAATACTAGAGGGGAAGGGAGGAATTTTGCTTCATGCTTGGTTTGGAAGAGGTTTGGCTATACTTGCATCAAGATTAAGGTATGTTTGAGGTTGTGCCATGAGATTCATGCATGTTTTTAGTTGCTAGCTTGATGTTTTTATTAGCCCATGGTTAAAATCTTTGCTATGTCATGGAATGATATTCGGCCAAAGTGGATGTGGTGTTAATGCCATTGCATGCTAAATATCAAGCTTGATAATGATACATGTGATGGGGGATTGAGGACTCTTAGATTTTCTTTTAGCATTTTGAATGAGATACTAAGTTCTTTGTTTAACCATGACCAAATTGAAACGGTATGGTGTGGTGGTGTATTCGGCCATGGTATATCCATAAGTATGATTCATGCATGTTGCATGGTAAGTAAGATTTGAGCTTTGGATATGTGTTTATATTTGGATATAAGCAACTTGAGATTCAGCCCTTGCACCTACATGAATATATGTTTGCACATGATGTATTGGTATGACATATATACTATTTCAAGGTGTATATTTGCTTGTGATGATGTTTGGTTATGAAGTAAATGAGAGATGTGTATTGAGCTACGATATATAATCGTTAGTTAGTAAAATGTATGCTGTTTTGTGTGGTATTAAGTGTATAATTGGCCTCAACATGGACAAGCATATTCGCCACATGAGGGAAATTGGTGTGCATGCATTCGGTTAGAGGCAAACATATTGATGCCTATTCTTGGCTTAGAAAATTCGCTAAGAGGAATATTAACTAATGTGTTGAGTTCGATTCATGATTTCGTACACATGCGACTTTGATGCCTAATGAGTATATATATTGGCTAAGTACCTTGCATTCCTCTTCGATGCTCAAATGATTAAATCGATTTATTTGTTAAATTAAGCTCAAGAGCAAAGGGGAACTAGATCCGACAAAGGGAAGGAAAAAGTGGTCGAATAGCCATTGAAATCGTTCGACGACATCCTAGGTAAGTTCTCGAGTAATGGAACTTAGATTATGATTTGATTAGATCATGCTCTTTGTGTGTGGCTATTGAGCCGAAATTGCAAATGTGATAAGTGACTTGTGTTTGAATTTTGCTAATGAGACTGAAATACGAATGTGTCATGATTTATTGATAATTGTGCTTGGCTATTTGAATGATGTCCGGGCTAAGTCCCGAAGGCTTTGTGTTAAGTGACCATATCCGGACTAAGATCCGAAGGCGTTCGTGCAAGTTAATAAATCCGGGTTAAGCCCGAAGGCATTTGTGCGAGTTACTAAACCCGGGTTAAGTCCCGAAGGCATTCGTGCGAGTTACTATAACCGGGGTTTGTCCCGAAGGCCTTTGAGCGAGTCTTTATATCCGGTTAAATTCCGAAGGTACGTGATTCGAGAACGAGCGTTCTTGCTGTAAAAATTTTAGTTAATACGCTTGAAAAATTCCAGCAATGAGGTATGTTCGTATGTGCTTGAAATTAGTTGATTCCCTTCGAATGATATTCGCTCGATCGAGTAATGAGCTTCCGGTATTTGGCTAAGATGATCCCTTATGTATGAATATAGGGTTGGAATGTGAAATAAGTATGACATTGAGAATTTGTGCATACGAAATTACCGTTAGCTATATGATTGCTATGCTTTTGTTGTCTTGGAATTTCTTGCTCAAACCTACTAAGCATAAATTGCTTACTCCGTTTTCTCTGTTTCTTTGTTTATAGATTTTGGCTAGTCACTATCGACTCGGGATTTTGGAAGTGAAGTCTCCCACACTATCAAAGCCCCATTTTGGTACAATTTTGGTTGAACTTTGAAATGGCATGTATAGGACTACCCTTTTGTTAAAGGTCATGTACCTTTCGGTTTTGTGTAAACTTGGATAGCCATGCGAAAATGGCTTATATATCGTTTTAGCATAGTACCATAATCGTTTGTATGTTGATCATTATGAGGTATGGAATTGTTTTGAAACGATTAGCCATTGGAATGGTTAATCATGATCACACTTTGTGCTATGTATGCAAAAGGGCCAATTGAATTATGGAAATCATGAAATAGGTAAAGCCTACCTTAAAGGCGAATCTTGACAGCAGCATTGATGTGGATGTGAAAAATCACTAAAAATAGTAGGAATGGTATTAAATAGTGAATAAATTATGTAAATGAACTTTGATGAATCTACTTTCATATGGAAGAAACGAAGCGGTCATATGAGTTATATGTTAAGAGATATTAAAGTTCTCGTGAAGCGAGGGCAGAACGGTTTCGGATCCCCTGTTCGACTTTGGAAATTCATTGTAAATTAACCAGAGATAATTAGGAGTCATTCCATATATGTATAGATTCCTCTCTGAGTCTAGTTTCTATAGAAAGAAACGGCATCAGTATTAAAGCCCTGTAGAAGGTCAGTGTAGTCGAACCCTGGAATAGGGGAGACTTTAACTAATAAACTGTACTAATTGGCTCGACCAAAAATTCTAGAAAAAAATCTTAGATGGACATATGAGTCTAGTTTCAGGGAAAAATTACGAAACAAAATTTTGAGCTTTGAAACTCAAGATATGATTTTTAAGGCGACAGTGACGCAGTGACCAGCTAGTCTGGAAATTTCTAAATGGACTCTGAAAATAGTTAAGTCTGTGTGCACCTTGTATCCGATTCCGGTAACGGACTCGGGTACGGGGTGTTACATAGTGTAACAATTCCTTCCTATGGTCTTTCAATTGGAAATCCTTTTATAGAAATGAATTTCCTTTTAAGATAATATTTTTCCTTTGGAAACTATCCAACTAACTTTTTCCTTTTAAAGTTGAGCTTCAGTCAAGAGGTATGTCAATTGATGGCACTTGTCTAATTTGTAGATTACATACTAAATTTGTGGATCATTTTTTTTACTTGCACCTTTTCTTGAGTTAAGGGTTTAAATTGGTAATAGTCTTTGCGATCTATTTGATTTTGACTAAAAGAAATCGAACTCGATTCAGTAATTATCAACCCGAGCTAGAGCTCCATCAACTTAAGCCATCGATCGAGCCATATTTGAGTTTAGTCATACTTGACTCAAACGACTGGTGAACCTTATCGTACTTTTCATATTTTTATATTATTAACTTGTGATATTAATCCTAATATATATTAACCCTAAGCTTAATCTAACACACCTAACTCGTATTCATCGCCGGAATAGGATTACAGAGCATTACCGTAAAAATGTAACCTAAAAATATTCACTTCCAAACATTACGATAAACATAGCATAATCCATTCATATACATGCATATTATCCCTTAATCAAGCCCTCGAGGCCTTGAAAACACTTTAGAAATGATTCGGGACTAAATCAAAAACAATTGGAACATTAAGGAAAAAGTTAGAAAATTCAAAACTGTAGGGGTCACACAGCCGCAGGACTCACATGGCTGAGACACATGCTCATGTCTCAGGTTGTGTAATAATCAAAATAGGGACACATGACCATGTCCCATCCCATGTAACTCTCTGAGTTGGGTCACACAGCCAAGCCACACGCTTTTGTGCTAGGCCGTGTAACACTCGAAATGGCCTCACACTCTCGTGTGCCAGGCCTATGCTAGGTTGTGTAACTATCTGAGTTGCAACCTTTAAAACTGACAGGGGACACATTTCTGTGTCACATGGCTGTGTGTCACACACGACTGAGACACACACTGTTGTCTTAGGCTGCGCGGACAAGAAATTAGCCTAAATAAAGCCATTTCTTTCACCCATTCAAAGCATGCACCTACAAGGCATTTGTATCTTTAACCAAGGCATCAAAACATACCAAAACATGCATAGTAAGACCAACTCAATATCTCATTTATCCATCCAACCAAGATGACATATAGGCACCCCAATCACAATTAAGCACATATACCTAAACTTACACATTTGGCCATAACTCATCCATACATATCTATCACTACAGAAAATTAAGCATTTAGTAGCATTTTAAGTGGCATTTGGAATAAAAACGCTGCTAAATTTATACATTAGTGGAGCTAAAAGGAAAACGCCGCAAAAGGTTCAAGCTATAGCGGTGTTTTTGTACTAAAATTTTTCAAAACGGCGGTGTTCAACTACATGGAAAAAAATTTAGTGGCGTTTTGCCTTATAACGCCGCAAACATGTTATGTTAGTGGCATTTGTCGTAAACGCCGCAAATTTGCAATACCTATTCGACTTAAACGGCGTCGTTTCATTCCATAGCATTAAAATTTTAGTGGCTTTTTTGAGAAAACACTGCAAAATTGCAATCCACATTTGCATTAAATGTCGACGTTCACAAGAGAGAATTAAACTTTTAGTAGCATTTAAGAATAAAACGCTGCAACTTTGTTACATTAGTGGCGCTTTACGCAAGCGCCGTAAAATTTGAATAACAAATCGACTAAAACGGCGTCGTTTCCCTATAGAAGAATAAAATTTTAGTGGCGGTTTTCATAAATGCTGCAAAATTGTGATACCAATTTGCCTTAAACGATAATGTTTCAGAACAGGAAATTAATTTTTTACTAGCGTTTTGGAACAAAACACCGTAAAAGTGATACTCTAGTGGCGTTTTTCATAAATGCCGCAAAGTTGAAATACCAAAAAATGGCGTTTCACTACAGAGCATAAATTTTTTAGTGGCACTTTTGCATAAAACACTGAAAATATGAAATAAAAATTTCACTTAAACACCGTAGTTTCGTTCCAGAGCAATAAATTTTTAGTGGCATTTTTGACAACAAATGTCGCAAATGTTATACATTAGTGGCATTTTCTATAAACGCTACAAAATTAGTTGCCTAGAAGATGTTGTTTGTCTACAGAGAATTAAGTTTTAGTGGCTTTTTTACTGCAAACGCCACTGAGCTTATGCATTAGTGGCATTTTTCATAAACGCCACAAAATTGCAATACCAATTTGACTTAAACGCCGTCATTTTTTTAGCCATCCTTTAATTTTTTCCCAAATTAGATTTCCTTGAAATTTTTCACAAAACCCTTTATTTATTCCCCAAATCCTTTAGTTTTTGATAAAAAAACACCGTAATAAATATGTTATTTTAGGGTTTAGGATTTAAGACTTGGAGTTAATGGTTTACAATTTAGGGGTTCGTGTTTAATTAGTATTTTTAGGGTATATGGTTTAAAAATCAAGGTTTGTTATATAGATTTTATGGTTTTAGTGTTTAGGATTTAGGGTTTAAAGTTTAGGATTAGTGGTTGGAGTTTAGGGTTTAGAGTTTAAGGTATAGGGTTAATGATTCATGGTTTATATTTTAGGGTTGAGGATTTTGGAGTGTTACTAAAAACGACAAGAAATCATTTTATTTTAGGGTTTAGGTTTAGGGTACACGATTATTTTCTTAATTACTTTTGTATATTGTAATATATATTATTAAATTAATATCTAAAGCATAATAAAGTAAAAAGGAGAGAGAAATTCATTATTTCCCCAAAAATCCACCTCTTGGTAATTTAAAATTATAAAATTTTAAAAATTAAATATATTGTTTGAAACAAAACAAACGTCATTTAAAGGAATTGAATAAATAATTAAACTATAAATAATAGTTGTATCAAAGGCATTAGCGGCGTTTATGATACAAACGCTATAAAAGATAAGAAATAGCGGTGTTTTTTTATGAAAAATGCCAGAAAAATTCATTTCACTAAACCAAAATGGTGCCATTTTGGGTGGCCTTTTTAGTCTCATTAGCAGCGCTGTAACACCCCGAACCCGAGACCATCGCCGGTGTCGGACACGAGGGGTTAGCAAGCCAAGTTCACTTGTTTTGCCCATCCATTGGACATTTCCAGTCAGGCTGGAAAAACTGCGTCACTGTCGCCTTAAAAATCATATCTCGAGTTTCAAAACTCGGAAACTGGTTTCGTAAATTTTCCCTGAATTTAGACTCATATATCCATCCATGGATTTATTTCTAGAATTTTTGGTCTGGCCAATTGGTACAGTTTATTAGTTAAAGTCACCCATGTTACAGGGATCGACTGCTCTGACCTTCGCGCGGTATAACTTGAATATCTCTCTGTACAGGGCTTTAATGCTGGTGACGTTTATTTCTAATGAAACTAGACTCAAAATGGAATCTGTACATATAAGGTATGTCTCCTAATTATTTCTGGATAATTTATAGTAAATTTTTAAAGTTGCGACAGGGAACCCAGAAACCGTTCTGGCCCTGTCTCACAATAGCTTTAATATCTCTTAACATGTAACTCCTATGACCATTTCGTTTCTTCCATATGAAAATAGACTCATCAATGTTCATTTACATAGCTGATTCACTATTTAATACCATTCCTACAAATTTTGTGATTTTTCACATTCACGTTACTGCAGCTGGCAGCATCTGTTTTAAGGTAGGTCTTACCTATTTTGTAGTCTCCATGAACCAACTAGTCTTGCCTTACATAGGTCCACATATGATCATTTTAACCATGCCAATGGCTGATCATGTGACCAACATTCCCATTTCCAATTCATAGTCACATCATGACACCATATATATATATACAAACCGCAAATAGTTTAAGTTGATACTTCACTATTACGAGCCATTTTCGCATGGCCGTACACATATACATCATAACATATTTAAACCAACAAGGGTAGTCCTATACATGCCATTTCAAGTTCAACCAAGAATTTATACCAAAATGGGGGCTTGATAGTGTGGATGACTTGACTTCAACGATCCCGAATCCGATTGCTATCGGCGAAATCTAGAAAAGCGAGAGCCAAAGCAATGAGTAAGCATTTTTATGCTTAGTAAGTCTCAAGGAATATAATCAACTCTAATTACAGCAATACATTCACATAGTTAAATGCATCATTTCATTAATGCACATTCACATAATCATACTTACTTCACCATCCCAACTCTTATGTTCATACACAAATAAAGGCTTCATTAAGGCCGATAACTCGTTCCATCATAGGAGCGGATATTCACACGCTCTTACTCCTAGCGCGCAAAGCACACACCACACTTACCTTGTCATTGGGAAATTTCACAAGTGCATTAGCTGAAATTTTCCAGCAAGCTTATAATTTTCAAATCACATACCTTTGAGTTTAACCGGATGTCGCTACTCGATCAATCGCCTTGGGACATAGCCGGTTATGGTAACCCGCACCAAGGCCTACGGGACTTAACCCGGATATCACGATTTGCACAAATGCCTTGGTCTTAGCCGGATAGAATGACTTCATACGAATGCCTTGGTCTTAGCCGGATGTAGCCACTAGCACAATTGCCTTGGTCTTAACCGGTTATAATTTCCAGCATAATTGTCTTGGGCTTAGCCGAATATCAATCAATTTCTCATGCACACATACATCAATAATCATTGGACATACATATTTATTTTCGTTACTAAGGCTCAAACACAATTATAATCACTAACATAATCGCCTTCGGGACTTAGCCGGGTATCATTCGAATACTCATACACACATAAATCAATAATCAATACATCCATATTTCATTCCACATAATTCAAGTAAGGTCACTTCTTGAGGACTTACCTCGGATGTTGTCGAGCGGCTTTTACGGCTATTCGATCACTTTTTCCTTCCCTTGTCCAATTGTGGCCCTCTTAGCTCTTGAGCTAATTCAAACAAATTCAATTTATCAAAACCTCATTGTGCTAGCTTATGGCGAATATGACAAGGAATTTAAATGGTCATATGGCCACCCTTTAGCTTGAATACACAATGGTCATGCACATTTTATACTACATCAAGCAATTCAATACAATTTATTCAAGCATCAAGGAAAAGCTAAGGCCTTCAATAGGCTACCCAAGGCCGAATATACTTGTCCATGTTGAGGCCAATTATGCATAATACCACACAAAAACAGCATGTATTTTACTAGTTAATGCTTTGCATATTGTAGCTCAAAACTTACAATATAGCATCAAGCACTCATATGTGTGCTAGGCAGAATGTGCTTACAATTTCACAATTATTCTTCAACATCTTCTTCTTTAAACAAACTTATTCATCACTTCCTTCATAACGAAAACATCATGTGCAAACATATATATACATATATGAGCATGGCGAATTTCAAGGTGTCCATAGCCATCCAAAACACAAATTTTAACTAACATGCAAGAAGCATGAACCATGCTCATGAATGCATCATGGCGAATATGACAATCATGCTCCTTTTCAACTTCAATCATGATAAAACAAAAGAAAGCTCAAAATCTTACTCAAGAGTAGACAATCCATCATTGCATGCATCATCATCAAGCTTCACACTTAGCATGCAATGGCTTTATCACCATAACAACTTTGGCCAAATACCATTTCCATGGCTTAACAAAGATTTGAGCCATGGCTAACATGCACATCAAGTTAGCAACCAAAACATGCATGAAACTCCCAACACAACCTCATACATACCTTAATCTTGATGCAATTTAGCCAAATCTCCTTCTAGATCTCTTCTAAACCAAGCATGAAGCAAAAATCCTCCCCTTTTCCTTAGTATTTTCGGCCAAGAAGTGAAAATGGATGAACAAAAATTTCTCCTCTCTTTTCCTCTACTCACGGCAACAAGGGCATCCAAGCTCATCTTTCTCTTTTTTTTCATTTTTTATGCTTATTTTTATTATAATACTTCCTACATAACTCACTAGCCAAACATGTTGGAAACATGTTTTCCTTGCCCATCATACCCACCTTGGCGGCCATTATAGTCAAATTTGGGAATTTGACATGCAAGGACAACATTTCTAGTGTGCATCAATAGGCCACTTCAACATTTGCCTATCTCATTTCTAAGTTTTCTCACACAAGTCCTTTCTAGTGAAATTCACCTTTATAACACTAAATCAATCATCATAAAATGTCATACATGAGCACACACATATTATAGGTATCAAAATAAATTTTTAATTATTTTTATGCCTCGGTTTTGTGGTCTCGAAACCACATTCCGACTAGGGTCAATTTTGGGCTGTCACATGATATTTTACGGTTCATTTATTTAAACCGTGTTTCATTGGATATGAGGAAAAGAAAAAAGGACATAATTGCTTAATAAAGTCATTATGAGAACATGCATGAAACTCCTAACACAACCTCATACATACCTTAATCTTGATGCAAACTTAGCCAAATCTCCTTCTAGATCTCTTCCAAACCAAGCATGAAGCAAAAATCCTCCTTCTTCCTTAGTTTTGGCTCAAAGAAAGGATGAACAAAATTTTTTCTTTCCTTCTCTACAACTCACGGCAATGGGGGATTACCACACTCACACACATTTTTTTCATTTTTTATCACCCATACACCTTTGTTTATTATTTCACCCTAATGCACCAACAAAACATGTTTCATGACATGTTTAGCCCATCCTCCTTGTCATGGCGGCCACCACCTATAAAAGGGGAATTTGACATGCAAGTCCATTATTTTGCATGCATGCTTTAATTAGTCATCTCACATTTCCCTATCATACTTTCAAAGTTCATTACTAAGTCCTTTCTTGTGGAATTCACCCTTATAACACTAAATCAATCATCATAAAATGTCATACATGAGCACACACATATTATAGGCATCAAAATAAATTTTTAATTATTTTTATGCCTCAGTTTTGTGGTCCCGAGACCACCTTCCGACTAGGGTCAATTTTGGGCTGTCACAAGCGCTATGTTAAAAACGCCGCAAAAGATCGACCTTTAGCGGCGCTATGTTAGAAACACCATGAACCTTCATTTTTAAGTAAAAAGGAAACTACGTCGTTTTGCTCTCCTCTAATACCCGAAACCCCATCTTTTTACCCCTAAATTATTTCCCCAATCTTTCAAATTTCTCCAAAACCCTAAATTTCCCCCAAACCAAAATCGACACCCATTTGCTGTAGCGCTTCAGACTCGAGCATCTGCATAGCAGTCGAGTGTCCCTTCTACTACATCGCCATCCTCTACCGCAACCGAACGATAAGTTTTTTCGTTATACACTCCTCTGCTGCATCACTGACATTATAGGAGTCGGGCTTCAGTTTGGGGTTGGGTCGGGTGGCTTTGGTTTAGGTTTTGAAGGTTTGGAAGTAGGGGAAAATGAAGGTTGTAAGTGGTCTTGGAAATAGAGTGGGAGAAGAAGTAAGAGAAGGAGTGTTTGGGAGGGTTTGAGAGTGGACGTAAAAGAAGCTTTAGCATTGTTGTGGAAGAAGGAAAATTGGTGGGTAATGCTAGACCTAGAAATGGAAAACAGAACTTGAAAGAGGAAGAGGGTGATTTTTAGAAGTAATAAATCAAAGAAAGATTTTTAGTTTAAACTGTTTACATTTTTAGCCAAAAAATGTGAGTAATATATTTTCTCCACGGTTTGATTGTTAGTAGAAAAACAGATTAGTAGCTGTTTATTGCTTCTTTTCCAAAAATTCATTGTTGTGCATTGGCTTAATTTATTTTTTAGCCTTAATTCGGTAATAGTTTTTATGGATTGTAATATATATTTTTTCCAGATTAATTCATTAAGGTTCAAAGTGAAAAAAATTGAGGCGTTCAGCTCAAAATAGAGAAGCTGCAAAGAAAAGACGTCTTAGAAAGAAGGTAATGTAAAAAAGACATATATACACTGAAAAAACACATTCATTTGCTTGTTTTCTTACTTACCTGTCCATAACATATAAACTGATGCATATATATATGTGTGTGTGTTTAAACAAGCATGTGTTCAACAACTAGAGTTGAGTAGAATAAAGCTAACTCAAGTTGAACAAGAACAAGAAAATAGTGACTCACAATCAGCTTTAATAAATCAAGCTTGGTCTCCTGATGGTTTATACCTCTCATCTGGTTCAGCAGACCCTATTATCCACATACTTGATATTAGGTATAATGCCCAAAGGACATCCCAGTTGATAAGAGCTCATTAGAAATGAGTTTTTAAAGTTGTATGGCATTACTCTTTACCACTTCTCATTTCCATATCTTCTGATCTACAAATTGGACTGCACAAGAGGTAGTTGTTCCGTCTTCATAGCTTTTAGCGTTTCATTCCTGTGAGTAAACAACTTCCTCCTTTCAGCTCATTTTGATCCGATTCTTGATCTTTATTTTGCCTTTCTGAAAGAGGAATTTGTCAGTGAGCAGTTTTTTATTATCAAGGAAAACCTAGTCGGTACTAAACTGAACCCACATATTGCCACGTTTTCATTACATCAAAAAGATTTTTTTAATGTATTTTATATCATTAAATCATGGCTCCCATTTTGTTGGGTGTCAATTCGCTTTGCGTTGCGTTGCATGCATGCATTTAAGCCTTGGTAGAAAGCTCTTTTTAACTTTTATATGCTAGAGACTTGGAGGAAAGCGAAATCAACTTTGTCACTTGGATGACTTGGATGTAAGTGTTATATATAGATGTGTTGGATACAGGTAGTTCAATTTTTCTAAGTTTTTTTTTTTCGAGGATTTTTAGAATCATGTTATATATCCATGCCCGTATATGCGTAGTACATGGATATCGAATATTATCATTGACCTTGCTCAAAGGTGAGCTTCAAGTCAAGATCTATGGGGCTTGCTTTCCTTTACATGGGTTAGAGTTCTTTTAGATATTCTAGTTTGTTGAATATCAATGAGCGCTTACCTTTTCCCTATATTCAAAAAGTAAAACTTATTAACATAGTAAAATATATTTATATTTATATTTATATAAATATCATAATCTTTATAATACCCAATTGAGTTATATTAAAAATTATAATTTAAATATGAACTTACAATTATTTATTTTAAGATTATTACACCAAATTAAGCAATAAATTTTTATTTTTAAATTATTATGATATTCATATTTTAAATAATTTATGTATAAATGCATATAGAAAAAAATATAGAGACTGATTACATATTTATTTTTATTGATATTATTCTTTAAATATTTATTTATATTTTGAAATTGAATTAAACTAATATTGATATAATATAGTGACTAATATTTTAATTATATTATTATAAAAATCAAATAAAGTATATTGTGATTTGATAACAATGACTTTAACACTAGATACCTTAGAAAAAGAATTCTAAATAGAAATTTAAGATATACAATGATTAGACTTTTATTTTTCTTACTATTTTATTGTTTATTAGATTACTACATTTACATTTTAATTATATTTTATTTTTATATATTTATACTTTGAATTCAACTTTAAAAATTGGTTAATTTTGTATTTATTAAATTAAAATATAACCATAACTTACATAACTTACATAGCTTATATAACTTATAAAACTTACATAGCTTACATAACTTACATAACTTATATAACTTACATAACTTATATAACTTACATAGCTTACATAACTTCCATAACTTACATAGCTTACATAACTTACATAAATATATATCATAACTTACATAATACATAAATATATACTTATAAAAAATAACTTACAGAATTAGTTTACACCCATTAGATACTTGATACTTGATACGTATTATCTATTTTAGTACAATGACATGATTTAAATCAATTGAGAACATTTATGTAACTGTAATTTATTGTCAAATTTAGACTTCAAGAACAACGAAATGGATACGAGCTGGATGAATTTGTCAAGGGTAAGCAACAACTATCGAGATGAAGTACAAACTTCTCTAAATTTTTTATTTAAAAATGCAAGCCAAGAGAATATGATTCTTTGCCCGTGTAAGAAGTGTGGCAACATCAATTGGCATTTTCATAAAGTTGTCTAAGAACATCAAATTGTTAATGGCTTTATCCGGGGTATAAAAAATGGATTTTCCATGGAGAGTGTACATCTAGTAGAACTTCTTCAACGATTAATCCAGCTTATCCTCAGTCTGTTAGAGAAGATGACTGCGGGATGCATTTAATATACACAGTCATAGTTTGCAATTGTTTCCACCTAACTTTATTACATTCGGTAATTGTAATATTGGTGAAAATGCTTTTACTGAAACGGGAAGAAGTGTACCTGATGAAGAGAAAAAAAGAGAAGAGGCGAAGTTCTACAAGTTACTTAATGAAATGAATGAAGAACTTCATGAGGGATCAAAATATTCAAAAATGTCCTTCTGCATTCGTCTATTTCACTTAAAATGTTTGGGAGGGTGGAGCAGAAACTCTTTTACAATGCTGTTGGAGTTTTTGAGAGATGTGTTTCCATTTGAAAAAATCCCTCATTCATGCAAAGATATGAAGAAATTGATAAAAGATTTAGGCTTTGGGTACGACAAAATTCATAGTTGCCTAAATGACTGCATGTTGTATTGGGGTGATAGGAAAAACCAACAATCTTGTCATGTTTGCGGTAAATCTCATTGGATGAATATGAATAAAGAAGATGTGAATGAGGTTGAAGGTGAGGCACAGTCAAGAAAGAAGCCAGAAAAGATTTTGTGATATTTTCCACTAATACCAAAGCTTCAGAGGCTTTTCATTTCGTCAAAGACAGCCGAGTCTATGACGTGGCATCATGATCAACGAACCGATGATGGATTATTAAGGCATCATGTGAATTCTTTATCTTGGAAATCATTTGACAGTAAATTTCCAAGCTTTGCAAGTGATACTCGGAGTGTAAGGTTTGGGCTAGCATCTGATGGATTTAATCCTTATAAAATCAAAAGCACTTTGTACAGTACCTGGCCTGTAGCGCTTGTTCCTTACAATTTGCCTCTATGGATTTGCATGAAGCAATCTTCTCTTATCTTATCTATGATTATCCCTGGAGAGAAAGGTCCCGGAAATGATATTGACATTTATTTGTAGCCACTTATTAAAGAGTTGAAATAGTTATGGGTAGGTGTTGAGACATATGATGTATTGAGAAAGGAGAAATTTTATGTACATGCAGCTTTATTGTGGACTATTAATTATTTCCTGGCTTATGCCAATTTATCTGGTTGGAGTACCAAAAGACGTTATGCTTGTCCTTATTATGCTTCGTAAACATGTTCGAAGTGGTTATATAATGGGAAGAAGTTCTCTTATATGGGGCATCATCGGTGGTTAGATGGAAATCATAAATTTAGATTTCAGAGGACTCTATTTGACAGTACTGAAGAGTTTAGAGGAGCTCCTGAGTAGACCGTTGGATCTGAAATCTTGTTTATGTTAAAAGATATCAATTTTAGTTATGGGAAGATGAATCAACCACTCAACACGTAAACAAAGAAAAGATCGAGGGATGAATCTGATGAAGAGGATGATCCTAATGAGGCAGACTTGTAGAAAAAAAGAAGTATTTTTTTTTTAGTTGCCTTATTGGGAGCACCACATTTTACACCATAATCCTGATGTCATGCATATTGAGATGAACGTTAGCAAGAAAATCATTAGGAAAATTTTGAATGTCAGCGGAAAATCGAAAGACAATCTTCAGAGTTGACTTGATTTAGTTGACATGAGAATTCAGCGTGATCTTCATCCCCAAGTACTTCCGAATGGGAAATATCGGTTGTCGCCTTCTATTTTTCCAATGTCAAAGGAAGAGAAAGAAGTGTTCTACATGGTGTTGAAGGATATAAAGGTCTCAGATGCGTATGCATCAAATATATCTTGATGTGTGAGTCTTAATGATCGAAGACTATATTCCTTAAAATCACATGACTACCAGTTGCTTTACGGCGCTGTATGTCAAAAAAGGTGATGTCTTGTAAAATTGAACTATCCAATATAATGAAAGCTATTTGTGGCAAAGTTTTGAATGTTGAAGAATTTGAGAAAGTACAAGATCGAGCCGCTTTGAATTTATGCGATTTGGAGGAGATCTTTTCACCTTCCTTCTTCACTATTATGGTGCACTTGCTAATCCATCTCCCTCATGAATCAATACTTGGTGGACCGGTTTTCTATCGATGGATGTATCCTATAGAAAGGTGCTAATTTATCTATAAAGTATTCATTCATTCACCTCTATACCTTTAGTTACAACTTTTGATAATATTTTATATCGTCTTTAGGTTCCTATGCAAATTGAAGTCTTATTGTCGTAATAAGTGTTATCCAGAAGAATAAATTGCTGAAGGTTACTTGGCAGATGAGTGTATGACTTTTTTTTCTAGATATTTAGAAGATGTTGAAACAAGATTGAATAGACCAAGTAGAAATGCTGGGCTCACTGATCATAACTTGGTCGAAACTTATTTATTTCAAAGTTATGGAGAACCAATCTGTAAAGTTGAAATTACAGAATTAGTATGATAGATCTATCTTGGATACAAGCACATTGATATGTTCTTTTTCACCACGATTCAATTGAATCATTACGCCACTAAGTTCTAGAATTTGATAAATATTCATTTTTTTGATTTGTTTATCTTCTAACCAATTAAACCTCTTTTTAACTTAGTGAGTACAAACAAATCTTGAGATCTTGTTCATGCTCCTGAAGATTACAACATCAAGAGATTAATAAGTTATTCACAGAATATTTTCATGAATGGTTAAGTCAAACAGTATGTAACTGAAGTTAATAAGTTACACATAATCGCGATATTTTGTATCAAATAATAATGTTTTCTCATAACATTTATAATTACTCAATTTACTTTCGATTCAATAGGTTTGGATTGGGAAGGATATCAATGATAAAGTTAAATGGCTTTCCCAAGGTTTGAATAGAGTAGTAAAAAGATATAGTGCCTTTTTCATCAATGGATTCAGATTTCATACAAAATATCGTGAGAGATTGAGGAGAACTTAAAATTGTGGAATTGTTGTTAATTCTTCAATTACAAGTTATGCTAGTGCTAGGGATAGTAGTCTTGTTGAGGGAAATGTGGAGTATTACGGACTTCTTACTGAGATTATTGAGTTGGATTATTATGGCAAATGGAAAATTGTCTTATTTCAGTGTGATTAGGCTGATGTTAATATTGCTCATAGAATTAAAAAAGATCAATTTGTTTTTACAATGGTGAATTTCTCTCGCTTGATTCACACTGGACAACAATTGATAGACGAGCCATATGTATTTTCTTCTCAAGTGAAACAAGTTTTTTATTCGAAAGATCCAATTGATGAGGGTTGGCATGTTGTACTCTGAAACACCCCTAGAGACTTGTTTGACATGGGCAATGGAAGTAGATATGACATCATCGAAAGATTAGAAACTTGGCCTTTTTCAGAACAAAACTTAAATGAAAATATCCCTAGTACTAGTACACAATTACAATGGGTTCGCCAGGATGTGGATCAAGATATTTATAAAAATATTTACGGTTAAGGTCTCGATATCTTATTTTCTAAAACCACTTAAATTTAGGGTCTTACTACTTGAAACCACTATTTCAGACACCAATTGACTCGTCAAATTTGTGGCTGCAAAACCACTATTTTTGACACCACTAAAAAACAGGTTGTTATAGTAGGAATCAAGAACACCATGCCCTATAGGAAATTATACTTAGTTAAGCCTTGGATCACTTATCGCTACTCACTCCTAGTACGTTTTCCCTACATTTTCTTTAGTATTTGATCTATATTATGCCTTTGGTGAGTTGGTTACGGTGCAATGCTGACACCACCATAGTCACATGAAGATGTACCACCACAGTCACATGATGTTGTACTACCACATCCACAAGAGGATGTACCACCATCGCCGAGTGAGAATGCTCGTCTAGATCAAGTTAAGCACTTGATGTTTGAGCTTATTGGGGCACTTTAGTGTATCGTTGGTGCCAATGCTGCCCCTATCCATTAGGGATTACCACTAAAGCTTTTGCGAGCTCTAGATTGTAAGGAGTTTCAAGGAGTTAAGGGAAGAGACCCTACTTGCGTTGAGTACTGGTTGGAGGGAGTTACCCGTATCCTTGGTCAAGTGGGCTATTTTGATGAGGATAAGCTTGGTTACAATGTGTCATTGCTAGATAGTGAGGCTCATCACTGATGGGTGACAGTTGAGCATGTTACTGCGTTTGAGAGAGTGGATTGGGACTTTTTCCTGGATTTTTTCTAGAGAAAGTTTATGGAAGAGCAATATCTAGAGGCAAGGAGACACGAGTTCATGTATTTGGTCTAGGGTACTCTACCTATGAATGAGTACGGGGTAGAGTTCATGCATTTGAGCTAGTATGCGCCTGAGTTGGTGGCTCAAGAGGCTAGTATTAAAAGGTTCAGGTTTGGACAGAACTGAGATATAAAGTTGTATCTAGTAGCGCAATTTGTTGAGTTCTTTCATGAGTTAGTTGAGAAGGCCCAAGCTTTAGAGGAGACCTTAAGTGAAGAGCCCTAAGCTGTTATAGTTAGAACCATTAGGAGGTCTTTGGAATTTGCTAGTGGTTTTGTCTGGAAGGCTAAGAGAAGTTGTTTTGGAAGGTATGGATGATGAGTTGTTGCAGGCTGATAAACTGTAATTTATACATATTTTTACCTCATACTTAGCATATTTTTGGATGAATTATCCTTAGATTTGGTGAATTCGATGCTCTTAATCCTTTAATTTAATGTTTTATACTTAGATGAGCATAGGAGAGTAAAAAGAGCGAGAAACGGGCCAAAAATGGAGAAAATAGACCAACATGTGAAATCAACACGGCCGAGACTTCCGTACACGGGCAGACCACACGCCCGTGTCCTTTTAGTAGAATAGAGCACGACTTACATGGGTAGACCACATACCCATGTCTATTTAACAGGCTCGAACACGGTTTGAAGCAATCGCACACGGGCGTGTCACACTGGCATGTCCCTGTCGAGCCCAAGTATAGTCCTATTCAGAAAAGGCCACTCTTAAGGGTTTAGAAGGATTCTAAGGCCTATATAAACACCCATGAGGTACCAAAAAGAGACACATAGAGTAGGAGGCAAGGAATTACTTAAGGAAAGCCGATTGATCCATCTCAAAAGCCGGATTCACTTTCAAAACTGAAGATCTCCCTTCAATTCCCTTCAAGAGTTCTTGAATTTTCTTTATGTTTTGTTATCATTATTCTTTTGAGGTTTTTTCTTTCATAAATATGAACTAAACCCACTAAATACCTAAGGGGAATGAAACCTAAGACGAATCTTGTTATTATTATCTGAATTGTATGATAAATATTTGACTTGTTCTTAATAATGTGTTATTAATTCTTTCTTTAATATTCCAGGATATTGATTCAAGTATTGATGTGCTTATTCAGAGGAGCAAAATTCCCTGTCTAAGAGTAGATCTAACATAATTAAGCAGAGTTGATTGCACGCCTAGAGATAGGGTGACAAGATTTTGCCGGATTAGGGTAAAACCTAATAAGGGAATCCATAGATCAAGTTAATGCAACACTAGGGAGTTAATTAGAAAGAGATTTCAATTAATCAACCTAGGGTTAAACGTTGTTAGTCTTGAGAGAGATAATAATATAAATTAAGGATTTCTACGGATCAAGTCAAGTGAATAAATCGTCTGATCCAGAGTCAATAACAAGTGAAGTCTAGGTGGATTTTTCCCTTAGGTATTGTCCAAATCATTCATTTTTCCCAAAATTTATTTCTCCAATTTACTTTCTGTGCATTCTCAATTTAGTAATTTGCTTAGATAAAACAAACTCCTTTATTTTTAGGCTAGATAATAAAAAGAAAGTTAATACTAGTACTTTTAGTTCCTTTGGGTTCGAGATCCCGATCTTGCCATAAGCTATACTACTGTTCGATAAGGTACGCTTGCCTTTGTCATGATAATAGTTAGTTTTCAAGAACGGACATTCATAAATTATAAAACTTATTGCATGTATCACATCACACGATCATGTTTTTAGCACCGTTGTCGAGGAACTAAGATATTAGGAACACTCGATTTTTTATTACTTTAGCCATTTTATTTTTATTGCAATTTAAATTTTTATTTTCTTTTCTAATTTTTCGTTTATTCGCTTCTGGCAGGTTTTTGTAGTGCATGACTAGAAGAAACCCATCAGGACCATTATTTTGATCGTGAGATCGATCGCACAGCTCGCAGAAACTGAAGAGAAATAAGGCGAAGCCTAAGATACACAAAGGAAGAGCAAGAGGATGACATTCACACCACAACCGAGGAGATGGTTGAAAATCAGGAAAATCCGCTACCTCATGCAATTGCTGCTAATCTAATAAATCAGAATCCTGTTCCAAGCACTATGTATGATTATGCTAAACCTACTTTAACAGGAACTAAGTCAAGTATAGTTAGGTCTGCTGTTGCTGCAAAAAATTTTGAACTGAAACCTAACACAATTCAAATGACCCAATAGTTTGTTCAGTTTGATGGTTTGCAGGACGAGGACCCAAACTCTCATTTGGCGAATTTCTTAGAGTTTTGCGACACTTTTAAGATCAATGGTATTTCTGATGATGCCATTCACCTTCGGTTGTTTCCCTTTTCATTGAGGAACAAAGCTAAACAATGGTTGAACTCGTTACCACGAGGGTCAATCACTACTTGGGAACAAATGACCGAAAAGTTTTTACTTAAATATTTTTCGCTGGCTAAAAAGGCCAAACTAAGGAATAATATCTCTTCTTTTGTGTAGATGGATCTAGAAACACTATTACGCATGGGAGAGATACAAGGACCTCTTGAGAAGATGCCCTCACCATGGGCTTGCCCTTATGGTTGCAGGTTCAAACATTTCATAATGGCATGAATCCTCCGACTAGACAGATGATTGACCTGGCTGCTGGTGGGACTATCAATAACAAAACACCTGAAGTGGCTTATGAATTTATTGAAGAGATGTCACTGAATAACTATCAGTGGCAAGTCATGAGAACAAAGCCGACGAAAGCAACTGGTGTTTTCAACCTCGATGCGGTTACTATGCTATCTAACCAGGTAGAACTCTTAAATAAAAATATTGACGGTTTGTGTGGTTCTACTTAGGTACATCCAGCGATGAGGTGTGATTCAAACAGAGGAGGAGCATACACAGAATATCAACCCTTCATCCCTAGCATCGAGGAGGAACAAGTCCAATATATGGGTAATAATAATTCTAGATCTCAAAATAACTCATACAGTAACACTTATAATGCAGGTTGAAGAAACCACCCAAATTTATTGTGGGGTGGTCAAGGGAATCAATGGCTACATCCTTCGAGTTTTTAACAACCACCTTACCAATAGGAAAAGAAGCCAAACCTTGAGGAGATGCTAATAAAGTTTATCTTGGTGTCGGAAACTCGCTTTCAGAATACTGAAACAACACTTAAGAATCAACAAGCGTCAATCCAAGGGCTCGAAATTCAGATAGGCCAACTCGCCAAATTGATTTCTGAATGACCACAAGGTAGCCTGCCAAGTAACACTAAATCTAACCCAAGGGAACAACTCAATGCAATTACCATTCAAGATGAAGAAGGGTTAGTCGAAGCTAAACTAGAACCAAGGCAAGGAATTGTGGTAAGTAAAAGCAAAGGTGAGGTAGACCACAGTAAACAAATACTGGTAAGTAAAGAGTACAAACCTCGTGTGCCATACCCCAATGCGACAAGGAAGGACAGCACAGACGAACAATTAGGTAAATTCCTTAAATTATTTAAAAAATTACGTATTAACTTACCATTTATTGAAGCTCTTTCGCAGATGCCAAACGTAGCCAAATTCTTAAAGGGGCTTTTAACAAATAAGCGGAAGTTGGATGAGGCGTCGTATGTGGAGTTAAATGCAGTTTGTTCAGCCATACTACAGAATAAGTTGGCCAATAAATTAAAAGATCCAGGGAGTTTTACGATTCCTCGTGTAATTGGTAGTTTAGATGTTAATAATGCTTTGGCTGATTTAGGGGCTAGTATTAATGTCATGCCTTATAAAATGTTTAAATAACTAGGTCTTGGGAAACCCAAACAAACTAGGATGAGCATTCAGTTAGCAGACAAAACAAGCAGATTTCCTAGGGGTATTATTGAAGATGTACTCATTAAAATTGACAAATTCATATTCCCAGTTGATTTTGTTGTTCTAGACATAGAAGAGGACAGTGACGTGCATTTAATTTTAGGAAGGCCCTTTTTAGCAACTGCTATAACTACAATTGATGTTGGTACAGGTGAACTCACACTTCGTGTAGGTGAGGAAACAATCACTCTTCAAGCTCGAAATTCTACTAATGCTGATCATGTGGTGCAACCTTCCTTACAGGAAATACGTTTGAAAAGCATACATGAGCCTTGTTCAAAAAACAACAAAGAACCCATCTATGAAGGACGAAGGCTACAAGTCGAGGAACTAGATGAATGGTGGACACAAAAATCGAGAGCACATGATAAACCAAAACCACGCTATGAAGAGCTTAATATGTCACCAAATCAACTTAAAGTTGGAGCCAAAGTACTATTAGATGTAGCAGACCCTCGGATTGCTACCTCTGAACCTAATGGAGAAATCCCTCTTACGGTACTTAGGATTTTCCGATACGGAACAATTGAGGTAATTCATCCCAAATTTGGTACGTTCAAGGTAAATAGTACTAGTATAAAAAATTATTTTGACAAAATTGATAGCAGGGATGAGGAGTGTAAACTCCTCGCACCACCATAACCATGCAACAGAGAGGTAAGTCGAGGTTAGACTATAAATAAGCGCTTCTCGAGAGGCAACACGAGCACTAATGGTGTTAACTTCTTTAAATTTTTAGTTTTTAACATTTAATTCACTAACTAAGACACTGAACACAGGTTTTCCAAAACCACACGTCCAGGCCCACAGGCATGCCTTAGGCCGTGCCCATACCACAGAAGGCAACATGGCCGTGTGATACAGCCATGTGAAAATAGGAAAAAAATTTTCCCCAACACGGGAGTCAATAAGTTGCCACGGTCGTGTGACATGGCCGTGGGTGAATCTGTCAAAACAACACGGGCGTGCGAAATGCCCGTGTCTAGAGGTCACAGTTGAAACTGAGAAAACAACACGGGCGTGCGACACGCCCGTACTCACTACACGTGGTTAAAACTGATAAAATAACACGAGCGTGGACATCCATACAAGGGCATGGGAGAAGCGAACAAAGCAGAACATGGCCGTGTGCATCAACACGCCCAAAGAACACGGGCGTGGGCCAAATTTTAGACGCGCCCAAATTTGAAAATCATGATACGCATGAGCTAAAATTAGGGCACATGCCCGTGTGCCCTAATTTCTATATAAATCCCTCACTATTCATCATCCCCTTCCCCAAAAACCCTACCCTAGCCGTTGCAACCTCTTCACACGCCCTCACTCCCATACCCGTGGCCGGCTGACAGTTCTCTTGAGATGACTAACTCCTCCCTCCACCAAGAACTATTACATTTGTCTATTCTTTCCTCCATATTATCTTCATTTCTTTGACTTGTTTTTTGCTATTTCTTTATTTATTTGGTTGATTTTTTATTAATATTCATAGTTCTCACTATAGTCATGCTTATGCTTGTTCTTCTTTGCCATTTTAGTCAATGCATTGTGATACATTCATTCTTTCTTATGTTTCCATAGATTTCATGCCACATTCCATATTCCCATATACATTCACTAGGTATTTAGTTGACACTATTCTAGTTTTCCCAATGATAATAATGATTTGATATTTCTATTTAGTCAGTAACCCTACGAAGTATTTCCATTTAATTTTAACATGCTTGCATACCTTTCCACACTATTCTCGGGGGGTATTCCTATAACTTTGTCTTACCATTGTAGATACCATGTCAAATCCACGTGGTAAGAAAATCGTCGTCCCTGCCTCAAAGAAATGGAAAGGAGCTGTGTCATCCTCAAGTCCCACTGCTGAGATCAGACACCCATTCCTCCAATTCCCACAGGGACCGCAGGAGGAACTATTTCAAATACTATGAGCTCAACCCTTAAGTGCGGGCATCTACATTAACTGGGCACACTTGAACAAATCTAACCAGCTGACGCGGTCTAAGCCCTTCTGACGACTGACCCATGGGGGCTCTTTTTCGAGATCATCGAGCTGACGTACCTCGAGCTTACACTCAAACTCTGCTCGACCTTCCATCTTTAAGTAGTTATGACAAAGTTCGATGATCTCGAAACGGTCTAGTTCTGTCTCAGTGTTTTAGTCCACCAGTTAAGCGTAACTGAGTTCGGCATCACTTTGGGGCTCTATACGATAGAGTTTATAGACGACGATGATTTTGACACCCTCTATCGCCACATTCACTTGTCTCCCTCCAACTGTTGGAGGGCCCTCGTTCCTACTTTGGCCACCTATGACCCCAGCTGCTCTAAGGCATCAGCCCTCGCCCCACCGCTGAGGTACTTACATGCCATATTGGCCCACAGTCTGATAGGGCGGCGAGAGAGCACCGGCATCGTCAACACTTAAGACTCCTATATGGCGAATGGGCACGTCTTCGACCTTGCCTATTTTATTGCCTTCACCATTTGCCATCAAACGGAGTGGCATAGGAAGGGAGTCATATCCATTGGCCCTTATGTGACTCGCCTGGCACGATATTTCGGCCTCCTCAACACGGTGGCGCAAGTGTTTTCCCTCACCCTCATTGCTTAGATGTCCCCACAGGGCATCTCGAGTATGCTAAATATGAGGATGATCGAGCGCCGACATGGAGTTGACCCACCCTAGTACCACCTGGTCCAGTCCACCTAGGAGGAGGACCTAGAGGACATTACTGATGATGTGCCTCTACATCATGAGGATCTACCATCTCAGCCACCACCCATCCATTGTCCAATTCATGCGGCAGCTTCATACTGTGACATCTCTGAGCACCTTACTCGATTTTAGCAGTAGTATTTTCAGCACTTTAATCACATTGATGCTACTCTACATCAAATTTGTCAGCACCTTCACATCTCATCGCCACCACCACCTCGCGAACCATCCGGTGATGACGATGTTTAAAGACTTTTTATTTTTTATTTTTATTTTCACTTTTATCTTTATTTATCTTCTTTAAGTACTTTTTATTTTATTTTCATTTAATACTATTTCATTTTTAGGTTTTATAATTTTTATTGAACAATTTATAGTTTCGGCTATTTCATTACGAGTAATTATGCTTCTCTATATTTCTTAAAGAGTTCTTGATTTTATCACAGTTATAAAGAGCTCCAAAGCTCATCACCACTTAGGAACTTGAAACTCCACTGGAAAAGGTTCTCCACGACGACCATGTCCTACCCGACCAACAC
Organism: Gossypium arboreum; assembly: GCF_025698485.1. Classification (NCBI taxonomy): domain Eukaryota; kingdom Viridiplantae; phylum Streptophyta; class Magnoliopsida; order Malvales; family Malvaceae; genus Gossypium; species Gossypium arboreum. The sequence continues at coordinate 25,627,940 of NC_069070.1, forward strand.
GTAACCTCTTCGCTGGACACTATGGTTGTGGAACCCATCCTCTACCACCACCGAAGTATCCTCCTCCAATCATATCATTGCCTTGGCCGATTATTCTCTATACCTCCAATTCAAGGATTCCATTCAACATTTAGGAAGTTTCACTTCTCTCCCTCTCTCTTCTGATATTATCTTTATATTACTATTATACATCTTTGTGCATTGAGGACAATGTACATCTTAAGTGTAGGGGGTCATTTATATCATTATCAAAAAAATCCTTGAATTTTTTCTTGTTCCCATGTGATCTTCTCATATCATTATTAGAATGAATTTTGATTAATTTATGATTTTTATTGATATGTCTTGAATTAAAACATATGCATTTATGCATTGATTGTTTAAACTTTAAAGGAATTAATGAATCAAGCATGAAAAGTTGATTCTTGAAAATTAAAAATTTTTAGGTTGTTTCCCCAAGTTTAGGTATTATCTTGAGTTGAAATTCACAGGTAACATCAAAAAGCCATAATTTTTGTGAGATCTTGAGCCTGTAGAGCATATATTATTTCTTTTACGCTCACTTTTATTGTTGCTTTGAGTGCGTCAATATTGAATTGTTATTCTAGAACTTTCTTGATTATGTATGTCAATACCACACCATTGATTTGATATGTCGAGATGATAAAGGCACTTAGGTTTAACCCACTTACTCCATAAAAGCCTACCCTCATAATTAACCCTTAGTGAACCCTTTTGAACCTAACAAGCCTTTCATTGATTTACCCTCAATATTAACCCATAACCCATTATTGTTGAAATCATCTAATTTGATCCCTATTTTTGTCGAGATTTGATTTGAATTAATTGCTTAGCTATGTTTTATTTTTCGTTGTAATAATTAGCAAAGTTCTATGTTATTTGACTTGTTCTAAAAAAAAACAACAACAACATACATACATTTTAGTAGTAATTCTTTGTTTTTAAGCTTAAAGTTTTTAAATTCCTTATCCCATGAAGAAAAGCTTAATACTAGGAGTTTCTAATTAGGTATGTAATTTATCAAGTTGTAGTATTTTTCTACTTAGGTAATTTTTCAATTAAATCTTGATTTTAACCTTCTTTTTCAGCTTGTAACCACACCCCCAACCAAAGACACGTTACAGCCCTCTAAAGACCTTTTGATTGATGTATCATCTCAATATATAGTGGTAGAGATTTGATTTCCACGCAAGCCTATGGTAATAACTTTACATATCGACTGTTGAGTGCTAAATTTCTTGTCCTTAAACACCTCGAGTGATTTAAGTGAATCTTTGGTGAGGATGTGAAACTCTGTGATGTTTTGAATCAAAGGTGATTACATAGATGAGGGGAGACACCTATGTTTTCGTAATAAAATGCTCAACTTAGAATGCTTGAAACTTTGATGTTCTTCGAGTTGAATTTTCAATGTGTGGCTACTTATGGATTATTTTGAGAGACTATTGATGAGAATTATAAGTTGGGAAGAATTTATTTTGATTTTAAGTTGAGGATTTTTCTTGAGGACAAGCAAACGCTTAAGTGTGGGAGTATTTGATAAACCATAATTTATACATATTTTTACCTCATGCTTAGCATATTTTTGGATGAATTATCCTTAGGTTTGGTGAATTCGATGCTCCTAATCCTTTAGTTTCATGTTTTATACTTAGATGAGCATAGGAGAGTAAAAAGATTGAGAAACGGGCCAAAAACGAAGAAAATAGACCAACATGTGAAATAAATACGTCTTGGACTTTCGTACATGGGCAGACCACACGCTCGTGTCCTTTTAGTAGAATCGAGCATGACTTACATGGGTAGACCACACGCCCGACTCTATTTAACAGGCTCAAAGATGGTTTGAAGAAATCGCACACGGGCATGTCCCTGTCTACCCCAAGTATAGTCCTATTCGAAAAAGGCCACTCTTGAGGGTTTAGAAGGATTCTAAAGCCTATATAAACACCCCAGGAGTACCAAAAAAAGACACACGGAGTAGGAGGTAACGAATTACTCAAGGAAAGTCGATTGATCCATCTCAGAAGCCGGATTCAACTTCAAGACTGAAGATCTCCCTTCAATTCCCTTCAAGAGTTCTTGGGTTTTCTTTATGTTTTGTTATAATTATTCTTTTGAGATGATTTCTTTCATAAACATGAACTAAACCCCCTAAATACCTAAAGGGAATGAAACCTAAGACGGATCTTGTTATTATTATCTAAATTGTATGATAAATATTTAACTTGTTCTTAATTATGAGTTCTTAATTCTTCCTTTAATATTCCAGGATATTGGTTCAAGTATTGATGTGCTTATTCAGAGGAGAAAAAGTCCCTATCTAAGAGTAGATCTAACATAATTAAGAAGAGTTGATTGCACGCCTAGAGATAGGGTAACAAGATTTTGTCGAATTAGGGTGAAAACTAATAAGGGAATTCATAGATCGAGTTAATGCAACATTAGGGAGTTAATTAGAAAGATATTTCAATTAATCAACCTAGGGTTAGACATTGTTAGTCTCGAGAGAGATAATAATATAAATTAGGGATTTCTACGGATCAAGTCAAGTGAATAAATCGTCTAATTCAGAGTCAATAACAAGTGAAGTCTAGGTGGATTTTTCCCTTAGGTATTGTCTAAATCATTCAGTTTTCCCAAAAGTTATTTCCCAAATTTACTTTCTGTGCATTCTCAGTTTAGTAATTAGTTTAGATAAAACAAACTCCTTTATTTTTAGGCTAGATAATAAAAAGAAAGCTAATACTAGTACTTTTAGTTCCTTTGGGTTCGACATCCCGATCTTGCCATAAGCTAATACTACTGTTCGATAAGGTGCGCTTGCCTTTTTCATGATAATTGTTAGTTTTTAAGAATGGACATTCATAAATTATAAAACTTATTACACGTATCACATCACACGATCACAGGCCATGGTCTAGTTAGGTTAGCCATAAGAGTTGAGACTAGCACGGGTGATCAAGGACGTGCTATGTTGTCGTTGTGTGAGCATTGTAACCGTAATCACCCTGGAGAGTGTTGGAAGGTGACTTCTGCCTGTATTGCTTGCAGATCGATGGACCACCGTCTTAGAGATTGCCCTAGAGGGTAGTTATAACTATAAACTAGCCTCCTGCTGTTGTTGCTATCATTGTTGTTGTACCTGCTCTCGCTCGAGGGAGAGGCTATGGTAAAGATGATGTCGGTAGAGGGTTTGGTTCGAGGATGAGCACAACGAGCATTTGAGGGTGATTCTTTAGATCTTGAATGATAAACAATTGTATGCCAAGTTGAGCAAATGTGAGTTCTGGCTTCGGGAGGTGATTTTTCTTGGACATGTCATTTCAGTCAAGGGTATTCGAGTTGATCCGAAGAAGGTTGAGGCGATCTTGGATTGAAGCCGTCGAAATCTTTGTTTGAGGTCAGGAGTTTTTTGGGCTTAGCTGTTTATTATCATCATTTTTTCGAGGGGTTTTCATGTATTGCTACTCCTTTGATGAAGTTGCTACAAAAGAATATTACATTTGAGTGGAATGACGAGAGGCAAAGGAGTTTTGAGAAACTAAATTTGGTTCTGACTGTACACCTATACTGACATAGCCAGATCTAGGTAAGGTGTATGTTGTTTTTAGTAATGCTTCTTACACGGGTTTGGGTTTTGTGCTGATGTAGAAGGAAAATGTAGTTGCTTATGCATCGAGGTAGTTGAAACTGCATTCGTGTAACTATCTGACCCATAATCTGGTTGGCTGCCATAATCTTTGCACTCAAGATTTGGAATCATTATCTGTATGGTGAGAGGTGTATGATCTACACTATCCAGAGGGAGTTGAACTTGAGACAGAGGTGTTGAATTGAGCTACTGAAGGACTACGATTGTGTGATTGAGTATCATACGAGAAAGGTGAATGTCGTTGCTGATGCCTTGAGTTAGAAGTCCCTAGTTGACTTAAGGGCAATGTTCGTAAAGTTGTTGGTTTCTGAGGATGGTGGTTTGTTGGCTGAGCTTTAGGTGAAGTCGATCCTTACACAACAAATTCAAGAGAGATAGTCATTCGATAAGAGTTTGGCGCGTTGTATCCGTCAGGTTAAGTTAGATGTTTTTGGAGATTTTGGTCTTAATGTTGATAGTGTCCTTTGCTTCAGAGGTCGAATATGTGTTCTGATGGACGGGGATCTGAGACATATGATTCTTACCGAGGTTTATGGTAGTCCATATTATAACATCCCGAAATAGGGCCTACATAGAATAGTAGTTGCGAAATAATGAATCTAAGGTCAAAAAAATTTATTCCAATTAAGTTTTAAGGTTTATTCATTGATTGAATAATTGTGTGAAAATTTTGTGAAGAAATTTTATGTATAAGTGTCTAATTTGATAATTAGGACTAAATTGTAAAATTAGCAAAATGTGTGTTCTAGATAATAAAGGGGATTTAATTGAAATGGTTTCTTAAAGTGGAGGTCCTTATTTAGTATTTAGACCATTATATTTAAGTTTGGACAAAAATGTGCAAGAATAGGACAAATTTGAAAGAAAAGCCTTTAAGGGTATTTTGGTCATTTAGTAATTAAAAGAATTAAAAAGAGAAAATAAAGCCACAATTGATCCATCTTCTTCAGAGGCCGAATATATCATGGGAGAAGCCATAGTTAGGGATTCCAAGCTTTCCAAGCTGCATAGTAAGTCTGTTCTAGCCTCGTTTTTAATGTTCTTTATGTTTTTGGAGTCCAGGTAACTTGATTTAGCTTATTCTAGCAATAATTCATGCCAGGGTTCATATTTCGACAAATACCCATAGGTTAAATGTGTTTATTTTGATGTTTTATGGTATAATATGAAGCTTGAAATTATGTTAAACAACTTTTGCTAAGCGCTTTTAAGTGAAAACAAGTAAAACGACAAAATCGTTAAAAATACCTAATGTTCATAAGTACATGATAGATTGGGAATATGATGTTGCCATAGAAGGGAAAAATGTTCAGCATGTCATAAAACATAAGAAAAATGGATAAATTTTAATTTTTGATCCTAGGGGCAAAATTGTAATTTTGCAAAGGTTTAGGGGCAAAATTGTAATTTTTCCAAAGTTTGAGTTTTGAATATTACATTAATTAAATAAGTGAAATATGATATTTGAGATCCCGAAAAGTGAGATTTGGACCTAAAACGGGAGAAAAACTGAAAATCGAGAAAGTTGGTAAAATGGTCGTTTTGGTATCGAGGTAAGTTCATATGTTTAATAAGCATTTAATTATGCATATTTGAATGATAAATTGATATTTTGGCCATAAATACTTTAGTATTGAGTTTCAGATATAATGATTAATGTTCGATAATAACTCGATATTGGAAAGAGAACTTGTATAATTTATATGTAAGACCATATTTTGTATTATGGCTTTGTATGATAACAAGAAAGTATTGACTAGCATAGTTTGATGAGAATAAGTTAAGTTGATGATATGATGAGGTTGAGAATGTAAGTATGTAAGTTGAGTAGCATTTTATTATTATGTAATTATTGTTTTTAGTATTGTTATTATTGAGTTATGCGACTAACCTTGAGAATTTGAACAAGTATGTTTCAGCTATGACTTGGCAAGGCATTGATATCTCAAAGTCCATGGTTGTACCATGGCAATTAAGGAAGAATTAATGGAAAAGTCCATGTTCATAACATGACATTTAAGGAGGAATTGATGGTTAAGGATACCATGTAAGACCATGTTAAGACATGTCATTGGCATTGATTAAGGACTCCATGTAAGACCACATCAAGATGTGGCATTGGAACTAAGACAAGGTAAGACCATGTTTGGAACATAGAATTTGGTAAGATAAGGATATTATGCAAGACCATGCCAAGGCATGGCATTGATAAGTTCTATAAGGCAAGGAAATCATGTAAGACCATGTCAAGACATGGTATTGATGAGTTACTATAAGGAAAAGGTCTCATGTAAGACCATGCCAAGGCATAGCATTGGTAAGTTCATAAGGCAAGGATACCACGTAAAACCATGTCAAGACATAGCAATGGTAAGTTCAAAAAGAAAAAAGTTCCTGAGTAATCCAAAAAGTAAGTCAAAGAAACGACAAGATGAGAACATGAAGAAAGAGTACAAGTATGCATTCAAGGCTTATTTAATATTGAGATTGTAAGTAATTGAGATTATCAAGTATTATGAGTTTTCAGTTATGCTTGTGACACTTTATGACATGATTGGAATATGCCTATATTATGAAAGAGTACTCATGTGTTAAGTGAGATGTTGCAGGTATGTAATCAAGCTATTAAGTAAGGTGCCTTTTGTATTCTGAGCCTTTGGTAAGGTTACCGATGAGTAAGATGGGAAAGTAAGAACTAAACATTATTTAAGCAAATTATGACAGCATAGTAGTAAGCTAAATTGATTGCTAATGCTTACTATTTTACATGTGAACTTACTAAGCTTTATAAGCTTACTTCTTTCACTTTCCCATGTTTCAGAGTACTTTAAAGCAAGCTCGAGTTAGAGGTCTTCGGAGATCACTTCACACTATCGACTATCAAGTTACCAAATGGGTATCTTCGTTTACAAATGTTCTAGTTTATGGCATGTATAGGGATTTAGCCGTTTTGTGTGTATCTCCTTATGATATGGCTAAAGAGTGGTATGTAAATATTTGATAATGATTAGCTATTGAAATGGCTAATGAAGAACATGTTTCGGTGTTATGTATGCCTAAATGGTAGTTAATACAAAGAAATCATGAAAAATTGAAATTAGCATTAAAACATATTGAACAGCAGCAGTGACGTGATCTTGAAAAATCACCTAGAATAGTAGAAATGTAATTAGGTGATGAATGAGATATAATTAAAGCTTATTGAGTCTATTTTCATATGAAAGAAATAGAGTAAGCAAAACAAGTGTATATTAAGAGATATTTGAATTTTAGTGAGACAGGGTCAGAGCGATTTTTGAATCCCCTATTCTGACTTTATAAATTCACTAAAAATTATACAAAAATAATTAGGAGTAATAGTTTATATTTCTAGATTCGTTAGTGAATCTACTTTCAAGAGAAATAAACATCATGGTTATTTGAATTCTTTACAGCGAGAAAATTGATTCGTAGTGAGGAGAGGTCAGAGTAGTCGAATAGTGCAACAGGGGAAAATTTAACTAATAAACTGTACTAATTGGCTAGACCAAAAATTCTGGAAAAAATAATTAGTAATAAGATATATGAGCCTAGTTTCAAGGAAAATTCATGAATTTAAATTTTGAGTTTTGTGACTCGAGTTATGATTTATTTAGTGACTATGACGCAGATGGGAAGTTTTATAAGGAATAATGAAATAAACTATTTTGATTTGTCTAAGTATTCGGAAAATTTTAATGTTCCCGATTTGGTCCAGAACCATTTCAATTGCATGTTTTAGGGTCTCGAGGGCCCTTTTTAGGGACATATTGAATGAATGTAAATAAATTAATTTTAAAAGTAAATTTTGTGCCCCGAATTAGTAAGTTAAGTCAGGTAACGCCTTGTGCTCGACTTTGGCGACAATTTCGAGTAAGGGGTGTTACACATATGCTATGCATCCTGGTGGGAACAAGATGTATCAGGATCTTCAAGTTTTTTACTGGTGGCCATGGTTGAAGAAGGACGTAGTTGCTTTTATTGGTAGATGTTTAGTTTGCTAGAGGGTTAAAGTTGAGTATCAACGTCTGCCTAGGTTACTTCAACTGGTCAAGATTCCAGAGTGGAAATGAAAGTGGATCACAAAGGATTTTGTTTCTGGATTGTTGTTGACTCCATCTTGGAAGGATTTAGTTTAGGTGATAGTGGATTGGTTTATGAAATGTGTGCATTTCTTGCCTTTACATATGAATTTTAGTTTTTAGCAGTCAACCGAGCTTTACGGCAGGGAGATTGTCAAATTACAAGGAGTTTAAGTTTCTTTCATATAAAACAGAGATCCATAGTTCACGTCGATGTTCTGGAAGACGTTGCATGAGGCTTTGTGTTTGAAGCTTTACTTTAGTACATCGTATCGTTCACAATTAGATGGTTAGTCTGAGAGGGTGATCCAGATTCTCAAGGATATGCTTCACGGTTGTGCTATTGATTTTGGTGGCAGCTGAGAGCGACATTTATCATTGGCTGAGTTTGCGTACAAAAACAGTTATTAGAGGAGTATTCAGATGGCTTCGTTTGAGGCACTTTATGGTAGGAAGTGTAGGACTCCACTTTGTTGGTTTGACATGGAGGAAAAGAGGAATTTGGGTCCAGATTTGGTTTGTGAAGCATAAGGCAAAACTTATCTGTGAGTCGTTGAAGGTTGCTTCAAACAGGCATAGATCTTATGCTTGCTTGAGACGTCAAGATACTGAATATCAAGTTGATGATAAAGTGTTTCTGAAGGTCTCACCTTGGAAGAAGGTTTTGAGTTTTGGGCGGAAGGGTAAGCTTAGTTTGAGGTTCATTGGCCCTTATGAGTTGATTGAGCGGATTGGACCTGTAACAGCCTGATTTAGACCCTAATCGGAACGGTGGTTTTGGGACCACGAATCTGAGTTAAAAAAATATTTTAAAAATGATTTTCTGTGTTTATTTTGTGTGAATTTATATCTGTGAAATTTTCGTGATTTAATTTTGTCGTTTAGGTATCCGATTAAATAAAAGGACTTAGTGGCGTAAATTGAAAACTTGATAGTTTAAAGTATAAGGGCCAACTAGTTAGTGGGTTTCTAATTTGGGGCATTTATGTTGTAAATATCCTATAAATACATTGGTGGGACGGTTTAAGACGTATATTATATGGTTTTTATATTAAATCATTAAGGGTATATAAGTAAATTAAACATTAAACTTAATATATGTTATAATATAACATAAAACATAAAAAAATAATGTCATTTTGATGTTCATCTTGTTCTTGCCAAATACAAAAGAAAAGAAAAAAGAAAATAAAGAGGTTTTAGGGTTCGACCATTCTCCAACCTGATTCAAAGTGAGTTTTAGCTTGGTTTTTGATAATTTCTACGTTTTTGAGATCGTTGCTTAGTAATCTTCAAGACCCAAGCTTTAGTTTTTTCTTTTGATGAATATTTTGAGTTATGCCATTGTTGATAGCTTGTGATTTTAATTAAATGTAAAGTATGTATGCTGATATGAAATATATAAATTAATATGTACTAATGCCGAATGTGTATATGCATAATAGCTATGTTCATGCAATTGTTTCGACCGAGTTATGACGTCCGAAAGCCCCGTATGAACCTTAGGAATAGTTAGGATACATATGTCATGACATAGGATGTGACAGCCCTAAAATGACCCTAGTCGGAAAGCGGTTTCGGGACCGCTAAACCGAGTCACCAAATTATTTGAATATGATATCTATTGTCTAAAATATGTGAATATGAATGTGTGAAAGTTTTAAGCTTCAATTTAGTCAATTGCATGTGAATTTAGTAGTAGGACTTATGTGTGACACTTTTGGAATGCGATAAGTTAATCTATAAGGACCTATTAATGCATGTTGTATAAAAGAAGGGTTTGCATGTCAAATTAGCCAAAAATCTAGATGGTGGCCGGCCATGCTATGGGGAAAGACATATTATAGACATTTTATGCTAAAATGTGTGGGTAGAATAATAAAAAAAGAGGGGAGTGGGAGGAGAAACCAAAGTTGTCTCCCCCCCCCTCCATTGACGTGAATGGAAGAAAGAAAGACTTCAACTTTTATTTTTCTATCTTGCTTCCTTGTCTCTTGCAAAGGAAGCTAGAGAGGAGAGGCCGGCTGCATGTAGTGGAAAACCATGAAATTTGTTTGCTTATAAGTTGAAATTTTCAAGTAGAAGGCTAAAAAGGTGGGAGAAGGCTGTAGTGGAAAGGGGGAGGAGCAAATTGAATAGGTAGAATCGGTGTTGGGAACCTTGGTGAGTTTTCCTTGAACTTTTATTTTCTTGTGTTTGATAATTGTTGAAACCGTTAAATTGTTGTCCGAATTTTATCTTGTTGGTATTGTTAATTGCTGCCCTGTTCATGCTGTCTAAATATTGTACTATTAATGCTGTCCGAATCAGCCTCCGAATGTGATATATTACAGCAATTAAGCCAAGTGTTGTGGGTCCTCTTAGGCTGCCCACAACGCAACCTTTCAATACTAATGTTACCATGAATTAACCTTCAATTGATGGTGTGGTGTCTGATTTATGTTAGGGCAACCCCTTTTGTTTTTGGTTGCATTTTTGAGTAGTTACATAATAGTTGGTGAGTGTGATTGAATGAAGGATGTATCTTCTTGTGATGCTAAACCACGAGATTTTAAAATTGAAAGGGAATGTAAAGTCCTCGTTGTTAAATCCTCCTTGGTGCTAGTTGAGAAGAATCGGTCACTATATTGGAGGCCATTGCCGAATATGAATTTAGTATAGAGATGTGAATGAATTGTTGTTATGTGAATAAATATTTGTTTGATGATATATATATACATGTATTCGGCAATGGGATAAAATGTGTATTAAGGTAAGTTTCATGGTGATTATGCTTGTGATGTTGGGTTGATATTCGGCATTGAGTAATGTGGGGTAAGGTGATTAATCGGCTATGAAATTAGCTAAATTGAATAGGTATGTTTAATGATATGCTTAGTATAATGTATGATCTTATAACTCAGTTTGGTGTTGAGATAAAGATTAAATGATATGTGATTGCCAAATGTGATTGTTAAGGGAAAAATATTAGTTAAGTACTTAAGCAAATCTATTGTTTTACTTAAGCTTAAGAGCAAAGAGGATCAAAGTCGGATAGGGGAAAAGAGAAAGTAAATGAATAGCCGTGGACATCTAATCGTCGACCACTTCCGAGGTAAGTTTTAAGTGATTAAACGTTGAGTAAATTCAATCATAATAGGACATAATGAGTTGATTTAATAAGATATGGTGTGGCCATGATATGTCTTAAACTCAAATGGTAAGTTCACAAGTGTTTGGACTTGGAAATTTAAGAGCAAATTGTAATAATTTGCTTGGACAGCAGCAGTAATGTGATTTTAGAAAATCACTATAAATTGTTGGTGTAGAATTATAGGCTGAATAAAATATGTAATCAAAGCTTAGTTGGTCTAGTTTCCTATAAAAGATACCGTGGAAGCAAAGAAATTTCCTATAAAGAGATATTTAAAGTTGTGTGGGACAGGGTCAGAATGACTCGAAATCCCTGTTCTGTTTTAAGAAAATCACTATAATTTGTACAAAAATGGTTACAAGATAAAATTTATATGCTTAGACTCCTTAATGAGTCTAGTTTCAAATGAAATCAAATAGAACATACTTTGAATTCTGTACAATGAGAATTTTGATTCGTAGTGAAGACTGGTCAGGTTAGTCAAACAGTGAAACAGGGGAAACTTTAAGAAAAATCTGGTATTGATTGGCCAAACCTAAAATTCTGAAAAAATTTATGGATGGAAGATATACAAGTCTATATTCAGGGAAAATTAACGGCAAGTGATTCGGAGCCTTGTAGCTCCGGTTATAAATAATTTAGTGACCGTTGCTCAGGAAAACAGCTCGTAGTGAATATGTGATTTTGTTGTAACATGGATAAAACTTGTTTTAGTTGCTTATAAGCTATTGATTAAACCTATACTTGAATTCTAATTCGTGATATTGTAAAATGATATATGAGTGTTAGATGGATCTTTGATATTAAAATTTGTGAAATTGTAAGTTTATGAGTATTCGAATATGAAATGATAGTATGGCGTGAAATTGAATTATTCATTGGAAAATGATTGATGTAGATTCGCCAAGACCAAGTCTCATACATGATAGTATATGTGGTATGTGAAGTATATGTGAATAATTGTGATGTGAATACATGAAAATTTATATTTTGATTTAGGATTTTATGTGATGAATGTGAAGGTGTGTATATATATGATAAGGCCTAATGGTCGATGTGATGAATGTGAAAGTGTATATATGTGATAAGGCCTAATGGCCGATGTGATGAATGTGAAGGTGTATATATATGTGATAAGGCCGAATGGCCAATGTGATGAATGTGAAAGTGTATATATGTGATAGGACCGAGTGGCCAACGTGATGGATGTGGAAGTGTATAAATGTGATAAGTCCCGAAGGGCATTTGTGTCTGTACTATATCCGGGTTAAAACCCCGCAGGCTTTATGCGAGAATATTATCACTAATTAATGACCGTAGGCTTCGTGCTCGTACTATATCCGAGCTCTAATGACCCGATGACTACGTGTGGAGATTTTGTCCGGGTAAGCCCCGAACTAAAGGTTTTGCTGAAGATTCAAGTAAAGCGTAAGATTATGCGACTTCACAGTGACAATTAGTAATAAATACGTTGAATGCGTTAAGTTGGTCAGGTATGTATTTTGAGATTATATTTAAGTTTGATTTAGACTAAATCACAAGGTCGTTATGTGATGCACATGTGAGTAAAGCAATAAGACTGTTCTATGATTATTGTGCATTTGGTCAATGTGGAAAGTCGGTAAAATATGTAATGTACCTATGATCATAAGAGGTCACCATCAAGTGAGAATTTATCTGCCTACTACATATGATGAGACGTGCATATTCGGAAAAGGGGATGGTATGCCCGAAGGAAGAGTGAAATAAAAATACGAACACCTATGTTATAATTTGATTGTTAACTGTTGACACTGCTTAAAGCTTACTAAGCATTGTAATGCTTACTCCGTGTACTTTGTTTCCTCTGTTTTATAGATCTCATTTGGAAGCTACAGGCTCGGGGATCGTCAGCAACTAGTCACATTATCACCATCCACTATTTGGTACTGCTACATTTTGGAATACCTTATGGCATGTATAGAATAGACTAGTAGTGAGAGGATATTTTGGTTAATGTATAGGACTACCCTTTTGTTGTAGGTCATGTACCTTTCGGTTTTGTGTTAATTTGGATAGCCATGCGAAAATGGCTTAAGTATACATTGATCATAGCATTATAATCGTTTTGTATGTCATCCGTCGAGAGGTATGGAAATGTTGGTAACGGTTAGTCATGGGAATGGTTATTCATGATCACTTTTGGTATATGTATGACAAACTCTAGTTGATCCATGGAGGATCATGAAATAGGTAAAGTTTACCTTAAAAATAGATGCTGGCAGCAGCAGTGATGTGGATGTGAAAAATCTCTAAAAATAGTAGGAATGGAATTAAAATAGTGAATAAATTATGTAATCGAACCTTGATGAATCTATTTTCATAGGAAAGTAACGAAACGTCCATATGAACAGTATATTATGAGAGGTTTAAGTTTTCGGGAGACAGGGCCAGAACGGTTTCTAGATCCCCTGATCTGACTTTGGAAATTCATTATAAATTAACCAGAGACATTTAGAAGTCATGCCATATATGTATAGATTTCTTTTTGAGTCTAGTTTCTATAGAAATAAACGGCATCAGTATTGAAGCCCTGTACAGGGAGATATCCAAATCGTAATGCATGAAGGTCAGTGTAGTAGCACCCTGTAACAAGGGAGGCTTTAACTAATAAACTGTACTAATTGGCCCGACCAAAAATTTTAGAAAAAAATCTGTAGATGGATATATGAGTCTAGTTTCGGGGAAAAATTACGAAACTGATTTTCGAGTTGTGGAACTCAAGTTATGATTTTTAAGGTGACAGTGATGCAGTTAGCCAGTCGTCTGGAAAATTTTTAATTGGACTGTGAGAGTAAATGAATTAAGTCGGTTAGCACCTCGTGTTCGACTCCGGCAACGGTCTCGGGTACGGGGTGTTACATAGGATTCCGATATATGTGTGCGAGTAAGACCATGGCATTGATGTGTTTCTGATATGTGTTTACAAGTAAGACCCTGTCTGGGACAGTGGCATCGATATGTAGCTACATGTAAGACCACGTTGGGACATTGGCATTGTACGATTTATGTGATTATCCGAGTGTCCTATCTAATTCTTAATGGTTCATCGGGCAACGATAAGCTATGTTTGAATGTGTAAAACAAGCTATAAGCCAGGTATGGATTAACTTGTTACCTATTCAAAGTAAGGTAAGTAAGTTTTTAATGTTTGATACAAATGACTTATGAAGTAAATATGGAATGTGTAATTATAAAATAGTAATCGAACTTGATAAGGTATATATATTGTGATTGTCTTCGAAAAGATATGTGATATGTTTATTGATGTAACCATGTGTATTCGGTCATGTAAGTAATGTGTACACGATGATATATTATGATGCTTGAGTGGTGTTTATGAGTATATGTATTTTTGATTGTTTAATGATATCTTGGCTCTGTAAATGAAATATGAATTACTTATATTTGTTATATAGGCATTCGGCCAAGGTGGGAATTTTGTATAAAAATGAAATATCATATATGAAATTGGTAGGTTGAGACTAAGCATACTCATACAAGTATAATTTGGTTAAATTTAAATGAGATGGTTATATTACTAGATTGTTTATTTGCTTATGGCTTACTAAGCTATGTTAGCTTACTCTGTGTTTTTTGTCACTTTGTTTTATAGATTTTGTAGTCAAGCTACAAGCTTGGGGACTATTAACCAAGTTCATCACACTATCTACTAATTTGGTATCTCTATAAGTTAAACTCGAATTATGGCATGTATAGGTTGAAGTATGTTTTGGAAATGCTAAATGTTTAGTTGTGTATATAAGCCATGCGAAAATGGCTAAGCTATTGCCTTTAAAAATTCAGCTATGTTAAGTTTGATTATTGTTCACTTTGGTTTATAGTTTTGAGTCATGTATGCATGATATTTGTGTTAAGTATTACGTGTGCTGAAAAATGGTTGATGCTGTGTCCCTATTCGGTTTTATATGTTAGATTAAATATTAATTAAGTTTGATTGTTGTTAAATATTGTATATGCTTCATAGATAAATGTGGTTGATTATAAAATATGTATTTTATGTTAAATGTGGTCTTTATTTTAGGTAAAATACACATAATATATATATGTGCTTCACTTACAGGTTTGGCCTTGGTATACTGTATGGGAACATATAAGATTGCTTATTAGATTATTTAATATGTTTGTATGCGTAAACTTGGTTATTATGATGTTGCTGTGTGAGTTAAGTCAAGAATGATAATAGGTGATTAAAAGTTTAAGATATTCGAATAATAACAATGAATATGTGTGTTTAGGTATTTGGTCATGGCATGTGGATGAGCTTTCATATGTCTTTTCTTATGTTTATATATGTTTATATTATGGTTGGTTTGCGTATGTGCATGATTATATTGATTCTTTGATTATTGTAAGGTTATGAAAATGTGTAAATGAAATGTGATAGCGGAGTAGGTAAAGAATGGAACGGGTTCTTTGTATGTACCCGAATGCTTGTTCTTAATTTGTGTAACTATGCACAATATGCGAAATTTATATAAGCTAATGTATAAATGCCGCATAACTGAATAATAACGTTGGTAATGGCATTGTTTTAACTAATGTAAAATTTGTGCATTGGCATGACTTTTAATAAACAAGTCTAATACTCAATAATGAAATTATTGATGTAACTATGTCTTGTATATATATAAAATGTTACACATATGTATAAATATATAATTGGGTTATGTAACACCCCCAAAAAAAAATCCTGAAACCCAAAAATCCCGAAATCCCAAATTTTTTTAGTTTTCAATTTTGATAAAAATTGTGTTCAATATTCTTATCCAAGCGATAATTTTAGTAGGTCTTAGCTAAGGTTGAGTTCGAATTAAGGGGTAGAATAAATTGTAATTTAATTATTAAAAGAATCAGGGCTAACAAGTAGGTGGGCTTTTGAATAAATAAAGAAACAATTGGACACAAAAAGAGCCTGTGGTGGAGTGGCTAAGTGACGCCACATAAGGTGTAGTGAGGTGGCGTTAGTATCTACCAAGGGGGTCCAAGGTTTGAATCCTAGATTAGTATTTTTAGAGTTTAATTTTGGCCTTCTAGAAAGATGGAAGTGGGGTGAAGATGAACTCCAAGGGGAGTGTTCAGGAGAGAAAATTAAGGAAAGGATCAAGGGGTTATCAGGGAGAAAAACGAGGAGATGAGAAGGGAGGAGTAAGTGGAGCCGAATTGGGAACTTGGGCTTGAAGAATTCAGCTATAGGGATATAAATATGTGCTGAATGGGAGGGTTGAAAAGCTAGTGACGAATTTCTCTTCATTTTGTGCCAGAAACCCTTTTCTTTAAAAAGTTGAAAACCTTTTTTTTTTTCTTTTCTTTCTTTGTGCCGAATTCTTATCCCTCCTCTACTCAATATTTTCTTTGCTTTAGCAAATTCTTCTTCCTCTCTTCTTTGGTGCTGAGTAATCAATTGTTGCCATTCAAATCTCTAAGACCCAAATACCCTTGGTGCTGCCACTACTCTTTCCACACAGTCGGTTCTAGTGTAAGTGTTTGCTCTCCCAATCGGTTTTTGATAAGTATTGAGTATTCGGTCCCTCACTTCTTTCTAATCGACTTTGGTAGGGAATTAGTGTCAGATCTCAGTTTTTGATTCCTGCCGATTTGCTCTTCAGATCTAACAAATACGCGTGTTTAGTGATCAAATTAAAAGCTAGTAAAGGCTTGGCGTTCAGGTAAGGCTAAGGTGAGATTTTGACTTTTGGTGAAGTAATTGATAAGTACGTGTGATTAATCTTTGAGTGATATCGATTGTAGGTTTGGGCTAAGGAGATCGCATCACGCTTGCTTACTAGGTGTGTACATACACTGCACACACAGGTAGATCGGCAAAAGCTGAAATGCCGAAATGCTGAAAAGTTGAAAGTTTGGCTACGGTAGTCTTGCGAGTGCGCGAACACTCGTGAGGAGGAAACCAATAGGTTGTCTGAGGCCCATGGGCAATTCCATGGACTTGGGCTGTGATCTGGCCAACCGGGCTAGAACAGGCTTAATAAACCCAATGGGCTGTTGGGCCCATAATAGGCAAAATTTGATAATTGATGCTATGTGATAGAAAATTTGTGTGTGAGCAAGAATATAAGGTGATCTAGGCCTAATGGGCCATATAAAGGTGATTTGGGCCTAATAGGCCATATGAATATGAATTGGACCTGATGGGCCATATGAATGTGAATTGGGCTTGATGGGCCATATGAATAGATGGGCCAAGTGGGCCATATGCATGTACGTAGGGGTTTTGGGCCTAGTATATGATAACTAAATAAAACTTTCTTAATATATTGCGACCGTGGACAAGTCATAGGGTTAAGGTGTGGCAATGGGTATATGCATGTCTAAACCGTTTTTTTTGTGTGGTATTAAGTGTATAATTGGCCTCAACATGGACATGCATATTCGGCCACATGAGGGGAAATGGTGTGCATGCATTCGGTTAGAGGCAAGCATATTGATGCCTATTCTTGGCTTAGAAAATCCGGCTAAGGAGAGTACTAACTAATGTGTTGAGTTGATTCATGATTTCCGTACATATGTGACTTTAATGTCTAATGAAAATATGTGGGCTAAGTACCTTGAATTCCTCTTTCGATGCTCAAATGATAAAACCAATTTATTTGTTAAATTAAGCTCAAGAGCAAAGGGAGCTAAATCCGATAAGGGAAGGAAAAAGTCGTCGAACAGTACCGTCGAAATCGTTCGACCACGTCCGAGGTAAGTTCTCGAGTAATGGAACTTAGATTATGATTTGATTAGATCATGCTCTTTGTGTGTGGCTATTGAGCCGAAATTGCAAATGTGATAAGTGACTTGTGTTTGAATTTTGCTAATGAGAATGAAATACTGAATGTGTCATGATTTATTGATAATTGTGCTTGGCTATTTGAATGATGTCCGGCTAAGTCCGAAGGCTTTGTGTTAAGTGATCATATCCGGACTAAGATCCGAAGGCGTTCATGCGAGTTAATAAATCAGGTTAAGCCCGAAGGCATTTGTGCGAGTTAATAAATCAGGTTAAGCAGAAGGCATTTGTGCGAGTTACTAAACCGGGTTAAGTCCCAAGGCATTCGTGCGAGTTACTATAACTGGGGTTTGTCCCGAAGGCATTTGAGCTAGTCGTTATATCCGGTTAAATTCCGAAGGTACGTGATTCGAGAACGAGCGTTCTTGCTATAAAAATTTCAGTTAATACGCTTGAAAAATTCCAGCAATGAGGTTTGTTCGTATGTGCTTGAAATTAGTTGATTCCCTTCGAATGATATTCGCTCAGTCGAGTAATGAGCTTCCGGTATTTGGCTAAGATGATCCCTTATGTATGAATATAGGGGTTGGAATGTGAAATAAGTATGACATTGAGAATTTGTGCATCTGAAATTATCCGTTAGCTATATGATTGCTATGCTTTTGTTGTTCGAATCCCTTGCTCAAACTTACTAAGCATAAATTGCTTACTCCGTTTCTCTGTTTCTCTGTTTTATAGATTTTGCTCGTTAGCTATCGGATTCGGGATCATCGAAGTCGAAGTCATCCACACTATCAAAGCCCTTTTGGTATTCTTTTAGTTGAACTCCGGATATGGCATGTATAGGACTACCCTTTGCTGTTTTTCAAATACGTTTTGTGATGTATGTGTGTATAGCCATGCGAAAATGGCTCGTAAAAGTGGGGTATGCCATTAGACTATTTGTGTTTATGTATATATGTATGGTTTCATGATGTGAGCATGGACTGGAATGGAAGTGTTGGGCAAATGATCAGCCATTGGAATGGCTAAATATGAGTATATGTGGACCTATGTATGACAAAACTCTAGTTGGTCCATGGAAACCACGAAATAGGTAAAGTTTACCTTGAAAACAGATACGGACAGCAGCAGTGGTGAGCATTTGAAAAATCACTAAACTTTGTAGGAATGGAATTAAATAGTGAATAAATTATGTAAATTAACCTTGATGAATCTACTTTCATATGGAAAAACGAAACGGTCATATGAGTTATATGTTAAGAGATATTAAAGTTCTCGTGAAACAGGGCCAGAACGGTTTCTGGATCCCCTGTTCCGACTTTGGAAATTCATTGTAAATTAACCAGAGATGATTAGGAGTCATGCCATATATTTATAGATTCCTCTTTGAGTCTAGTTTCTAAAGAAACAAACAGAATCAGTATTGAAGACCTGTACCGGAAGATATCCAATTCGTAATGCATAAAGGTTAGTGTAGTCGAACCTTGGAATAGGGGAGACTTTAACTAATAAACTGTACTAATTGGCTCAACCAAAAATTCTAGAAAAAAATCTGTAGATGGACATATGAGTCTAGTTTCGGGGAAAAATTACGAAACTGATTTTCAAGTTTTGAAACTCAAGATATGATTTTTAAGACGACAGTGACGCAGTAACCAGCTTGTCTGGAAATTTTTAAATGGACAGTGAAAATGATTAAGTTAAGTTTGTGTGCACCTTGTGTTCGACTCCGGTAACGGACTCGGGTACGGGGTGTTACAAATTTATTGGTATCAGAGCTACGGTTTAGTCGATTCTAGGACTACCGTAATGCGTTTGGGTCTAGCTATACATGTCATTTTATGTGATTATTTGATAGTGTGGTGATTTCTGACGTTTGAATTTGTGTTTATTTATAGTAATGGATCCCGACCCAACCGAGCGATAGCTGATGATGTGGAGAGTGTGGCACCTGCTCCCGCACATCAAGCTGTTCACACGAGTCATAGTCACTCAATTATTTATAATTCGAGCTACAGAGCTCCAAATTAAAAATCATAAATTTTACCTGAAACTAGACTCACATATCATTCCACCATAAAATTTTTAGAATTTTTGGTTCAGCCAATTAGTATAGTTTATTCATTTAATTTTCCCATCTTTCACTATCCAACAGTTCTAACCTCTCTTCACTAAAAATTAATTATATCAAAGTATAGAACTCGGATAATGTTCCCATTGATTTCTATTGAAAATAGACTCATTAAGGATTCTAAGCATATAAATTTAACCCTCAAATAACTTTTCGCCAATTTTTGGTGATTTTCATTCTGACCTTATCTTAGAAAATTCATTATATCTCATAATTTACATTTCAATTGCTTACACCGTTTCTTCTATGAGGAACTAGACTCAATAAGCTTTAATTCAATATTTTTTTCATCCTCTAATTTGATTTTTACAATTTAAGGTGATTTTTCAAAGTTAACCTACTACTGCTGTCCAAAATTGTTTTAGTTCAAGATGTTTATTACCATTTTTCCTCTAAATTTCATAGGTCATGCAATTCAGTCCTTGCTCAATTAGCCCACCTATTACGCTAATTTTTCTCAATTAACATTTTATTCCATCATTCTAAACTATTACACAACCTTTAAAAGTCATAATTGAATTGAAAATTTGCCTAACTAGAAAAAGTAATTAAACATCAATTGAGTACAAGTGAGCTTCTTCTCAAAAGATGGAATTTAGATACTGCAGCTCAACAATACCGAATTACTACTAATATGTAAGTATGATTTTTTTTTTTGGAACAAGTCAGCTACATAAAAGAACAAAACATAGCTAAGCAATTAGTTCAAATCAAATCTCAACAAAAATATGGATCAAATTAGGGGATTTCAACAATAATGGTTTATGGGTTAATATTGAGGGTAAATCAATTAATGGCTTGTTAGGCTCAAAGGGGTACACTAAGGGTTAATTATGAAGGTAGGCTTTTGTGGAGTGAGTGGGTTAAACCTAAGTGACTTTATCATTTTGACATATCCACTCAAATGGTGTGGTCTTGACATGCATAATCAAGCAAGTTCTAGAATAACGATTCAATACTGACGCACTCAAAGCAACAATAAAAGTGAGCATGAGAGAAATGATAGATGCTCTAAAGGCCCAAAATCTCACAAAAATTATGGCTTTTTGATGTTTAAACCTATGAATTTCAACTTAAGATAATACCTAAACTTGGGAAAAACAACCTAAAAGTTTTTATTTCTTCAAAAATCAACTTATTATGCTTGATTCCCTAATGTCTTAAGGTTTAAACACTCAATGCATAAATGCCTATGTTTTAATTCAAGACATATCAATAAAAATGATAAATTAATTAAAAATTCATTCTAATAGTGATATAAATGATTTACATGAGAATAAGACACAATTCAGGGATTTCTAATGATGATATAAAAGACCCCCCAGACATAAGATGTACATTGCCCTCAATGTACAAAGATAGATATAATGAAAAAGATAGATTTATAATAATAAGATAGGGAGGGAAGTTAAACATCCTGAATGATGAATGAATTCCTTAAACTGGAGTTTTGGAGGATAATCGGAGTGAGAGTGGAGGAGGATACTCTGGTGGTGGTAGAGGTTCATTAGTCCACAAGTTCTGCACCAAAAGAATATTATATCTAGTGGTAGCTATGGTCGTGGTCGATCAGGACATAGCAGTCGTGGAGAACCTTTCCCGAGGGAGTTTTCAGTTCCTATGAAAAGATGAGTTTTGGAACTCTTTCTAACTGTGATAAAATCAGGAACTCTTTAAGAGGTATACTGAAGTATAATTACTCGTGGTGAAATAGCCAAAGAATAAAAATTGCAAAAATTAAGGATAAAATAGTATTAAAAGGAAATAAAAAAATAATTTCAAAATATAGAGATAAAAATAAAATAAAATAAATAATAGGTATTTTTAGAGAAATTGGGGCACACAGCCGTAAGGCACGCCCATGTTCCCCAATTTTTTGCCCGTGTGATTCGCCATTTTTGAATTTGGGCGCGTTTGACATTTGGCCCACACCCGTGTTCCTTGGGCGTGTGGGTACACACAGCTGTGTCGCACGGCCGTGTCTGCCTTCATTCACTTCTCCCACGCCTGTGTATGTAGGCCCACGCCTGTGTTAATCTGACAGGTTCGACCACGGGTTTTAGACACGAGCGTGGCAAATGCCCGTGCTATTTTCTCAGGTTCAACCACGATTCTATGACATGGGCGTGTCTCATGCCCATGTTGTTTTGGCAGATTTGCCCACGGTCCTAACGCACGGCCGTGGCTACTTATCGCATCCCGTGTTGGGGAAAATTTCGCCCTGTTTTCACACAACCTAAGGTACGCCTGTGTGCCTGGCCTTATGTGCTTAGAAAGCCTGCGTTCCATGAGTCAGTTAGTATGTTAGATGTTAAAACTAAAAATTAAAGAAATTATTATTAGTGCTCGGGTTACCTCCCGAGAAGCGCTTATTTATAGTCTAAGCTCAACTTACCTCTCTGGTGAATGGCCATGGTGGTTCAAGGAGTTTATACTCCTCATTCCTGCTATGAATCCCATCAAAATAAGGTTTTAGGCGGGTATTGTTTACTTTAAAGGTGTCAAATTTTGGATGACTTACCTCGACTGTACCAAATGGGAAAATACTAAGTACCATAAAAGGAATTTCTTCATTCGGTTGGGCAATGTC
Source organism: Gossypium arboreum (assembly GCF_025698485.1). Classification (NCBI taxonomy): domain Eukaryota; kingdom Viridiplantae; phylum Streptophyta; class Magnoliopsida; order Malvales; family Malvaceae; genus Gossypium; species Gossypium arboreum. The sequence goes on from NC_069070.1 coordinate 25,650,366, forward strand.
AATGTGAGGATCTGCGACATCTAATGAAACTTTATCTCCAACCTTATGTTGATTTGGTGAGGCATTAAGCTCGTTCTGGCATGTTTTGGTTTATCGTGTTTTCTAGGTTTAAATGTCAGCCATTCATCTAACTCCTCGATTTGTAACATTCGTTCTTCATGTGTAGATTCTTTGTTGTGGATTGAACATTGCTGATGTGTGTCTTTCGAACTTATTTCCTACAAAATAGGTTGCACTGTATGATCAGTCTTAGTAGAACAATTTGTACAATCACCTTCAATTTTCAATGTGTTGTTCGGATTGCGAGTTTTAAGGGTGATTGATTCGTCTCCTACACGAAGTGTGAGTTCACCTGTGCCAACGTCAATAATTGTTCTAGTAGTTGCTAAAAGGGGTCTTCCCAAAATTAAAGGAACATTACTGTCCTCTTCTATGTCTAAAACAACAAAATCAACTGGGAATATAAATTTGTCAATTTTAACGAGTACGTCTTCAATGATACCCTTAGGAAATCTGACAGTTTTATCTGCTAATTGAATGCTCATCGTAGTTTGTTTGAGTTTCTCTAAACCTAGTTTCTTAAACAATTTGTAAGGCATAATATTGATACTAGCCCCTAGATCAGCCAACGCTTTATTAACATCTAAACTACCAATTAAACAAGGAATCATAAAACTCCCTGGATCTTTTAGTTTGTTGGGTAGCTTATTCTGAAGAATGGCTGAGCAAACCGCGTTCAGCTCCACATGCGACCTTTCATCTAACTTTTGTTTATTTTCTAGAAGCTTCTTTAAAATTTTGACTGCGTTCGGCATCTGTGAAAGTGCTTCAATAAACGGTAGGTTAATATGTAGTTTCTTTAAAAGTTTAAGGAATTTACCAAATTGTTCATCGAGTGGTCTTTCCTTGTCGCATTAGGGCATGGTACACGAGGTTTATATTCTATACTTACCGCTTTTTGTTCGTTTTGGTTTACCTCATTCTTACTTCGCTTACCACCGGTTCTGGCCTTGGTTTTGCAACTAACCCTTCCTCACCTTGAATGGAAATTGCGTTGAGTTGCTCCCTTGGGTTAAATTCAGTGTTGCTTGGCAGGCTACCTTGTGGTCATTCGGAAATCAACTTGGCAAGCTATCCAATCTGAGTTTCGAGCCCTTGGATTGATGCTTGTTAATTTTTGAGTGCCGTCCAGTTATTCTAAAAATGAGTCTTGGACACTGAGATAAATTTGGTTAGCATTTCCTCAAGGTGCGTATGGTGGTTGCTGAAAGCCTAGAGGGGGTGGTGGTTTCTGATTTCCTTGGCCTCCCCATGAAAAATTTGTGTGATTCCTCGAACCTGCATTGTAAGTATTGCTATAAGGATTTTTTTGAGATCGAGGATTATTACCCATGTAATTTAACTGCTCGTTCTCCATGTTGTGGCCATAAGGTGGGTATTCTGAATTGCTCGATCCACCTCCATTTGATTCACACTGCATTACTGGGTGAACCTGTGAAGAACTAAGAAAACCATCAATTTTCTTATGCAAGAGTTCTACATGATTAGAGAGCATGTTGACCAAATCGACGTTATAAACACCGGCTGTTTTCGTTGGCTTTGTCCTCATGACTTGCCACTGATAGTTATTCAGTGACATCTCCTTTATAAATTCATAGGCATCTTCAGGTGTTTTATTATTGATGGTTCCACCAGCAGCTATGTCAACTATTGTCAAGTCGAACGATTCAAGCCATTATGAAAAGTTTGAACCTGTAGCCAAAGTGGTAACCCATGGTGAGGGCATCTTCGCAAAAGGTCTTTATATCTCTCCCATACATCGTAGAGTGTTTCTAAATCCATCTGCACAAAAGAAGAGATATCATTACATAATTTCTCCGTTTTAGCTGGTAGAAAATATTTTAGTAAAAACTTTTCAGTCATTTGTTCCCAAGTACTGATTGACCCCCATGGTAACAAATTCAACCACTGTTTAGCTTTGTTTCTCAAAGAAAAAGGGAATAACCGAAGGAGAATGGCGTCATCAGAAACGCCATTAATTTTAAATGTATCACATAGTTCTAAAATGTTTGCTAAGTGCACGTTGGGATCTTCGTCCTGCAAACCATCAAACTGAACAAATTGCTGTATCATTTGAATTGTGTTAGGTTTCAGTTCATAAGTATTTGCAGCTACAGCGGGTTTAACAATGCTCGATTCAGTTCCTGAGCAGGATTCTGATTTACTGGATTAACAATAATCGCAGCAAGTATTAGGTTTTCCTGATTTTCAGCCATCTCCTTGGTTGTGGTTTGATTATCGTCCTCTTGCTCGTTCTCTGTGTATCTTAAGCTTCGCCTTATTTCTCTTTGGTTTCTGTGAACTGTGCGATCGATATCACTATCAAAAAGTAATGGTCCTGACGGGTTTCTTCTAGTCATAAACTACAAGAACGTGATAGAAAAAAGGAAAAAGAAGAATTAGTAATAAAAATTAGAAATAAAGTAAAAGTAAATGGCTAGAGCAATAAAAATCGAGTGTTCCTAATATCTTAGTTCCCCGGCAACGGTGCCAAAAACTTGGTACGTGATATTCGTGACAGGTTTTAAATATTTATAATGAATCATTCTTGAAACTAACTATTATCACGATGAAGGCAAGTGTACCTATCGAATAGTAGTATAGCTTTAGCAAGACCAGATTATCGAACCCAAAGTAACTAAAAGTACTAGTATCAACTTTCTTTTCATTATCTAGCCTAAAAAATAAAAGGGTTTTGTTTATCTAACTAATTAATTAAACTAAGAAATCACAGAAAAGAAATTTGGGGAAAATACTTTTTAGAAAATTCGATTGATTAAGACAATACCTAAGGAAAAATCAACCTAGACTTCACTTGTTATTTGACTCTAACTCAGACGATTTATTCATTCAACTTATTCCGTAGAGATCCCTAAGTTATATTATTATCTCTCTCGAGACTAATAACGTCTAACCCTAGTTTAAATAATTGAAATCTCTTTCTAATTAACGCCCTAGGGTTGCATTAACTCGATCTATGGATCCCCTTAGTAGGTTTCACCCTAATCCAAAAAAATCTTGTCACCCTATCTCTAGGCGGACAACCAACTCCGCTTAATTATGACAAATTTACTGTTAGACAGGGTCTATTCCTCCTCTAAATAAGAGCTTAACTTGAATCAATATCCTAGAATATAAAAACAAGAATTAAGAACACATAATTAAGAACAAGTCAAATATTTATCATACAATTCATATAATAATAACAAGATCCTTCTTAGGTTTCATTCCCCTTAGGTATTTAGGGGTTTTAGTTCATACTAATGAAAGAAAACATCTCAAAAGAATAAAAATAACAAAACATAAGAAAACCCAAAACTCTTAAGGGAATTTGAAGGGAGATCTTCAGTCTTGATGGTGAATCCAACTTTTGAGATAGATCGATCGGCTTTCCTTGAGCAATTCCTTGCTTCCTCCAGTGCATCTCCCCATCTAAGTTCCTCCTCAGGTGTTTAAATAGGCTTTGGAATGCCTAAGAGCCCTCAAAATTGGCCTTTTCCGAATTGGACTAAATTTGGGCTCAGCAGGGTCACGCCCGTTTGCGATTGCTTAAGGCCGTGGTCAAGGCTGTTAAATGGGCACGGGTGTGTGATCTACCTGTTTAAATCGTGCTTTGACCTTGCCAAAGAGACAGAGTCGTGTGGTCTGCCCGTGTGAGGAAGTCCAGGCAGTGTTGATTTCGTACGTTGGCCCATTTTCTCTATTTTTGGCCCGTTTCTCGTTCCTTTCACTCTCCTATGCTCACCTAAGTATAAAACATGAAATTAAGGCATTAGGAGCATTGAAATCACCAATTTTAAGGAAAAATCATCCATAAAGTGTGCTAAGCATGGGATAGAAATATGTATAAATTACGATTTATCACCAGCACTCGCCCTGATAGCATTTCCCATAAATAGTACATGGCTGTGACCTAAAAGTAGCAACAGGGGGCCCAACTCTGACTAGCCCATCAACTCTGCGTTTTTCTTAGGCCTCAAAGTTCAACTTGAGGGCTCCCAAACCCTCTTGTTGCTTCCCCTATCTGATTCGTGATTCTGGCGTTCAACGCGTTTCACATCCTCTGCGATCTTCTCCTTTTCTACTAACACAGCAAAATCTCACTCCCTCTGTGGAGCCATCAGAACTCGTAAATCATCTCCGAGGATGTCCTCAAGATGCACGAAGCGCTCATACTCAGTTACCACCATGGCTCGAGCATAGCAGCTTAATCGCAAAAATTTTGCCTCATATTCAGCCATAGACTTATCCCCCTAGGTCAGATTCAGAAACTCCCTCCTGTGGGTATCCACATAGCTAACGTCCACATATTTCCCTTGGAATGCATTCTTGAAAATCTCCTAAGTCAATCGATCGGGCTGAGTACCCTCTTTCATAGTAAGCCACCACTGATAGGCTTTATCTCTCAACAACGACGCTGGACCTTTTAGTTTCTGCTCTAGGGTGCAGTCGAGGTCATCTAATATTCAGCCACATTAGGGGCAACTCCAGCGATACCCCTAAAGATCTTAACCCTATTACACGAGTCGATTACATTCGACGCCTTACCACAAGATCACCGGTATTGGGTCTAACGACCCTTTTTAGAATTTGTACCCTAGCTTGGGATAATACGTCGTCCCCAACCACCCGATCGTGTGACCCAGTCTCAGTCATAGGTGAAACTGGTGTCTCTCTTGCCTCAATGTTAGGCATATGGCTCAATCCGAAGACCCAGCCCGAGCACCTCCACGGCCTCCGTCACGACCTCTTGTACCCCTTCCACGAGTACCTCTGGTGCTCATTATCGATTTGTGAATTATCTGTATTAACAGTTTTATGCATCAGTTTTACAGTTCCAGTGTTTATTAACGAATATTTTATGAGAAATAGTACATAAATTCAAAGTTTTTGTTTTCGCAGTTTGCAGTCTTACTATAGTTTTAAGTTACCCTAATAAAAGTTTCAGTACAGTCTATTCTCTATGGTAATCTAAGTATTTCAATTAAATAATAGTTTTAGAGAACTTACAAGATAGCCGCCGGAGACTCGGTAGACCACATATTCAGGAGAATCACTTCAAAAATTCTTTTCTACTATTTGAAACAGTTCCTTTGAAAATTTACGTCGTTAGAAAAACCCAAATCCACAACCGAGTTTTGTAATGTCACATTGGAGTGATTTTCAAAAAGCGTAGTTCTATTAGAAAAGCCCATTTGTGTGTAAAACCTCATTTGTGATCTTTATGAGATGCTAACTTAATTTATTCATTTGTTAAGTTACAGGTTTGTCTAGCAAAACATGTTTCACACAAAATCAGTATTACACTTAAAATCATTGTTCGTTGCAGAAGCATTTAAAACAAGTTACGTAGTATGGTAGTTGAAAATCATTTACCGTTTGAAAGCCCGAGTCCTACTGCTAACAGATTTAAGTCAATTTAAATAAATCCCTAAATAAAAATAAAAACTTAAAATGGCCTTATTACATAAAATTTACCCAAATAAAACTACCTTTGCTAGAAATCAAAAACAAAAAAAACAATAAACAGTGGTGTGCCCATATCCGAGTCCCACGCAGCACCGACTCGCCTAAGGATTACCTGCACAGATATGTAGAAGAGTGAGTTTATGAAAACTTAGTGTGTAATCCCTATTTATCAAATAGTAAATCATGCAGTGTAAACAGTTTGGGCCTAAGCCCTTATCAGTAGCAATATCAGTGTGGGCTTTAGCCCATTACGGTAACAGTATCAATGTAGGCCTTAGCCCAATTCAGTACAGTATCAGAAATGCAAACAAAAATCCTACCCATCCATCCTCTACACTCCACTCTGTCCAACCCTACACTCCATGTGGGGATAAAATAGACCCACCCATCCCTACACTCTAGAATATAGCACCGGTTGTGGCACTAAATAGTGTATGCAACGAAGCTGCCAGTATAGTACACTTCTTCCAAATATATCAACCCACCCCCATACAACATGTCATGTCATAATATATACGTGTATGCAAAATCTCATGCTCGAATACAGTCAAATATAGCATAGGAGTATATCAGTCATTTTACCTCTAGAGGTATAATAGTCATTTCATTAGAATAGGGGTCTAAGTGTACTTACCGACCCATCAGTAGGCCCACAGTCGTCTTAGGCGACCCATGCGACCTTAACAGTCAAATAGTGAAAATGGGCTCAAAGTTCATAATACGACCCATGTGGGCCCATACGCTCGTGTGGCCCAATAAGCCCAAATAATAGCCTTGGCCGTGTAAACTACACGGCTAGCCCAATTATCTTCACACAACAGTGTGGTTTCCCGAGCTCGTGGGCCCAAACGGCCCATTTCGGCCCAAAATAGCCTAAACCCATGAGCCACGTGTTTATGCATTTGAATCACCATATGAGCGAACGCACACTCGTGTAGCGTATATGAACATGCTTTCTAGCTTTTGCCTATTAACAACTTTGCAGTGTGATTACACACTTGTTTGTTAAAAAGTTAGCAGATCTCTATGACGCCAAACCTAGATTCAATCATAACCCCACGCTAGTCTTTTAATCGATAAAGTTAACATCCTCACATAGCACCTAATTCTCAAAATGGTAATGGTTGCCTACCATGAATAGAAAACGGTTTTTCTCTTAAACCACTAACCGAAGCTGCCTTCCAAAACTTGACAAAATCTATATAGCATTACCACCTTGTTATCTAAGACCGTTAATGAAAATGATTAGAACCAAATGAACGAAAACTTACCACCACTTATAGGTATCTGGCCTGCAAAGGCACACTTTAGGATTGAGTCCCACGAAGAACAGTCACACCCCTATCAGAAACGGTGGATAAAAGATAGTGTTAGGGAGGGAGCTTATTTCGACAAAGAGAGAAAGAGGGGAAAGAATAGTCGTGAACCCTAACTAAGCCATGGATTCAACAACCTAAACAACAAAATCAGTTACCTTACACAAGTGTAGAGAGATTCGGCTCCAAAAAAGAAAAAGTGCAATCAACTAGCAATGAAAACCGAATGAGTAGAGAGAGAGAAGGCAAGTGATATTCGGCCAAAGCACAATGAGGGAAAACGCAGTTGAGAGAAGGAAGAAAAGATGAGAAGAGACCAAAAAGGGTATTTGGTTAAGCAAAACAAAAGAGAGAGGGAGAGGGTGGAGAAGTTCGGTCAAGAAAAGAAATCGAGGAAAGAAACTTGTCAAACCCCGAAGGCTCTATGCTACAATCGGCTCCAAGAAATGTAATATCAAAAGAACAACCCGATGAAAGGAAAACAATTCAACACCTATGACAGAATTTGGCATAAAGGGAAAAGAATCGTAAAACAAAACGAACACACGTACAATGACTGCCAAAGCTGAATTTTGCCAAGTGTAAGAGTTTCACTTCTGTACACTCTCCTCACTCCCTTCAAACCCTCATAACTTCTCTCCCCATATCACTCCTCAGATTTCTCAACCACAACCAATTTATCCAAATCCCAACTAGCTAAAATTCTCTCCAACAAGCACCTAGAATTCAGCCTCAACTTCCCTCAATCCTCAAGTATTCAATTTGAGTCAAACAACAAGATTTCCCCAGCATTAACAGCAAAATAAAATGCTCCTATTGCGTTACAAAGCCTCGAACCCCAAACCCCCTAAAACACTCCACACGCCTTTATCCCCTAGATCAGTAGGCGTTTTATTGACATGCTTACCAATATTTATTTAAGAACCCTATTGCCAAGAGGCCGGGGTTTATTCAAGAAAAACCAAAATTTTGTACAAGCCACAGCTTGAACTCCGAGCTTCTCCAACACTCCTCAGAACACTCAACCATTGAAACAAGCATACATTTATGCACACAACATACAAACATAAATACCTAATATTTTGGGGCATTACACTCCATACGCCACTATCCACCAGACCAGTAGGTCCATTCTGTTAGGTTTTTAACAACTCTTACTTATAACCCTACTGACCTAAGATAGGGATTTAATCCTTAAAAGAAAAATTTTTTTGAAAGCCAAGGCTTGAACCCATCACTTCCCAGACACTCCCAGAGCACATATTCACTAAGCCAAACATAATTTCACGTCACAAACACACAAAAATAATTTTATCAGGGATTCAGGAATTTAAGGCGTTAGACGCCAGGCCGTGTGTCACACACGGCTAAGTCACACTCCCGTGTCTCAAGCCATATGGATATGAATTTTCCCAAAATCAAGCCATTCCAACACCAAACCATGCATACAACTAAAGGCATTTTGTGCACATAATCAAGACATAAAAACCTTACCTAAACATGCATATAATGACCAATTCAATAGCCTAAAAACAAACAACCAATATGCCATTTCAAGGTACCTCACAAGCAACATCAAAGCTTACTTACACATTCATATTTATTCACATTTTCATCATCAAACAAAATTCAACTTTTAATCAAACTTGCTACAATTATGACCATTAACACTTCTATCACAGAACATGCCATTTGAACTATTCAAAATACACAACACGACATAGTCACAATGACACAAACTAGCAAAATATCAAAAGTACCAACATAGTTAACTTACATAACGTATACATACCAAATCACTTTCAAACCATTTTGAAATTTAATAGCCTAGTTCAAATATGAACTAAAACATGTTAGAAGTAACCATTTTCAAACTATCATCAACATGCCAAGTGAGTCATATCAACAAGCACATTAAAGTAATCAACATCACATAACCTGGTAATGTATCAAGGTGTACCAAACCAGTATGGCTTTCCAAAGCTTACACATACCAAAACATCATTAACACACGCACTATAGTACCATTACAAATCATCCTATACATGCCATTATAAACTTTATCTGAAATACTCAACAACTACTGAATTGTCCAATGGATAGTGTGATAGATCTTTAATAAACTTCAAATCGATTGAGCTTCTAATAGTCTATAAAGTAAAGGAAAATAATTTCGTAAGCAATGAATGCTTAGTAAGCTCGTATAAACTTTAAACATAATATTCCATTTCAATAATGAGCTTTACAAATTTACATAAACCTTTACCAATGTTATAAGATTAATAAAGCCTATATAACACTATCAAACTCTCAAGTTAGCATACTTGTTCATGATACATATGAAATCAATCACATAAATATAAACATAACATTTAATTCATCATTGTTACCATGCGATCATGTTTCACTCCATTTGCTTACTTATCGTTTCCAATACCATAAGTTTAATATAAACCTATTCAATCATTATCAAACTCACATGTTAGTAGATTCATTGACAATCATATAGCTCAATTATAACATAATTAGATTTCATAGAATACATTACATAAGCATCAACCTTTTCTTATAATTATAAACCTTTCCATTAAGTCACTTACCATTCCATTCCTTTTCTTACTCATTTTATTTGCATAGTTGTAAACTGAAAAATATATAGGATTTTTCCTATGTAAATTATCACCTTTTTACTTGATTAAATACTAGGATGATTTCTTTGATTAAATACTATTTCTTTGATTCATGCTTGAAATGTTTGTGCCTAAATTGATCATGCTTTCAATTAAAATCAAGTTTGTATTTCATTCATACGTGATTGAAATACTCCTAAATTAGCTAAGCGATCCTAACCAAATGATGGCTAGTAGACGCATAATTGAAATGTGCATGCTCAATTTAGATCTTAACCCGATTAAATTGCATGTTTCATAACAACTCTAACCAAGCTCTATTATCTGCATAATTTTTAGATTTGTGTGATTAAACTGTTTCAAACCTAACACGCCCCTATAACCTCACACGAATACTAAGAAACCCTTAGTAAATAAGGATCAGTAAAATGTGTATTTACTAAGTAAAGGATTCCGAAAGGACCTAATATGGTTTCCAAATTCATGAAAGATCGAGTTGTCATGGAATGTTTTTCCAAATGTTATTAAGCATGTTGATAGTAAATTGAGTTTAATTAAAGTAATTGTCCTAGTTTATTTATGTTATAATTGCTGCAAATTGTGTTTAATTTCGCTAAAATCTATCTCATTCATATAGTTTGCATACTTAGGATAATTTAAAATTTTAAACCGTTCGAACTTACATGGACTGAATTGTAGTAGTTGTAGAAGTTTAAGGACTATTCTAAAATTTTTCCTTTTCCACGAATATCTACAGGATCTTGATCTAAAATATAAAATTTCTCAATTATCAGCTTACATTTTACATTCCAATCCATTTTAAAATTAATATCTTTTTATTTTTCAAATTTATACAATTACCCCAAAGTTTTACATTTTTTGTAATTTAGTCCCTTAACTCAAAAATCATCAAATTAACCACTTTTCTCAAATCAAAGGTTTAGCCAAATATACTAGGCCCTTATATAGTCCCTAATGAACATCAAATTTACTATCAAGCCCTAAAATGTAGACATTTTTCTCAATTTATTCCTAAAATCAAAATTTAACAAAAATCACTTTATAAAATCATCAAACAATACAATCAAAGCTTCAAATACATGGTATTCATAAAAAAACTTAACAGACATCAATGGAAACTTCTAAAATTTTTAACAAATTCAAAAACGAAGGTACGAGCTAGCTTGACCTAGTTGCAACAATATCAAAAACATAAAAATTACAAGAAACGGACTCGAAATGAACTTACATGCAAGAGAAAATATCGGCGAAACCTCCCAAGCTATGTTTCCATGGTGGTTTTGGTTACGAAGAAAACAAAATGAAGAAGAAGACTTGTTTTATCTAATTTGATTAATTAATTTCTTTTTATTTACAAATTTGCCATTAATACTAATTTCTTTCAATTTTTTCCTTTAAAATTAGCTCTATTACCATCCACTATCTAAAATAAGGACTAATTTTCTTATTGGTCCTCCCAAATTACTAATTAGGCCATTTAATCATTCAAATCTAATAGTAATCAAATTTTACATCCTTTACAATTTAGTCCTTTTTAATTAATTAGCTATCTAAACATTAAAATTTCTTAACGAAACTTTTATACAACCTTAATAATACTCTGTAAATATTTATTAAAATATTTATGGCTCGGTTTATAGAAATGAGGTCTCGATACCTCATTTTCTAAAACACTTGACCTTAGGGTCTTACCACTTGAACTTAATTATTCATTCAAATAACATATTTTCCAATTCAAAATTTATTTTAATACTATAATTGACTCATAAATATTAAATAATACTATTTACGGGCTTACTTGTTAAATTTGTGGCCCCGAAACCACTATTTCTAACACCATCGAAAAACAGGTTATTACATTATGTGTGTTGTAACATCCGATATCTAGATCTATGGTTCAGGTCAGGTAGAGGGTGTTATAAATGAATTAGTATCATAGCTTTTGGTTTAGCTGATCCTATGGCAATTAAGTGAGAGTCAGCCTTATATGCATAATACGCTGAACCTGGCTTAGTCTTTAAAGCAAGTTAAGGACTTTTGTGTAAATAGCACTTTGGTATACTGTTAATGATAGGGAAGTGGCAGCAAGAAAGAGAAGAAATTTCATGAGTTTAGGATGGTTTTGAGGGTAAATTTTGATAAGTCTTTCAAGTGGTAACTATTTAGTTTTCATGGTTTAAATAATTATGATTTCTATATGCTGGTAAGGTTCAGTTATACATGTTATTAAACCAAATTTTTGTGGTTTAAGAATATGTTATTCTCTTTTAACAACTATTGTGAGAAGTTAAGAAGAAGAAGAAGAATTGGTAATCAAATGCTTAATTTAGTTGATGAAAACTGCAATCAGATGCTTGTGGTATCAGCTTGTAAATGTTGCATTAAAATCGTCTAAATTGTAAGTTTTGAGGTTTTAACTCCAATTTCCTACCTAAATCCCTGTCTAATTAGCACGCAACTCTCAATTATAGAGCACCTTCATTCAAGTTCACATTTAATTGGTAATTTTGATTTTGAACTATTTGTTAGTGTTGAATAAAGTTATTGCTATTTGACTTAATGATTTCCAGTTATGTTTGCTCAATTATGCTATAATGTGTTCAAACACAATTGATAAGTTATATTTCTTAAATGAGTTTAATGTGTTAATTGGGTTGTTCAATTATGATATTAAAGTGTGTAATTGTGTTTGTTAAATGTGGTTAAAGTGTTATAACTATACTATCCCAAATAATATTAAAATGTTGCCCATTTTGTGCTATTTATGCTATTCCAAAATGACCTTAACATGTTGTCCAGTTTGTGTCAATTATACAGTCCTAAAATAACATTTTGATGTTGTCCATTGGGTAATTTAATGTTGGAATTTCAACATTTAAATTCTTTATTTTTAGGATGTTTAAAGCTTGCTAGAAAATGCTACATTTGTATACACTATTTGGTAGGTTCTCTATATAAAAACCTCAACTCGCTAATCCCTCACAAGAGGATTAGTTCCTCATGGATCTACTAAATGATATAAACTTGAATGAAAGAATGAGCATGAAAAATTCAAGAATAGATTTTAGAAGAGGCCTGGTTTGTATTAAGCGCAGAATCCTCATAGAGTTTGATAGTAATTCCAAAATCTAACTTCTTTACAATAGTAAATAACAAGAACAAAAATATAAAACCTAAGCAAAAGAAAATCTAAAGAGAAAATTATACCAAGTGTAAAATATATGTACCATGTGCTAAATGACCCTATTTATAGACTTTAAGGTGGTCGTCATCCTCAACCCTAGTTCAGCTGTAATCCTCGTGTTTAATGTTTAATTGTATAGACCAATATGCCCTTGGCTCATAATTATTTCCCATGCAGAAATGATGTTGTGACACATCAGGTCCTATGTCGTGACATCGAGGGCAGTATGCCCAGCTTCAAGGTGTCTTTAGGGGTATGTCATGACATCCTCAGGCTGTGTTGTGATATTGAAGGTAGTCTTGGAATTCTTCTATGTTGCTTTGTGTGTTGCAGCATCACATGCTCCATATTGCAACCTAGCGACTAGTATTAGGTTAAAACGACTTCTAATGGTCTCTTGCACACTCACAAAGTATAACGCCCCAAAAATATAGGGTCTGTAATTTTTCATGATTGGGCATAAATTGCACATTTACTTTAACGGCTAGGTGATTTGGGTGTGTTTGGGAGTGTTTAGGAAGTCCTGGGTTTAAGCTCTGGCTTTTGCATAATTTTTTATTTTGCTCATAAAAGAATCTGGATATTGGCACATGGGCTTTAAAAATAAATGTGGCAAATTTATGTCACAAGTGAGCTTGTGGTCTAGTGGTGGTGCCATGACATGGTTATTGTGAGAGCTTGGGTTCAAATCCCATGGAATGCAAAAGGATATTTATTTTACTTCTTTGTGGTGAGAGAGGTGGAGTTTTGACTGAAACTCTGTTGGATGAGGTTTGAATTGGTTAATGAGGAGAGAATCAGGGGATGTGGTTGGTATTTGGGTGATATGGAGGAGAATTAGGAGGAGGAAATCAAGGAATTCAAAACTTGGTGAGTTGTAGCAGATTGGGGAAGCTTGTGTGTGCAAATTTGGATAGGGGTCTCTTTTGTGTGTATTTCAACATTTTGAGAGCGTTTTGGGGTACTTTTCTTTGTGCCAATTTTGAGTTTTGGTGTTGTGACACCTAGTCTCGATTTTTCCTAAGTGCTGAATTTTCCTGTTTTCTCTTCTCTTGCGATTTCTTTACATTCTTTCTTTAAGCTGAACCTTGCTTTTTCCTCCTCTCAATCTTAACCCTTCATTTGGCTGAACCTTTGTCCATCTTTCCTCATATTCAAGTTGACTATACTTTTCTTTCTTTCTCTCTCTCTTTGTTCAAGTTTTGGTGGTGGTGGTTCTAATTATTCATTTCGAATTGCAATCTTTAACCCTCTACATGATATTAGGTTTGTTGGGTCCTAGGTGTCCTGAGGGGCTTATTAGAAGTACTAAAGCTTCTGGAACCTCTGTGTTGATTTCGATCTAAGGTAATCCTATTCTCAATTATTTGGTTCAACTGGGATAGATGTGGTTATGTTATATTGTGGTCGAATACTTGCTCCCTAATCTAGGGGTTGTGCCTTTTGGATTCGTGCATTTCAACTGTAACACCCTGAATTTTGGGCCTAGAAGTAATGGGCCTTGAGTTTTGTGATCAGTTAGAAGGTGACTTAAATAACTTTAATGTGTTTAAATTGCATGTTTAGTTTAATTGTTAAGTGATTTAGGAAGGGTTGGTAGTGTGGAAAAAGTCCTGGGTTCAATCCAGGGCTTTAGCAAAATTTTGCATATTTTTTTTTCTAAAGGACCCTGAGCATTAGGTGGAGGGATTATTAATAAGTCCTGGTAAAATCTGACACAAGGAAACACTTGGCCTAGTGGCAAAAAGGCATTGGTAGCAAGCAGGAAGTAAGGTTTAAGTCCAAGAGATTGGGGGTCGAATCTGAATGGTAGCAAATATTTTTACGATCTTAAAAATAGTTAGGGATGGCATGTGGCACAAGAGCGCCTGGGGGCAATGGCGAGAAGCATGCTATAGATCTGAGAGGTGGCATGTTCGAATCCCAGGCCTGGAAAAGTTTTAAAATTTTATTCTTTAAGGAAACTGATGCTTAGGCATATAAGCCTTATAGTTAACTGTGACCGAATGGTAGCACAAGATAGGTGGCGGTGCAGTGGCCAGCAGCATGTTGGGGAAGTTGGAGGGCTGGAGTTCGAGTGGTTTCATGCACAAAAGGAAATTCAATTTTGCTGCTCAACACAAGGGAGGATTGCCATTCGGTGGAAACAATTTGAATGCAATTCAAATTGGAATTGTTGGCTAAAATCAAGGTTACGGTGGAAATAAGGATGAGGATTAAGTGTGGATATGATGGTGATAAAATTGGAGAAATTAAAGGGAATTTAGCTTGACGAGTTTAAGTCGATTAGGGAGTGTAGGTTTGTATTTTATTTATTTATTAGTATATATATGTGTGTCGTATGGGAAAGTAAGGGCATTTGTTGTTTTCTGTGCTTCAGTCGCATATTCTTGGGGGAAATTTCTTTCAACCTCTTGACTCTTTTGTTTTGTTTTGTTTTTTTTTTTGCAAATACCTGAGTAATCTCAAACCCTTCACCTACTCTTTCCTTTAAGCCAAACTCTTGATCTTTACTTCCCTATTTTAATCGAATCAACATCTTCCCTCTTTAACTTAGCCGATTGCTTCTTTTTCATTTAAAAGCCGATTCATACACTTTGGGGGTTGATTTCTTGTTGGCAAGCGATCTCGCGATCGGTAAGTGAATTAGATCTTCTTCAGCTTTTGTTAAATATTTCTAAGTTCTTTCGTTCCTACACTCTTAAAAGCTAATTTTTCTTTATCCTTTCAAATACCATTACTTTTGTTAACCTATTGTTTCTCCATTTATTTCTCTTTCTCCCTCTCATTCAAGAGTGTGATCGCTGGCTGAGTTATAGTTGATGGAAAAAGGGGGTTCAAATAGAGAGGTTGGGATAAAGGCTCCCAAGTTTAAGTGACGTAAGGTGTCAGCCGTTAGGGACTTTTCGCCTGGATGCAAAAGGGGGTCTACGTTAGATTTTGAGTTACGTAGGCAGATCACAGCTGATCAATCTAGTCAAGGCAAGTATAGGTTGTTCTTCGATAAGTAGTGGATTTATTTATAATTAATGGGATGTGACTAATGGAGTATAATGTTGAACATAGGTTCGAGTGATTATGAATACTTAGTACTCCAGGTGATAAGGTGTGTACTTCTACCCTATAATAGCTTGATATAAAGCCAAAGGAGTGTACATACACAGCATACACGTTAGATCAACAAATCCTGAAATGCTGAAAAGCTAAAATGCCGAAAAGCTGAAAGTCTGGCTACGATAGTCTTGCGAGTACGTGAACACTCATAAGGGGGAAATCGATACGTTGGAAGAGGCCCCATAAGCGGTCTTATGGATCTGGGTCATACTTAGGCCATCTGGGCCAGAATGGGCTAAATGGGCCCAACGGGCCGTGGCCCAAAATAAGCGAATTTATTGATTTGATAATAAGTAATGAACAAGTCATGTTGGTTACATGGCTTGGAATTGATTCGGGCTATATGGGCCATATGAATGTGATTTGGGCCGAATGGGCCATATGAATGAGATTGGGCCTAGTGGGCCATATGCATATATTTAGACTTGTTTGGGCTTTGTAAGGGGTTTTGGGCCTAGTATATGATAACTGCTTAAACAATCATAAAACTTAATTAATTAATTAAGTGTGACCATGGACAAGTCATAAGGTTAAGGTGTGGCAATGAGTACATACATGTCTAGGATAGGATCTAGGGAGAGCTTGGTACTTAAGCGGTCTCAATGACTCACCTCCTCTTTTCTGGAATCCTACCTGGTGCATAGTATCTATTCATCTTAGCCAACAAGGATTTGTTAACGGGCCAAGGTAAGTTAAAACCCGTAATAAAGAAAAATTACAAAAAATACCCCTGATTTACAAAATTATTGAAATAGCCTTGGTTTACAAAATTACTAAATAACCTCAACTTGTAAAATTACCAAAATACCCCTAATTTGTGAAATTACTAAAATACCCTCGACTTGTACAATTATCGAAATACCCTTGACTTGTAAAATTACCGAAATGCCCCTAAGGGTGAGAATGACTAAAATACCCATAAGTTTTGAATGTAAGACTTATGGATGTTACATGTATATCTACTGCATACATACGATATTCTGTTTAGGTTGCATTGGGAATTATGGAACGGAGGAAGTATATGAGGATTACATGGTTGTTTGACAACCGTGGATCCACCGATGGCTATCAAGCCCAATATGTGATTAGCAGCTTGCTGCAATGAACGTAGTACGATAATCGGGCTACCATTGATGTGTACTGAATGGGTGGGTCGATATTTATATCCCAACATGATGTGTACCGGGGGATGGAGTTGGTGTGTAGTAGTTGGAATATTGGGGTGGGTTGCACAGCATTGCATGTATGATATTATTGTGATATTATTGCGATGTGGGCTTCGGCCCAACTGAGGCTAATATAGGCTAAGGCCCAAAGACCACCGTTATTGAATTGGGCTCAAGCCCAAAATGACTAATGATTGCTTTATACTCATTAAGGGTTGTACACACTGAGTTTTCGAAACTCACCCCCTCCTTTTAAATTTTTTAGGTGATCCTCAGTAGGCAGTTTGACGGATGGAGGGACTCGGAGGTGGCCAACTAGCAAAAAGTTTAGACTTAGTCTTTTACGTAATTTTTAATATTTTGATTTTAAACTATTGTTTTTTATTTGGGGTGTAATAAGTCCTTCCCTCTTGTTATTATTTCAAGTTAGGATTATTATTTTTATGCTTTATATTTGTTAGAAGTAGAACATGGTTTTCCTAAACCATAACTGTTTTTAAATACTATGTTTTCGTAACTTAACTTTTAAATGATAAGTTTTCATAGATCATCTATTTTAAATAAAGCTTCCGCAACTGAATAGAGATTTTACAAAGTAATTATTACCATATAAGAAGGAATAAGTTTTTTTTTAAATACACCTCACTTTGAAAGCAACAAGTACAAGCTGGGATTTTACTCAAGGTTTTTATTTTAAAGAAGGGTTTTCAATGAAAACAAGATTTTCGAAAAACACTTCAATGTGGCACGCCAGATTCAGCCATAACATCTAGGCCGGGTTTGGGGTGTTACATCAACCCTTGGGTTAGTCAGTCATAACTAATAGATGACTCCTTTATCGCAGTTAATCAACAAGGAAGGGTGATCGGTTCTAGCCAATTATTGTAGAGGAGTAGCGGTATTTTCTCAACCAATGTGAGCAAGGGTTGTCGATTTGGGGGTAAAACTGATTATTAACCCTATTGGTTGTAAACCTGATATGTGTATCTTGGTTCATTATAGGTTCGGAGAGTGTGAATCTTAGCTAGTTTTTGCAAAAAAGTGTGTATTCACACCACTATGTTACTGTGAATCGGCAAAAGCCGAAAAGCTGAAAAGCTGAAACTTCAGCATTTGAGACCTCACGAGCGTTTGAATGCTCGTGTGGTAAACTGAGCCCACAAATCATGGGTGACAGAATGTAGAGGCCGCCACAAGCGTTTGGGCCGTTATGCGCCTCGTTGGGCCGAGATGGGCCCAATGGGCTTATGGGCCCCACATGGATAAAATTTACGGTAAGTGAAAAATAATTGAGTGGGCTATGGTGATTGCATAGTCGCGACTGAATTTGGGATAAATGGGCCACACGAGCGTGTGGGCCCACTTGGGCCAAGTAATGGACTTTGGGCCCATTTACACTGTTTTGGCCAAATGGGTTATCTGAGTCATTAGAGATGACTGTAGACCTTTTGAAGGGTCGATATCTGTACCAAGACCCCAAAATTAGTTAAAGGACCGAAATACCCTAAAATTACAGTTTTACCCCTAATTGACGAAACAACCATTATACCTCTAGTGGTAGGTTAATTGATGTGTGTATGACATTTATATGACTGGTTTGAGTATGACATACCACATACACGTAATATTTATGACACGACACTCTACATGGGGTTGGGTTTCTGATTTGGAGAAAGTATTGTATTAGTGGCTTTGCCACGTAATTACTGCTCTGGTGGCTGTGCCACGTTTACTGTTATTAGCAGCTTTACCGCGTTACTATTAGCAGCTTCACTGCGATATTAGTGTGTTGGCTGGGTGGGTGGATTTAAACCCCACATGGTGTGTTGGTTGGTACGGGAGGTGTGTTGGTTGGATTGGGGTGGGTTATATGACTGCACTATACTGATACTGAATTGGGCTAAGACCCACACCGTTACTGTATAAGCTAAAGCCCGGACTGTTCAGTTACTAAATAGGGCTACGACCTAGACTGTTCGGCATGTATTGTTTACTTTTTGACTGTTTGGGGGATTACACACTGAGTTTTCGTAAACTCACTCTTTCTTTTAATTGTACAGATATTCTCTAGCCGTAGACGATTTGGAGCTGCGAGGGACTCGGAGGTGGCCACACAATCGCGAATGATTTACTTATGACTTTATTTATTTAAAAATTTTATATTTGGGTTTTACTTATGTAATAAGGTCGTTTGTGGGTTTTGATTTTTAATTGGGCTTTGGATTACATATTTTTAAACTGTTAGTCTAGGTAAAGACAAGTTTTTAAAACAATTACTGATTTCTAAAGCACGTGTTTTAAGCTTCATCGACTTAAAAAGCTTCCGCGTTTTTAAATCAATTTAATATAACATTGATGGTTAATAAGGTAAACATTTTGACGAGAACTTTTGTTAAATAATAATAAAAGGTTTTAAATTCAAAAATGGATTTTTTTACCGAAAAGATCAATTCCCAAAAGACACTTCGATGTGACAGACCAAATTCGGCCATAACGTCTAGGTCAGGTTTGGGGTGTTACATTTAATGGTATTAGAGCCAGGTTGAAAAACTCAACTGTGGAATAGGTTTTTAAAATTTTGAATTTTAAATGTTGTGATTGGAAATGTGGCACACCGAGTCTCTGGCACCAAATCTATAAGTTTTCTGACACTGTTTGTTGTAATAGACTAAAATGTATTACTGAGGGACTACTATAGGTAGTAGGACAACAGTGAAACTCTTTAGTTAGAGTAAACTGAGACTATAGAAGACTAAAAACTATAGTAAGATTATGTTCTACTAAAACAAACCCTAATTACTGTCATTCATAACACATTGTTAATAATTACTGAAATTATAAACTGAAACATAAGGCTTTTAAATAGATAATTTGCTATCGAAATAAGCACAAGAGGTACTCATGGAAGGGGTACATGAGGCCGCAGTAGAGGCCGAGAAAGTGCTAGAGTTGGGTCTTCAGCATCGGGTCACATGCCTGCTAGGGAGGCACCAGCCTCACTAGTAACTGAGACAGGGTCTCATGACCGAGCTGTTGGGATGATGCTCTATCCTAAGCAATGCTACATGTTCTTGAAAAGGTTGCTGGAGCGAGTACTGGATCAGTGGGCTGAGGGTCAATTTCTGAGTGACTCCGGTCTAATAGAGCGGAAATCTTTAGGGGTGTTCTGGTGTAGCCCCAAATGTAGCAAAGTATTGGTTGGAGGCTACCGAGTAGATAATGGATGACCTTGACTGTACTGTAGAGTAAAAATAAAAAGGAGTAGTGTCTTTACTGAGAGATGGGGCCTACCAATGGTGGCTTACTGTGAGAGGGTATGCAGGCCGACCGTTTGACATGGGACTTCCTCAAAGCGGTCTTTTCAGGGAAGTATGTGAGCGTAAGTTATGTGTACGCCCGAAGGAAAGAATTTTTGAACTTGACCTAGAGGAATAAGACTGTGGCAGAGTACGAGGTAGAGTTTCTGCGATTGAGTTGGTATGCTTGCGGGATAGTCGCAACTGAGTATGAACACTGTGTGCGGTTCGAGGATGGCCTCCGAGATGAGTTACGTGTGCTAATAGCTCCGTATAGGGAGTAAGACTTTGCTGCCCTTGTTGAGAAAGCAAAAATGGTTGAAGATGTGAAGTGCTCTGAGCGCCAAAACCACGAGAAAGATAGGGGAATAAATAACAGAAATTTTGGACCCTCAGGTTCTTTTAGAAGGCCTATAAAGAGGGCCAGATTTGATGGGCCGATCTGGCGGTTCTGTTATTCTTTGCAAGACCATGACCTTCTTGTTGCCGATGTGGGAGAGCTCACATGGGTGAGTGTTGGAAACGAATTGGGGCGTGCTTCCGTGTGGGTCCATGGATCATCAGTTTAAAAACTATACTCAGAGGCCTGTTCAGATGCAAGCTGCAGGTCAGGGCAATGTTCAGCCAGGGAGCGCTGGTTTGGGACAAGGTCGTGGAGTACTGGGTAGAAGTGCTGGTAACATTGGGGCGAGACAACTAGCATTGGTCTATGCTGTTCGTCGCTGAGAGAATGGTGACACCCCTGACATCATAACTGGTACGTTCCTAATTTATAATGTACCATACACCGCATTAATTGATATTGGGTCTACACACTCGTATGTTGCATGCACTGTGTCTGGGACGCTGGGTATTCAGTTTAAAAATACTGTTAGTGAGATTACTGTGTTGAGTCTACTGGGACAGTCAGTTAGGGTGAATAAGTTCTTCAAAGACATGCCCCTAGAGGTCCAAGGGGTTGTCTTTCTGACGGATTTGATGGAACTTCCGTTTGGGGAATTCGATATTATATTGGGCATGGATTGGCTAGTGAAACATCGTACAAAATTGGATTGTGCTGCTAAGCGTATGGTGTTAAAGCCTACTGAGAATGAGGAGGTGACTATGATAGGGGAGCGAAGAGATTATCTGTCTAACGTAATTTTAGCGTTAAGGGCCGAGAAACTGGTTCACAAGGGTTGCGAGATGTTTTTAACTTATGTCAGCATTTCTGATTCTAAAGGTCCTTTTGTTGGAGATGTCAGAATTGTTAAGGAGTTTTCAGATGTATTTCCTGAAGAGCTTCATGGGTTACCAGCAAACCGTGAGGTCGAATTTGGTATTGAGCTCCTACTGGGAATGGCTCCAGTGTCCATTGCCTCTTATACGATAGCACCGAAGGAGCTGGTGGAGTTAAAGGCTCAAATTCAAGAGCTACTGGATTGATGATTTATTCGACTTAGTGTGTCCCCATGGGGAGCGCCAGTGTTATTCCTGAAGAAGAAGGATGGATCCATGCGCATGTGCATCCATTATCCTCAACTGAACAAACTGACTATCAAGAACAAGTACCTTTACCGAAGATAGATGATCTGTTTGACTAGCTGCGAAAAGCTTCGGTTTTCTCCATGATAGATCTTCTATCTGGGTACCATCAACTAAAGGTTAAGGAGGCTGATGTGTATAAGACTGCGTTTAGGACTCGTTATGGTCACTACGAGTTTCTAATGATGCCATTTGGGTTGACGAATGCACCAACTACTTTTATGGATTTAATGAACCGAGTATTCTAGCCTTATCTGGATTAGTTTGTAGTTGTGTTTATAGATGACATCCTAGTGTATTCAAGAACCGAGGTAGATCATGATGCACATCTTCGAATTGTTTTGCAAATTCTGAAGGAAAAGCAGTTTTACGCAAGTGTGAGTTCTGGCTGCGAGAAGTGACATTTCTGGGTCACGTGGTGTCTATCGAGGGAATTAAGGTTGATCCTCAAAAAATTGAAGCCGTATTAGATTGGAAACCACCAAAGACGGTATCTGAGATTTGAAGCTTTCTGGGTCTAGCTGGGTATTACAGACGTTTTGTTGAGGGGTTTTCACTAATTGCTGCAACTCTGACTAAGTTACTGCGTAAAGGGGTACCGTTTAATTGGACTGATAAGCAGCAAGAGAGTTTTGAGAAACTAAAGAAAGTTCTGACAAAGGCCATTGTTTTAAAACAACCAGAGTCTAGGAAGGGATTCACTGTCTACAGTGATGCGTCTAAGGTGGTTGCTTACATATCTCGTCAGCTTAAGCCTCACGAGGCGAATTACCCCACTCACGACTTGGAGTTAGCTATGGTGATTTTCACACTGAAGATTTGGAGGCATTACTTATATAGTGAGAAATCTATTATTTACACAAATCATAAAAGCCTCAAGTACCTCCTTACTCAGAAGGAGTTGAACCTTAGGCAATGAAGGTGGATAGAATTGCTTAAGGATTATGATTGTTCAATTGAGTACCACCCTAGTAAGGCTAACTTAGTAGCTAATGCACTGAGCCGTAGGGTTGTATCTGATTTGAAAGCAATGTTTTCTAGTCTCAGCCTGTTTGATGATGGTAACTTGTTGGCTGAGCTTCAAATGAGACCGACCTGGACTAATCAAATTAAGGAGAAGTAGTTGTTTGATGATGATAATCTCGAAGAACAGCTCCCAAGGGTCGGTGGTTAGGAGAGCCTGAATCACGCCAGCCATCTGGACTTGTTCTACGGTAGCCCAGTCGATGCAGCAGCCCACAATTAAGGGTCAGACCCAAAGTATTTGGAATAGTTCTTTCTGGGGCCCTCGGGGAAACTATCGGAAAGGGTGACGAATTTCCACGGTTGGGCCTGCGGAAGAGGACGCTCACTTCCTCTTCTTTGAAGCAGGTACGGCAGTTTTCTTTCCTCTTGACGATGACATGGTACCTGTGATTAGAACCATCAAGTCATCCTGATGAGTGGTCGAAGTAAAAGGAATACAATTTCCTACTAAAAAGCAGACTTTCAGCCACAACCAAAGATAACTAATATAATAATTTCGTGACTTTGTCATTGTATGTAGTAATGGCATGTGTAAAAGAATGAAGCTTTCCTAACAACATGAAATGTATAAGAAATAATTGAACAATACAAATTACATGAGAGATATTGGTATGGGAATATCATGAGAATGAGCATGGTAAAATCATGGGTATAAAGTTTCCTAATCACTTGATTTAACATGCAATGTATAATAACTAACTAAAAATGCAAACTAAATGATAAAGTAATGAAAAGAAATGGAAGATAGTTCAAAATAAATGGAAATTATTATAATAATAAGTATTAGTAATATGTAAAATAGAAGTGAAGAGAGTAAACAGAGAGATGGGATGTCAAAAACAAAGTTAAAGGTGGCGCACGGGCGTGGCAGGGGGCCGTGTTGAGTTGCAGCGGCTAGGGCTATGGTTTTTGAATGGGGAAGAAAGTGAATAGTACAGGGTATTTATAGACTTTGGGGCACACGGCAATGGCAAAAGCCCGTGTCCCCTAATTTCAGCCCGTGTGATTCGCAAATTTCAAGTTTGGGCGCATCTGACATTTAGTACACGTCCGTGTTCCTCAGGCCTGTAGGTTCACACGACCGTGTTGCACGGACGTGTCTAACTTCATTCACTTCTCCCATGCCCGTGTGTTCAAGCTCCATGCCCGTGTTAATTTAAAAGGTTTGACCACGGGTGTTAGACACGGGCGTGTCGTACGCCCTTGCTAGTTTCTCAGTTTCAACCACGGGTCTTCCACACGGACGTGTCACACACCGATGTTGTTTTGGCAGGCTCGACCACGGTCGTATCACACGGTCGTGGCATTTAATCGTAGCCCGTTGGGGAAATCTTTTTCCCTATTTTCACACAGCCTTAAGCACGCCCATGTGCTTGGCCGTGTTTTTGTGGAAACACCTGTATTCAAAATTTCTATTAGTAAGTTAGGAGTTAAATACCAAAATTCAAAGAAATTAATATTGTTAGTGCTCGGGTTGCCTCCCGAGAAGCGCTTATTTTTAGTCTAAGCTCGACTTACCTTTCTGTTGTATGGTCATGGTGGTTCGAGGAGTTTATACTCCTCATTCCTACTATCAGTCTCATCATAATAAGGTTTTACACGGGTGTTGTTTACCTTAAAAGTGCCAAACCTGGGATGACTCACCTCCATCGTACCGAATGTAAAAATATTGAGTACCGTAAGAGGGATTTCCTCATTGGGTGTGGTAGGACAATATGGGGATCTGCGGCATCTAGTAAGATTTTATCACCAACCTTAAGTTGATTTGGAGAGGTATTGGTCTCGTTTTGGCATAGTTTTGATTTATCATGTGTTTTCGGTTTATGTGCTCGCCATTCGTCTGGATCCTTTATTCGTAGCCTTCGTTCTTCATGATTGTGTCCTCTATCATTTCTGGAACATGGCTTGTGAACTTCTTTGAAGCTCAATTTCTGCAAAGTCATATTGTCAGTTTTAGTAGATTGGTGTGGACCATTACCTTCAATGTTCGATGTGATGCCAGAATTACGAGCTTGAAGGGTGATTGTTTCATCTCCCACACGAAGTATAAGCTCACCTGTGCCAACATCAATAATTGTTTTAGCAGTTGCTAAAAAGGGCCTCCCTAAAATCAAAGGGGTGTTATAATCCTCCTCTATGTCTAAAACAACAAAATCAACGAGAAATATGAACTTATCTACTTTCACTAGTACATCTTCAATAATACCCCTAGGAAATCTTATAGTTTTATCTGCCAATTGAATGTTCATCCTAGTTTGTTTAGGTTTCCCAAGACCTAGTTGTTTAAACATTTTGTAAGGCATGACGTTAATACTTGCCCCTAAATCAGCTAATGCATGACTTATATCTAAACTACCAATTAAGCAAGGAATTGTAAAACTCCCTAGATCTTTCAATTTATGGGGTAGCTTATTCTGTAGAATAGCTGAGCAGACTGCGTTTAGCTCCACATGTGACGCTTCGTCTAACTTCGGCTTATTTACTAAAAGCTCTTTTAAAAATTTCATTGCATTCGGCATTTGTGACAGAGCTTCAATAAACGGTAAGTTAATATGTAATTTTTTAAAAGTTTAAGGAATTTACCGAATTATTCATCTGAGCGATCTTTCCTTGTAGCGTAAGGATGTGGGACATGAGGTTTATATTCTTCATTCACCATTTTTTTATGACTTACCTCACTTTTACCTTTGCTCACCACAGTTTCTTGTATCAATTCTAGCTTAGGCGCAATGAATCCTTCCTTATCTTGTGTACTAATTGCGTTGAGGTGTTCCATTGGGTTAGGTTCAGTATTACTTGGTAAGCGACCTTGTGGTCGTTTGGCGATTAGTTTGGATAGCTGACCTATCTGAGTTTTGAATCCTTGGATCGATGCTTGTTGATTTTTAAGTGCTATCTCGGTATTTTGGAAACAGGTTTCTGACACTGATATGAATTTTGAGAGCATCTCCTCAAGGTTCGGTTTCTTTTCTTGTTGATAAGGTGGCTGTTGAAAACCCTTAGGATTTTGTGGCTTTTGATTCCCTTGACCACCCAAGGAGAAATTTAGGTGGTTCCTCCAACCTGCATTATAAGTATTACTGTATGGGTTATTTTGAGATCAAAGTTATTGTTACCCATATAGTTGACTTGTTCTTCTTCAGTTGTAGGATTGAAGGATTGATATTTTGTATGCACACCTCTTCCACTTGAGTCACACCTCATTACTGGATGTACCTGCGTAAAACCAAGTAAACCATCAATCTTTATATTGAGAAGTTCTACCTAATTTGACAACATAGTAACTAAGTCGACGTTATAAACGTCGACTGTTTTTGTTGGCTTAGTCCTCATGACTTTTCATTGATAGTTATTCAGTGACATTTCTTCAATGAATTCATAAGCTTCTTTCGGTGTTTTGTTGTTGATGGTTCCTCCAGCAGCTGCATCAATCATCTGTCTTGTCGAGGGATTCAGACCATTGAAAAACGTTTGAACTTGCAGCCATAAAGGTAACCCATGGTGAGGGCACCTTTGCAATAGATCCTTGTATCTCTCCCATGCATCGTAAAGTGTTTCTGAGTCCATCTGCACAAAAGAAGAGATATCATTACGTAACTTAGTCATTTTAGCCGGCGGAAAATATTTTAGTAGAAATTTTTCGGTCATTTGTTCCCAAGTAGTGATGGACCCTCGTGGTAACGAGTTCAACCACTATTTAGCTTTGTTTCTCAGTGAAAAAGGGAATAACTGAAAATGAATGGCATCATCAGAAGCACCATTGATTTTAAATGTATTGCAAAACTTTAGAAAATTCGCCAAGTGAGTGTTGGGAACCTCATCCTACAAACCATGAAACTGAACAAACTGCTGTATCATCTGAATTGTGTTAGGTTTCAGTTCTAACTATACTTGACTCGGTTCTAACTATACTTGACTCAGTTCTTGTTAAAGAAGGTTTACCATAGTCATACATAGTGCATGGAGCAGGATTTTGATTAACCACAATTGCAGGAGGCAGCTGATTGCCTTGGTTTTCAGCCATCTCTTCGGTTGGGGGTTGAGTATCATCTTCTTGCTTGTTCTCTGTGTATCTTAAGCTTTGCCTTATTTCTCTTTGGTTTTTACGAACTGTGCGATCGATTTCTTCGTCAAACAGTAATGGTCCCGACGGGTTTCTTCTAGTCATAAACTATAAAAACCTGCCAAGAGAAGGAAAAACAAAGTTAATAAATAATAATAAAAATAAATTAAATTGCAAGAAAATAAATGGCTAAAGTAATAAAAATTTAGTGTTCCTAATATTTCAGTAGCGGCGCCAAAAACTTGATCGCCAGGTTTCGTGATAGGTTTTAAATATTTATAATTACTCGTTCTTGAACTAACTATTATCGCGATGTAGGTAGGTGTACCTATCGAACAATAGTATAGTTTTAGCAAGACCAGATTGTCGAACCCAAAGGAACTAAAAGTACTAGTAATGACTGTCTTTTTATTATCTAGCCTAAGAATAAAGAGGTTTTATTTTAATTAACTAATTATCTAAACTAAGAACTCACAGAGAAAAGAATTGCAGAATTGCTTTTGGGAAAATCGATTGAATGAAGACAATACCTAAGGAAAAATCCGCTTGGACTTTACTTGTTATTCTGGCTCTGAATCAGACGATTTATTCATTCAACTTGTTCTGTAGAGATCCCTAAGTTATGTTATTATCCCTATTCAAGACTAATAACATCTAATCCCTAGATTGAATAACCTAGACTTTTATCTAATTAACACTCTAGGGTTGCATTAACTCGATCTATGGATCCCCTTATTAGGTTTCAACCTAATCCAGCAAAATCTTGTTACCCTATTTCTAGGCGTGAAACCAACTCCAATTAATTATGACAAAAGTACTCTTAGACAGGGTCTATTCCTCCTCTGAATAAGAGCATGTCTTGAATCAGTATCCTGGGATATCAAAACAAGAATTAAGAACACATAAT
This sequence comes from Gossypium arboreum, assembly GCF_025698485.1. NCBI lineage: Eukaryota > Viridiplantae > Streptophyta > Magnoliopsida > Malvales > Malvaceae > Gossypium > Gossypium arboreum. Next base: position 25,678,142 of record NC_069070.1, read on the forward strand.
TAAGAACAAGTTAAATATTTATCATACGATTCAGAAAATAATAACAAGATTCTTCTTAGGTTTCATTCCCCTTAGGTAATTAGGGGTTTTAGTTCATAACTAAATAAGAAACCATCTCAGAATAATAAAGAATACAAAACATAAAGAAAACCCAAAACTCCTGAAGGGAAATTGAGGAGAGATCTTGAGTCTTGATGATGAATCCGGCTTCCGAGATGGATCAATCGACTTCCTTGGAGTAATTCCTTACCCCCTCTTATCCTTCCCCCTTTTCTTCCTCCTCTAGGGTGTATTTATAGGCTTTGGAATGCCTAGAGGCCCTCAAAATTAGCCTTTTTCGAATTGGACTCAACTTGGGCTTGGCAGGGACACGCCCATTTGCGATTACTTTAGGCCGTGTTCAAGCCTATTAGAATGGCACGGGCGTGTGCTATACCCTTGTGAGTTGTGCTCCAGTTCTGCCAGATTGACACATGTAACACCCCGTACCCGAGACCGTCGCCGGAGTCGGACACGAGGGGTTAACGGGCTTAATCCACTTACTTGCACAGTTCATTTTAAAAATTTCCAGACAGCCGGCTAACTGTATCACTGTCACCTTAAAAATCATATCTTGAGTTCCACAACTCAAAAATCAGTTTTGTTATTTTTCCCTGAAACTAGACTCATATATGCATCTACAAATTTTTTTATAGAATTTTTGGTTGGGCCAATTAGTACAGTTTATTAGTTAAAGTCCCCCATGTTACAGGGATCGACTACACTGACCTTTGCGCATTACGACTTGGATATCTCCCTGTACAGGGCTTCAATACTGATGCCGTTTGTTTCTACAGAAACTATACTCAAAAAGGAATCTGTAAATATATGGTATGACTTCTAATTATCTCTGGTAAATTTATAATGAATTTCCAAAGTCGGAACAGGGACTATAGAAGCCGTTCTGGCCCTGTCTCACGAAAACTTAAATATCTCTTAACATACTGTTCATATGATCATTTCGTTACTTTCCTATGAAAATATACTCGTCAAGGTTCGTTTACATAATTTATTCACTATTTAATTCCATTCCTACTATTTTTAGTGATTTTTCACATCCACGTCACTGCAGCTGTCAGCATCTGTCTTTAAGGTAGGCTTTACCTATTTCATAGTTTCCATGATTCAACTAGCCCTTTAACATAAATAGCACAAAATATGATCATGATTAACCATCCCAATGGCTAATCGTTTCCAAACATTTCCATACCTCTTAATGAACAACATACAATGATTATAATACCATGCCCAAAGTATACTTAAGCCATTTTCGCATGGCTATCCAAATTTACACAAAACCGAAAGGTACATGACCTACAACAAAAGGGTAGTCCTATACATGCCATTTCAAAGTCCAACCAAAAATATACGAAAGGAGCTTTGATCTTGTGGGCAACTTTGACTTCAAAATCCGAGTCCGATAGCTGAAGAACCAAAATCTATAAAACAGAAAATCAAAGAAAAGCGGAGTAAGCATTTAATGCTTAGTAAGTTTGAGCCATGAATTTAAACACAACCAAAGTATAGCATTCATGTAGCTAAGCAGATAATTTCATATGCACAAATTCTCAATATCATACTTACTTCACATTACCAACCCTTATATTCATACACAAAGATCAACAACCAAAGGCGGTAGCTCATTTATCAATCGGCGAATACTTATTCGTAAGGGCTCAACTAATTCAAAGCACATCTGAAACATACCTCATTGTTGGGATTTCACAAGCGTATTAACTGAAATTTTTACAGCAAGTTCATTCATTCTCGAATCACATACCTTCGGAGTTTAACCGGATATAGCCACTCGTTCAAATGCCTTCGGGACATAGCCCGGTTATAGTAACTCGCACAAATGCCTTCGGGACTTAACTCGGATTTAGTAACTCGCACCAATGCCTTCGGGCTTAGCCCGGAATTAGTAACTCGCACAAATGCCTTCGGATCTTAGTCCGGATATGGTCACTTAGCACAAAGCCTTCGGGACTTAGCCCGGACATCATTCGAATAACCATGCACATTTAACAATAAATCATGACACATTCGTATTTCATTTTCATTAGCAAAACTCAAACACAAGACACTTATCACACTTGCAATTTCGGCTCAATATCCACACACAAAGAGCATGATTTTTATTTGCTTAAAACATGATCTAATCAAATCATAATTTAAGCTCTATTACTCAAGAACTTACCTCGGATGTTGTCGAACGATTTCGATGGCTATTCGACCAGTTTTTCCTTCCCTTTATCGGATTTAGATCCCCTTTGCTCTTGAGCTTAATTAAACAAATAAATTGATTTAATCATTTGAGCATCGAAAAGAGGAACACAAGGCACTTAGCCCATATTTATACACTAGACATTAAAGTCACATACATGTGAAATCATGCATCAACTCAACATATTAACCCACACTCCCTTTTAGCCGATTTTCCTAACCAAGATAAAGGCATCAATATGCTTGCCTCTAACCGAATGCATGCAACACTAATCTTCTCATGTGGCCGAGTATGCATGTATATGTTGAGGCCAATTATATGCTTAATACTTCCTACAAGTATGGTTACTTGTATTGATTATATCTCGTTTCGTTTCAAATTCAAAACTCGGCTAATACGCATTTATACACTAGTAATCAAATACTAACATTTTTGCATTTCATCTTACTACCATTTCAAATCTACTTTCTACCATGGCCGAATGCATCAAGACACCATTTACCGTTGCAAGGCATAAATTTCACCATCAAAACTAACAAGCTTATAATCCCATGACTGAAATCTCTAACATCACCAATTAAAATACTTCATGGGTTTGAGGTAAAACCAAGAAAGAAACTCATGAATATCGAGATATAAGCACTAACATTGTTCATCTAGATTTAGCATGACACAACATCCATCACCCTTATATTTACCATAGCGAAAACCTTACTCATTCCAAAATTCAAATCTCAACTTGGTCACAAAAATAACTTGATATCTCACCAACACAACATCAACACCAAGCAAGAATGATGCATCCATGGCCGAGTGTCATTTCCATCACATAGCAAGATTTAGACCATGGGCTAGGTAGAACTCAAGCTAATAACTAAAACATGCATGCATCTCATGGAACATCATCAAACATACTTTAGCCTAGTTACATGCATGGCCGAACCTCTTCAACCTTTCTTCTTCCTTCCTCCTTAAAATTTTCGGCCAAGGATGAACCAAAGGATGAACACTTTTTTTTTTTCTTCCCTTCAACTCACGGCAATGGGGGGACAATCACACACATCCTTTCCTTTTTTTTTTGTGTTTCTCATCCTACTAACACTAATATTTTATTGCCCATGCTCTTTATTTTATTAATCCTTACATAATGCACTACCTCAACATGTTTATGACATGTTTTTAGCCATAACATCTTGTCCACCCATGCTCTTGGCCGGCCACTACATATTAGGGGGGGAAAATTGACATGCAAGTCCCCCCCTTTTGATTACATGCACTATTAGGTCCTTGTAGATTAGCCTATCACATTTCAAAAATGTCACCCACAAGTCCTTTTGACTAAATTCACATGCAATTTACTAAATCGAGGCCTAAAACTTCCACACATTCATAATCACATATTTTAGACAATAAATATCACATTCAAATAATTTGGTGACTCGGTTTAGCGGTCCCGAAACCGCTTTCCGACTAGGGTCACTTTAGGGCTGTCACAACACAGCCCTATGGTCTGCCCCTGTGAGGAGGTCTAGGCCGTGTTAATCTCGTACTTTGGCCAATTTTTTCTGTTTTTGTCCCGTTTCTCGTTCCTTTCACTCTCCTATGCTCTTCTAAGTATAAAACATGAAATTAAAGCATTAGGAGAATCAAATTCACCAATTCTTATGGAGAATCATCCATAAAATGCGTTAAACATGGGGTAAAAATATGTATAAATTATGGTTTACCAACACTCCAGCAAGTTAAGGCTCGACATCAACTGCCTTCTAGGTTACTGCAGCCAGTAAAGATTCCATTCTGGAAGTGGGAGAGGGTAACCAAAGATTTTGTAAGTGGGCCAGTATGAGTTATTGTAGATCGATTGACTAAATCTGCCCACTTTATACAGGTCCACATTGATTATTCACTGTAGAAGTTGGCTAAATTGTACGTGGCTGAGATTGTGAGACTACATGGGGTACCAGTTTCTATCATTTCAGACAGAGATCCTAGATTCACATCTCAGTTCTGGAAGAAGTTACACGAGGCTCTGGGTACAAGGTTGAACTTCAGTACTGCATTCCATCCTCAGACAGATGATCAGTCAGAGAGGGTGATTCAGATACTGAAGGACATGTTAAGATTTTGTGTATTGGATTTTTGAGGCAGCTGGGAGGAGTACTTATCATTAGCAGAGTTCGTATATAACAACAGCTATCAATCCAGTATTCAGATGGCACCGTACGAGGCATTGCATGGTCATAGGTGTAGTACTCTTACATGTTGGACTGAGCTGGGTGAGTGGTGACTTCTGTGGCCAGAGTTGGTTTCTGATACCGAAGAAAAGGTGAAGTTGATTCGAGGTCAGTTAAAGGAAGCATCTGATAGGTAGAAGTCTTATGCAGACTTAAAGCATAAAGAGATCGAGTACTCTGTAGGGGATTATGTCTTTCTGAAGGTCTCACCATGGAAGAAAATTCTAAGATTGAGATAGAAAGGAAAACTGAGCCCTCAATTCATCGGATTTTATCGGGTACTAAAGCGGGTGGGACCAGTCGCTTATAACTTGAGTTGCCTCCTGAATTAGATAGAATTCATGATGTGTTTCACGTCTCCATGTTGAGGCGATACCACTCTAATCCCTCACACTTAGTGCTAGTTGAGGAATTTGATATTAGACCTAATCTAACTATCGAGGAAGAACCGGTGCAGATACTGGATTAAGATGTTAACGTATTAAGGAGGAAATCTGTCCCACTGGTCCAAGTGCTATGGTGTAATCACAGTTCAGAAGAAGCTACGTGGGAACCAGAGAAGGCGATGCGACAACAATACCCTCACTTATTCTAACCAGGTAAGTTTTAAGGACGAAATTTCTTTTAGGGGGTAGAGTTGTAACGCCTAAAAAATATATGGACTGTAATTTTACATGATTTGGCATAAATTCCATGTTTACTTTAATGGCTAGGTGATTTGGGTGTGTTTGGGATTGTCTGGGAAGTCCTGGGTTCAAGCTCCGGCTTTTGCAAAATTTTTGATTTTACTCTTAAAAGAATCTGGATATTGGCACATGGGCTTTATAAATAAATGTGGTAGATTTATGTCACAAGTGAGCATGTAGTCTAGTGGTGGTTGCGTGATATGGTTATTGTGAAAGCTTGGGTTCGAATCCCATGGAATGCAAAAGGATATTTATTTTATTTCTTTGTGGTGAAAGAGGTGGAGTTTGACTGAAACTCTGCTGTATGAGGTTTGAATTGGTCAATGAGGGAGAACCAGGGGATGTGGTTGGTAGTTGGGTGATATGGAGGAGAATTAGGAGGAGGAAATCAAGGAATTTGAAACTTGTAGAGTTGTAACCGATTGGGGAAGTTGGTGTGTACAAATTCGGCTAGGGGTCTCTTTTGTGTGTATTTCGACATTTTGAGAGTGTTTTGGGATATTTTTCTTTGTGCCAATTTCTAGTTTCGGTGTTGTGACACCTAATCTCTGTTTTTTCTAAGTGCCGAATTTTTCGATTTTCTCTTCTCTTGCAATTTCGTGCTCTACCTTGGTGACCAAATTGCTTTTGGGCATTTTCTTTATCTTCTTTCTTTAAGCCGAACCTTGCCTTTTCCTCCTCTCAATCTTAATTCTTCATTTGGCCGAACCTTTTTCCCTCTTTTCTCATATTCAAGTCGACTATACTTTTCTTTCTTTCTCTCTCTCTTTGTTCAAGTTTTGGTGGTGGTGGTTCTAATCATTCGTTTCAAATTGCAATCTTTGACCCTCTACGTGATATGAGGTTCGTTGGGTCCTAGGTGTCCCGAGGGACTTATTAGAAATACTAAAGCTTTCAGAACCTCTTTGTTGATTTCAATCTAATGTAATCATGCTCTCAATTATATGGTTCAACTGGGGATAGATGTGGTTATGTTGTATTGTGGTTGAATACTTGGTCCCTAATCTCGGGGTTATGCCTTTTGGATTCGTGGATATCAACCCTTGGGTTAGGCAATCATAACTAATAGATGACTGTTTTATCATAGTTAATCAACAAGGGTGATTGGTTCTAACCAACTATCGTAGAGGAGTAGCGGTATTTTCTCAACCAAGGTGAGCAAGGGTTGTCAATTTGGGGGTAAAACTGACTATTAACCCTATTAGTTGTAAAGCTGATATGTGTATCTTGGTTAATTATAGGTTCAGAGAGCATGGATCTTAGCTAGTTTTCACAAAAAAGTGTGTAACCGTACAACCAATTTCACTACTGTTAAAACGTTGGATAAAGGAGTGTATTCACACCACTATGTTACTCTGAATCGCAAAAGTCGAAAATCTAAAAAGCCGAAACTTCGACATTTGAGGTCTCACGAGCATGCGAACGCTCTTATGGTAAATTGAGCCCATAAATCATGGGCGACAGACTGTAGAGACCGCCACGAGCTTTCTTGTGGGCTTGGAACGTTATAGGCTTCGTTGGGTCGAGATAGGCCGTGTGGGCCCAATGGGCTCGTGGGCCCTACATGGATAAAATTTACGGTAAGTGACAAATAATGGAGTGGGATATGGTGATTGCATAATCATGACTGAATTAGGGCTAAATGGGCCACACGAGTGTGTGGGCCCACTTGGGCCAAGTAATGGACTTTGGGCCCATTTACATTGTTTTGGCCATATAGGTTATCTGAGTCGTTAGAGAAGATTGTAGACCTTTTGAAGGGTCGATATCTGTACCGAGACCCTAAAATTAGTTAGATGACCAAAATACCAGTGAGGGGTAAAATTACAATTTTACCCCTAACCGATGAAATGACCATTATACCCCTACTGGTAGGTTAATTGATGTGTGTATGACATTTATATGATTGGTTTGAGTATGACATACTGCATACACGTAATGTTTATGACACGACACACTGCATGGGGTTGGGCTTCTGATTTGGAGGAAGTACTGTATTAGTGGCTTTGCCACGTAATTATTGCTCTGGTGGCTCTGCCACGTTTACTGTTATTAGCAGCTTTCCTGTGTTACTGTTAACAACTTCTGCGATATTGGTGTGTTGGATGGGTGGGTCGATTTATTCTCCACATGGTGTGTTCGTTGGTATGGGTGGGTTACATGACTGCACTGTACTGATACTAAATTGGGCTAAGGCCCACACAATTACTGTATAGGGCTAAATCCTAGACTGTTCAGTTACTAAATAGGGTTATGGCCCAGATTATTTTGCATGTACTGTTTACTGTCTGACTGTTTGAGGGATTACACACTGAGTTCTCACAAACTCACTCTTTCTTTTAATTGTACAGGTCTTCCCCAGCCTTAGACGATTTGGAGCTGGGAGGGATCACAAATGATTTACTTATGACTTTATTTATTTAAAGATTTTATATTTGGGTTTTACTTATGTAATAAGGCCGTTTGAGGGTTTTGATTTTTAATTGGGCTTTGGATTATATATTTTTAAACTGCTAGTCTAGGTAAAGACGAGTTTTTAAAACAATTATTGTTTTCTAAAACACATGTCTTAAGCTTCATCGACTTAAAATTCTTCCCCGTTTTTAAATCAATTTAATATAACACTGATGGTTAATAAGGTAAACGTTTTCACGAGAACTTTTGTTAAATAATAATAAAATTATTTAAATTCAGAAATGGATTTTTTTTTACCGAAAAGATCAATTCCTAAAAAATACTTCAATGTGACACGCCAGATTCAGCCATAACGTCTAGGCTGGGTTTGGGGTGTTACACAAAGTATATTAGCTCACCCCTAGCCTCTTTGGCCCCTAAGGTCAATAAAGGACTCATATTACCCATTTTATTAACTTATCTAGTACTTACAAAAATGTAATTAAAACTTAACTAAAATGCTCATGTTCAAGCTCCTAAAGTGTGAAAACTAGTTTAATCTGCTACATCGAATTACAACAGATCAAATTCCCCCACACTTAAGTCATTGCCTATCCTCAAGCAACACAAACAAAAACAATAAACGAAAAGGTGACCCTTGAACAAGTATAGTACAAATGTTAGATTTGGAGCACATGATTAGGCATTTCATACTCACATATAATGTTGGCATGAGAAATAACAGACTTACAATTTTTGGTTTCAAACACCTATGTTCAGTATAGTACAAAACATAAAAGCATTAAGGGTCTCAAATTCCATCAATAAATTATACAAATAATTTGATTATCCTAACTGAACACAAATAGTCATAAATGCAATTATTCAGTATGATCTCCAATTGTGAATAAGTCTACCTAGATCACATAAGGCTTTTCGGCTTATAACATTCTGTAACACCCCTTAACCAAGTCCAAGGCCAGGACTGGGCATGAGGCATTACCATACTTAATCACATGCATACAATCATTTCCAAGTCACCAAGGCTTAACCAAATTCAAAGCTTTTTTGAACTTTGTTTAAACTCCTTAATGTGAGCCTACGAGGCCTAAAACTTTCATTGGAAACCGTTTGGAACCAACTCAGGTTCTAAAACTGACTAAATAAAAATTACTCTTGTAACAGGGCACACGCCCCTGTGGAAGGGCAACACGCCCGTGTGGTCATTACAACATGGCCGTGTTGATGGCTCGTGTGACACACACATGGCCTAAGCATCTAGGGACACGCCCGTATCCCATACCCGTGTGAATTAAATTCTAAATTCAAACCTATAGGGGTTTTCACACGGCCTGACACACGCCTATGTCTATGGCCTGTGTCCTTCACACGGCAATGACACGCCCGTGTCCTAGCCCATGTCTAAAAACCTTGACATTCTATTTCTGACGTCCACATCCAATTTAAGGCACATAGACAGGGCACAGAGGCTGTGTCCTCTACACGGCTGAGACACAAGACTATGTCTCTGGCCGTATGTTTACTACTATGCATACTGACTTGAAATTTTTATGTGCAGGGGACATACGGCCGGACAACATGCCCATGGGGCTGGCTGTGTGTGAGGCACACGCCCGTGTGTCTACCCATGTGGACAATATAGGGCTATCTACCAAGCCCTTTGCCACCTTGAAATACAACATAGCAACAACCATAGCTAAAGTCTATATACAATTCACGTATTCAACCCTACCAACAATTTCTCATTCATGAAAGACTAGTTTGCATTCATATAATAACTTTCAATTTTAGCCATTTTTTATGGCCTTGTACAAAATGAATCAAATATTAAAGCAAGCCAACACATTTGGCCCAAAATAATGTGATACTAAAACAAAACCAAAGGGTCCTATACATTCCATAATCAACAATAAAAGATCTAACTATATCAAGTGCTTCGAATGATAGTGTGACTAGCTTCTCCGACATAGGCAAGGATCCTCGAGCTACTTTGGCGACACTATAAGAAAATGGAAAGGAAATAGGGTAAGCATAAAGCCTAGTAAGTTGCATGAAAATAAACATCAACTAATCATTATAAACAATACACTCATTACTTTTCATAGCTTATTCACGAATACCATAAATAGACGAAGGTATAACTTACTCATTGTCATCCATTACATTTCATATAGGTACCTGTACCACTCATCACATGATCATAACTTTTCTCATCTCGATATAAAAAAATAAATCAACAGAGCTTTGAGAAATTGAAAAAGTTACTAACTGAGGCACCAGTGTTGGTACAACTCGAGTCAGGTAAAGATTTTGTGGTGTATAGTGATGCTTCTCTAAATGGCTTGCAGTGTGTACTTATGCAAGAAGGAAAAGTTGTGGCTTATGTTTCGAGGCAGTTGAAACCTCACAAAATGAATTATCCGACTCATGATTTGGAACTGGCTGCTATAGTGTTTGCTTTGAAGATTTGGCTACATTATCTATATGGTGAAAAGTGTCGAGTATATACTGACCACAAAAGTCTCAAGTACTTGATGTCACAAAAAGAATTGAATTTGAGACAGCGGAGATGGTTAGAATTATTGAAAGATTATGAGCTTGTGATTGACTACCATCCGGGGAAAGCGAATGTGGTTGCCGATCTTTGAGTAGAAGTCGTTGTTTGCTTTGAGAGCTATGAATACTCAGTTGACGGTGTCTGACGATGGTTCGATGTCAGCAGAGTTGAGAGAAAGACTGGTGTTTTTACAAGAGATTTGTGAAGCTCAGAAAAGTGACCAAGATTTGCAAGCCAAGAGAAAGCAATGTGAGGCTAATACGGGATCAGATTTCAGAATCGGTTCTGAAAGTTTCTTGATGTTTAAAGATCAGATTTGTGTACCAAAGAATGATAAGTTGATTCGGAAGAACTTGTACGAAGCACATAGTGGTTGTTTGTAAATACATTCGGGCAGTACAAAAATGTATAATGATTTGAAGAAAATGTATTGGTGGAACGAAATGAAAAGAGATATTTCCGAGTTTGTATCGTGATGCTTGATTTGTCAGCAAGTAAAAGCTGAACACCATGTGCCTTAGGGTACTTCGGCCTATCATGATTCCCGAGTGGAAGTGGGATCGAGTTACCATGGACTTTGCGTCAGGGTTGCCATTAACTCCGAGGAAGAAAGATGCCATCTGGGTAATAGTTGATAGATTGACTAAATCAGCTCATTTTATTCTGGTACGTACTGATTATTCTCTTGATAAGTTGGCTGATTTATATATCAGTAAGATTGTTAGACTTCACGAAGTACCTTTGTCGATCATTTAGGATAGAGATCCGAGGTTTACCTCGCGATTTTGGCAAAAGATGCAAGAGGCATTAGGTACGAAGTTAAATTTCAGCACTGCCTTCCATTCGCAGACTGATGGACAATCAGAAAGAGTAATTCAGATTCTTGAAGATATGCTCAGATGTTGTGTATTAGAATTCCAAGGTAGTTGGGAAAGATACTTACCGTTGGTAGAATTTGCCTTTGTATTGGACTGAACTCAAAGAAAATAAGATTTACGGAGTTGATCAAATTAAAGAAACCGAAGAAAAAGTGAAAGTGATTCGAGATTGTTTGAAAGTTGCTTCAAATATACAGAAATCCTATGCGGATTTGGAAAGAAAAGAAATCGAGTTTCAAGTCGGTGATAAGGTATTTTTAAAAATGTCTCCATGAAAGAAAGTTCTTAGATTTGGTTGATAAGGCAAATTGAGTCCGCGTTTTATCAGACCGTATAAGATAATTGAAAGAGTTGGACTGGTAGCATATCGGTTAGCATTACCACTTGAATTAGAGAAGATTCATGATGTGTTCCACATATCTATGTTACATCGATATTGTTCGGATCCTTCACATGTAATTTCACCGATGGAAATTGAGCTACAACCGAATATGACTTACAATGAAGAACCGATTAATATTTTAGCTTGGGAAGTCAAGCAACTATGAAATAAAAGTATCGCTCTCGTGAAAGTATTATGGCAAAAGCACGGAGTAGAAGAGGCTACATGGGAGCCCGAGGAAACTATGAGAAATCAATACCCACACCTGTTTACCGGTAAGATTTTCGGGGATGAAAATCCCTAAAGGGGGGAGAGTTGTGATAACCCGAATTATGGCCTAAACAGAATAGTAGTTTCGAAACCACAATTCTGAAACTTATTCCGATTAATTTTTATAATTTATTGAGTGATTAGATGCATGTGTTACAATATCGATAGAAAATTTCATGAATTGCATGTCTAATTTGCGTATTAGGACTTAATTGAAAAAGTTGATAAATATGAGTTTTAGATGTTAAAGGATTTAATTGAAGAGCATAATTGAAGTAGAGGTCCTTAAATGGTAATTATACCATTAGGTTTTCATGGACAAAAGTGGACATATTTTCATGGACAAAAGTGGACATACATAGGTAGAAATAACCAAAGTTTTTAATGAAGGGTATTTTAGTCATTTGGTAATTAAAAGATTAAAAAAAGGAAAAAGATGGCAAAATATGTCCATCTTCCTCATTAGGACGAAATTTCAAGGGTTCTCCATAGCTAGGGTTTGTTTCAAGCTTCCAAGCTCCATAGTAAGTGATTCCAAGCCCTGTTTTTAATGTTCTTTATGTTTTTGGAGTCCCCGTAACTTAATTTAGCTTATTCTAGCAATAATTTAACCTAGGGTTTATATATGGAAAAATACCCATAGGTGAAATGTGTTTATTTTGATGTTTTATGGTAGAATATGAAGCTTTAAATTGTGTTAAACAACTTTTGCTAAACGATTTTACGTGAAAGCGAGTAAAATGACATAATCGGTAAAAATACCTAATGTTTATAACTACATGTTAGACTGAGAATTTGATGTTGCCATAGAAGGGAAAAATGATTAGCATGTCATAAATCATAATAATTTTGGAAAAAAATTAATTTTTGAGCTTTGAGGCAAAAGTTTAGGGGCAAAATCATAATTTTTCCAAAGTTAGAGTTAAGGACTATGTGACATCCCTAATTTAACCCTAGTCGGGAAGTGGTTTCGGGACCACAAAACTGGGTCACAAAAACATTTAAATACCTTATTCCATGCCAAATATATGTGAAAATGCATGTGTGAATTTTTAATTCTTCGATTTAGTTAAATTGAACGTGAATTGAAAGAAAAAGGACTCATGTGAAAGGATTTAAATATATGTGGCTAATTTTAAGAGGTTAGTAAAAGAATGAAGTAAAATAGATGGAGTTGCATGTCAAATAGTCCATTTCCTAAGGATAGTGGCCGCCATGACAAGATTATATAAAGGAACATGTTTCCAACATGTTAGGTTAGTGGTGTATGTAGGAAGCCATAAAATAAAAGCTAGCATTAAAGAATTGAAAAAAAATGATGAGCATGGATGCCCCCATTTGCCGTGAATTGAACAAGAAAAACAAAAAAAAAAGTGCTCATCCTTTCTCAAATTTTTGTATTGCCGTGAGTGAGGGAGAGGGGGGGTTTGGAGAAGCTTGGCCATACTTGCAACTAGATTGAGGTATGTTTGATGTCATTCCTTAAGATTCATGCATGTTTTAGTTGTTAGTTTGAAACCTACCTAGCCCATGGCTTAGATTTCTTTGCTATTTGATGGAGATGAAGTTCGGCCATAGGGGTTGTCTTTCTTGGTTGGTATTTTAATGTTGTTGTGACGAAGCATGAAGAGAAGTGAGATGAATGTTTAATAAAAGGAGATTTTTGTGCCATTGAGTTCTTGTTGTTATATGTGTATGTGCATGAGTATTTGGCCATGCTATAGAATCCATGTTGCAAAATAATTAATGCTTAATGTGATATATAATAGTACTTGTGAATGAGCTTGAGAGTATCTAAATTATTAGTTGGAGGTGCCGAATGTGGTCTTGGATGAATTTTAAAGAACAAAGAAATTTTGGGTGACTATAGGTCAAGGACATTCGGCCAAAGGCTTGTGTGCTAGCAAAGTCGGCCTAGATGGGGTAAATGTTAAGTGTTAAATGTTCATGAGATAAAATTTTGTGATTTGATGAATTAATGATGATAGTATAGTTGATGTCATGTATAAATATGTGGCAAGACGGTTAAACTAGTTAATTTATTGATTAAGCTCAAGAAGCTAGAGGTGGAGAATCAAGCAAAGGCAAAGGAAAGAACATCGAGTAGCCGAGTTGGAACCATTTTACCCAATACAAGGTAAGTCATTAAGCATATATTTGATATTGCTTAAATGATTCTAATATCTATGCAATTGTGTTTAATGAGATGAAATATATACAAATGTATGTGTATGAAAAGATGATATTGTTGAACGTAAAAGAGATAGTGAAATGTTTAGGAAGTTTGCTTCGGCACTAAGTGTGCGAGAAATAGATGTGTACGGTGACGAGATTGGCACTTGAGTGTGCGAGCTTGTAATGTATGGCACTAAGTGTGCGAGTTTGGACTATATGGCACTATGTGTGCGGGCTTGAATCACATGGCACTAAGTGTGCGTGATTGAGTATTAAGCACTATGTGTGCGAACTCTACACATATCTCCGATTGAATATTTATATGGAGGTGTGACTTTATCGAGATGAGTATGGACAGCGGAAAGAGTAAGTACCTTGAGTTCATGGCTAATAGATGCTATGTTCATGCTCGGGTGGAGTTGGTAAGATTTAAATCTATGTGATGATTTCAATTGCATTCCGTAAAGAAGGTATCGTGGAATAGATGAAAGTTCATTTGATTGCATGATTGTTGCGGAAATGAAATGATGTATGGAAATTGCTTCAAATATCCTATTGAATAGTATATGAAATGTAAATGTATGACTTAGTATGAGATTGATCCGAAGGTCTAAGGAACTATGGTATAGTTCGGTATGGTGGAACACTTGGCCTTGTTTCATTATTTCATTTTATGATAATTTTATTAATGGATGGTTGTGGAATGCTTATGACTTATTGAGTTATAAACTCACTCGGTGTTTTCTTGTCACCCATTTTAGGTTTCTTGGACTCGTCTCCTTTTGGGTGCTCGGAACAATCAACGAAGTCATCACACCGTGAGCAATTTTTGGTATTGTCTTCTTAGTCAACTTAGGAGAACATTTGGCATGTATGGGCTATTTTGTTTTGTTAAATTTTGGGTTGTAAACTTTAAGCCATGTGAAAATGGCCTATGTGGTCGTTTGAGTGGGATGCTAGAATCTATAACCACGAGTCTTAGAAACCTTAATTTTGATAAGGTGGCCATAATTTGTGTCATGTATGATGGATGATTAGTAAGGCTAAGGAAGGATTCATGAAATTGGCATAGTCTACTGCAGTAACTGTTGCGGACAGCAGCAGTGATATGAGATCAAAAAATCACTAAAAATAGTAGAAGTGGAATTAATTGCTAAACAATTACGTACTCGAAGATTGATGGGTCTATCTTCATATGGATGAAACGAAACAACCATATGAGCTGTATTTTAAGAGATATTCAAGATTTCGTGAGACAGGGCCAGAACGGCTTCTGGATTCTATGTTTCAACTTTGAAAATTTACTATAAATTATCCAGAAACAATTAGAAGTCATTCCTTATATGCATAGATTCCCCTTTGAGTCTAGTTTCATTAGAAAGAAACGGCATGAGCATTGGAGCTCTGTACGAGATGATATCCAGGTCGTAATGCGCAAAGGTCAGTGTAGTCGAACCCCGAAACAGGGGTGACTTTAACTAATAAACTGTACCAATTGGGCCAACCAAAAATTTTAGAAATAAATCCACGGATGGATATATGAGTCTAAATTCAGGGAAAATTTACGGAACTGGTTTTCGAGTTCTGGAACTCGAGATATGATTTTAAGGTGACAGGGACGCAGTTTGCCATTTGGACTGGAAATGTGAAAAATAGTCTGTGTGACACATGAGAGTTGGTCTGAGAACCCCTCGTGTCCGACTCTGGCGACGGTATCGGGAACGGGGTGTTACAGACTATTTTGATAAATGTGAGTATTAAATCAGCTAAATTTTTTATTTTAGACCAACAAAGACGTGGAATCGACCTTGATCGGGGAAAGGAAAAGATTGTGTACTAAATTGCAAAATTTCTTTATTTTGTACCGAGGTAAGTTCAGGTGTAAATGTAGCATCATAATTTTCATTTTAAGTAATTTAATGTTATTTATATGATATGATGATTAATATCATGAAATATTATGCTTTGTGGTTATTATTGAGTAATATGCAAATTAAGTGTGCTACTTGTTAAATATGAATTGCTACCGAGTATCGGTATCGATATTCCGTGGAAGACGACAAAGATGTGTGATCGAGGAAAAAGCCCATTTGAACATTGGGAATAGATTAGAATACAAGTGACATGTCACTAAGATATTTGAGTTCCGAGCTCGTTGAGTTGAGTCCGAGCTCGTGAGATGTAACTAGGCATCTGAACTCGTTGAGTTGAGTCCGAGTTCACTTATAGATGCGAATGCCCGAGCTCATTGAGTTGAGTCCGAGTTCACTTATGGACGGGTTACATGGTAGCTTGGCTACATATCTTTCGTAGGCTATTGAGTTTGTCTAGCTGCGGGTATGGCACTTATGTGCATGAAATCCGTGTATTCGAATCATATTTCGATGTGTTCAACAGGTAAATCTTAAGTAGATAAGGTGAGTACCTAAAATGAAGGTGACACGTTGGTAAGTGTGGTGAATGAGAAAATTTGTACAGGTATGTGCTTAACCCTCAGGTTGAGACTTCAATATAACAATAATATGGTAGGACCATGAATGAGAAATATGATATGAATGCTTTGGTGGTATTATGCAAATGTGGATTTTGTATTATTGCATGGTTATGTTACTTGCTATTTACATGTGAACTTACTATGCAATTATGCTTACTCCCTCCTCTCTATTCTTTGTAGTTTTGTCAAGCTGTCTAGGAGATCGGGAACGGTCGGAGGCGCGCTCACGCTATCAACAAACTATTTCGGTATAATAACTTGTATATTTTGGAAATATGGCATGTATAGCATTATAATCATTTTGTGTATATAATCTTGTGATATGGCTCATGCATGGCATGGAAATGTTTGAGAATGGTTAGCTATTGGAGTGGCTAATCAAGATTATATTTGATAACACGTATGCTTTATGTGCTAACTAATCTATGGAAATGCATAAAATGGTGAAATTGGCTATAAAACAAAATCACACAGCAGCAGTAACGTGAGTTTGAAAATCACTAAAAATAGTAGAGATAGTACTAGATGATGAATAAAATATTTAATTTAATCTTAATGCATCTATTTTCATGTGGAAGAAACAAAATAGTAAAAGAGTTGTATTTTACGAGATATTTACGTTTTGGTGAAATAGGGTCAGAGAGATTTCTGGATTCCCTATTCTGACTTTATAATTTCATAATAAATTGTGAAAAAATAATTAGGACTCACACTTTATATGTATTGATTCCTTATTGAGTCTACTTTTAAGAGAAACAAATGACATGGTCATTGGATCTCTGTACAGGAAGAAATTTGATTCATAGTGAACATGGGTCAGAGTAGCCAAACCCTGAAACATGGGAGAATTTAACTGATAAACTGTACTAATTGGCCCTACCAAAAATTCTAGAAACAAATTAGTAAGTAAATATATGAGTCTAGGTTCAGGGAAAATTTATGGAATTTGATTTCGAGCTTCGCAACTCGAGATATGATTTTTTTAACAACTGTGCCGCAGATGGACAGTTTACTACGAGAATTGTTTGAACTTGTTGAAATGCTAAAAATAAGTTTAGTAATGTCTAATGCTCAACTCTGGTGACAGTCTCGGGTAAAGAGGCGTTACATTTGGTGGTATCAGAGCTACGATTTAGTCGGTTTTCAGACTAACGTGGCATATGTACGGGTTTTTCTATACATGCCATATATATATTGTGATAGTGTGACGAATTCTGACCTTTAAAATGATTTTTTTATAGTAAATGAATCCTGATCCAGCTGTCGCTAATGATGTAGAGAGCAGTGCACCAGCTCCTGCTGAAAGGGCAGTGCCGATTGAAAGTCGACCTCCTACTGTTGGTCAAGGAAGAGGAGAAAGGGCTCGGGAAGCCTTTCTCCAGATGAAAAATGCATGGTACACCGAGTTCGTTCGTACAAACCCTAATGCTCAACAACCTTCCCCACCTCCCCCGATTCCTCAACCAGTACCCCCGATGCCTCAAGGTATGAATCTAATGAAATTTCATAAAACCCCAGTTGATAGAATCTGCAACCAACGAGCTAAAGAATTCAGGGCAAATGTTGATGATGATGCCGAGAAAGTAGAATTTTTGTTTGAGAATTCTATTCGGGTATTTGATGAATTATCTTGTACAGCTGAAGAGTGCTTGAAATGTGCTATATCCTTGTTAAGAGATTTAGCCTATTATTGGTGGAAGACATTGATTTCAGTGGTACCGAAAGAGAAAGTGACTTGGGAGTTCTTTCAAGAAGAATTTCGGAAGAAATACATCAGTGAAAGATTTGTTGATCAGAAGCTTAAAGAGTTTCTCGAGTTGAAACAAGGCAACATGACAGTTACTTAGTATGAAAGGGAGTTCGTTCGATTGAGTAAGTATGCTAGAGAATATATTCCTTCAGAGGCTAAAATGTGCAGACGATTTGAAGACGGACTCAATGAAGACATTAAAGTATTTGTGGCAGTTCTTGAGTTGAAAGAGTTCGTAGTACTTGTTGATCGAGCTTGCAAGGCTGAAGAACTAATTAAAGAAAAGAGAAAGGCTGAGGCTGAAACTAGAAATTTGAAGAAAAGACTGATGAGTAGTGCAAAATCCAGAGATATGTATTCTCATTCTCATGTTTCTGCCAGACATTCGTATGGGAATCGTAAGAAGCAAAATGTGGGTTTTAAATCCCAGACTACTTTTGTTGCCAGTGTGGGAAATTCGAGATTTGTTAGACCCGAGTGCCAACAATGTGGTAAAAGTCACCTTGGTCCATGTAGAACTAATGAATGTTATCAGTGTGGTTCTCCAGATCATTTTCTTAGAGACTATCCCGAGAGAATTCAAAAAGAATAATTTCAGAATGCAAAACCTAGTGGTGCAGTTTCGAGAGGAAGATCTTCGAGAAATGCTGGGAATGAGGCAAGCAACAAGAATGTAGCCAGAGATTCAACATTTAAAACTGAAGCTAGAGCTCCGGCTAGAACTTATGCCATAAGGGTGAGTGAAGATGCTTCATCTCCCAATGTGATCACTGCTATTTTCTCTCTTTATGATGTTAATGTTATTGCTTTGATTGACCCCGGTTCTACTCATTCATATGTGTGCATGAAATTGGTGTCTAATATGAGTATACCTGTTGAGTCTACAGAATTTATGATTAAAGTGTCAAACCCGTTAGGAAAATGTGTTATAGTTGATAAAGTATGCAAGAAATGTCCTTTGATGATTAGAGGCCATTATTTTTCGGTCGACTTGATGTTATTGCCGTTTGACGAATTTGATGTTATTTTGGGTATGGATTGGTTGACATTGTAAACAAAAGGTTATTGAATTAAAATGTGAAAATGGTAAAATTGTGCGGGTTGAATTATACGAATCAGAGGCATTGCCTAGTATGCTTTCTTAGATGTCGGCTTATAGATATTTGAGAAAGGGTTATGAAGCTTATTTGGTGTATGTGTTGAATACAAAGGAATTTGAGAAGAAAATTGAATCAGTGCCGATTGTATGTGACTTTGCAGATGTATTTCCAGCAGAGTTGTCGGGTTTGCCTTCTATCGGGAACAACTCCGATCTCGATTGCTCCATAAAGAATGGCACCAATAGAGTTGAAAGAATTAAAGTCGCAGTTGCAAGAGTTGATTGACAAAGGTTTTGTGAGACTGAGTTTTTGCCTTGGGGTGCTCCCGTATTATTTGTGAAAAAGAAGGATGGTTCAATGAGATTGTGTGTAGACTATTGACAGTTAAATAAGGTGACAGTCAAGAACAAGTATCCATTGCCAAGAATTGATGATTTATTCGATCTGTTGAAAGGAGCGACATGGTTCTCAAAGATTGACTGGAGGTTTAGGTACTACCAGTTGCGAGTAAAAGAGTCGGATGTGCCTAAAACTGCTTTTAGAACAATGTACGATCATTATGAATTTTTAGTTATGCCATTTGGTTTGACAAATGCTCCTGCCGTGTTTATGGATTTAATGAATCGTATATTTTGGTCATACTTGGACAAGTTTGTTGTGGTATTTATTGATGATATCTTAATTTATTCAAAAGATGAGACAGAGCATGCTGAGCACTTGAGGATAGTTTTGCAAACTTTGAGAGATAAGCAATTGTATGCTAAGTTCAGTAAAAGTGAGTTTTGGCTTCAAGAAGTCGGATTCTTGGGTCATATAGTTTCGGGTGATGGTATACGGGTTGATCCCAATAAAATTTAAGCCATTGTTGATTGGAAATAGCTAAAAAATGTAACTGAGGTTACAAGTTTCTTAGGTCTAGCTGGTTATTATCGACGGTTTGTAAACGGATTTTCTATAATTGCTACTCCTATGACCAGACTACTCCAAAAGGATGTTAAATTTGAGTGGACGGAAGAATGTCAACAGAGCATTGAGAAATTGAAAAAGTTACTGACTGAGGCACCAGTGTTGGTACAACTCGAGTCAGGTAAAGAATTTGTGGTGTATAGTGATGCTTCTCTAAATGGCTTGCGGTGTGTACTTATACAAGAAGGAAAAGTTGTGGCTTATGCATCGAGGTAGTTGAAACCTCACAAAAGGAATTATCCGACTCATGATTTGGAACTGGCGCTATAGTGTTTGCTTTGAAGATTTGGCGACATTATATGTATGGTGAAAAGTGCCGAGTATATACTGACCACAAAAGTCTCAAGTACTTGATGTCACAAAAAGACTTGAATTTGAGACAGGGAGATGGTTAGAATTATTGAAAGATTATGAGCTTGTGATTGACTACCATCCGGGGAAAGTGAATGTGTTTGCTGATGCTTTGAGTATAAGTCGTTGTTTGCTTTGAGAGCTATGAATACTCAGTTGACGGCGTCTGAATATGGTTCGATTTCAGCAGAGTTGAGAGCAAGACCGGTGTTTTTACAAGAGATTTGTGAAGCTCAGAAAAGTGACCAAGATTTGCAAGCCAAGAGAAAGCAATGTGAGGCTGATACGGGATCAGATTTCAGAATTGGTTCTGATGGTTGCTTGATGTTTAAATATCGGATTTGTGTACCGAAGAATGATAAGTTGATTCGGAAGAACTTGCACAAAGTACACAGTGGTTGTTTGTCAATGTATTCGGGCAGTACAAAAATGTATAATGATTTGAAAAAAATGTATTGGTGGAACGGGATGAAAAGAGATATTTCCGAGTTTGTATCGTGATGCTTGATTTGTCAGTAAGTAAAAGCTGAACACCAGGTGCCTTCGGGTCTACTTCAGCCTACCATGATTCCCGAGTGGAAGTGGGATCGAGTTACTATGGACTTTGTGTCAGGGTTGCCGTTAACTCCAAGGAAGAGAGATGCCATCTGGTTAATAGTTGATAGATTGACTAAATCAGCTCATTTTATTCCGGTACGTACTGATTATTCTCTTCATAAGTTGGTTGATTTATATATCAGTGAGATTGTTAGACTTCACGAAGTACCTTTTTCGATCATTTTGGATAGAGATCTGAGGTTTACTTCGCAGTTTTGGAAAAAGTTGCAAGAGGCATTAGGTACGAAGTTAAATTTCAGCATTGCCTTCCATCCGCAGACTGATGGACAATCAGAAAGAGTAATTCAGATTCTTGAAGATATGCTCAGATGTTGTGTATTGGAATTCCAAGGTAGTTGGGAAAGATACTTACCGTTGGTAGAATTTGCCTACAATAATAGTTATTAGACGAGTTTGAAGATGGCACCATATGAAACATTGTACGATCATAAGTGTCAGACGCCATTGTATTGGACTGAACTCAAAGAAAATCAGATTTACGGAGTTGATCTAATTAAAGAAACTGAGGAAAAAGTGAATGTGATTTGAGATTGTTTGAAAGCTGCTTCAGATAGACAGAAATCCTATGCGGATTTGAAAAAGAAAAGAAATCGAGTTTCAAGTCGGTGATAAGGTATTTTTAAAAATGTCTCCATGAAAGAAAGTTCTTAGATTTGGTTGAAAAGGCAAATTGAGTCCGCGTTTTATCAGACCGTATAAGATAATTGAAAGAGTTGGACTGGTAGCATATCGGTTAGCATTACCACTTGAATTAGAGAAGATTCATGATGTGTTCCACATATCTATGTTACGTCGGTATCGTTCGGATCCTTCACATGTAATTTCACCGACGGAAATTGAGCTACAACCGAATATGACTTACAATGAAGAACCGATTAATATTTTAGCTTGGGAAGTCAAGCAACTATGAAATAAAAGTATCGCTCTCGTGAAAGTATTATGGTAAAAGCACGGAGTAGAAGAGGCTACATGGGAGCCCGAGGAAACTATGAGATATCAATACCCACACCTGTTTACCGGTAAGATTTTCAGGGATGAAAATCCCTAGAGGAGGGAGAGTTGTGATAACCAGAATTAGGGCCTAAATGGAATAGTAATTTCGAAACCATAATTCTGAAATTTATTCCGATTAATTTTTATAATTTATTGAGTGATTAGATGCATGCGTTAGAATATCGATAGAAAATTTCATGAATTGCATGTCTAATTTGCCTATTAGGACTTAATTGCAAAAGTTGATAAATATGAGTTTTAGATGTTAAAGGATTTAATTGAAGAGAATAATTGAAGTAGAGGTCCTTAAATGGTAATTATACCATTAGGTTTTCATGGACAAAAATGGACATACGTAGGTAGAAATAACCAAAGTTTTTAATGAAGGGTATTTTAGTTATTTGGTAATTAAAAGATTAAAAAAAGGAAAAAGATGGCAAAATATGTCCATCTTCTTCATTAGGATGAAATTTCAAGGGTTCTCCATAGCTAGTGTTTGTTTCAAGCTTCCAAGCTCCATAATAAGTGATTCCAAGCCCCGTTTTTAACGTTCTTTACGTTTTTGGAGTCCCCGTAACTTGATTTAGCTTATTCTAGCAATAATTTAACCTAGGGTTTATATTTGGAAAAATACCCATAGGTGAAATGTGTTTATTTTGATGTTTTATGGTAGAATATGAAGCTTTAAATTGTGTTAAACAACTTTTGCTAAACGATTTTACTTGAAAACGAGTAAAATGACATAATCTGTAAAAATACCTAGTGTTTATAACTACATGTTAGAGTGAGAATTTGATGTTGCCATAGAAGGGAAAAATGATAAGGATATCATAAAACATAATAATTTTGGAGGAAAAAGATTTAATTTTTGAGCTTTGGGGCAAAAGTGTAAATATGCAAAAGTTTAGGGGCAAAATTGTAATTTTGCCAAAGTTAGAGTTAAAGACTATATTGATAAATGTGAGTATAAAATCAGCTAAATATGTTATTTTAGATCGAGAAAAATGTGAAATCGACGTTGATCGGGAGAGGAAAAGATTGTGGACTAAATTACAAATTTTCTTTATTTTGTACCGAGGTAAGTTCAGGTGTAAATGTAGTAACATAATTGTCATTTTAAGTAATTTAATGTTATTTATATGATATGATGATTAATATCATGAAATATTATGCTTTGTGGTTATTATTGAGTAATATGCAAATTATGTGTGCTACTTGTTAAATATGAATTGCTACCGAGTATCGATTTCAATATTCCATGGAATATGGAAAAGATGTGTGATCGAGGAAAAAGCCCGTTTGGACCATGGGAATAGATTAGAATACAAGTGACATTTCACTAAGATATTTGAGTTCTGAGCTCGTTGAGTTGAGTTCGAGTTTGTGAGATGTAACTAGGCATCCGAACTCATTGAGCTGAGTCGGAGTTCACTTATGGATGCGAACGCCCGAGCTCGTTGAGTTGAGTCCAAGTTCACTTATGGGTGGGTTACATAGTGGCTTGGCTACATAATTTCTGCAGGCTGCTGAGTTTGTCTAGCTGCGGGTATGACACTTATGTGCATGAAATTTGTGTATTTGAATCATATTCCGATGTGTTCAACGGGTAAATCTTAAGTGGATAAGGTGAGTACCTAAAATGAAGGTGACATGCTGGTAAGTGTGGTGAATGAGAAGATTTGTACAGGTATGTGCTTAACCCTCGGGTTGAGACTTCAATATAACAATAATATGGTAGGATCATGAATAAGAAATATGACATAAATGCTTTGGTGGTTGCATGGTTATGTTACTTGCTATTTACATGTGAGCTTACTAAGCAATTATACTTACTCCCTCCTCTCTATTCTTCGTAGTTTTGTCAAGCTGGCTAGGAGATCGGGAACGGTCAGTGGCGCACTCACACTATCAACAAACTATTTCGGTATAATGACTTGTATATTTTGGAAATATGGCATGTATAGCATTATAATCATTTTGTGTATATAATCTTATGATACAGCTCATGCATGGCATGGAAATGTTTGAGAATGATTAGCTATTGGAGTGGCTAATCAAGATTATATTTGATAACACGTATGCTTTATGTGCTAACTAATCTATGGAAATCCATAAAATGGTGACATTGGCTATAAAACAGAATCACACAGCAGCAGTGATGTGAGTTTGAAAAATCACTAAAAATAGTAGAGATAGTATTAGATGATGAATAAAAGATGGAATTAATATTAATGAATCTATTTTCATGTGGAAGAAACAAAATAGGTAAAAGAGTTGTATTTTATGAGATATTTACGTTTTGGTGAAATAGGGTCAGAGCAATTTCTGGATTCCCTGTTCTGAATTTAGAAATTCATCATAAATTGTGTAAAAATAATTACGACTCACATTTTATGTGTATGAATTCCTTATTGAGATATTTTTAATATAAACAAACTACATGGTCATTGTATATTTGTACAGGAAGAAATTTGATTCGTAGTGCACAGGGGTCAGAGTAGCTGAACACTGAAACATGGGAGACTTTAACTAATAAACTGTACTAATTGGCCCTACAAAAAATTCTAGAAACAAATTAGTAAGTAGATATATGAGTCTAGTTTCAGGGAAAATTTACGGAATTTGATTTCAAGTTTCGTAACTCGAGATATGATTTTTTTAGCGGCTGTGACGCAGATGGACAGTTTACTACGAGAATTGTTTGAACTTGTTTAAATGCTAAACTTAGTAATGTCTCATGCTCGATTCCGGTGACGGTCTCGGGTAAGGGGGCATTACACGCCATGTCCCAAATAGGTCTTATACTAGCTTCTATATCGTAAGGCCGATGCATGTCCCAGACATGTCTTACACTAGCTTAAATATCTCAAGGCCGATGCATGTCCCATACATGTTATACACTGGCTCTCATACTGTGGTTGATGCATGTCCTAGACATGTCTTACACTAGCACACATATCACCCATTATCACGGTACAGATATCCAAGTCTATTCCAAATGTTCAACAAAAGTCTTTACTACGTAAATTTCTCGGCATGTATTCTCATATTCAAAATCATGACAATTTATGTCTTATCAACTCAATTACACATCATAAAGATATAGTTGCATTATTAACATACAACTTACCTCGGATCACAAAATGTAGGCGACTAGTCAGTTTTAGTCTACTTGCTTGGCTTTCCCCCGGTTTAGGTTCAGATTTTGTATTTCTTGATCTAAAATAATAAAAATTCATCCATTTAATCACTTGATAATTTACTCAAGCAACAATTCACATTTTTGGAAAATTTACCATTTTGCCCTTAGACTTTCACAAAATGACTATTTTACCCCTAGGCTCGGAAATCAATTTTTATCGAGTTTCCTTATTATTAAAGCCTAATTGATCATTTGTATCTCTAATGACAACCCCAAATTTCCCATATTTCACAACATTCTATCTATTTTACAAACTTTACAAAATGGTCCTATTAGGGTTTTTATGAGAGGACCTAGAACAAAAATAGTTTATTTCACGACCATGATTCATTTTCTTCCATAAAATTTTAGAAAACAACATGAACACTCTCATGGTGAAACCCTAGACTTTCAACCATTTGCAAAATAGTCCCTTCATTTGAAAGCTCATGCTATAAGGGTTCTAAAAATACAAAAATCATCAAGAAAGACCATCAAAATCACTTACTTGAGAGGGTTACAAGTTGCTGAAATTTTCAAGCTTTCAAACCCCTACAATGGCTGAATTTTCGGTGGAGAAGAAATGGTGAAAAGGGATGATATCATCTTTCTTTTATTTTATTTCTTTTTGGTCAAATAAGCCACCAAATTTTTACCTAACATTTGACTACCTTAATTCTCTGTCTCATGGCCGGACAAGCTATAATCTAAGGGTCTATTTGCCCTTTAATGACCCCCAATTTATGATACATGGAAATTTAACCCCCTTAGCTATCAAATTAAGACTTTTGTACTTTATGCGATTTAGTCCTTTTTCACAATTAAGCCCACAAACACTCAAAGTACTTCACCAAATTTTTCATGCACGAATATAAACATGCTATAACTATAAAATAACAATAAAATAATTTGTCTAAGTTCAGATTGGTGGTCTCAAAAGCACCGTTCTGACTGAGCCCATAATTAGGTTGTTACACGTTTTGAGGCTTATGACAAGTATGGATTTCAAAAATAGTAAGCATCAAATAATTTCAAGCACAAAAAATAGTCTGACACATTATATTGTCCCCTATTCTCCCTCTTAGTAACCCTTTCCCGCTCACTGCCTTATTACTCCTTCTCCCACCTACCTTATTTCTCCACATAGGAAGTCATAGCATAATATAACAATTAAGGTTAACTCATGAGTTTTTGTGCAGTAATGAACGAGCTTTTCTACTTTTTTTCACTTTGTCACATTTTTCTTTTTTCTAACATATCACACTCACAAATGCTTTTACTTTTCAAAAAATTTTCCTATTTATTTTGGTTTTCTTTTTGAATTTTTATTTGTTGCACATATTGGCTAACCTATAACCATTATATCACATTGATCCTTCCTATTTCACTCTATTTTTACAAAATCTTCCATAATGCATCTACTTAACCCTCAATACACATGGTCAGACGTCTATAGTTGTGCAATTCAGGACCAAAGAAAAGGGTAAGTACAAATTGATATTTTGGATCGAGTTTTAGATGAAGGCTCATTAAGAAGTATTTTTTGGTTCAAAAATAGGTACTAAAGATAAATAGCAGGGTTAACTTTTTGCTCTAGGTGTATTCAAAAAAATGTCTTAGGTCATCCTTAGGTATCTCAATATTCACAACTCTAACCAACCAAACAACCAAAAATTCAACAATTTATCATTCATACTAGCATGCTCATTTCCTTATATTATTTATATCATTTTGGTAGATTCAATTGCTTAATACCTATTTTACAATGTAATATATAGAGTTTATTAGTCTAAGAATAAAAACTTTAAAGTCACCTATCCTCATGCCAAATTTATTGTAAGTACAAGCAAACTATGTACATACTCCTAACCAATCACTTGTATTTCCACAAGCTCAAGCACAAAAATAACAAGAAAAATCAAAGAAAAGCATAAAAGTTTTAAAAAAAATTCCTATGTTACCCCCTACACTTTAGATAACACATTTGTCTTCAATATGTAGCCCTAAAAATATAAGGAAAAAAGTAGCTTGATTGATCTTGATAGTTCCATAGGCTATTAGTGGGTGCTTCCTCCATTACTTGTTGAAAACTTTAACTATCGTGTCTCCTCTATGTGGGGTTCCTACGTAGAAAATTACAACAAGACACAACACAACTAATAGTATAGTATTAATCCAACTCCTAAAATAATCAAATTAAAATTATCTAAGAATTAATACAATCTTTAAAAAAAAGTAAAACAAATTCAGTCATCCTCCTCAAAATCCATCTCATCATCTCTTTTTTCATCATCATCCTCTCCTTCCTCTTCACTTTCACGTGCCTCTTCCTCCTACTTAGGCAATGTGTGAGCCGAAATATATCTGGCGTACAATTAGGTACCCTAATATTGTTCTATCATGCAAACTCCTAAAAGATTATGCCCAATTTGTGCATCCAATGTATCATCCAATCCTGCTTTGGATGACTGCTCTCTCCAACTTCTTGTTGAGCGGTTGATTTTAATTTCTTTTGAGACAAAGCTGGAGCTACTATCGCCTATTGTTGGTGTTTGTTCCACTCTTTTATCTACTTTTCCCGAAGTTCACATTATTGTATAAATAGAGTGTCATCGATTATGATTCGGGATGGCCTCATTGATTATTCTATGCATGCCATTGGAACACCTGCTTTTTTGCATAGAGCTGTCACCAAGTAAGAGGAGACCACTGACATATGTCTTCATATTTTGGTAGATCTATTTCCCGATGCATATATGTTTTTTCTGCAGAATAGCATATAACAAAATTGCTCAGAAAGTATAGACATTAGACACATTTAAAGCAAGAACAACTCGTGTGCATAAAAATTGAATCCACATTTTAGCTTCAGGAAACATTATAGCTTGATGAAAGGAATTTGGGATATTAGTACCTAGGCGATATTTTCATTCATCTCTTCCTTTTGTAAAAAGTTTATAATGTTATCCATATCTATGTCTTGAAAATACTCTAAGTCATTTTCATCAATAAAATCTTTTTCATAGTACGGAGCATTATAAAAATCACAAAAAAATTGAAAGGTTATTCACACTTCTTTCCCTCATACAAGTGTCATTTCCCACATATGACCTTTGTTATTTCTAGACTCTTGGTCCCGTAAAGATGCACAAAACTCTTGAACAACAAGAACCATAGAAATGTCTTTTAGGATTATCCAAAAGCATTCCCACCTATGGTATCTAACTGACGGCCATATTTCCTTATAGTGAATCATCGATGGATCAAATCCCCTCTATTGAATGAAGGTTTTTCCTTGAAGTTCTACAAAATATTTTTCAACATTCAGATTTGAGAAACTAGAGGGGTTTGGAACCATCAATGATTTTGGTTCATTAGTTCTTCGAATCTTTCTAGGGGGGCATAGTGTTCTTAAACTAATGAAATATCAAGCAATTATTTTCAATGCAACAATAAAAAGTTTGAGTTAGGAATACTTAACCTTATACAGGTCGTGGCTTTCCTCATGACATTTATTTCTTGTTGTTCGTTTGATTGTTTCCCATCCTTTCTCTCTACCAAATTGGATTGAAAGAATAAATATCTATTAAACCAAGGAGGAGAAGTAAAAAGTGAATTTTAGGGTTTTAAATGAAAAATGGTTTTGAGGTTGAGAAGGTTTTGGGGGAGTTTAAAATATTTAGAAAATTTTACAATGGGATATTAGAGTGTTTTTAAGTTAAAAATTAAATTTTTGGGGTTAAATACTAGGTATAATAGAGGATTAGCCCTCTAGGTTGCACAGTCATGTCGGGTTAACCCTGCAAAAAATTGCAATAACATCAAGACACAGGGGTTCTGTGTTACGACATCCCTGTCAGATTACCGTTGTCGCGACATCGGGGTTTCGATGTTGCGACACACTTTGGACTTTTGGATTTCTAGGTATACTGGCTTTGATGTCGCAACACACAAAGACCATGTCATGATGTTGAGATGATTTTCTCAATTTCATCGATCATGCCCTTGATGTTGCAAGTGTTTGTAATGCCCCAAAATTTATGTGTTTGTTTTTGTGCATGTGTGACACAAGTGTGTATCTGCTTCAGTGGTTCAGTGTTTTGGGTGTGTTTGAGAGGTTCCAAGTTCAAGCATTGACTTGGGCAAAATCTTTGTTTTTATATGAATAAATCCCTATCTCTGGTCAGTAGGTTTTTAAGGAAAAGTGTCTAAAAATATAACCGAATGGGCCTGCTAGTCTGGTGGTTAAGTTTTAAGTTATTAGAGGTCTGGAGTTTGAATCTCTGTGCGAGTAAAGGACTTGTTTTTGTTGGAGGCTGTGGGAGTGTTTGAGTAAAATTGGATTCTGAGTAGTGTAGTTTGAGTGGGCAAATGGGGGAGTAAATTGGGGGATTAGGGAGTTATTGGGATTTTATTTTGTTTCCCATTACCGAAATTTCACTCTTCCCAAAAGACTGTTGTTTTCTCTTCTTTTTCTGCAGAAAATCCCATTGTTTTCCCCTTCCTTTCCATTTTTGTCTTCCCTTTTCAGTCATTTCTTTTCTTCTTCAATCGTTACACGTTCAGGGCACGTCAAAGGGCTAGTTATCGCTCATCGACGATCTAAGGGCATGGAATTTTTGCTAATCGATAGAAGGTTCGGGAGTGCTCGGAGTTTGGATTAGCTTCTAATGATTCCAGGTGTTTACTTGAAAACACAGAAAATGAGAATAGGGGAAAGCTGAAAAATGATTCTGTCGATGCCACACGGCCATATGGTAGGCCGTGTGCAAGGCTGTGAGCCACAACACGATCATGTGATCAATGAGCCAGGTCATGCGCAAGTGACATGGCCTTGGGATGACCAAGCAATGCCGTGTGTGACACACGAGTGTGCCTTTTTAGGTCGTGTGGGCCACACGGGCACGAGGGATTCTAGGCCAGGCCGTGTGATCCACACGGCCAAGTCCAATTTGGGCCGTGTGGGCCACAGGAGCATGTGAGCCTATTTTTCTAAAGTGATCTGTAAGGTTGCACGGGTTGCCCAAGTCATCTATGGATCCACTGTAGCGTTGGTCAGCATTAATTAGACCCCTAAACAAGTGTTCTGACTGTATGACTTCTGTACTAAGCATGAATTCTGATATTTGAATTGATTGTATGATCTGATAGATTGCATATTAGCATGTCATATTTGTATATTGCATTGCATTGGGTCGGGTTGAGATTTTGGAGGAAGTATTCTAGAAGGCTCTCAAGCCTAATATCTAGCAGCTCAGCTGAAATTATCTGATTATGTGCTCCGTTTTGATATAGCATGGTGTGTAGGGATGGGTGGGTCGATTTTATCTCCACATAGTGTGCAGGGTTGGACGAAGTTGGTGTGTAGTGGATGGTGGGTAGGACTTCGTTATTCTGTTCTGTTCTGCATGTTATATCTAGGATGGGCTAAGGCCTTAATTTGTATCTGATTCTGTATCGAGCGGACCAAGGTCCACACTGATTCTGTAAAGGGCTCAGGCCCGAACTGCGTATAAATATATGACTGATTTCGGATATTGTGCTGTATGTATATTTTCTTTGGGGAGTACACACTGAGTTTGTGAAAACTCACCCCTTTCTGTTTAATCTATTCAGGTAATCCGTAACATTAAGTGGATCGGTGCAGCGGAGGTCTCGGAGGTGTCCACTCGTAAAATTTTGGACTGTTTTTGCTATTTTTTCTATTCTGGTTATGTATTGGAGGTTTTTGATGTAAATGTTTGGGACTTTGGACTTTTCTGGTTTTTAATTCAGTTTTTATTCTGTTGGTGACTTGTTACTGATAAGCAAGATTTAGAATCTGGTTTTCTGTAAAAGTGAAAGTTTTTTTCTAAGATAAAATGTTTTCTTAATCTTCTGCGTAAAAGAGATATGTTTTAAAGTAAATCAATGAGAACACATTTCAGGATTAAGTAAAAGATAATAACTGGAACGATTTTAAATGTATCAATGCGTTTTGAAAACCACTCTCATGTGACATCGCCAGATTCAGCCATAATGTCCAGGCCAGGTTTGGGTGTTACATTTAATAGTATCAGAGCTAGTTGCAAAACTCGGGTGTAGCTTTGGGTTTTAAAGATTGGTTTTTAAAGAAATGATTTGTAAATGATTTAAAGTATTTTGGGGAATAAGTAAGTGGTACACCGAGTCTCCAGCGCTGATCCTGTAAGTTTTCTGAAACTCCATTTAGAATTATCCGAAAATTTGATCAGAATATTCTGAAACTACTTTAGATAATATACCATACTGAAAACACTCTAGGTGGTGTAAACTGAAAACTGTAGTGAGACTAGTACTTACTATAACAGACTTTGAACATTCTGATACTGTATTGCATAAAATATAAGAACTGTTAACTAATGCATAAAACTATTAATACCAGATAAATTTTGAAATTTATGATGAGTACATGTGGTACTCGTGGATAGGGTACTAGAGGCCGTGGTAGGGGCCGTAGAGGGGCTCGAGCTGAGTCTTTGCCATCTAATACTATTGTGAAGCTGGATACTAGCGAGACACCAGTACCGCCTGTTACAGAGATTGGGTTAGGGTCTCATGATCATATGGATGAGGACGACACACTGTCTTAAGCCATGTTATGGACTTTAGAGAGGATCGTTGGGCCCAACACTGGGTCTGGTAGTCGTAGGTTGGTTACGGAACGACTCCGGTCCAATGGGGCTGAGTTATTTAGGGGTGTCGTTTGAGTCGCTCCTAAAGTGCCCAAGTATTGGATGGAGGCCATGAAAAGAATTATGGACGGCCTTGATTTTACTACTAAGTAGAAGCTTAAGGGAGCTGTATCTTTGCTTCGTGATGAGGTGTACCAGTGGTGGTTAACTGTTAAGGAGGGCACCCATCCTGAATAACTGACATGGGATCTCTTTAAAACGGCTTTCTAGGGCAAGTACGTGAGGGCCAGTTATATCGACGCTAGGAGGCGAGAGTTCCTTAATCTTACTCAGAGAGATCGTTTAGTGGCCGAGTATGACGCCGGGTTCCTGAGGTGAGCCATTATGCAGGAGGCATGGTGAGGACCGAGTATGAGCGTTGTGTCCGGTTTGAGGATGGTCTCAGGGATAGGTTGCGAGTTCCGATAGCTCCGCAGAAGGAGCATGATTTTTTTACTCTAGTTGAGAAGGCGAAGATCGTCGAAGAAGTAAAGCGCATTGAGCACCAAAACAAAGACAGAGGAAAGGCTAAGAGGGATTTGGAGCCCTCGAATTCTGGGATGAGGCCTAAGAAAAAGGCCAGATTTGATGGGCCAGCGAGAGTTGGTCCTCCTATTGCACCTACTGTAGTGGCGCTTTGTGTGCACTATGGTTGACGCCATCTGGACTAATGTTGGAGGACTATTGGGGCTTGTTTAAGATGTAGCTCTACTGAGCAATGTGTCAGAGATTTTCTACTGAGAACCAATCAGATGCAAGCTACGGACACTAGTATTGCACAGCCACCAAGAGTAGTTCAGTAGCTAGCTAGAGGCTGAGGTAACTGTGTTAAATCCTTTGGGGCAATCTGTTCAGGTTATTAGAGTGTATAGAGACGTTCTGCTAGAGGTTCAAGGGACAATGTTTCTAGCTGATCTATTAGAACTTTCGTTTGGGGAGTTTGATCTGATTCTGCGAATAGACTAGCCGGTTAAGTACTGGGTGAGTCTGGATTATGCGACGAAAAGGGTTGTCTTGAGGACCGAAGAGGACAATGAGGTAGTCGTGATTAGAGAACGATGTGGCTATCTGACAAATGTGATTTTTGTGCTGGTAGCGGAAAAGTTAGTGAGAAAAGGTGTGAGGCATTCTTGGCCTACGTTAGTATTTTTGGTTTTAGGGACTCTTCGATTAAGGACATCAGAACCATGAGGGACTTTCCAGACGTTTTTCCTGAGGAACTACCAGTGTTGCCTCTAAGCCGAGAGATGGAGTTTGGGATTGAGTTGATTCATGGAATAGCTCTGGTATCTATCGCCCTTTACTAAATGGCATCGAAAGAGCTAACAGAACTTAAGGCTCAAATTCAGGAGCTGTTAGATCATGGGTTTATTCGTCCCAGTGTGTCTCCGTGGGAAGCACCTATTCTGTTTGTAAATAAGAAAGATGGTAAAATGAGGATGTATATTGACTACTGATAGCTGAATAAGCTAACAATCAAGAATAAGTACCCACTTCTGAGGATAGAAGACTTATTCGACCAATTCAGAGGGGCTTCTGTGTTTTCTAAAATTGATCTGCATTCGGGTTACCATCATTTGAGAGTCAAAGAAGCCAATGTGCATAAGATGACATTTAGGACTCATTATGGTCATTTCGAGTTCCTAGTGATGCCCTTTGGGTTGACTAATGCACCGATTGCACTTATGGACTTGATGGACTGAGTGTTCCAGCTCTTTTTGGATCAATTCGTAGTGGTACTCATTGATGACATTTTGGTATATTCTAAGTCTGAAAACAAGCACGATAAGCATCTCAGAGTGGTACTATAGACTCTTCGTGAGAAATGGTTGTATGTGAAGTTCAGTAAGTGTGAGTTTTGGCTCCAGGAAGTAACCTTTTTGGGGCATGTGGTGTCTGCTGAGGGGATTATGTTGATCCTCGTAAGATTGAGGCTGTGTTGGATTGGAAACAGACCAGGAATGTGTCTAAAATCCATAGTTTTCTGGGGTTGGCAAGGTATTATCGATGTTTCGTAGAAGTGTTCTCCTTGATCGTAGCTCCGATAACTAAGCTTCTGTATAAAGGAGTTCCTTTCGTTTGGACTGATGCACAGTAGGAAAGCTTTGATAAGCTCAAAACTATTCTGACACAGGCCCCTGTCCTAATACAGCCTGAGCCTGGTAGAGACTTCGTTGTATACAGTGATACGCGCATGTAGGTTTGGGTTCCGTTCTAATGCAGAATGGTAAGGTGGTCACTTATGTGTCTTGTCAGCTCAAGACGCATGAGGCAAATTATCCGATGCAAGATCTGGAATTGGTTGCGGTAGTGTCCGCTTTGAAAATCTGAAGGCACTACTTGTATGGTGAGAAGTGTACTATCTACATTGATCATAAGAGCCTTAAGTATCTCCTCACTCAGAATGAGTTAAATCTTAGGTAGCGTAGATGGATGGAGCTGCTTAAAGATTATGATTGTACCATTGAGGACCATCCTGGTAAGGCCAATGTGGTGGCTGATGCGTTGAGCCGTAGAGCCATAACCAATCTGAGAGCGATGTTCACTCGACTTAGTCTTTTCAACGATGGGAGTTTGTTAGCAGAACTTTAGGTTAAACCGATATGGATTGATCAGATCAGAGATAAACATATGGGGGATAAGTCTTTTGAGTTGCATTTCCGTCAGGTTGAGAGTGGTGTTACTACTAATTTTACGATTAACAGTGATGGGGTACTGTGTTTCCGCGGTCAGATTTGTGTATCGAATGATGGGGATTTGAGGCAGTCGATTCTGAAGGAGGTGCATAGTAGTCCTCATGCCATGCATCCCAAAAAAAAAGATGTATCGAGACCTTCAAAAATTATACTGATGGCCAGGGTTAAAGAGTGAGGTTACTGACTTCGTTGCTCACTATTTGACTTGTCAGTAGGTTAAGGCTGAGCATCAGTTACCTTCGGGTTTGCTGCAGCCGGCTAAGGTTCCGCTATGGAAATAGGAGCGAGTAACGGTGGACTTCGTTAGTGGGTTGCCACTATCACCCACTAAGAAGGATTCTGTTTGGTTCATCATGGATTGATTGACCAAATCTACTCACTTCATCCTGGTTAAGACAGACTTCTCTCTACAGAAATTGGCTAAGCTCTACATATCAGAAATAGTGAGACTACATGGGGTACCTATCTTGATCATATTTGATAGGGATCCTCGTTTCTCATCTTGATTCTGGAAGAAGTTACATGAGGCTCTAGGTTCAAGGTTAGACTTCAGTTCTACTTTCTATCCTCAGACATATGGTTAGTCGGAGAGGGTGATTAAGATACTAGAGGACATATTGAGGAGCTGTGTTATCAATCTCCCAGGTAGTTAGGAGGAGTACTTGCCATTAGTGGAGTTTGCCTACAATAACAGCTACCAGTCTAGTATACAGATGGCACCTTATGAGGCCTTGTATGGTCGTAAGTGTCACACTCCCTTTTGCTAGACTGAGTTGGGTGAGCGACGTGTACTGGGTCTGAAATTAGTTTTTAAGACTGAGGACAAGGTCCAGTTAATTCGGGATCGACTAAAAGCAGCATCTGATAGGTAGAAATCCTACATTGATCTCAAGAGAAACGATATCGAGTATTCGATAGGAGACTTCATTTTTATCATAGTCTCGCCATGGAAAAGGTTCTGAGGTTTGGTCGCAAGGGTAAGCTAAGCCCTAGATTTATCGGGCCATACTAGATTCTGAAACGTGTAGGGCCAGTTGCCTACCAGTTAGAGCTACCTCCAGAGTTGAATCGGGTTCATGACATGTTCCATGTCTCTATGTTGAGACGCTATCGCTCTGCTACTACGCATATTGTTCCTGTGGAGAAGATTGAGGTTAGGCTAGATTTAACGTTTGAGGAGGAGCTGGTTCAGATTTGAGATCGCGACATTAAGGTCATAGATGGAAATCTATTCCCTTGGTGAAGGTGCTGTGGCAGAATCATAGCACTGAGGAGGCTACTTGGGAGCCAGAGGATTCGATGCGTCACCAGTATCCTCATTTGTTCTGATCATGTAAAATTTCAAGACTGAAATTTTCTTTTAGGCGGTAGAGTTGTAACATCCCAAAATTTATGTTTTTTTTTGTGCATGTATGACACAAGTGTGTATCTGCTTCAGTGGTTAAGTGTTCTGGGTGTGTCTGAGATGTCCCAAGTTCAAGCATTGACTTAGGAAAATCTTTGTTTTTATATGAATAAATCTTTATCTCTAGTTAGTAGGTTTTTAAGGAAAAGTGTGCAAGAATATAACAGAATGGGCCTATTGGTCTAGTGGTTAAGTTAAGTGTTAAGTTATTAGAGGTCTGGAGTTCGAATCTTTGTACGAGCAAGGGACTTGTTTTTGCTGGAGGCCGTGGGAGTGTTTGAGTAAAATTGGATTCTTAGTAGTGGAGTTTGAGTGGGCAAGTGGGGGAGTCAATTGGGGGATTAAGGAGTTATTGGGATTTTAATTTATTTCCCATTACCAAAATTTCTCTCTTCCCAAAAGACTCTACCGTTTTCTCTTTTTTTACTGTCGGAAATCCCGTTGGTTTCCCCTTCCTTTCCATTTTCGTCTTCCCTTTTCAATCGTTTATGTTGTTCTTTAATCAGTTACATGTTCAGGGCTCATCGAAGGGCTGGTTATCACTCATTGACATTCTAAGGGTGTGGAATTGTTGCTAATTGATAGAAGGTTCGGGAGTGCTCAGAGTTCGGATTAGCTTCTAACGATTCCAGGTGTGTACTCAGAAACACAGAAAACGAGAATCGGCAAAAGATGAAAAATGATTCTTTCAATGCCACATGGCCGTGTGGTAGGCCATGTGCATGGCTGAGAGCCACAACACAGCCGTGTGATCGACGATCCAGGCCGTGCGCAAGTGACACGACCATGTGATGACCGATCAATGCCATGTGCGATACACGGGCTTGATCTTTTGGGCTGTGTGGGCCAACACGAGTGAACCACACGGGCATGTGGAATTCTGGGCTAGGCTGTGTGATCCACACGGCCAAGGCCAATTTGGGCTGTGTGGGCTACAGGGGCGTGTGGGTCCACAAGGGCAGGCCACAGAGGTGTGTGAGCCCATTTTTTTGAAGTGATCTGTAAGGTTGCACGAGTCACCCAAGTTGACTGTGGACCTACTGTAGGGTTGGTAAGCATTACTTAAACTCCTAAATGAGTATTCTGACTGTCTGATCTCTGTAATGGGCATGAACTGTGATATCTGAATTGATTGTATGATTTGATAGATTGCATATTAGCATGTCATATTTGTATACTGCATTACATGGGGGTTGGGTTGACGTTTTGGAAGAAGTATTCTGAAAGGCTCTCAAGCCTGATATCTGGTAGCTCAGCTGCATTTATCTGCTTATGTGTTGTATTTTGGTACAGCATGGTGTGTAGGGATGGGTGGGTCAATTTTATCCCCACATGGTGTGTAGGGTTGGAAGGAGTTGGTGTAGAGGCTAGTGGGTAGGACTCTATTATTTTGATCTATTTTGCATGTTATATTTGAGATGGGTTAAGGCCTTAATTTGTATCTGATTCTTTATCTGAACGGGCTAAGGTCCACACAGATTCTATAAAGGGATCAGGCCAGAACTACATATAAATATATGACTGATTTCGAATATTGTGCTATGTGTATATTTTCTGCGGGGATTACACACTAAGTTTGCGAAAACTCACCCTTTTCTGTTTAATCTGTTCAGGTAGTACCCAACATTAATCAGATCGGTGCAGTGGAGGTCTTGACGGTGGCCCCTCGTAAAACTTTGGACTATTTTTTGCTATTTTTCCTATTCTGGTTATGTGTTGGAGGTTTTTGATGTAAATGTTTACACTTTGGACTTTTCTAGTTTTTAATTCGGTTTTTATTCTGTTGATGATTTGTTACTGGTAAGCAAGATTTAGAATTTGGTTTTCTTTATAAGGGAACGTTTTTTTTTCTAAAATAAAATGTTTTCTTAAGCTTCCGCGTAAAAGAGATATGTTTTAAAGCAAATCAGTGAGAAAACATTTCCAGAATTAAGTGAAAGATAATAACTAGAATGATTTGAATGTACCGATACGTTTTCAAAAACACTCTCATGTGACATCATCAGAATCGGCCATAACGTCGAGTCCGAGTTTGGGGTGTTATAACCATATTGTAACATTAGCTTAGTTTTCACCCAAAATTCCAATTTATAGAGTGGTACAAGTTCTATCAAACATAAAATTTAATTAAAATCTAAACTAAATAGTTAGCAAAATATACAATAATTTACAAAAAGTTCAATATTAATTTAAAAAGTTTAATTTTTACTGTCAGATTCATCTGATAACATTATTATTTCTCAAAAAGACAATTCTCCAATTCTATTTGTATTAGTCCATCGTCTGTCATGCCATTCTACATTTGTCTGCTTATCCCTTTCCGTAAACTTGTCTTTTTGACTTGCATAGGTTAAAAAAAGTATGTCCATTGACTTGGGAGTATTAGAAATAAATAATTCATTGTAATCCTCCCCTAGCTTCTGCCTACCTTCATTGCTCAGTTGGTAACTACACTTAAAAGTTTTAGTCTCACCATTGATTTTCATGCTTGATTCATACTTTCTAAATCAATAGTGGACCTGGAGGTAGCTAGAAAAGGTTTACCTAGCAAGATTGGTATTTCTCGATATTCCTCAAAATCTAGAACTACAAAATCGTTGGGATGATAAAGTTGCACAGCTTAAGTAATGCATCTTCCAGTACTCATTTCGAGTGCACTAGGGATCTATCGGCCAACTATAGTGCTATTTGGGTATTTTTGAGGTCCCTTAACCCGAGTTTTTCATAAATAGATAAAGGTATTAAATTAATACTAGATCCTTGGTCACATAAAGCTCTATTAAAATGAATGCTCCGTATCTTTATAGGAATAGTAAAACTTCTCGAGTCTGTCACTTTTTGAGGAACTTGTCTGAAAATAATAACACTACAGGAAGCGCTTATACTTGTTCGCTTACCTTAAACTTTTTACGCCTAGATGTAATTTCCTTTAAAAACTTGGCATACTTAGGAACTTTCTCAATTAATTCGATCAAGGGAAAATTAATGTTTAACATTTTAAAAAAAGTTCAAAAAACTTAAAAATTCATCTTCATCCTACTGTTTCTTCTTTTCTAGTCTTGAAGGGAATAATATTTTTGTAGTAGTAGAATCTTTAGTTTTTGCTATCTCTGGCTCAACTACCAGTGCAACTACTTTTTCTAACCCTAGTTCATCCTCAGCTTTTGGAGGTTTATCATGAAAATCATTAGTATTCTCCATATTTACATCCTGAGTTGGGTTATCTTGGCTACTTAGTACTTTACCCAATTTTCACGTGCTCCTTCCCTTTTCTACGAGGATTATTTTTGTTATTACTAGGAATACTTATGCTAATTTTTCTTTTTATATCACCCATCATGCTGATCAACTTGCTCATCTTATCTTCAAGTTTAGTCAATTTTCTCATTGAATTGGTGCAGTTAGACTACACATGCTTTACATCTATTCTCATTGACTACATTTCCCCCTCAATTCTATCCAGATGTTAACCATAGATAGTATGGTCACTCTGGTTGTCTCTATCCTAAGGTTTATACAAATAAAAAGGTTGATAGTTTTTTTTAACTTGGTTAGAGCTGTTACCGCTTCCTTGGTTTCTGCCCCATCTCAGGATCAAGTATTTGAATAGGGATTTCCACCCTTATTTTTGATTTAGTTCACATCCTCGGTAGGACTATTAATATAGTAGAAGAGTGGTTTGTCACCTCGATAAATAGATGGTGTATTCTTTTTAGCCTCTATCCAGTTGATTCTGTCCACTAACTATTAATATCGGTCATCTTCCTGAACAACTTTTACCTTAGATGGTCTTTGGCCATATGTATATCATTCAGTTGACCATTGGCAATAATTCATCGCCATACTTTCTATTAAGTTTTACGCATCCTCTTATGTTCTGTTCATTAAGGCTCCTCCTACTACTCCATCTAATCCTAACTTCGAATGCACATCCAACCCGTTGTAGAAAATTTGCAATCACAACCACTCACGTAATCCATGGTGTGGCCATTTTTGAATTAGCATCTTAATATGCCCCCATGTTTCGTGAAAGCTTTCTCCTTCTAACTGTGTGAATAATGAAATTCCCCTTCTTATCTGGACCGTCTTATTAACGGAAAAGAACTTTTGTAGGAATTTCCCTGCAAGTTCATCCCATGTCGTGACTGATCCTGGTGCCTATGAATCTAGTCAAAAAAAGGAGTATCGATTAATGAAAAGAGGAACAACCGAAGAGGAATAGCATCATCAGTGATCCCATTGTATTTGAAGGTATCATAAAGTTGGAGGAACCATTTTAAATGTTGACTCGAATACTTTGTCATTATTCTGGGAAACTATAAATTGTTCTAAATCATAGCTAGATTAATCTTGAAATTATTGGTCGTGATAGCTTGTAACAGCCCAGTTTCGATGAGATCGGAACAGTGGTTTTGGGACTACAAATTCGAGCCAAAAATAAAAAATTATTTTATTTTATTTTGTGGTTGGCATCATGATAGGAAGGTCACATGAAAA
Source organism: Gossypium arboreum (assembly GCF_025698485.1). Taxonomy (NCBI): domain Eukaryota; kingdom Viridiplantae; phylum Streptophyta; class Magnoliopsida; order Malvales; family Malvaceae; genus Gossypium; species Gossypium arboreum. Next base: position 25,718,745 of record NC_069070.1, read on the forward strand.
TTTTGATACGAAAATTTTACCGATTGTGTGTTTAATTAGGGAATGGACTAAATTGCATAAAATGCAAAAGTTGGGTTCTAGTAGATATATGTATCAAATAGCTATGGAATTCAAAACTTAAGGTCCTTATATGGTAATTAGACCATTGAAGAGTAGTTAGTAGATATTTTAGTGACTCATCCATGGAAAAATTAGAAAAGGGTAGGGACTAAATTGGAAATCAATAAAATTAATAGATGATAATTAATTAAAAAGAAAAAAAATCATCTATTTTCATACCATCTTCCCCAAATTTTCTATGTAAACCCTAGGAGAGAGGAAGAAAACTTTTCAAGTTTAAAAAGATTCGAAAAGACCAACTACAGAACTAGATCGAGGAAAAGAAAAGGTTTCGGATTAGTTGAACTTCATATACGAACCAATTTCAAGGTAAGTTCGTGTAACTTAAATATGTATGTTAATATGCTTGAATTGAATTGTACGATTGTGTTGATATGTATGAGATAATATACATAATGAAATAGTCATAAGTTGTGAAATATGGACAAATTGTCGTGTTCCGGTTGAATGTTGATTTTCGATGGATTAAGGTGATTTCTTGAATAAGAATAATACTGCATATGTTGCAAACAGAATTTAGCCCGGACGGGTAATTCTAATGTAAGCCCTCTTGAGCTTATGTTATAGATTGGATTTAGCCCGAACGGGTAATCCAAATTAAGCTCTCTAGAGCATATGCTACAGATAGGATTTAGCCTGGAGTGGTAATCCTGTTGTAAAATGTGTGGCTGAAAAGTGTTCCTTTTTATTATGTACCCTAACAGGTACTTTTGCACATGAGTATACTACCCAAACATCCATCAAAATTTCAATAGTTCGACAGAAAGCACTCTTGAAGTTTGGAAAGGTGAAATTAATGTAAGTTGGTAATGTGGTGAGCTCATCTATGTTTACTTGATTTTTATATGAGGTTATGTGATTAACTTGTTTGATTAAGTGTTTGTGTTTAGGTAAACTTACCCAAAATTTATGGAAAATACAACTATGTATGCTTGTATTGATAAGTATGATTGGTATGTTTATTTTTCGATATACAAACTTACTAAGCATAAAATGCTTACTTCGTTTAATTTTCCCTGTCTTATAGTGCTCAAAAGCTCGTGAGGTTGGAAGTCGGTCAGAGCAATCATCACACTATCCACTATCTCATTTTGGTATAATTAGAAATCTTATTTTGGTATAATGGCATGTATAAGCTTATTTGACTAATGATGGCTTGTAATTGTGGTTTCGTAATCTAGCCATTGGAGTGGCTAGTGATGGTCTAAGTTTGGCCATTTTTGAAGTGATGTTTTAGTAATTACATAAGTGCTTGTTATTTGTTAGCTTTTTGGAATTATGTTAGCATATAAGTTTATGATAAGAGTAAGTTTATATCCATTGATGCATGAGATAGTACTTCATGATTGGTGACTAATTTTATGTGAATATGATGTTAGATTGGTGGATATATACTTGTGAGTTTTGGTGCAGGAAAATGATAAGTTATGGGTGACAAATGAGGCTAGGAAAAGGCTTTATTATTGTTCACACGGGTAGACACAGGGGCATGTGTCTTGGTCGTGTGTGACACACGGCTTGTCCAATGGGCATGTGGTCCAACCATGTGTCCCTTGCATCATAAAAATGAGAAACATGATGCTTAGAGTTGGCCACACGGGCAGAGACATGGGCTTGTGTCTCAGCCTTGTCGTTGACATGACCTTGGGCACGGCCGTGTGAAAACTACACCTAAATTTTGAAAATAAAATTCGCCACACAGCCTACCACATTGGCGTGTGACTTCAATTTCTTTATGCCTTATAAGTTAGAGAGTTACAAGGGTTAGGGGCACAGGCGTGTGTAGTCACACGGTCTGACCACACGGGCATGTCCTTAGACCACACGTCCATGTGGGTATTGTTCATAATAAAAAATTGAAAATTCATGAAAACTTTTATGGGATTTCGATTTAGTCCTGATTTATTTCTACTATACATTTGGGGCCTCAAGGGTCCATTTAAGGGATGTTATGATTGATATCGAAAAATGTTTAGTAACTAGTATAAATTATTTGTGAATGTTTTGTAAACTCCGGTAATACTCTGTAATCCCTGTTCTGGTGATGGATACGGGCTAGGGGTGTTACATTTAGTGGTATCAATGCTACAGTTTAGTCGATTCTTGGACAAATGTAGCAAGTACGATCTAGCTATACATGCCATTATATAAATTATGATACTGTGATATCTCTTGACCACTTTTAAATGTATTTTCATATAGTAATGTCTTCCAACCAAGCTAGAGTTGAGACTGAGAAAGCTGAGAGCGCCTCTCAAGCTTCTGTACAATGAGCTACATCTAGAGGTAGTAAAAGGCTTGTATCTGAAAGCCGAAGTGAGGTGGCAAAAGCAACCTTCTTTGAATTGATGGATGAATGGTTTAGTGAATATATGAGAACAAACTCTGCTGTACAACGACCTCCCCCATCTGTATCAGCCTGATTTAGACCCTATTCGGAACGGTGGTTTCGGGACCACAAATCTGAGTTAGAAAAATATTTAAAAATTATTTTTTGTGTTTACTATGTGAGAATTTATATCCATGAAATTTTCGTGTTTTAATTTTGTCGTTTGACTGCCGATTTAATAAAAATGGCTTAATCACGTAAAATGAAAATTTGATGATTAAATGTGAAAGTCCATGTTCACTTGCTTAATTGCCCACATTGTTTTGTGTTCCATTTCAACTGGAAAGTGACATGCTTTCCCAAAAACCAATTGATACAGTGGCATCCCTAATGGAGTTTTGTATGCTGTCCGCAATGCCCATAAAGCGTCATCCAATCTGGAAGACCAATCTTTCCTCAAAGGGTTCACAACCTTCTCAAGTATGGTTTTAATTTGTCGATTTGACACTTCGACTTGCCCATTAGTTTGTGGATGATAAGTAGTGGACATTCTATGATTAGCTCTATATCTCTTCAGTGCGATTGCCACTTGGTTGCAATGAAAGTGTGTACCCTGAGCACTAGTCAATGCCTCTGGTGTGTCAAAGCGAGTGAGTATATACTTGTGAAAAATTTTAAGCACTATTTTTGCATCATCCTTTGGGACTACAACAGCTTCAACCCACTTTGAGACGTAGTCAATAGCTACTAATACATAAATATTTCCAAAAAAACTTAGAACAAGTCCCATAAAATCCATACCCCAAACATCAAACAATTTAACTTCTATAATTGGCTGCTGCCTATAAAAATCGTGTGCTGACATCTGTTGCATTGATTCACAAAATTGTGGGCGTATTTGAATAATGAAGGCCAGTAGAATCCTGATTGGAGAATTTTAGCAGCAATTAACATGCCACCGAAATGACCACCACAAGGAGAATCATGATAGTGCTTCAGGATTGAAAGCATCTCCTATTCCAGAACACAATGCTGAAGAATGTTATCATTGCATACCTTGAACAAATACGGTTTATTCCAATGATACTTCACTATTTCATGAAGAAATCCTTCTTTTTTATGTCCTGTGACACCTAATGGGAATTTTCCATACACTAGATAATTAACCAAATCCGCAAACCAAGGTGTTCCAACTACAGTAAATAACTTCTCATATGGGAATGCATCGACAATTTGAAGTATGTTTCCATCTGCGCTGCCAATTTCCAATCAAGACATATGGTTTGCAACTTGATTTTTTGAACCCTTGTGGTCTTTTATCTCAATGTTTAATTCTTGCAACAGTAAGATCCAGCGTATCGATATTGGTTTTACATCCTTCTTCAAAAAAAGATATCTCAATGCTGAGTGATCAATAAGTACGATAACCTTTGTGTCGACAACATAAGAACGAAACTTGTTGAAAGCAAAGACTACAGCCAACAATTCTTTCTCTACAGTGGTATAATTGATTTGAGCCTCTGTAAGAGTTCTGCTAGAATAATAGATGGCATGAAATATTTTTCCCTTGCTTTGTCCTAGAACAGCACCCACAACAAAGTCACTTGCATCGTACATAACTTCGAAAGGTTGAGACTAATTTGGTGCAACAACAATCGGTGCATTTATTAGCTGCTTCTTTAATTCAATGAATGCATCCAGACATACATCGTCAAAGAAGAATTTTTTATTTTGTTCCAGCAATAAGCATAAGGGCTTTGCAATTTTTGAGAAACCTCTAATAAATCTTCGGTAAAACCCTACATGCCTAAGAAAACTGCGAATACCTTTCGCATTTGTCGGTGGAGGTAATTTCTCAATGATTTCCACTTTAGGTTTGTCTACTTCAATGCCTTGATGAGAGATACGATGGCCTCACACAATGCCTTTAGTTGCCATGAAATAACATTTTTCCCAATTTAAAACAAGATGTGTGCCTTAACATCACTGCAATACTTTATCCAAATTGTCAGTGCAATGATCAAAATCATTCCCATAAATTGAGAAACCATCCATAAAAACCTCTAAAGAATCTTCAATCATATCAAAGAATATTGCCATCATGCACCTTTGAAATAATGCACCAGCCGAAAGGCATAGGCAAAAAGCAAAAGTACCAAAGGGACAGGAGAAAGTTGTTTTCTCTTAATCCTCCGGTGCAATCGCAATTTAATTGTATCCAAAGTAACCGTCAAATAAATAGTAATAGGCTTTTCCAGCAAGCCTATCCAACATTTGGTCAATGAAAGGATGAGGGAAGTGATCCTTCCTTGTGGCAACATTAAGTTTGCAGTAATCTATACAGACTCGCCATCCCGTAGGAATGTGTGTAAGAATTAATTCCTCTTTTCCATTGCTAACCATAGTGATGCCACTTTTTTTTGGAACACATTGCACTGGACTCACCCAATTTCTATCAGAAATAGGATAAATAATTCCAGCATCAAGCCACTTTATAATTTCTTTCTGAACAATTTTCTTCATCTTCTCATTTAATCTTCTTTGCTACTCAATCGATTGCTTGCCTTCATTTTCCAACTTGATTTTGTGCATGCAAATAGATGGACTAATGCCTCAGATATTAGCAATACTCCAAGCGATAGCTCGTTTATATTTCTTAAAAACATCAACCAATTTCTCTTCTTGAGTGACATCCAGTGTTGCAGAGACAATAACTAGGAGAGTATTGTTATCACCAAGAAAAACATACTTAAGATGAATAGGTAACGATTTCATTTCCAGAGAAGGAGCTTCGTCAATAGATAGCTTGAAAATTGGAGCTATTTTATTGGTTAAGTCTAAGGATTTGATCTGCCATCCATGCCTGAGTTCAATATTATTAGCTTCAACCATGCTGACACAATCATCTACAAATTCATCATCAAATGTCACTGCAAATGCCTTAGAAAGTATTGTGCTTTGGTCATTGAATATATTCAAAAACATTGAAGGTAACGTACTCATCATCAAGTCGCATGGTCAATTCACCTTTGTAAACATCAATCAGGCTAAAAATGGTCGTCCCAAGATTATGGGAACCTCTTTGTCTGCTTTGCAGACAAGTATGATAAAATCAGCCGGTAAAATGAATTTATCCAGACAAACTAAGACATCTTTAATTTTCCATTCAGGTTGAGCTAAGGATCGATCAGCTAGTTGCAATGTCAATGCGGTAGGTTTCACGTGTACAATTCCCAACTTTTTAAAAGTAGATAGTGGCATTAAGTTGATGCTAGCTCCCAAGTCGCATAAAGCCTTGCCCAGCTTATGGTTTCCAGTGGAATATGGGATAGGAAAGCTCCTAGGATCTTTCAAAATAGCTTCAGTGTGTTCAGGAACTATTGGTACTACTTGTCATGTTCATTCTCTCTAAATCTTAGTATGAAAGGAAAAGGTAGAGATACATCTGATTGCGCTGACACCCTTGATTGTGTCAACAGTTTCGAGGATCAGACATGAGGCATATGAGTGACAGTTTGTGGTACATAGGCAGGCTCATCAGATTCCATCTTCTTACTAAGGATCACTTCACCGGTATCTTAAGGTGCTACAAAGAGTCTGTAGTTGGCTCACCAATTAACTTACCACTCTTGAGAGTGATAGCCTTACAGTGTTCTTTCCCTCTCGAACTGGGATTTTCTGTGTCACTAGGTAGTGTGCCAAGTAGTTTAGTATTCAGATTTGAAGCAAGTTGTCCTGATTTTTCCTCCAACACTCGAATAGAAGATGAATTCCCTTGTAGAATAGCTTTTGTACAAGTAATATGCTCTCGCATTAAAGCTTCAAGAGTTGCTAATTGGTCAAAAGGGGAAGCATGTATGTACTATTGTCGTCGACGTTCTTGACCATGTTGATTTGGCATTAATGAGGGTTTTGGTGGCATCTGGTTCTGGTATGGATTTATCTGTCATTGTAGATGCATCAGAGGATGCTGATTGTAGTTCTACTGTTGTTGGTTTTAATTCCCTTGCCTTGGATTATAACTACCCTAAGTAGATATATTCCCATATTGAAATGGCGCATCATTTTGCCTAGCATTCTGATTTCCCCAAGATTTTTTGATTGCATGCAGAATTATTATAAGAGGTGCTATAAGAATTGTTGCAGATGTTACTAACATAAAAGGCATTTTCTGTATGTTGTGGATAATCTTCATAGATGTGTTTGTCACTGCAAATCTCACAGCAAAATGTTGGAATATCAACTTGTTGAGCGACTTGTATAGGTGCAACGTCACTAGTCCCTTGCATATTTTTTATCATATTTGCAAGATAAGAAAATTGAGCACTAAATTCTGATATTGCGTCCAATTTAATAACTCTCAGAGTAGCTTTTGCTTGTGTAGCTCTAGGGATAGGATATTTATAATCATTCTGAGAAATTCTCTCAAGAATTCCAATAGCATCATTATAAGTACAATCCAGCAAAGGACCACTGGCTGATGTGTCAAAAAGATTCCTCAGATGTGAATTTAGCATATTCATCACGTGAATAAATCACTATGTCATCAATGAATACAACAACAAATTGATCTAAATACGGTCTGAAAATTCTATTCATCAAATCCATAAAAATAGCAGGTGCGTTAGTCAATCCGAAAGGCATAACTAAGAATCCATAGTGGCCGTGCCTCGTTTGAAAAGCTGTTTTCAGAATGTTTGAGTCTTTCACTCGCAACTTATAATAGCCTAATCTCAAATCTATTTTTGAAAACATAGCAGCTCCTCTTAATTGATCAAACAAATCATCAATTCGACGTAGAGGATATTTATTCCTGACAGTCACTTTGTTCAACTGACAATAATCTATATACATTCTCATTGTTCCATCTTTCTTTTTCATGAATAGAACCAGAGCACCCCGAAGTGAGAAACTCGGTCTAGCAAACCCTCTATCGGTCAACTCTTGCAACTGAGACTTTAATTCTTTCAGTTCGGTTGGAGCCATTCTATACGAGGCTATCAAAATCAGAGTAGTACCAGGTACCAATTCAATGCCAAATTCTACTTCTCTAACCAGAGGTAATTCCGAAAGTTCTTCAGGAAACTCATAAACAACAGGCACAAATTCAACTTTCTTTTTTGACACTCTCGAATCAATCATATATGCAAAATAAGCTTCACAACTGTTTCTTATGATACTCAAAGCTTTCATCAAAGATATTACAACAGGCAATCCATTCAAATCACTAGATTCAATTCTGACTATTTCATCATTCTTGCATCTCAAATCAATAGTTTTCCATTTACAGTTCACAACAGTATCATGTAAAGTTAACCAATCCATACCCAGAATTATATCAAACTCATCAAAAGGTAATAGCATCAGATTAGTTGGAAAACAAGTGTCTCTAAACGTTAACGAGCAATTCTTGCATATATATGAATGTGTCGATCCAATAGACTCTACAGGTAAAGTCTTACTGTTCACTAAGTTCATGCATATATACGAATGTGTCGATCCAGGATCTATCAAAGCAATCACAGAAGTATCATAAAGAGTAAATGTACCCGTAATCACGTTTGGCGATGAAGCTTCCTCATGAGCTTGAATAGCATAGGCTCTGGCAGGTGCACGAGTCTCGGATCTAACAGTTATATCATTTGTTCCTCTTTGACTACCACTTACATTTCCCATATTTCTGGGAGGCCTACCAGGAGATATGTTTCCACTAGGCCTTGAATTCTGAACATTATCTTTTTCAACTAAATCTAGGCAATCATTTATAAAATGATTTCATGAACCACAACCGTAACAAGCTCGGTTATTACTCTTTCCCTAGTATTCTCCAAAATATCATCTTCCACATTGATAACACTCAGGCTTTACATTATTTACATTATCAATACTGGCAACAGACGTAGCTGGAGCTTTAAAGCTCAATTGTGATCTAGCACGATCTCTGTTCGAATGTCCCATACTAGCTTTTGAACGGCTATTATCATCTCTAAATTTCTTTGATCCAGATTGAAATGATTTGCCCGATGATCTCTTTCGTACCTCTCTAGCTTCAAAATCAGATTTTCTCTTCTCTTTCCTAAGATCTTCAGCTTTAGATGTTCGTTCAACAAGCACTACAAATTCTTTGATTTCCAAAATTTTGACTAACTGACGAATATCTTCGTTTAAGCCATCCTCGAATCTTTTGCACATTATTGCCTCCGTAGATACACATTCGTGAGCATACTGACTTAATCTTAAAAATTCCCGTTCGTATTCTGTGAGAGACATACGACCTTGTTTAAGCTCACGAAACTCTTTACGTTTCTGATCGATGAATCTCTGACTGATATATTTCTTTTGGAATTCAGGTTGAAAGAAATCCCAAGTAATGCAACACCTCTATCCCGTAACCGTCGCCGGAATAGGACGAGACGTTACCAGAAATTAGGAATCGGATCAAAACAGTAAAATTTTGAACCCTTTCTTAAATAAAAGATCATTTATTTATATAACTAATAGACACAAACAAAGATCAAATTTAAAGCTTATAAAAGTAAACTTCCATAAGATGCCATATTCGCATGGCTTATATACAATAGTCAAAATATCATTCTACTAATAGTCTATCCTATACATGCCATAAGCTAAGTCCAAATCACATGATTATTACAATAGTAGATAGTGTGACGAAGTGCTGACGATCCCCGAACTAATAGTAAGAGTCAACAATCTACAAAAATAAATAGAGAAACATAACATTCAAAGTAAGCTTTCATAAGCTTAGTAAGTCTTAAGCAATTTAAACAGTTGAACTTAAAAACAAACCAAATGTTCGAAATCACATAACACTTTCTGAGTACAATACTATTTGGCCGATTATGCACAAACACATATCATTTTTCTCCGTTTATACTCAAACTCGTATAAACATAGTATTTACAAGCTTCCAGATTAACTTTAATTCTTTCAAATTTCACTATTGTATCATTTCTTACCCACACTTACTTTCAACATTCCTAGTTAAATGGCATATCGAAAACTATCTTGTAACTTTGCATAATAACTAAATGCACACATATACAAATATACATATGAATTTACAACATCTTTTCATATGCTTCTCATTACACATTCTTAATTCCCGTCAGATCATTCTCACATATAATATATATATCACATACCAGAATCACTTAATGTGTAATACGAGTTCAATTTATCATCTTAGCATAGGATCTCTTAGTCATATACTTTATCAAATTCACTAACACTTGGCCTACGAGGTATAAAACCCGAACATAACACCAGCACGAAGCCTACGGGACTTTAAACTCAGATATAATACCAGCACTAGGCCTGCGGGATTTAACCCAGATATAATTCTAGCATATAGCCTGCGGGTCTTTAAGCCCAGATACACATCAAATATCATGCATATTTAATCATATATTAACACATCTCATTCAAGATATCACATTAGTAGTCATTTGCTACATATGGATATAAGCTTCAAATGAACACTATCATTTACATTTCGATTCACACCAATCATCAAATTCATTTAATTCACATGTACTTAATTAGGTTGTTCGTACCTGAATAATTTACTTTACGAAACGAATCCACATATTGTATTAACCCATAGTCTTATAGCACCACACTCTTAACAGCTTACCTCATCGAAGTTCACATTTAATCACTTTAGTGCCAAGCCATATTCGGCTACCACAAAGGACTAATAATAATAATTTTATACACATCATGGTTTCCTTTAAATATTTAATAATCACAAATCGTGATATCTCTACCAACACATATACGACATAGTTTATTCATTGTAACACTCATTTAGTGCATCAAATTTCCAAATCCAATTCAACTTAAGCATAATAGTCATAATCGGCTTATAGCCTTAAATCATTACATATTCGGCACATTAACTAAATAAAATTTACATTCTCCTTGCAATATTAATTTAACTCTTAGGCATATAAAAGGGAATCAAGCTTAAACACTTAAGAGCTTACCTTGAAGGTTGCCGAACGATTACAACGGCTATTCGATTACTTTCTCTTTTCCCTTATCCGAATTTGCCCCTCTATGCTCTTGAGCTTCAATTTTCCACCTCCTAGTGACCGAATATTCAAGGGTTTCCTCCCCTATTTGCTCTCTCAATTTTCGGCTATGAAGAACCAAGAATGAACAAAAACCTTCATTTACTTCCCTTTTGTTATTCTTATTATCCTTTATTCCTAAACATTTTATGACACAAAATGGCATATATTAATTTATGCCATATCTATGCCATAACTTCAATAAAAAAATTTGCACATGTTGTTCGTCATGACCATCATCCATTATAACTATTATAATGCTAAAATACAAATATTATCTAATACCCATCACCTTGGCCGGCCACTACACATAAAATGGGAGGTTTAACATGCAAATCCTCCTATTTTGCACTACTATTTATTTGGCCACTACAAATTAGCCTATAGCATTTTCAGAAATTTTCACATAAGTCCTATTTCATAATTTCACTCACAAATGACAAAATCAAAGCATGAAATTTTCACACATGCACTTTTACATGTAATAATCATAGAATATAACATTTAATTATTTTTGTGACTCCATTTTGTGGTCCCGAAACCACTTCCTGACTAGGGTCAAATTAGGGCTATCACAAGTAACCCGTTCACTCAGAACCACAAATATTAAAGTCTTCCACCAATGATACGCCATGTCCCTCAAAAGGGAAACAACACATTTTATACATTCTTCAGGATTTAATGATAATTCGTCAAACACTCTTATCGTGTTCTCTAACCAAAACTCGACCTTTTCAGCATCATCGCTCGTTGTAGCTCAAAACTCTTTAGCCCTATATTTTCTAATCTTATCAACTGGTGGTTTACTTAACTGAACTGAATTCACTGGTGGCATAACAAGAGTTTGAGGAGAATTAACCGGCGGTGGAGGTTGTTGTACAGCCGGATTAGTTCTAATATATTGCGTGAATCAATCATTCATCATCTGATAGAAGGCTTGTTTAGCCTCACCATCATGGCTACTCGTAGCCGATCAAGAATCAGCTTGCACTGTCCCTTGCGCCGGAGCAGGCCTATTGCTTTCAACATCTTCTACTATGGCTCTTTTGGGATCCATTTGCTATATAAAAGCAAATTTCAATGTCAGGATTCATCACACTATCGCAGTTCATAAATATGACATGTATAGCTAGACTCACATACGCTATGGTAGTCCTAGAACCGACTAAACTATAGCTCTGATACCAACAAAATGTAATACCCTTAACCCGTATCCATCATCGGGATAGGTTAAAGGGCATTACCGGACTTGTAACTTATAACAAAACAACCAAATATCAAATACCATTTCAAATCAATTGGATATCATTCATTCATGTTCATTACAAACTTAAACCGAACATACAAGATCTAATCCATGTATTTAGGACTAAATCGATAACATGTGTACTTTTCAGAACTTATAAAAATTTTCAACTTCTAAAAGGTCACACACCCGTGTGAACAGGCCGTGTGCCTTACACAGCATCAGACACGCCCGTATGTCTAAGCCATGACGAAACAGCTTATACATACTGACTTGTCCACACGACCACAAGACACGCCCATGTGCCAGGCCGTGTGAAAATTTGGAAGGCTACTGAATTAGCCACATGGCTGACTACACGCCTGTGTGCCACACACGACCAATACACATGCTCGTGTGTCTAGGCCGTGTCAAAACTAGAGGGTATACTGCTTTTAATTCGTAGGGTACCATAGGGGACACACGGCCGTGTAACGTGACTGTGTCTCGCAAACGAATGAGACACACACCTGTGTCTCTGTACGTGTGGACAAAAATAGGCCATTTGAATAGCCAATTTTCCACCCCAATTTGGGTCAACCTACAAGCAAAGAAACAAGCATATTTACACAACCAATTCAACCAAATTCCACACCAAAAGATAAGCCATTCATCTCCTATAATAGTCATCCAATTCCAAAATCATAAGCCTTACTAATCTATGTCAAAACCTACGTCAAAAGCATTTCTTTCCATACATCATTAAATCTCATGCTAAAACTTACCAAAACAGACCAACATTTTTCCATTTCTATTGACCAACTAAAAGATACCAAAATTGCATATTATCAACACATATCATATGCCTTTATCAAACTATAGTTTCAAACACAAACTAGCCATATCACATGGCTAAATATACATCACAAAACATAATCCTACAACTTCTAGCCTATACATGCCATACTTTAATATATACATTTTCAAAATACCAAAATGAGGTTCGATGGTGCGGTGACAATCCTGTCGATCCCCAAACTCATAGTAGCTTCGATATCTATTAAACAATGCAAACACACACAAAGTAAGCTTTCAAAAGCTTAGTAAGCTAGTACCAAAAATCATCAACAGTATATAAAATATGAAAAATTAACACATAAGTATTTATAAATTCTCAAGTCATTTATCAATTATATGACAACACAATTCATATGTTCATACCAATTCAATGAACTTCACATACATAATATCATCTACCACATAAGTATCGTACATACCTGAACCTTTCCGTACTTATTCATTTTCATTCTCACCTTCCGTTCGGATATTTTAAAACTCTCCATAAATTATTCTTGCTTTAAACATCTGCACGCTTAGTGCTTTAAAGGTTAGTTGAAGCCGAAGCTAAAATAATTACGCACACTTAGTGCCATCTAAATTAACCGAAACTATATCGATATCGCACACTTAGTGCCTCATATAGCCAAAGCTAGTTTAGATCGCACACTTAGTGCCAAATACCATCAATTTATCATCGTATTAATCCAAACTAAATATGTACAATCCATGTATAATCAAAGCATCAAAACATACTTATAACATCATATTTTACATACGAACTTACCTCATTTCTTAATCAATAAAAATCAAGGCCGAACCCTAGCTTGCATTTCTTTTCTTTTTCTTTTGATGATTTCAGCAACATGAGCATGAAAATGAGCATATTGTAAGCTTTTGTTTTATTTTAATTAACATATAATCTAAATGATAATTTTTCCCTTTAATTAAACCATTATAAATTCACATATTTAAGTATATAAATGTCCATTATACATGTAAATGGAATAATAACCACATAAGGACCTCTCAATTATAAAGCCAAGTCAAATAGGCACTTTTAACATCTAGCACACAGCTTTTAGATTTTACGCGATTAGGTCCTTTTTATTAAATTAAGCACACAAACATTCAAATTTTCCTGCGAAATTTTCACACATGCTAATTCAGACATCATAAACACAAAAAATAATATTTAAACATTTCTCTGAATCAGATTTGTGGTCCCGAAACCACTATTCTGACTTGGGTCTAAACTAGACTATTACACACACGGCTAAGGCCATTTCTGGACTATGTGGGCCACACGGGCATGTGGGCCCACATGGGCCCGCAATATGGACCGTGGGCCCATTTACACTATTTGACTATTAAGGTTGCACGGGTTGCCCAAGACGACTGTGGACCTACTGTTTGGTCGGTAAGTGTACCTAGACCCCCTAATTGATAAAATGACTGAAATGCCCTTATATAATAAAATGACTGTTAGACCCCTATGAGATGTATGTTTATATTTGAGCATTCCCCTCTAAACATATTGAATACATGGATGATATTATGACATGATGCATGATTTGTTGCATGGGGATGGAATTTATTATGATTGGAGGAAGTGTACTGTACTGGCAGCTCTGTTGCAAATACTGTTTAGTGCCGTAACCGGTACTACTTGGAGTGTAGGGATGGGTGGGTTGATTTTATCCCCACATAGAGTGTAGGGTTGGACGGAGATAGAGTGTAGAGGCAGGTTGGGGAGGATTTCTTGCTTGCATTACTGTACTATTACTGTCACTGAGTTGGGCTCAGGCCCAAACTGATACTGATACTGTAATGGGCTAAGGCCTTAACTGATACTGGATTGTCACTGGATTAGGCTTAGGCCCAGACCATATTTACTCACTGTTTGTTTATTTGATATGGGATTACACATTGAGTTTTTCATAACTCACCCATCTGTTTATCTATATAGGTAATCCCCAGTTTTAGGTGGATCGGTGCTGCGAGGGACTCAAAGGTGGCCACACAATCGTACGTATTTTTGTATTTGATTTTTAAAATATATGTAATTTTATTTTGGGTATTTTTATGTAATAAGGCCTCTTTAGATTTTTTTAAAATTTAGGATTTTAATTTACTTTGGTTATAACTGCTAGTATTAGGAACTCGAGTTTTAAAAAGAAACAAAATTTTTACAAAGTAAACGCAAGAACGCAATCAATTTAGAAAGCTTCTGCTATAAAGCGGTATCTTGACATTCAAAAAGTTTTCAAAGTAAATACCTTTTGATTGATAGGGTCACAAGTTTAAATTGAATGACACATTTTAAAATCATCAATAAGATCACACAACTAGGTTAAATTTGGAAAGGGTTTTTCAACGATATCACACTTTGCGAAAAAACACTTCAATGTGACGTCGCCAGATTCGGCCATAACGTCCAGGCCGATTTTGAGGTGTTACATTTAGTGGTATCAAAGCCAGGTTGTAAAACTTGGCTGTGGATTTGGGTTTCCTCTAAAACTTGAAATTTCCAAAAAAAACTTATTTCAAATAATTTGGAAGTATTTTGAAATATTTTTACTAAGTGTGTGGTACATCGAGTGTCTGGCACCAATTTTATAAGTCTTCTGAAATTTTTAATTGTTTAGATTGAAATACTGAGACTGTTGTAGGTAGTAGACTGTATTAAATATTCTATTTAGGGTAAACTAAAAACTGTAGTAAGACTATGATCTGCGAAAACGAACTTTGAATTACTAATGTTGTTTTCCATAAAATATTTGTTAATAAACATTGAAGTATAAAATTGATGCATAAAACTGTTAATACAGATAAAATACAATTCGATATGAGCACCGGAGGTGCTCGTGGAAGGGGTACAGGAGGCCACGGTGGAGACCGTAGAAATGCTCAGGCTGGGTCTTCATCATCTAGCCACATGCCTAATGTTGAGGATAGAGAGGCACCAGCTTCACCTGTGACTGACACTGGGTCTCATGATCGTACGGCTGGGGATGATGCACTGTCCCAAGTTATGTTACGAATTTTGGAGAGGGTCGTTGGGCCCAATACTGATACTGTGAGCCGTGGGTTGGTTACGTAATGACTCCAGCCTAACAGAGCTGAGATTTTTAGGAGTGTTGCTGGAGTTGCCCCTAATGTCACTGAGTATTAGATTGAGGCCATAGAGAGGATCATGGACAATCTCGACTGCACCCTTGTGCAGAAACTGAAGGGTGCATGTCACTGCTGAGAGATGAGGCTTACCAGTGGTGGCTTATAGTTAAAGAGGGCACTCGGCCTGATTGGTTGACCTAGAAATTTTTCAAGACTACTTTCGAGAGTAAGTATATGGGTACTGGCTATGTGGATGCTTGGAAGAGAGAGTTTCTGAATTTGACTCAGTGGGATAAATCAGTGGCTGAATATGAGGCTGAATTTTAGTAATTAAGCCGCTATGCGTGATGGATGGTGGCAAGCGAGTATGAGCGGTGTGTTCATTTTGAGGACGGCCTCAAGGATATTCTGCAGGTTCTGATGGCTCTATAGAGGGAGCAAAATTTTGCGGTATTAGTTGATAAGGCGAAGATCATCGAGGAGGTGAAGCATGCTAAGCGCCAGAACCGTGAGAAGGAGAGATGTAGTAACAAGAGGGATGCGGAGCCCTCAAATTCCTTTTTGAGGCATAAGAAAAAGGCCAGATTTGATGGGCCAGTCATAGTTGGGGCCCCTGTTGTTGCTACTGGACCGCAGCCCTGTGCTAATTGTGAGAGACGCCATCAAGGCAAGTGCTGGAAAAAGATTGGGGCATGTTTGAGATGCGGATCATTGGAGCATCGTAACAAAGATTGTCCACGGAGGCTCAATTAGATGCAAGCTATCGATATGGCTACTGTACAGCCACCAAGAGGCCGTGGTTAGGCCAGAGGTGGTAATGGTTTGGGTCGTGGCCAGAGGGTACCGGACAGAGGTATTGGCCACACTGAGGCGAGGTAGCTAGCTTTGGTTTATGCTACACGTCACCGAGGGGAGGGAGATGCTCACGGGTAGATTCTTTATCTATAATGTACCTGATACTGCACTGATAGATATAGGATCTACTCATTCCTATATAGCTTGTAATGTGTCTGAGACTTTAGGTATCTTGGTTGAGAGTACTACGTGTGAGGTTACTATGTTGAGTCCATTGGGGTAGTTAGTGAGAGTAAATAAACTATTTAGAGATGTACCTTTGGAGGTTCAAGGAGTTATCTTTTTGACGGATTTGATGGAGCTTACTTTTGGAGAATTTGATTTAATTCTGGGAATGGACTGGCTAATTAAACATCGGGCGAGCTTGGATTGTGCTGCTAAATAGATGGTACTGCAAACTGTGGAGGACGTCGAGATAGTAGTGGTTGAGGAATGTCGAAATTACTTTTCAAACGTGATTATTAAGGGCTGAGAAACTGGTTCCTAGGGTTGTGAGGTGTATCTAGCCTATGTCGGTATCTTAGATTCTGGGTTTTCTTCTGTTAGGGATATTAGAACAGTTAAAGACTTTCTGGATGTTTTTCCTGATGACCTGCCTGAGTTACCTCCAAACCGAGAAGTTGAGTTTGGGATTGAGCTCCTGCTTGGTACAACATCGGTGTCCATCGCCTCTTACAGAATGGGAACGAAGGAGCTTGTGGAGCTTAAGCCTCAGATTCAAGAATTATTGGATCGCGGGTTCATCTGACCTTATGTGTCTCTATAGGGAGCACCAGTTTTGTTTGTGAAAAAGAAGGATGGATCCATGTGCATGTGCATTGATTACCGGGAATTGAATAAATTGACCATTAAGAATAAGTACCCTCTACCGAGGATTGATGATCTGTTCGACCAGTTTCATGGGGCTTTGGTTTTCTCTAAGATTGATCTTCAATCGGGGTACCATCAATTGAGGGTTAAAGAGACTGATGTTTATAAGACGACATTTAGGACTCGTTATGGTCATTACGAGTTCCTAGTGATGCCGTTTGGATTGACGATTGCACCAACAACTTTTATGGATCTGATGAACCGAGTGTTCCAACCCTATCTGGATCGGTTCGTGGTGGTTTTTATTGATGACATCCTGGTGTATTTGAGGATTGAATATTATCATGATGCACATCTTTGCGTTGTTCTACAGATTCTAAGGGAGAAAGAACTATACACCAAGTTTAGTAAGTGTGAATTCTAGTTACGAGAGGTAACACTTATGGGCTATGTGGTATCTACTGAAGGAATTAGGGTTGATCCTCAAAAAATTGAAGCTATTCTGGATTGGAAGCAGCCTAATACTGTATCTGAGATTCACAGTTTTCTGCGACTAGTAGGGTATTGTCGACTATTTGTTGAAGGGTTTTCATTAATTGTAGCACCTCTGACTAAATTATTGCGTAAGGGTGTACCGTTTAACTGGACTAATGCATAGCAAGAGAGTTTTGAAAAGCTTAAGAGAGTTCTGACTGAGGCCCTTATCTTGATACAGCCAGAGTTTGGGAAAGAATTCATTGTTTACAGCCATGCATCACATGTTGGGTTCGGATGTGTGTTGATGCAAAAGGGTAAGGTGGTTGCATATGCGTCCCGTCAGTTTAAGACTCATGAGGTGAATTATCTGATGCATGATTTGGAGTTGGTTGCGGTGGTATTCGCACTGAAGATTTAGAGGCATTACCTATACGGTGAGAAGTGTATCATTTACACTGATCACAAAAGCCTCAAGTATCTTCTCACTTAGAAGGAGCTAAACCTTAGGCAGCGTGATGGATTGAGTTGGTTAAAGACTATGACTGTATGATGGAATACCATCCTGGGAAGGCTAATATGGTGGCGGATGCACTGAGTTGTAGAGCTATGACTGATCTGAGGGTGATGTTCACCTCAGTTTATTTGACAATGGTAGTTTGTTGGCCGAGCTCCAAGTTAAACTGATGTGGATTGAGTAGATTAAGAGTAAACAGTTGGAAGACGAGTCACTGGGTCTTTGTTTTCTTCAGGTTGAGAGTAGGGATATTGTGGATTTTGGACTAAATAGTGAAGGGGTGCTCTGTTTCCGTGAGAGAATCTGTGTACTGAAGGATACTAATTTGAGGTAGTCTAAACTGCGAGAGGTGCATATTAGCCTTTATGCTATGCATCCTGGTGGGAATAAGATGTACTGAGACCTTCGAGAGTTATATTGGTGGCTAGGTCTTAAACGTGAAGTTACCGACTTTGTGGGTAAATGTCTAACTTGTCAGCAGGTTAAGGCTGAACATCAATTACCTATAAGGTTGCTTCAACCAGTTAAGATTCCGCTTTGAAAGTGGGAGAGGGTGACTATGAACTTCATTAGTGGGCTGCCCCTACCATCGACTAAGAAGGATTCAGTATGGATCATCGTGGATCGATTAACCAAATTTGCCCATTTCATACCAATTTGTACTAATTACTCATTGCAGAAGCTGGCTAGATTGTATGTGTCTGGGATAGTTAAACTACATAGGGTATCGATTTCCATAATATTTGATAGAGATCCTCACTTCACGTCTCGATTCTAGAAGAAGTTACATGAAGCTTTGGGTACAAAGTTGGACTTCAGTACTGCATTACATCCTAAGACAGATGATCAGTTAGAGAGGGTGATTTAGATACTGGAGGACATGTTGAGGAGTTATGTGATTTATTTCCGAGGTAGTTAGCATTACTTGCCGCTAGCAGAGTTTTCTTATAACAGTAGCTATTAGTCTAGCATACAGATGGCACCTTACGAGGCAATATATGGTCGTAGGTGTCGTACTCTTTCCTGTTGGACTGAGTTGGGTGAGCGATGTATTTTGGGCCCTGAATTGGTTTCTGATACCGAGGACAAGTTAGACTAATTTAGGATCGACTGAAGGCGGTATCAGACAGACAGAAGTCGTATGCGGATCTAAAGTGTAAGGAGATTGAGTATTCTGTGGGGGACTTCATGTTTCTCAAGGTCTCGCCATAGAAGAAGGTACTGAGGTTTGGATGGAAGGGCAAGTTGACCCTAGGTTCATTGGGCCTTACTGCATACTGAAACATGTGCGACTGGTTGCCTATCAGCTAAAGTTACCTCTAGAGTTAGACCGGATTCACGATGTATTCCACGTCTTTATGTTGAGATGTTATTGCTCTGATCCCACGAATGTTATTTCAGTTGAGTAGGTTGAGGTTAGACCGTATCTGACTTTTGAGGAGGAGTTGGTTCACATACTGGATCACGATGTAAAGGTTTTAAGGAAAAAGTCTATCCCACTGGTTAAGGTACTTTGGCATAATCACAGCCCTGAGGAGGCCACGTGGGAACCTGAGGAGGCGAGGCGACAACAATACCCTCATCTATTCTGATCAGGTAAAATTTAGAGGCTAAAATTTCTTTTAGGGGGTAGAGTTGTAACGACCCAAAATCCTAAGTAATTATTTTTGTATGTTTGTGGCACACAAATGCATGTTTGCTTCAGTGGTTATGTGTCCTGGGAAAAGTCTGAGAAGTCTTGGGTTCAAGCCTTGCCTTGTGCAAAAGTTTTGTTTTTAATATGAATATCCCTAGTCAGTAGGCTTTTAAATTAATGTGGGTATAACACGATAGAAAGATCCTGCTAGTCTAAGGGATAAGTGGGGTGTTGTTGGTGCCTGAGGTCTGATGTTCGAGTCCTGGCGATGTAGGGGAGTGTTTTATTTTGCTGGATGTCGTGTGAGTGTTTGTATGTCAGTGGAATTCTGATGCTAGTAGGCAGTTGGATTGTTTGAAGGGTGTGGGGATTGTGTAGCCGAATTCTTGGAGGATATTGTGGAGAAATTTGGGGATAGGTTGAGTGTTGTGCCGATTTTGAACTCCCTTTTCTTACTCAACATTTTGGTAGGGGTGTAGAGTGCTTCTCATTTTTGTTCTCTGTTTTATTCTTTATTTTTTATTTTTTGTTTTACTTCCCATTGTTGCCGATTTGCTATTTTCTGTCCCCATTGATTCCTTTTCTTTTTCTAAGCTACTCATCTCAGCCTCTCTTTTCCACACAAAAACCTTTGCTGAATTCTTACTATTTCTCCCTCTCTCAATCAGTTCTGAGCAGTCACCATCTCCTTTTGTGCTGTTGCCGAATATTTTTTCTGACCCCTTCTGTAACTCCCCTCGCCCGTACCGACGCTAGGATAGGGTTCGTGGTGCTACCTAACTTAAACCCAACCAACTGTATATAACTAGGCCGTGAAATCTCAAACAATTTAAAAACTTCTCTTCCATAAGCAATCTGTCTCATATACGGGCTTACGGGGTGCAAAACATACATCCGGGGTGGTTCGAAACCCAACTGAGAACTCATGAAAAACTTAGAAAATTTCATGCATCAAGGCTCCACAGGCCCGTGTGAGTATAGAACACACAACCGTGTGCTAGGGACACACCCATGTCCCAAACCCGTGTCTAAAAACCTAGGCATTCTGTCAAAACCACACGGCCTAAGAACACACCCGTGTCCTATAACCATGTCCTTCCCATGGTCAAGACACATGGCCATGTCTCTTGTCTGTGTACTACTAGCATGCATACTAACTTTATGACACGGCCTGGGCACACGCCCGTGTGGCCTGCCCGTATACTAAAATGACCTTAAAGTTTTAAGTGCAGGGGATACACGACCATGACACATACCCATGGGCATGAGCCGTGTGTCACACACGGCCTAGACACAAGCCCGTGTGTCACACACGGCCTAGACACAAGCCCGTGTATCTTACCCTTGTGGACAAACTAGGTTATTTCCCAAGCCATTTTGTCACCCATTTTGCACAACCTACACAAGATCATGTCAATATGCAAATTTCATCACAATGGACACCAATTCATCCATCCATAGAAAGAACATTATATGCATTCATCAAAATGAATAATAGCCATTATTCCAAGCTTGATACAAAGTGAAGGGCCGTTGACTTAAGCCAAAAATACATGAATAATTCTCTTAATGCAACATCTTAGTCTAGACCTATACATGCCACCTTTAAAAATATAAATCAAACTATACCGAGTCCTATAGCTGATAGTGTGATCGATATCTTTGACTGTATGGGATCCTTAAGCTAGCCTGGAGATACTGAAAGAAGAGGGAAAGGAAAAAGAGTAAGCATAAAGCTTAGTAAGATGCATATAAATCAATATACAACAACAATCTCACCCTTTTGCCATCATGCTTATAGCTCAAAGGTAAACATAACTTAACTTACTCATTATCATCTACTCGAGTCTCATTTTCTAAATTAAGCTCGTTACTCATGCTTATCATATAGGTACCTGTAACACTCACAATATGATCATCCTTTCTTTATCAAAATTGAACTATAACTTTCACCATTGAACCGTTTGAATGCTACTGGATATTCTATGAACCTTCAACATGGGATAAATTACCGATGCCATGTCCCAGACATGGTCTTACATGGCTCTCATATATGCATGCTGATGCATGTCCTAAACATGTCTTACACTAACACGACTCTTAGCCGATGCGTGTCCCAGACACGTCTTACATTGGCTATCTCTGTGGAGGCCGATGCATGTCCCAGACATGTCTTACTCTGGCACTCATAATATGGCTGAAGCATGTCCCAGACATGTCTTACACTGGCGCACAAATCACCCAATGTCTTGGCACGAATATCCAGTTCATATCTTACGGTTTCAACGTGATATTTCTACTATCTCAATTATTATAAGGCATTCTCAATTATAACTTAACAATTCGTACAATATCAATTCAATGACAATATGAACAGTGTAGTTGTATTATTTACATACAACTTACCTTGGATTACAAAAAGTGCTTGACTAGACGGCTTAATCGGATTGCTTGGATTTGCCCCTGTCTAGGCTCGGTTTTGGCAAATCTTGATCTATATTAACAATATACATCCATTTAGTCACTAAACACAATTAAGCATTCATAAATTCACAACTTTGGTAAAATGACCATTTTGCCCCTAGGCCTTGGTAAAATGACCATTTTACCCATATACCCGAAAATCAATTTTTATCAAATTTCTTCGTATTTCAAGCCTAGCTAAACTCTTTTTACAACTATAGAAATCCCAAATTCTCACTATTATACACACTAACCACCCATTTTGCAACTTACGCAAAATAGTCCTTTTAGGTATTTTCATGCTAACACCTTTCACAAAAGTTGTTTATAACACAACTAGGACTCATATTCTTCCATAAAAACTCAGAAAACATCACAAATTATTTCATGGAAACTCCCTAAACTTTCAATCATCATGTAAAATAGACCCCTCATTTGAAAGCCCGTGAAACAAGCATACTAAAAATGTAAAAATCATCAAGAAAATCATCAAGATCACTTACATTATGAGAGGAATAAGTTTCTATAAGTTTTCAGCTTTCAAAACTCCATTTTTTTGATATTTTTAGTGGAGAAAGAAGATGAAGAAGAAGGAAATGATAGCTAGGCTTTTAGGCATTATTTTATCACCAAATCATGACATCATCCACCTAATACTTTGACTATTTGTTTAAAATCCATCACATGGCCGACCAACACTATTAAAAGGGTGTAATTTCCTTTTCAAAGCCCTCAATTTTAATTCTCTAGCTACTTGGCACCATTGGGTACTAAAATGTAACTTTTGCCTTTTTTGCGATTTAGTCATTTTTCGCAATTAGGCTTGAAAACATTAAAATTAACTCACCAAATTTTTCATGCACTAATATAACCGTACCATAACCTCATAAAAATAATAAAAATAATTTTCTAACTTCAGATTTGTGGTCCCGATACCACTGTTCCGACTAGGCCCTAAATCGGGTTGTTACACCCTCTCATGCTTTCAATTTCTCTCTAAAAGAGGGATTGGCTTTGGTGTTTCTCTATCCCCTTGGCTGAATACTTGATCTTGCCCATCCTCCCTCTTCTTTTTATTTTCCTCTCTTAAGCAGTTGGTTCTGTCCAGCGCGAGTTGCTTTCGGTTGGTAAGTTTTTTGGTAAGGGCGGAAGTTATGTCTCAAACGTTGTAAGTAATGTTGTTATTAATTAATCTGTTAAGTTCCTAACATGCAGTCATGTTGCATTGTGGTTGGCAGCTACAAGTCGTAGCGAACTCGGTTTACCAGTAGTATCATAAGCTATACCTTTTAGAGCAGCAGTGGTAAGCAACACGAATATAGGCCAATTGTTATTGTTTTATCAGTTTGGTTCTAAGCGGGACTAATGTTGGATATGGAATTGTCATTTGTTTTAGGTGCGGTTCACCTCAAGAGGGGTTGTGTACCTAGAATCCTATCAGGTGTGTACAAACGCAACTTTGGCTATGATAATCGGCAAAAGCTAGAATAAGTGAACGTCGATGCTACACGAGCCGTGTTTGCTCATGTGGTAGTCTGTATGGCCTAACTTGGGTGTATGATCGTTGAGGCCGCCCACGAGCGATTTCATAAGTCGAGGCCGTATTGGGACATGTTGGGTCGAAATGAGCCGTGTCGGCCCCACACGGGTAAATTACATAGACGTGTGGAGAATATTGGGTCAGGCTGTGTAATCCACACGGCCAAGGCGATTTTTGGGTTATGTGGGCCACTAATCGCGTGATTCGTAACAAGTAATAAATATTTATAATGAAGATCAAACCTAGACTAACTATTATCAAGACGAATAGGCAAGCGCACCTATCGAACAATAGTATAGTAATGGCAAGACCGGTATATCGTACCCAAAGGAACCAAAAGTATTAGTAATAACTATCTTTTTTATTATCTAGCCTAAGAATAAAAGGGTTTGTTTATTAAACTAATTATCTAAACTAATTAACTAATTTAATTAAAGCAAAGAGAAAATTCAGAAAAAGACTTGAAGAAAAGCAATTGATAAAAACGACACCCAATGAGGAATCCACT
This sequence comes from Gossypium arboreum, assembly GCF_025698485.1. NCBI lineage: Eukaryota > Viridiplantae > Streptophyta > Magnoliopsida > Malvales > Malvaceae > Gossypium > Gossypium arboreum. The sequence goes on from NC_069070.1 coordinate 25,743,269, forward strand.
TAGATTTCACTTGTTATCTGACTCTGAACCAGACGATTTATTCACTTGACTTGATCCTAGAGATTCCCTAACCTATGTTATTATCCCTTTCGAGACTAATAACGTCTAACCCTCAGTTGAATTCATCAAAATTTCTTTCTTAATTAAAACTCCTAAGGAAGCAGTAAATCACTCTATGGACTCCCATACTACGTTTCACCCTAATCTGGCAAAATCTTGTAATCCTATTTTTAGGCGTTCGATCAACTCCGCTTAATTATGCCAAATCTACTCTTAGGCAGGGTCTATTCCTCCTCTGCATAAGCACATCAAATCATGAATTAATACCCGAAATATTAACTCAAGCATTAAGAACACATAATTAAGAACAAATCAAGTATTTATCATACAGTTCAGATAATAATAACAAGATCCATCATAGGTTTTATCCCCCTTAGGTATCTAAGGGGTTTAGTTCATAATAAAATAAGAGTACATCTCAAAATTATAATAACAAAACATGAAGAAAACTCTAAAAACCCCTAAAGGAATTCTGAGGGAGATCTTCAGTCTTGGAGTAGCTTCGACATTTGGGATGGATCGTTTGGCTTTCTTCAAGTAATTCCTGGTGTGTGGTTCTGTATTCCAGAAAAGTTCTGGAAGAGGCCCCCTTTTTAGGTCACACTTAGGGTGTTTATATAAGCTTTGGATTAGCTTTCTTCCTCTCTAAGTATCCTTTCCCGTGTAAAATACAACTCTTTAAAAAAGGGACATGCCCCTGTGACGTGATTGCCAGGCCGTGTGGGCTCAATGGCTAGGTCGTGTGAATCGTGTAAACCATGGTCGACACCCCCGAAGGCCACAGGCTTGTCAGATGCCCGTGTGGCAAGGCTTAGGCCGTGTCATCTTCTCGATTTGGTCCGTTTTGTCTCTTTTTTGCTTGTTTCTAGCTCCTTTTGACTTTTGGTGCTCTCTTGAGTACAAAACATGAAATAACAGGATTAAGAGCACCAAAATCCACAAATCTAGTAATAAACATCCATAAATATGCTAAGTATTTGGGGTATAAATATGTATAATTTGGCGTTTATCAAATACCCCCACACTTAAACATTTGCTTGTCCTCAAGCAAAATTCTCATTTACTGCTAGAATTTATTCTTTTCAATCGCATAAGCATTACTGATAATGTTACAAATTATTCCACGGAAAATCATACAGCGAGAATTCAACTATAGGGGCTTTAAAAACCTCAAACAATCTAAATCGAATACTTTAATAACAAAATTATCGGTAATCTCCTTCCTTCAAGTAATTAACTTTAGTCCTAAATATACAAGAGATGATATCCTCACTAAAGATTCACTCAAATCACTCAAAGTGTTTAAGGTTCAAGATTAAGCACTCGATTGTCTAACATGAAAAGTTGTTACCATAGGCTTGCATGAAAATCAAATCTCCACCACTTGTAAATGATATGACACACTAATTAAAAGGTCTTTGCATGGTTGTAATGGGGTTTAGGTTACAGGTATGGATATAAGCTGAAGAGACAAGGGTTAGAATCGAGATAATTTCAATATGTTGCCCCACTATCAAAAACTTAATTACTGAACCACAAACAAATATTTAGAACTATTTTACATGAGTTCATGACAACTTTAGCTTGCTGAGAATTACAATAATAATACTGAGTTTATTTATTTATTTATTTATGAACAAATCAAGTCAATATAATATAGAAATCATACTTCATGATTCACTAACAAAAAATGGTGAACATAGTGAGATAACAATATTAAATTTAATCTCGATAAAAATAAAAAATAAAAAAAATTAAGTAAGAGGATTTCAACAATAATAGGTTAATGCATTAATGATGAAAGTTAATAATAAAAAAAGTTAGTAGGCTCAAAAGGGGTTTACTAAGGGTCTAATTATGTGGGAAGACTTTTTATGGAGCAAATGGGTTAAATCATAAGTGCCTTTATCATCTCAGTATATCAAATCATACGTGTGATCTCGACATGTATAATCGAAGCAAGTTCTAGAATAACAGTTCAATGTTGACACACTCAAACAACAAAAGAAGTGAGCAAGAAAGAAAGCTATATGCTCAAAAGGCTCAAAAATCTCACTAAAAATTTGGGTTTTTGATGTCATTCTTGTATACTTAAGATTTCAAGATAATACATCAATTTAGAAAAAATAGTCTAAAAATTTTTAATTCTCAAATATCAACTTATCATGCTCGATTCTTTAAGGTCCTCTAATCAAATAATCATGCATAATTCCCTTGGTCTAATTCATGACATATCAAAAATAATTATAGATCAATTAGAATTCATTCTATCAATATTATGAGGAAATCACTTAAGCACAAGACCAAATTCAGGGATTTGAGAATAATGCAAAAAGTTAGGTTTCATGTTCACCCCCCACACCTAAGATGTACATTGCCCTCAATGTACAAAGATAGATTATTCAAAAATAAAGAAAATCATAAGAGGAAAGGAGGTGAAACTCCCTGTTATATGGATGCGGAGCTTGATTCTGAGGCTGGAGTGTTTGGGGAAAGTAGTAGCTGCCATTGGTCTTGGCTAGATGAAGAAATTGGGTCGTTGAACATGGCACTTGTGAGGTATTGTTTCCCATTTGTTTCCTAATTCCGTAAAATCTTCTTAGCAGTTTTGCTTGGAAGTCTGTAGAATCATGAAAAGCTTATTAAGAGTTGGTATGGAAGAGAGCGTAATGGGATTACTTGTTAGAAATACCAGAAAATGAAAAACAAATTTACTAATATAGATATGTCTTTCAAAATAAAATAATAAAATTGAAATGAAAATGAAAATAAAAATAAAAATAAAAAAATAAGAATAAAAAGATAGGAGGATTCAATGATCCTCATCAGTGGGGCCCTCAGGTGGTGGCGCTGGGGTGGCGATGTGAAAGTGTTGGCACAGCTGCTGCATCATGGCCTACATATCCTCCATCTTTCGGTCCTGTTGTTGATCTCGCTCGTGAATCATCTCAAACTGTGTAGTGCAATACTGCTCGAAGTGGGCGAGTCAGTCGAAAAGGTGTGCCAATGAAGCAGCTGCATGAACTGGTCGTTCCCTAGATGGCGCGGTGGAAGGCTCCTCATGCTGTGGGGGAACATCATCAAGAATGTCCTCAATATCCTCCTCGTCAATGGCATGAGAGAGACGGTACTGAGGAGGATCGGTCCCACGTTGGCGCTCGATCATGCTCATGTGTAACATAATCGTGATGCCCTGTGGGGACATCTGACCTATCAGTGTAAGCGCTGATGACTGGGCCACGGTCTTGAGGAGACCGAAGTGTCTGGCAAGGCGCGTCACGTAGGGGCTGATGGAGATTACTCCCTTCCTATGCCACCCGGTCAGATCACGAATGGAGAAAGCAATGAAGTATGCCAAGTCAGTCACGTGTGCATTCGCCATGCACCATAAATAATAGGCGTCGTGGGTGTTGACGACGCCGGTGCTCTCTCTCCTCCTGGTTAAGGTGTGTGCCAATATGGCATGGAGATAGCGTAGGGAAGGAGCAAGAGCTGATGTAACACCCCCATGCCCGAAACCGTCACCAGAGTCAAGCTGAGGTGTTAATAAACTTATCTTACCTTTTAAAGAACTCTAAACCACTTATTTTAATTTTCAGAAAAAACTGTTTTTCTGCATCATGGTTGCTTAAAAATTCATTTCTCGAGTTTCTAAACTCGAAATTAATATCCGTAAATTTTTCCTAAAACTAGACTCATATATATATATATCTACTAATTTTTTTCTATAATTTTTGACTTAGCCAATTAGTACAGTTTATTAGTTAAAGTTACCCCTGTTTCAGAATTCGACTGCACTGACCTCTACTTACTACGAACCAGTTTTCTCCCTGTAAAAAATTCATATGACTATAAAGTTTGTTTCTATTAAAACTAGATTCAAGAAGGATTCTAACCATATAAATTACACCACCTAATTATTTTTGTAAAATATATGGTGAATTTTCAAAGTTGGAATAGGGGATCCAGAAATTGCTCTGGCCCTATTTCACTAAAACTCAGATTTCTTATAAAATACAAAACCTTTACCTATTTTGCTTATTCCATATGAAAATAGACACAGTGAGATTTAATTTCATATATTATTCACCATCAAACCATGTCTCTACAATATTTTTTGTGATTTTTCAAAGTCACATTACTTCTGATACTTGAATCTGTTTTTAAGTTACTTTCACATTTTTCATAGTTTTCATGTGATAGTTACTACTTAATCATACATACTATTAAACATGTATATCATCAGCCATTCTATTAGCTAATCACTAGCAAGTATTTACACATCATTCATTGATCATATCATATCAAAAGAAACCAAGTTCCTATACATGCCATACACAAAACGAAACGTCTAACTATACCAATGTGATTTCTTCGATAGTGTGATCGGGTCTCCGACGTTTCCTTCGATCCCCGGGTGGCTTGATAAAAACTATAAGAAAAGAAAATAAAGAGAGTAAGCACTAGGCTTAGTAAGCTTACAAGAAAATAAATTATAACATTCAACATAATGAATAATTATACATAATGTCACCTAGCCTCATAAACTTTCTTTACTTATCATTTTCTACATTCTTCTTTACTCACTTACCTTCTTTCTTACCTGACCTTTCACTATTCATAAATATAATCTACCTTCCCTTTTGCTGATAATTCACTGTAATTTAACGTGTACAATGACCCGTTGAACCACTCGGAATACTAAGGATACTAGGGTCGTTCCTGTCTATCAATATCCTGCCAATGCCATGTCTTTGACATGTACTTACATGAATTATTCCTGTCTCCAATGCCATATATATATCTAATATGGGCTTACATGGCTCATTCCTGTCTCCAAAGCCATATATCTGATATGGACTTACATGGTTCATTTCTGTCCTGTCCTGTCCTGTCAACCCCAATATCCTAACATTCCTAAGGTTCAAACGGGGCTTCTTAATGCGTTTTCTCTGTCACTTCGCCTTTAATTCGACTTTAAATATTCTCAAAAAAATAAGTATATAAATGCTGGAAATTGACAATAATAATGTAAAATAAAAGAATATTGTATTTATTTACTGTAAACTTACCTCGATACAAAATGTGACTAAACTTTACAATTTAGTCCTTTACTTTTTCTTTTCCCCGATCTACTCCCGAATTTCGCTCTTCTTGATTATGGAGCTTGAAAGCTTGAAACAAACGCTAGCTATGGAGAACCCTTGAAATTTCATGCTAATGAAGAAGATGATGAATTTTGTGTTATTTTTCCCTTTTTATTTCATTTAATATCCAAATGACCAAAATGCCCTTCCGTATTAAACTTTCAAAAATTCCATCCATGTCCTATTTTGTCCAAGAACTTAGAAATTGGTCAATTTGTTATTTAAACCCTCCTAATTAATATTCCAAAGCAATTTCATACTAAAAACTTCTAGAATGCAAGTTTTGTAAATTATTCGATTTAGTCCCTAATCTCAACTTAAGCACTTTATGCATAGAATTTCATCACGAAATTTTCACACAATCATGCAATCATATCATGAACCTCAAAATAATAATAAAATAAATTTTTCTACCTCAAATTTTTGGTTTCGCAACAACTGTTCCGTTTAGGCCCTATTTCGGGATGTTACATTTCTCCCCCCCCTTTAGTGATTTTCGTCCCCGAAAATCTTACCTGTGAAGAGATTTGGGTACTGTTTTCACATAGCATCTTCGGGTTCCCATGTAGCCTCGTCTACCCCATGTCTATTCCATAGTACTTTCACAAGTGCAATACTTTTGTTCCTTAATTGCTTTACCTCTCGAGCTAGAATCTTTACTAGTTCTTCATCGTAAGTCATGTCTGGCTGAATCTCAACCTCTGTCTGAGAAATCACATGTGATGGATCTGAACGATAACGACGTAGCAAAGACACATGAAATACATTATGAATCTTCTCTAACTCAATCGGCAAAGCTAACCGATATGCTAATGGTCTGACTCTCTCAATCACTTCAAACGGTCCAATAAAACGTGGACTTAGTTTGCCTTTCTTGCCAAATCTGAGAACTTTCTTCCACGGGGATACTTTCAAAAAAACTTTGTCACCAACTTGATACTCAATCTCTTTTCTCTTCAAATCTGCATACGACTTTTGTCTGTCTGAAGCTGCTTTCAAGCAATCTTTGATGATTTTTACTTTCTTTTCTGTTTCCTTAACTAGATCAACCCCGTAAATCTGATTTTCCTTAAGCTCTGTCCAATACAAAGGTGTGCGACATTTAAGTCCATACAAAGCTTCATAAGGTGCCATAATGGTAAATATTTTTCCCAACTGCCTTGAAATTCCAGTACACAACATCTAAGCATAACTTCAAGTACCTGAATAACTCTCTCTGACTGACCGTCAGTTTGAGGATGGAAAGTTGTACTAAAACTCAACTTAGTGCCCAAAGCCTCCTGTAATTTCTTCCAAAACTGTGAAGTATTGGATCTCTGTTTGAAATGATCGATAATGGTACCCCTTGTAGTCTGACTATCTCTGAAATATACAACTCGGCCAACTTGTCAAGTCAATAATCCATACGAACTGGGATAAAATGAGCCGACTTCGTTAACTTATCAATCACAACCCATATTGCATCTTTCTTTCTTGGTGTCAACGACAATCCTATCACAAAATCCATAGTAACTCGATCCTATTTCCACTTAGGGACTAGCACAGGCTATAATAAACCTGAAGGTACCTGATGTTCGGCCTTTACCTGCTGACAGATCAAGCATCTAGAAACAAACTCTGAAATGTCCCTTTTCATTCCTACCCACAAGTACATTTTCTTCAAATCATTATACATCTTTGTACTACCTGGATGAATAGACAAAGAACTACTATGTGCTTCCTGTAAGATCTTTCGAATAAGCTCATCATTCTTCGGTACACATACCCTGTCTCGGAACATCAAACAACCGTCAGAACTGATCTGAAAATCTGACTCTATATCCAACCCACACTGATCTCTTTTGGCTAACAACTCATTGTCATTTTTCTGAGCTTCACAAATTTCTTCAAGAAACATCGGTTTAGCTCTCAACTCAGCTAAGATAAAACCATCATCTGATAAGGCTAGACTAGTGTTCAAAGCTCTTAATGCAAATAAAGATTTCCTACTCAAAGCATCAGCAACAACGTTTGCCTTACCACCTGGGTGATAATCGATCACTAGCTCATAATCTTTAATCAACTCTAGCCATCTTCTTTGCCTCAAATTCAAATCTTTTAGAGTCATCAAATATTTCAAACTTTTGTGATCAGTGAATATGTGGCACTTCTCACCGTACAAATGATGTCTCCAAATCTTCAGTGCAAAAACAATGGTAGCTAGCTCTAAATCATGTGTCGAATAGTTCTTCTCATGTGGCTTTAGCTATCTAGAGGCATAAGCAATTACCTTCCCTTCCTACATAAGTACACAACCAAGTCCATTCATGGACGTATCACTGTAAATCACAAACTCCTTACCTGGTTCTGGTTGTACTAAAATAGGTGCTTTAGTTAACAATGCTTTTAACTTGTCAAAACTCTGTTGACACTTCTCAGTCCATTCAAACTTGACATCCTTTCGTAGCAATCTTGTCAGCGGGGTAGCTATCATGGAAAATCCCTCTAGAAATCGTCTATAATATCTGGCAAGACCAAGAAAACTTCTAACTTCTGATACATTTCTAGGAGGCTTCCAATCAACAATGGCTGAAATCTTGCTCAGATCAACCTTAATACCGTCACCTGAGACAATATGTCCAAGAAAACCAACTTCTCGTAACCAGAACTCACTTTTGCTGAACTTGGCATACAACCGATTATCTCTCGAATCAGAAAGCTGTTCTCAAATGTTCTGCATGCTCAGTCTCATCATGAGAATAAATCAAGATATCATCAATGAACACAACTACAAACTTATCCAAGTACGGTCTGAAAATTTGGTTCATTAAGTCCATGAAAATGGCAGGAGCATTAGTCAAGCCAAATGGCATCACAAGGAACTCATAATGACCATACCTAGTCCGAGCGTCTTGGGACATCGACTCTTTAACTCACAACTGATAGTATCCGGATCTCAAATCTATCTTGGAGAACACAGTAGCTCCCTTCAATTGATCAAACAGATCATCAATTCTAGGAAATGGATACTTGTTCTTTACTGCTACCTTGTTAAGTTGCCGATAATCTATGCACAATCTCATCGATCTGTCTTTCTTTTTCACAAATAGCCCTGGTGCACCTCATGGTAAACTACTGGGTCTTACAAAGCCTTTATCTGTTAATTCCTGCAACTGAGCTTTCAATTTTTTCAATTCCAACGGAGCCATTCTATAAGGAGCAATAGAAATGGGCGTGGTACCTAGAATCAACTTAATACCAAACTCAACTTCTCTAACAGGAGGCAAACCTAGTAGTTCTTCCGGAAACACATTGGGAAACTCACATACCACAGGCGCTGATTCAATTTTCAATTCTGGATCTTTAGTGTTCAATACAAAAGCAAGATAAGCTTCATACCCTTTTCTCAAACATTTCTGAGTAGACATAACAGAAATTATGGGAAATGAACTGTCTGACTCTTCTGAATTAACGCGAAGAATTTCACCATTTTCACACTTCAACTCAATGAATTTCTTTCCACAATTCACTATCACATCATGTGTAGTCAACCAATCCATACCAAGAATCACATCAAACTCATCAAATGGCAATAGCATGAGATCGGCCAGAAAACAGTAGCCTCTAATCATCAAAGGACAATTTCTACATACCTTATCTACTAATACATGCTTGCCTAATGGATTCAATACTTTAATCACAAATTCTGTAGATTCTATAGGCATACTTATACTAGGCATCAATTTCCTGCAAACATATGAATGAGTTGAACCCGGATCAATCAAAGCAATGACATTAATATCATGTAGAGAAAATGTACCCCTAATCACATCGGGGAAGGATGCCTCTTCGCGTGCACGAATAGAATAAGTCCTTGCAGGGGCTCTAACATCTGGTCTCACAGCCAAATCTCTTGAGGTACCTCTGTTACTTGCTCCTACTCCCGGTTGCCTCGGTGATCTGCCTCTAGTAGAAGCATTTCCGGATCTAGCACTCTGTGTTATCTCTCGATTAGCCACCTCTGGACATTCTCGTACAAAATGATCTGGAGCACCACATTTATAACAAACATTTTCGCCTGCCCGACAAGGACCATAATGAAGTCTACCACACCATGGACACCCTGATCAACCCTGTTCAACATTACCTACACTCGCAGTCGAGGTGGTCTGAGCCTTCGGATCCTTAAATCTGCTAGCTCTATTCTGACTAGAATACTCGGGTGAGAAACTAGATCTGGTAGAAAACTCCTTTGGCCTTTTGGATGTAGCCTGGAATGACCTGCTCATCTATCTCTTCCTTGTATCTTGTGTCTCTGTCTCAACTTTGCCTTTTCTTTTTAACAGCTCCTCTGCCTTACAAGCTCTCTCAACTAAAATAACGAACTCTTTTATTTCTAGGACACCCACTGACAGTCGGATATTATCATTTAACCCATCCTCAAACCTTTTACACATGATAGCCTCTGTGGACACACATTCTCGAGCATATTTACTAAGCCTGACAAATTCGCGCTTATAATCGGTCACCGTTATATTACCTTGTTTCAATTCCAGGAATTTCTTTCTCTTTTGGTCAATAAACCTCTGACTGATGTACTTTTTACGAAATTCCTCCTGAAAGAAATCCCAAGTGACCCTCTCCTTTGGTACAATTGATACAAGTGTCTTCCACCAGTGGTAGGCTGAGTCTCTAAGAAGTGATACTACACATTTCATACATTCCTCGGGTGTACAAGATAATTCGTCAAAGACTCTGATAGTATTTTCTAACCAAAATTCTGCTCTTTCTGCATCATCATCTTTTGTAGCTCGAAACTCTTCGGCTCCTTGTTTTCTGATTTTATCAACTGGTGGTTTTTCTTTTATAACCGTACTTGTGACTGGGGGAGCTACATGGGTGGTCTGATGATCATGAGGGGGTGGAGGTCTAACAGCCGGATTCGTACTAACGAACTCGGCAAACCAATCATTCAAAGCTTGGAAGAGAGCTTCTCGAGTCACTCCTCCCTGATCAACTGTTACTGGCCTATTCTCAGATGGCGCTGCCCCTTTCGCGTGAGCAGGTACATTACTTTCTACATCATCATCACCAGCTCACTCGGGATCCATTACTATAAAACAAAATATTTAAAAATCGTCAGAAATCGTTACACTATCAAAATACAGGTATGGCATGTATAGCTAGACTTTTACTCACACTAACTGTTCTGAGAACCGACTAAACCTGCTCTGATACCAATAAATGTAACGCCCCCATGCCCAAAACCGTCACCGGAGTCAAGCTTGAGGTGTTACTAAACTTATCTTACCTTTTAAACAACTCTAAACCACTTATTTTAATTTTCAGAATAAACTATTTTTCTGCATCATGGTTGCTTAAAAATTCATTTCTCGAGTTTCTAAACTAAAAATTAAGATCCGTAAATTTTTACTGAAACTAGACTCATATATAAATCTACTAATTTTTTTCTAGAATTTTTGACTTAGCCACTTAGTACAGTTTATTAGTTAAAGTTACCCCTATTTCAGAATTCAACTGCACTGACCTCTACTTACTACGAACGACTTTTCTCCCTGTACAAAATTTAAATGACTATACCATTTGTTTCTATTAAAACTATATTCAATAAGGATTCTAACCATATAAATTAAACCACCTAATTATTTTTGAAAAATTTATGGTGAATTTGCAAAGTTGGAACATGGGATCCAGAAATCGCTCTAGCCCTATTCACTAAAACTCAGATATCTTATAAAATACGAAACCTTTACCTATTTTGCTTATTCCATATGAAAATAGACACAATGAGCTTTAATTTCATATTTTATTCACCATCAAACCATGTCCCTACAATATTTTTTGTTACTTTTCAAAGTCACGTTATTTCTGATACTTGAATCCATTTTTAAGTTACTTTCACATTTTTCATAGTTTTCATGTGATAGTTACTACTTAATCATACATACTATTAAACATGTATATCATCAGCCATTCTATTAGCTAATCACTAGCAAGTATTTACACATCATTCATTGATCATATCATATCAAAAGAAACCAAGTTCCTATACATGCCATACACAAAAGCGTAAACGCCTAACTATACCAATGTGATTTCTTCGATAGTGTGATCGGGTCTCCAACGTTTCCTTCGATCCCCGAGTGGCTTGATAAAAACTATAAGAAAAAGAAAATAAAGAGAGTAAGCACTAGGCTTAGTAAGCTTACAAGAAAATAAATTATAACATTCAACATAATGAATAATTATACATAATGTCACCTAGCCTCATAAACTTTCTTTACTTCTCATTTTCTACCTTCTTCTTTACTCACTTACCTTCTTTCTTACCTGACCTTTCACTATTCATAAATATAATCTACCTTCCCTTTTGCTGATAATTCACTTTAATTTAACGTGTACAATGACCGTTGAACCATTCGAATACTAAGGATACTAGGGTCGTTCTCGCTCATCAATATCTCGCCAATGCCATGTCTTCGACATGGACTTACATGAATTATTCTGCCTCTAATGCCATATATATATCTAATATGGGCTTACATGGCTCATTCCTGTCTCCAAAGCCATATATCCGATATGGACTTACATGGCTCATTTCGTCTCTCGTCATCGTCCTGTAAACCCCAATATCCTAACATTCTTAAGGTTCAAACGGGGCTTCCTAATGCTTTTTCTCTGTCACTTCGCCTTTAATTCGACTTTAAATATTCTCAAAAAAATAAGTATATAAATGCTGGAAATTGACAATAATAATGTAAAATAAAAGAATATTGCATTTATTTATTGTAAACTTACCTCGATACAAAATGTGACTAAACTTTACAATTTAGTCCTTTACTTTTTCTTTTCCCCGATCTACTCCCGAATTTCGCTCTTCTTGATTATGGAGCTTGAAAGCTTGAAACAAACCCTAGCTATGGAGAACCCTTGAAATTTCGTGCTAATGAAGAAGATGATGAATTTTGTGTTATTTTTCCCTTTTTATTTCATTTAATATCCAAATGACCAAAATGCCCTTCCTTATTAAACTTTCAAAAATTCCATCCATGTCTTATTTTGTCCATGAACTTAGAAATTGGTCAATTTTTTATTTAAACCCTCCTAATTAATATTCTGAAGCAATTTCATACTAAAAATTTCTAGAATGCAAGTTTTGTAAATTATTCGATTTAGTCCCTAATCTCAACTTAAGCTCTTTATGCATAGAATTTCATCACGAAATTTTCACACAATCATGCAAAAATATCATGAACCTCAAAATAATAATAAAATAAATTTTTCTACCTCGAATTTGTGGTTTCGCAACCATTGTTCCGTTTAGGCCCTATTTCGGGATGTTACAGCTAAGACTTTCGAGCGGCTAGGGCCATAGGTGGAAGAGAGTGGTGCCAAAGCTTTCCAGCACAAGGAGGGAGAAATGTTGATATTTTGTGGTAATACATTCATGTCTTCCTCCTCCATAAACTCATCGGTGTAAAGTCCCAGAGCGACTCTAAACTTTGGGACACTCATCGCCCGAAGTAGACCGCCTAATCAAAAGTGAATGGTGCTTGGGTCATCATTTTTGTCATCACCACCTGTAAATGAAAAGTAAAGCATAATTCTAAAGTTAGCTCTTAGTAAGTGGGCTCGGTAATAGCGAAGAACTGTTTCAATGGGTCTGTGGACAAGAGGGCGCGGATGGCATCAGCTAGCTGAACTTGCTCTACAGTAGCTTAGTCAATGCAGTGACCTGTAGTGAGGGGTCGTGCGCGTAGTATCTAAAATAGCTTCTCCTGTGAAGCTTGCAAAAATTCAAGGAACGGGTGCCGAACTTCGGCTGTAGCACATACCTAGGAAGAACCCGGTCCCCTACGTCTCTTTGAGAATGGGACCGCGGCCTTTTTGCGTCTCGATGATGACATAATGTTCCTAAAAATACATGAGCATTGATAGAATCCAAGATACATCAGTAGTTCAGCAAGAGGCCTAAAATTAGCATATGCTATTTAGTAGCTTAAACAATTCAAATATAGAAAATTCTAAAGCAAATTCCTAACTTGTCTAAAACAAATTTGTAATAGTAACAATATCGATGTAAAGCATGTAGAATACTAATGTAGCAACACAAATTGGAAAAATAAGGTTGAGAAAGTGAACCAAAAGCTGTTGTAGGGTGATGCACGGGAGTGTTGGAAGCGAGCACGGGTATGTGACACGGGGATATAGCCGTATGGAGGAAAAATGGAGGGTATAGAGAGGGAAAAGTGGGGATTAATTCAAGGGGAGTGGATTTGAGGGTGGTTTGGGGGTTGGGGAAGTGAGAATCTGGAGAATGGTGGTCGGAGTAGTGATTAGGGAATGGGGAAGGGTAGATTCCGGCTAAGGTTTTGAAAAGGGGAAGAAGATGAACAGTGGTTTGCTTATATAGGGGAGGTTCACACGGCCTAGGGCCACGCCTGTGTACTTTGAGGGTGAGCCCGTGTTTTTCGAATTTTACGAGTTAGGTCATGCCCGGCTACTATCCCACGCCCGTATGTCTTGGGTGTGTGTCGAACACGGCCATGTCGCACGATTGTGCCTAGCTTTGTTCGCTTCTCCCACGCCCATGTGTTATGGTAGAACGCCCGTGTATTGTTATACACGGTTGAACGACACAGGCTTGTCTCACGCCCATGGTTTTCCATCCCCACACCCATGGTCTCCTATCAAGTTCACCCACGGCCATGTCGCACAGCCGTGGGGATTTATCACACCCCGTGTTTTGGGGAAATCATGTCCTACTTCCACACGGTCGTATCACACGGCCGTGTGCCTGGCCATGTGTGCTGGAAAACTTTGCAATTCAAAGATTAAGTTAATGATTCAAAGTGTTAGAAATTAAAAATATGTTAGTGCTCGGGTTGCCTCCTGAGAAGCGCTTATTTATAGTCTAAGCTCGACTTACCTCTCTGTTGAATGATCATGGTGGTTTGAAGAGTTCATACTCCTCATTCCTGCTATTAGCCTTGACAAAATAAGGTTTGACACGGGTATTGTTTACCTTAGAAGTGCCAAACTAGGGGTGACTTACCTCAACCGTACCGAATGGGAAAATACTGAGTACCGTAAGAGGGATTTCCTCATTTGGTGTGGTAATGACAATGTAGGGATCTACGGCATCTAGTAAGACTTTATCGCCAACCTTAAGTTGATTAGGAGAGGTATCGGGCTTGTTGTGGCATAGTTTCGGTTAATCATGTGTTCTCGATTTGTGTGCTCGTCATTCATCTAGCTCCTCTATTTGAAGCCTTCGTTCCTCATGGGTGTCTTTGTTCACTACTTGATAATAGTGCACTGTCTCTGTTGTCTTGGTTCGAGGACGTTCCTGCAAGAACGATTGAATAATAGTGCACTACGAGGCGTTATCGGACAAACATACAAACATTAAACTAAAGTACGGGCCATAAAATTTCATTCATATTTCAAAACGTTCATTCACTTACACATAGTCATTTATTTGAGTCTACGAAGCCCAAAACATACTTTAGAATGGGTTCGGGACTAAACCGAGAACTTACGAAAAATTTGAAAATTTCATGCTTTAAGGCTCCACACGGCCGTGTCCCAAAGTCATGTTTCATACACGGCTGTGACACATGGTCGTGTCTCTGCTTGTGTGGAATATACCTAGGCTATTTTCCAAGCTTTGGTCAACCTTAATCTCTTACACACTTATACAAAATCAAAAGCATATAACATGGTATTCATTTAATGATTAAATATTCTCAATTAAACCACAAACATAGCATTTGTATATCATCATACATGTGTCTCTCATACTCATTTTACCTTGTTTATTATAGTACCACTTACACATTTATACCAAGGTTATCATCTTACCAAATATCTTCAGCTTAATCATCAAGCATTCATATTTAAAACTAGATCATATCTTTATAAAATACCACAATTCAGATGTGCAAATAAAATGTTTGCCTAAAACATTTTAATTCAACTCCATACCCTACAAGCATTACATTGAGACTAGTCATATATATATATATATATACATGTCATGATACATATCATTCTCTTTCTATTTTCTTATAAACACATATCATTTATTTCATTATATCAATATTTCATATACCATAGTTTCCATGTATTCCACATATATTTATTTTCCTCCTCCTCCTCTCCATTCCACATCCTTAATGTATATAGCATTCTTGTAAGTACGATTTCACAATTTACTAATAAATGCTCACATCAAACTGTCCACACAAGTCATAGTCACTTACTTATTTATAATTCGAGCTACAGAGCTCTAAATTAAGATCCGTAAATTTCTTTTGAAACTAGACTCACATATCTTTGCACCATAAAATTTTCATAATTTTTGGTTTGGCCAATTAGTATAGTTTATTCATTAAAATTTCCCCTGTTTCACATTCTGACAGTTCTGACCTCTCTTCACTAAAAATTAATTATCTCACTATACAGAAATCTGAGAATGTAAGTGTTGATTTATATTGAAAATAGACACATTAGGGATTTTAAAAAATATAATTTTAAGCCTCTAATTATTTTTATCCAAATTTTTGTGATTTTCCAAAGTCAGAACAGGGGATCACGTAATCATTCTGAACCAGTCTCACAAAAACATAAATATATCAAAATATAGAAGTCCTTTTCTTGTTATGTTTCTTTTAGATGAAAATAGACTCATTAACCTTTAATTTAATATCTTATTCAGTCTCTGATTCAATCTCTACTATTTTTGGTGATTTTTCAAAATCACATCACTGCTACTGTCCAAAACAGTTTTATTGCTAATTCACTCTTTCACACTTTCTTTGTATTAACCTCATTTTAACATACATATCACAAATCATTTTCACCACATTTCATACATCACGGGTATAGGCCCATGATCACAAGGTCACCATAAAATCATCCTCATGTATAACTTACTTGTTTATAACCTTACCACATCCTGGTCACTTAATGAACACATCATTCACATAACCAAGTTCATGCACTTATTCATCACAAAACTCACAAAGCAATACATAGAGAGTCTCCCGTTGAACACTTCGGATCAATCCTCGATACTTGGTGGTTTTAGCACATAGCTCCACCCGTCATAGAGTTTGGCTCTCTTGTACACATGGTGAACACTCAGTACCACCCATGTGACCTAGCCAATTTATCTCGTAGCTCTCTTGTCTACATGGTGTCCTTCACCTGGAGCCACGCATGCGACCTAGCTACATATATCCCGTAGCTCTCTTGTCTACATGGTGTATACATAGTATCACCCATGCGACCTAGCTACATCATAATGTCTTGTAGCTCTCTTGTACACATGATGTGCACTCAAGCACCATACATGTGACCTAGCTACATACTATCTCAGATCATCCAATCTTTTCAAGGTTCAACAGGATTTCTCTCTTTTCCAACAATTTCACCAATCAAGTAATTATCCACAAACATATTTCCAATATTATTATAAAATATCATAATACAAGTAATATTGATGTATTACTTATAAACTTACATCTCATTTAATATCAAGGCAATAATATTAAATTACACATTGCCTTATTAAAAATCATATGAACTTACAATTTCCCATAATATCCATAATCATAGAAATCACATTTATGTATGATAATTCAATGCACTTCATGTACCATAGACATATTTTTAAATGAATTCATAAACTTGGCACCATAATCATTTAATTTAACATAATTCAATTAATTCACTAAATTTAACTTTCAAATATAAATTACAAGATTATTATTGTATTATTATCATACCAACTTACATACTTTCAACACCTTAAAATTATAATAAATATATCAATTTTACATTGAAGCATGCATAAATTAATGCTTATTATACATAAGAACTTACCGCGATACTAAAACGATCATTTTACCAAGTTTCCCAATTTTCGATTTTTCTCTTATTCTAGGTTCAAATCTCATTTTCCAAGATCTAAAACATCATATTTTACTTATTTAATTAATGTACTATTAAAAACAGTCCTTAACTCAAACTTTGGAAAAATTACAATTTTGCCCCTAAACTTTTGCATATTTACACTTTTGCCCCTAGGCTCGGGAGTTAAACTTCATCCCTTATTCTTATGTTTTATGACATGCTAATCACTTTTCCCTTCTATGGCAACATCAAATTCTCACTCTAACATATACTTATGACTATTAGGTATTTTTACCGATTAAGCCCTTTTACTCGTTTTCACTCAAAACCGAGTAGCACAAGTTGTCTAACATAATTTAAAACCTCATATTTTATCAAAAAACAGAAAAATAAACACATTTCACCTATGGGTATTTTTCCAAATATGAACCCTAGCTTAAATTATTGCTAGAATAAGCTTAATCAAATTTCCGGGATTCCAAAAACGTAAAGAACTTGAAAAACGAGGTTAGAACGGACTTACTATTGAGCTTGGAAAGCTTGAAAACCCTAGCCATGGTTTCCCCCATGCTAATTTCGGCCTCCATGAAAAAGATGAGTAAATTTTGGCTTTATTTTCCCTTTTTATTTCTTTTAATTACCAAATGACCAAAATGCCCTTCCTTACTAAACTTTCAAAAATTCCATCCATGTCCAATTTTTGTCCATCACTTAGAAATTGGTAAAATTTCTACTTAATATTTCAAAGCAATTTCATACTAGAAACTTCTAGAATGCAAGTTTTGCAACTTATTCGATTTAGTCCCTAACTTCAAATTGAGCACTTTATGCATAGAATTTCTTCACGAAATTTTCACACAATCATGCAATCATATCATAGACCTCATAATAATCATAAAATAATTATTTTTATCTCAGATTTTGTGGTCCTGAAACCTCTGTTCCAACTAGACCCAATTTTGGGCTATTACAACTCTCCCCCCCCCCTTTAGAGATTTTCGTCCTCGAAAATCTTACCGAAGTGAAGTTTAGTATCTTTCTCATAATTTCCAGCATTACTAACTAATTGTTTTCAAGATGATACTTTCAGAAACACTCTGTCATCAATTTGAATCCCAAGATAACTCAGTCACCTCTGATATTTCTCTAACTCTGTCCTTCACTTGTCAACCATTCTTAGTCTCTGGTCATATCTATAATTATTTTATCACTGAACACTTTGATTCCACACTTAGGAACTTAGTCAACATGATTCTCATGAATTTCCATTATATACACCTCATCGGTAAGGGGGTGAGGTCGTACAGTCTCTAACTCGATTCTGACGTATATCTATATGACACATTTTTTTCATTATCCACATATATCATTATAATCATACTATCCACTTCAAACAATTTATTATTCATATCTGTCTTACATAAAATTTCCAATTATCTCATTTCAAACAAGTGGACTCACTCATACATTCTATGAATTTTGAATAACTTTAGTCATCACATTTACTAATTAATTTAGTTAAGCATGCAATAGCATATGTAGGCCAAACAAATATGAATAAATATATCACTATATAAACTTTCATCTGACATATTATCACATATATATATCACGAATTCTTATTCATACCTTCCCGAGTTTAACACATCATAGCTACACTTTATTCAAACACTTCAATATTACTATTAAATGGTCAGAGTAGCTCGGTTGGAGAATACTTCATTTTAAACAAAATGGTCCTTATTAGTGTCGGGAGACATCACATTATCACATATTTGTGGCATGTATAACTAAAATCTCACACTTGCTATGTTAGTCCGAGAATCGACTAAACCTGCTCTGATGCCACTAAATTAACACCCCTTAGCCATACCCGAGGCCGGGATAAGGTACGAGGCGTTACCGGACAAACATACAAACATTAAACTAAAATACGGGCCATAAAATTTCATTCATATTTCAAAATGTTCATTCACTTACTGTAACACCCCGAACCCGAGACCATCGCCGGTGTCGGACACGAGGGGTTAACAAGCCAAGTTCACATATTTTGCCCCCCAATTTGACATTTCCAGTCAGGCTGGAAAACTGCGTCACCGTCGCCTTAAAAATCATATCTCGAGTTTCAAAACTCGGAAACTGGTTTCGTAAATTTTCCCTGAATTTAGACTCATATATCCATCCATGGATTTATTTCTAGAATTTTTGGTCGGGCCAATTGGTACAGTTTATTAGTTAAAGTCACCCATGTTACAGGGATCGACTGCTCTGACCTTCGCGCGTTATAACTTGAATATCTCTCTGTACAGGGCTTTAATACTGGTGCCGTTTGTTTCTAATGAAACTAGACTCAAAATGGAATCTGTACATATAAGGCATGACTCCTAATTCCTTCTGGATAATTTATAGTAAATTTTTAAAGTTGCGACAGGGGACCCAAAAACCGTTCTAAACCTGTCTCACAATAGCTTTAATATCTCTTAACATGTAACTCCTATGACCATTTTGTTTCTTCCATATGAAAATAGACTCATCAAGGTTCATTTACATAGCTTATTCACTATTTAATACCATTCCTAAAAATTTTGGTGATTTTTCACATTCACGTCACTGCAGCTGGCAGCATCTGTTTTTAAGGTAGGTCTTACCTATTTTGTAGTCTCCATGAACCAACTAGTCTTGCCATACATAGGTTCATATATGATCATTTTAACCATACCAATGGCTGATCATGTGACCAACATTCCCATCTCCAATCCATATTCACATCATGACACCATATATATATATACAAACCGCAAATAGTCTAAGTTCAGTACTTCACTTTTACGAGCCATTTTCGCATGGCCGTACACATATACATCACAAAGATATTTAAACCAACAAGGGTAGTCCTATACATGCCATTTCAAAGTTCAACCAAAATTTATACCAAAATAGAGGCGTTGATAGTGTGGATGACTTCGACTTTAATGATCCCGAATCCGATTGCTATCGGCGTAATCTATATAATGAGAGCCAAAGCAACGGGTAAGCATTTTTATGCTTAGTAAGTCTAAAGGAATAAAATCAGCTTTAATTTAAGCAATACATTCACATAACCAAATGCATCATTTCATTAATACACATTCTCATAATCATTCTTACTTCACACTTCATCATTATATACTTTCACAAAGTATCAACCATTCCAATAGCTGAAATTCGTTAGTCGATTGAGCGAATGTTGCTCAAATATGTCGACTTTCCAATGCACATATAAACGTACCTTATTCTTTGGGCTTTTCGAGCGTACTAATTGAATTTATTACAGCAACCAACACTCACCTCCAGCCCAAGCTTCTTCGGAATACAACCGGATATAACCACGTGCACGAATGCCTTCGGGTCTTAGCCCGGATAGAATGACTCGCACGAATGCCTTCGGGTCTTAGCCCGAATGTAGCCATTAGCACAATTGCCTTCGGGTCTTAACCCGGATATAATTTCCAGCATAATTGTCTTCGGGGCTTAGCCCGGGTATCATTCAATTTCTCATGCACACATACATCAATAATCATTGGACATACATATTTCATTTTCGTTACTAAGGCTCAAACACAATTATAATCACTAGCATAATCGCCTTCGGGACTTAGCCCGGGTATCATTCGAATACTCATACACACATAAATCAATAATCAATACATCCATATTTCATTCCACATAATTCAATTAAGGTCACTTCTTGAGGACTTACCTCGGATGTTGTCGAACGGCTTTTACGGCTATTCGATCACTTTTTCCTTCCCCTTGTCCAATTGTGGCCCTCTAAGCTCTTGAGCTAATTCAAACAAATTCAATTTATTAAAACCTCATTGTGCTAGCTTATGGCGAATATGACAAGGAGTTTAAATGGTCAAATGGCCACCCTTTAGCTTGAATACACAATGGTCATGCACATTTTATACTACATCAAGCAATTCAATACAATTCATTCGGGCATCAAGGAAAAGCTAAGGCCTTCAATAGGCTACCTAAGGCCGAATATACATGTCCATGTTGAGGCCAATTATGCACTTAATACCACACAAAAACAGCATGCGTTTTACTAGTTAATGCTTTGCATGTTGTAGCTCAAAACTTATAATATAGCATCAAGCACTCATTTGTGTGCTAGGCCGAATGTGCTTGCATTTTCACAAGCATTCTTCAACATCTTCTTCTTTAAACAAACATATTCATCACTTACTTCATAGCCAAAACATCATGTGCAAACATATATATACATATATGAGCATGGCCAAATTTCAAGGTGTCCATAGCCATCTAAAACACAAATTTTAACTAACATGCAAGAAGCATGAACCATGCTCATGAATGCATCATGGCCGAATACATCATAATCATGCCCTTTATCTTCAATCATGGTTAAACAAAAGAAAACTCAAAGTCTTACTCAAGATGGCTACAAAGAAATTTCAAGAGTAGACAATCCATCATTGCATGCATCATCATCAAGCTTCACACTTAACATGCAATGGCTTTATCACAATACCAACCTTGACCAAATACCACTTCCATGGCATAACAAGGATTTGAACCATGGCTAACATGAACATCAAGTTGGAAACTAAAACATGCATGAATCTCATGACACAACCTCGTACATACCTCAATCTTGATGCAAGTTTAGCCAAATATCTTTCTAGATCTCTTCTAAACAAAGGAAATGAAGCAAAAATCTCTTCTTCCTCTTAGTATTTTTGGCCAAAAAGGAGAGAACAAGGATGAACAAATTTTTTTGTTTTCTCTTCTTGGTTGCACGGCAATAGGGGGAATGCTACTCTCTCACACACATTTTTTTTTCATTCTTTTCTTACCCATGCTTATTTGTTTATTATTTCTCCCTAATGCCCAACAAAACATGTTTCATGACATGTTTAGCCCATATCTCTTTGTCATGGCCGGCCATCACTTGTAAAAAGGGGAATTTGACATGCAAGTCCATTATTTTGCATGCATGCTTTAATTAGTCATCACACATTTCCCTATCGTACTTTCAAAGTTCACTACTAAGTCCTTTCTTATGGAATTCACCTTTATAACACTAAATCAATCATCATAAAATGTCATACATGAGCACACACATATTATAGGCATCAAAATAAATTTTTAATTATTTTTATGCCTCGGTTTTGTGGTCCCGAAACCACATTCCGACTAGGGTCAATTTTGGGCTGTCACAACTCTCCCCCACTTAAGAAATTTTCGTCCCCGAAAATCTTTCCGGTAAATAGGTTTGGATATCACTCTTTCATAGAGTTCTCGGTCTCCCAAGTAGCTTCTTCTATCCCGTGCTTGAGCCATAACACTTTCACTAGAGGAACCCGCTTGTTTCGCAACTCTTTCACTTCTCGTGATAGGATACGAATCGGTTCTTCCTCATAACTCATATTAGCTTGAATTTCAATTTCTGATGGACTAATCACGTGCGATGGATCGGATCTATAGCGTCAAGCATCGAAACATGAAAGACATCGTGAACCTTTTGAGTTCGGGGCAAAATCAAACGATATGCCATCGGACCGACTCGCTTCGGATATCTCATATGGCCCAATGAACCTCGGGCTCACTTGCCCTTACTACCGAATCTGAGTATCTTTTTCCAAGGCGATACCTTGAGAAACACTTTATCACCCACCGATACTCGATATCCTTACGCTTCAGATCCGCGTCACGACTTCGACGATCGGAGGCTATCTTCGACTTTCACGGATTACTTTCACTTTCATTCAGCATCTCTAATCAAATCCACCCGAAAATCTTGCTTTCACCAAGCTCGGTCCAAAACAATGGTGTACGGCATTTACGACCGTACAAAGCCTCGTAGGGTGCCATCTTAATACTCGATTGAAAGTCGTTGTTGTAAGCGAATTCAATCAACGGCAAATACCGCTCCCATGAACCACTAAACTCGAGGACGCAACATCTCAACATATCCTCAAGTATCCGAATTATCCGCCGGATTGACCATCGGTTTGGGGTGAAAGGCGGTGCTAAATGCAACTTGGTACCCAAAGCTTCTTGCAACTTTTTCCAAAATCGCGAGGTAAATCTCGGATCTCTATCCGACACGATGGAAATAGGCACCCGTGTAATCTCACAACTGAGAAACGTACAATTCGGCTAATTTGTCCATTGAAAATCCAGACGACGGGGACAAAGTGGGTCGACTTAGTCAATCTATCTACCACGACCCAAACCGCATCCTTCTTACTTGTCGACAATGGCGGTCCGGATACAAAGTCCATTGTGACTCGATCCCATTTCCACTCGGGTATCGTGATTGGTGAAGTAATCCTCAAGGCACTTGATGTTCCGCTTTCACTTGTTGACATATTAAACATCTCAAACAAAGTCGGAGATGTCTCGCTTCATACCATGCCACCAAAACCGGCGTTTCAAATCATTGTACGTCTTGAACTCCCCGTGGATTGCCATTCGGCTACAATGGGCTTCATTCGAATTATCGAAATGAGTTCAATTCTTTGGAACACACAGACGACTTCGAACCTCAAACAATCGTCATCATCGATTTGAAATTCGAGTCCTTGTTCGAACACACTCGGCCGCTTTTGCGACCAACTCGTCGTCGACTTTTCGAGCTTCTCGAATTTGATGTATCAATAGTGGTTTGGCTTTCAATTCAGCTACTAACACACTATCGGATCGAATGACAAGTGCACATTCATCGTCAGAAAGCGAATAATGATTTACGACTCAAGGCATCCGCAACCACATTCGCCTTTCCGGTGATAGTCAATGACCAGCTCGTAATCCTTTAGCAGCTCGAGCCAACGTCTTTGTCGCAGATTTAAGTCTCTTTGGGTCATCAAATATTTGAGACTTTTGTGATCCGAGTACACATGGCACCTTTCACCAAATAAGTAATGTCGCCAAATCTTTAAGGCGAACACGATGGCGCCAATTCGAGATCATGAGTCGGATAATTTTTCTCATGTGGCTTTAATTGCCTCGACGATAGGCCACAACTCGACCTTCTTGCATCAATACACAACCTAACCCAAGTAGGGAGGCCGCTATAGATGACAAACTCTTTCTTGGGACTCGGGTTGCACTAGAATTGGGGCTTCATCAAATAAGTTTTCGATTGATCGAAACTTTTTGGCATTTCTCCGTCCATTCGAACTTAACATCCTTTTGGAGTAGCCGTCATCGGCGTGGCTATCGTTGAGAAACCTTTACAAATCGTCGGTAATAACCGCAAGCCCCAAAAGCTCCGAACCTCAAGAATATTTCTCGAAGGCTTCCAATTAAGTATGGCTGAAATTTTATTCTGCCGACTCGAATACCGATGCAGATACCACATGACCCAAGAAGCTAACCTCTCTTAACCGTAACTCACACTTGTTGAACTTAGCATATAATTGCTTATCCCATAAAATTTGCAAGACTAACTGCGGTGTTCAAAGATGTTCGGTCTCATTTCTTGAATAGACCAAGATGTCATCAATGAACACGACTACGAATCGATCCAAATATGGTGCAAGATCCGATTCATTAAATCCATAAATACGCGTAGGGCATTAGTGAGCCCAAACGGCATCACTAGGAACTCATAGTGACCATATCTCGCTCAAGGCGGTCTTGGGTACGTCCGAATCTCGGATTCGCAATTGATAATAGCCCGATCTCAAATCTATTTTCGAGAACACCGAGGCTCCCTTCAGTTGATCGAACAAGTCATCGACACGTGGTAATGGATATTTGTTCTTTATCGTCGCTTTATTAAGTCGACGATAGTCGATGCACACAACCGCATGGTTCCATCCTTCTTTTCACAAACAACACCGGCGCACCCTAAGGCGAACAACTCAAGCGAGCAAAACCTCTATCCACCAATTCTTGCAACCGAGCTTTCAACTCCTTTAATTCGTTGGTGCCATACGATACGGAGATATCAAAATTGAGTGGTACCGGTACCAATTCGATGCCAAATTCTATTTCCGAACAGTGGTAAACCCGACAATTCTTCGTGGAAAACATCCGGTATTCACAAACCACGGCACAGATTCGGGTTTCTTTTACGATTCCTTGTCATCGAAAGCACGACGCAAGGTACGCTTCGCACCCTTTTCTTACATATTTTCGGGCCAACATTGCGATATTACGGTGGCAACCCTTTAAGTCCGTAGACTCAACCCGAATTATCTCATTATTCGCGCACCTCAAATCGATAGTCTTGCTTTTGCAATTTACAACCGTGATCGTGCATGGTCAACCAATCCAAACCAAGAATAACGTCGAATTCATCGAACGGCAAAAGCATCAAGTCCGCCGGAAAACAAGAACCTCGGAACACTAGGGGACTTTTCTTGCACACTTTGTTGACAAGCACGTAATGACCCAAGGGGTTTGACACCGAATTACAAACTCGAGAGACTCAATAGGCAAAGTCTTCTTTGGATGCTAAGGTTTCACATATATAAGAATGAGTAGAACCAGGGTCAATCAAAGCAATCACATTAGTATTGAAAAGAGTGAAAGTACCGGTAATGACATCTGGAGAGGCAGCATCCTCGCGTGCGCGTATGGCATAAGTCCTAGCAGGGGCACGAGCCTCAGATCTGATGGTAGCATCTCTAGATCCTCTCTGACCGCCACTGACATTGCCCATATTTCTAGGTGGCCTACCTCGAGCAGTGGTAGCACCCGGGTTTCCACTCTGACTTACATTCTATTCAAGCATCCTCGGGCAATCCTTCATAAAGTGGTCGGCCGATCCACACTTATAGCAGGAGCGATCACGAAACCAACAGCTCCCCGAATGCCATTTGCCACAATGTAGACACTCCGCCCTCTCTCGGCGATCATTTCCACCACTGGCGATCGAAGTGACTCGTGTGGTCACAGGGGGTCGATCGCGTCCTCGTCTAGAAAAGCCCGAAACGCCTCTAGACCGGCTCACATCATCTCGAAATCTCTTCGATGCCTGTTGAAGAGACTTTCCGTAACCTCTTCGAATTCTCCGGTTCCCACATCAACTTTTTGTTTCTCCTTTCTAAGCTCTTCGACTTTACAAGCTCGCTCAACAAGTACTACGAACTCTCGATTTCGAGAATGCCAACGAACATCCTTATATCATCATTCAGCCCATCCTCAAGCGTTTACACATAATGGCTTGGACGAAATGCATTCTCGCTGCGTCTGGCTAAGCCTCACAAATTTTCGTTCAGAGTCGGTAATCGACATAGAACCTTGCTTAAGATCAAGGAATTCCCTTCGCTTTTGGTCGATGAATCTCGACTAATATACTTTTTTGAACTCGGTTTGAAAGAATTCCCAAGTCACTTGCTCTCTAGGCACCACAAGTCGAGTACTCCACCAATAGTAGGCGGACTCGCGTAGCAAGGAGATGGTACACTTTAAGCACTCATCGGTGTACAGGATAGCTCATCGAGCACCGGATAGTGTTATCCAACCAAAATTCAGCTCGCTTGGCATCATCATCATCCGTAGCCTTAAATTCAGTGGCCCCATGTTTTCGAATCCTATCGATCGGGGCTTACTTGACCTTATTTGGTCACCACCGAAGGTATTGTAGGTGCGGGGTTGCATTTGTCGGGAATGGAGGTTGTGGAAATGCCGTGTTAGTTGAATGTATTGATTAAACCATTCGCTCATCACACTATAAAAGGCTTGCCTAGCCTCATCATTCGGATTGCTGGCCATAGGTTGAGAGTCCGGCGCTGTCCCTTGCGCGGAGCAGCGCCACACTCTCCACATCATCAGCTATTGCTCGGCTGGGATCGGGATCCATTGCTATAAACAAACACAAAGTCAAATTGTCAGAAATCACCACACTACCGATTCATCATTTAATGGCATGTATAGCTAGACCCCCAAACACATCACGGTAGTCCTAGAATCGACTAAACCGTGGCTCTGATACCAATAAAATTGTAACACCCCGAACCCGAGACCATCGCCGGCGTCGGACACGAGGGGTTAACAAGCCAAGTTCACATATTTTGCCCCCCAATTTGACATTTCCAGTCAGGCTGGAAAACTGCGTCACCGTCGCCTTAAAAATCATATCTCGAGTTTCA
Source organism: Gossypium arboreum (assembly GCF_025698485.1). Lineage (NCBI taxonomy): Eukaryota > Viridiplantae > Streptophyta > Magnoliopsida > Malvales > Malvaceae > Gossypium > Gossypium arboreum. The sequence continues at coordinate 25,770,507 of NC_069070.1, forward strand.
AAACTCGGAAACTGGTTTTGTAAATTTTCCCTGAATTTAGACTCATATATCCATCCATGGATTTATTTCTAGAATTTTTGGTCGGGCCAATTGGTACAGTTTATTAGTTAAAGTCACCCATGTTACAGGGATCGACTGCTCTGACCTTCGCGCGTTATAACTTGAATATCTCTCTGTACAGGGATTTAATACTGGTGCCGTTTGTTTCTAATGAAACTAGACTCAAAATGGAATCTGTACATATAAGGCATGACTCATAATTCTTTCTGGATAATTTATAGTAAATTTTTAAAGTTGCGACAGGGGACCCAGAAACCGTTCTGGCCCTGTCTCACAATAGCTTTAATATCTCTTAACATGTAACTCCTATTACCATTTCGTTTCTTCCATATGAAAATAGACTCATCAAGGTTCATTTACATAGCTTATTCACTATTTAATACCATTCCTACAAATTTTGGTGATTTTTCACATTCACGTCACTGCAGCTGGCAGCATCTGTTTTAAGGTAGGTCTTACCTATTTTGTAGTCTCCATGAGCCAACTAGTCTTGCCATACATAGGTTCATATATGATCATTTTAACCATACCAATGGCTGATCATGTGACCAACATTCCCATCTCCAATCCATAATCACATCATGACACCATATATATATATACAAACCGCAAATAGTCTAAGTTCAGTACTTCACTTTTACGAGCCATTTTCGCATGGCCGTACACATATACATCACAGCATATTTAAACCAACAAGGGGTAGTCCTATACATGCCATTTCAAAGTTCAACCAAAATTTATACCAAAATAGAGGCGTTGATAGTGTGGATGACTTCGACTTTAATGATCCCGAATCCGATTGCTATCGAGCGTAATCTATATAACGAGAGCCAAAGCAACGGGTAAGCATTTTTATGCTTAGTAAGTCTAAAGGAATAAAATCAGCTTTAATTTAAGCAATACATTCACATAACCAAATGCATCATTTCATTAATACACATTCTCATAATCATTCTTACTTCACACTTCATCATTATATACTTTCACAAAGTATCAACCATTCCAATAGCTGAAATTGTTAGTCGATTGAGCGAATGTTGCTCAAATATGTCGACTTTCCAATGCACATATAAACGTACCTTATTCTTTGGGCTTTTCGAGCGTACTAATTGAATTTATTACAGCAACCAACACTCACCTCCAGCCCAAGCTTCTTCGGAATACAACCGGATATAACCACGTGCACGAATGCCTTGGTCTTAGCCCGGATAGAATGACTTCGACGAATGCCTTTGGTCTTAGCCCGAATGTAGCCATTAGCACAATTGCCTTGGTCTTAACCCGGATATAATTTCCAGCATAATTGTCTTCGGGCTTAGCCCGGTATCATTCAATTTCTCATGCACACATACATCAATAATCATTGGACATACATATTTCATTTTCAGTTACTAAGGCTCAAACACAATTATAATCACTAGCATAATCGCTTCGGGACTTAGCCGGGTATCATTCAATACTCATACACACATAAATCAATAATCAATACATCCATATTTCATTCCACATAATTCAATTAAGGTCACTTCTTGAGGACTTACCTCGGATGTTGTCGAACGGCTTTTACGGCTATTCGATCACTTTTTCCTTCCCCTTGTCCAATTGTGGCCCTCTAAGCTCTTGAGCTAATTCAAACAAATTCAATTTATTAAAACCTCATTGTGCTAGCTTATGGCCGAATATGACAAGGAGTTTAAATGGTCAAATGGCCACCCTTTAGCTTGAATACACAATGGTCATGCACATTTTATACTACATCAAGCAATTCAATACAATTCATTCGGGCATCAAGGAAAAGCTAAGGCCTTCAATAGGCTACCTAAGGCCGAATATACATGTCCATGTTGAGGCCAATTATGCACTTAATACCACACAAAACAGCATGCGTTTTACTAGTTAATGCTTTGCATGTTGTAGCTCAAAACTTATAATATAGCATCAAGCACTCATTTGTGTGCTAGGCCGAATGTGCTTGCATTTTCACAAGCATTCTTCAACATCTTCTTCTTTAAACAAACATATTCATCACTTACTTCATAGCCAAAACATCATGTGCAAACATATATATACATATATGAGCATGGCCAAATTTCAAGGTGTCCATAGCCATCTAAAACACAAATTTTAACTAACATGCAAGAAGCATGAACCATGCTCATGAATGCATCATGGCCGAATACATCATAATCATGCCCTTTTATCTTCAATCATGGTTAAACAAAAGAAAACTCAAAGTCTTACTCAAGATGGCTACAAAGAAATTTCAAGAGTAGACAATCCATCATTGCATGCATCATCATCAAGCTTCACACTTAACATGCAATGGCTTTATCACAATACCAACCTTGACCAAATACCACTTCCATGGCATAACAAGGATTTGAACCATGGCTAACATGAACATCAAGTTGGAAACTAAAACATGCATGAATCTCATGACACAACCTCGTACATACCTCAATCTTGATGCAAGTTTAGCCAAATATCTTTCTAGATCTCTTCTAAACAAAGGAAATGAAGCAAAATCTCTTCTTCCTCTTAGTATTTTTGGCCAAAAGGAGAGAACAAGGATGAACAAATTTTTTGTTTTCTCTTCTTGGTTGCACGGCAATAGGGGAATGCTACTCTCTCACACACATTTTTTTTCATTCTTTTCTTACCCATGCTTATTTGTTTATTATTTCTCCCTAATGCCCAACAAAACATGTTTCATGACATGTTTAGCCCATATCTCTTTGTCATGGCCGGCCATCACTTGTAAAAAGGGGAATTTGACATGCAAGTCCATTATTTTGCATGCATGCTTTAATTAGTCATCACACATTTCCCTATCGTACTTTCAAAGTTCACTACTAAGTCCTTTCTTATGGAATTCACCTTTATAACACTAAATCAATCATCATAAAATGTCATACATGAGCACACACATATTATAGGCATCAAAATAAATTTTAATTATTTTTATGCCTCGGTTTTGTGGTCCCGAAACCACATTCGACTAGGGTCAATTTTGGGCTGTCACAACTCTCCCCACTTAAGAAATTTTCGTCCCGAAAATCTTTCCGTAAATAGGTTTGGATATCACTCTTTCATAGAGTTCTCGGTCTCCCAAGTAGCTTCTTCTATCCCGTGCTTGAGCCATAACACTTTCACTAGAGGAACCCGCTTGTTTCGCAACTCTTTCACTTCGTGATAGGATACGAATCGGTTCTTCCTCATAACTCATATTAGCTTGAATTTCAATTTCGATGGACTAATCACGTGCGATGGATCGGATCTATAGCGTCAAGCATCGAAACATGAAAGACATCGTGAACCTTTTGAGTTCGGGGCAAAATCAAACGATATGCCACCGGACCGACTCGCTCGGATATCTCATATGGCCCAATGAACCTCGGGCTCAACTTGCCCTTACGGTAGAATCGAGTATCTTTTCCAAGGCGATACCTTGAGAAACACTTTATCACCCACCGATACTCGATATCCTTACGCTTCAGATCCGCGCATCGACTTTCGACGATCGGAGGCTATCTTCGACTTTCACGGATTACTTTCACTTTCGCTCAGATCTCTAATCAAATCCACCCGAAAATCTTGCTTTCACCAAGCTCGGTCCAAAACAATGGTGTACGGCATTTACGACCGCACAAAGCCTCGTAGGGTGCCATCTTAATACTCGATTGAAAGTCGTTGTTGTAAGCGAATTCAATCAACGGCAAATACCGCTCCCATGAACCACTAAACTCGAGGACGCAACATCTCAACATATCCTCAAGTATCCGAATTATCCGCCGGATTGACCATCGGTTTGGGGTGAAAGGCGGTGCTAAAATGCAACTTGGTACCCAAAGCTTCTTGCAACTTTTTCCAAAATCGCGAGGTAAATCTCGGATCTCTATCCGACACGATGGAAATAGGCACCCCGTAATCTCACAACTGAGAAACGCATAATTCGCTAATTTGTCCATTGAAAATCCGACGACGGGGACAAAGTGGGTCGACTTAGTCAATCTATCTACCACGACCCAAACCGCATCCTTCTTACTTGTCGACAATGGCGGTCCGGATACAAAGTCCATTGTGACTCGATCCCATTTCCACTCGGGTATCGTGATTGGTCAAGTAATCCTCAAGGCACTTGATGTTCCGCTTTCACTTGTTGACATATTAAACATCTCAAACAAAGTCGGAGATGTCTCGCTTCATACCATGCCACCAAAACCGGCGTTTCAAATCATTGTACGTCTTGAACTCCCCGGTGGATTGCCATTCGGCTACAATGGGCTTCATTCGAATTATCGAAATGAGTTCAATTCTTTGGAACACACAGACGACTTCGAACCTCAAACAATCGTCATCATCGATTTGAAATTCGAGTCCTTGTTCGAACACACTCGGCCGCTTTTGCGACCAACTCGTCGTCGACTTTCCGAGCTTCTCGAATTTGATGTATCAATAGTGGTTTGGCTTTCAATTCAGCTACTAACACACTATCGGATCGAATGCATAAGTGCACATTCATCGTCAGAAGCTTAATAATGATTTACGACTCAAGGCATCCGCAACCACATTCGCCTTTCCGGGTGATAGTCAATGACCAGCTCGTAATCCTTTAGCACTCGAGCCAACGTCTTTGTCGCAGATTTAAGTCTCTTTGGGTCATCAAATATTTGAGACTTTTGTGATCCGAGTACACATGGCACCTTTCACCAAATAAGTAATGTCGCCAAATCTTTAAGGCGAACACGATGGCGCCAATTCGAGATCATGAGTCGGATAATTTTTCTCATGTGGCTTTAATTGCCTCGACGATAGGCCACAACTCGACCTTCTTGCATCAATACACAACCTAACCCAAGTAGGAGGCGTCGCTATAGATGACAAACTCTTTGCCGGACTCGGGTTGCACTAGAATTGGGGCTTCAGCCAAATAAGTTTTCAGTTGATCGAAACTTTTTTGGCATTTCTCCGTCCATTCGAACTTAACATCCTTTTGGAGTAGCTTCGTCATCGGCGTGGCTATCGTTGAGAAACCTTTTACAAATCGTCGGTAATAACCAGCAAGCCCCAAAAAGCTCGAACCTCAGTAATATTTCTCAGAGGCTTCCAATTAAGTATGGCTGAAATTTTATTCGGGTCGACTCGAATACCCGATGCAGATACCACATGACCCAAGAAGCTAACCTCTCTTAACCGTAACTCACACTTGTTGAACTTAGCATATAATTGCTTATCCCATAAAATTTGCAAGACTAATCGCAGTGTTCAAGATGTTCGGTCTCATTTCTTGAATAGACCAAGATGTCATCAATGAACACGACTACTTAATCGATCCAAATATGGTCTCAAGATCCGATTCATTAAATCCATAAATACCGTAGGGCATTAGTGAGCCCAAACGGCATCACTAGGAACTCATAGTGACCATATCTCGCTCAAGGCGTCTTGGGTACGTCCAATCTCGGATTCGCAATTGATAATAGCCCGATCTCAAATCTATTTTCGAGAACACCGAGGCTCCCTTCAGCTTGATCGAACAAGTCATCGATACGTGGTAATGGATATTTGTTCTTTATCGCCGCTTTATTGTCGACGATAGTCGATGCACACCGCATGGTTCCATCCTTCTTTTCACAAACAACACCGGCGCACCCAAGGCGAACAACTCGGGCGAAAGCAAAACCTCTATCCACCAATTCTTGCAACCGAGCTTAACTCCTTTAATTCGTTGGTGCCATACGATACGGAGATATCAAAATTGGAGTGGTACCGGTACCAATTGATGCCAAATTCTATTTCCTAACAGTGGTAAACCCGACAATTCTTCGTGGAAAACATCCGGTATTCACAAACCACGCACAGATTCGGGTTTCTTTTCGATTCCTTGTCATCGAAAGCACGACGCAAGGTACGCTTCGCACCCTTTTCTTACATATTTTCGGCCAACATTGCCGATATTACGGTGGCAACCCTTTAAGTCCGTAGACTCAACCCGAATTATCTCATTATTCGCGCACCTCAAATCGATAGTCTTGCTTTTGCAATTTACAACCGCATCGCATGGTCAACCAATCCAAACCAAGAATAACGTCAATTCATCGAACGGCAAAAGCATCAAGTCCGCCGGAAAACAAGAACCTCGAACACTAGGGACTTTTCTTGCACACTTTGTTGACAAGCACGTAATGACCCAAGGGTTTGACACCGAATTACAAACTCAAGAGACTCAATAGGCAAAGTCTTATCGATGCTAAGGTTTCACATATATAAGAATGAGTAGAACCAGGTCAATCAAAGCAATCACATTAGTATTGAAAAGAGTGAAAGTACCGGTAATGACATCCGGAGAGGCGGCATCCTCGGCGTGCGCGATGGCATAAGTCCTAGCAGGGCACGAGCCTCGGATCCGATGGTAGCATCTCTAGATCCTCTCCGACCGCCAATCGACATTGCCCATATTTCTAGGTGGCCTACCTCGAGCAGTGGTAGCACCCGGGTTTCCACTCTGACTTACATTCTATTCAAGCATCCTCGGGCAATCCTTCATAAAGTGGTCGGCCGATCCACACTTATAGCAGGAGCGATCACGAAACCAACAGCTCCCGAATGCCATTTGCCACAATGTAGACACTCCGCCTCTCTCTACGATCATTTCCACCATCGGCGATCGAAATGACTCGTGTGGTCACAGGGTCGATCGCGTCCTCGTCTAGAAAAGCCCAAACGCCTCTAGACCGGCTCACATCATCTCAAATCTCTTCGATGCTGTTGAAGAGACTTTCTCCGAACCTCTTCGAATTCTCCTGTTCCCACATCAACTTTTGTTTCTCCTTTCTAAGCTCTTGGCTTTACAAGCTCGCTCAACAAGTACTACGAACTCGTATTTCGAGAATGCCAACGAACATCCTTATATCATCATTCAGCCCATCCTCAAGCGTTTACACATAATGGCTTTGACGAAATGCATTCTCGCTGCATCGCTAAGCCTCACAAATTTTCGTTCAGAGTCGATAATCGACATAGAACCTTGCTTAAGATCAAGGAATTCCTTCGCTTTTGGTCGATGAATCTCGACTAATATACTTTTTTCGAACTCGGTTTGAAAGAATTCCCAAGTCACTTGCTCTCTAGGCACCACGTAAGTCGAGTACTCCACCAATAGTAGGCGGACTCGCGTAGCAAGGAGATGGTACACTTTAAGCACTCATCGGTGTACAGGATAGCTCATCGAGCACCGGATAGTGTTATCCAACCAAAATTCAGCTCGCTTGGCATCATCATCATCCGTAGCCTTAAATTCAGTGGCCCCATGTTTTGAATCCTATCGATCGGGGCTTACTTGACCTTATTTGGTCAGTCACCGAAGGTATTGTAGGTGCGGGGTTGCATTTGTCGGGAATGGAGGTTGTGGAACAGTAGTGTTAGTTCGAATGTATTGATTAAACCATTCGCTCATCACACTATAAAAGGCTTGCCTAGCCTCATCATTCGGATTGCTGGCCATAGGTTGAGAGTCCGCCGGCGCTGTCCCTTGCGCGGGAGCAGCGCCACACTCTCCACATCATCAGCTATTGCTCGGCTGGGATCGGATCCATTGCTATAAACAAACACAAAGTCAAATTGTCGAAATCACCACACTACCGATTCATCATTTAATGGCATGTATAGCTAGACCCCAAACACATCACGGTAGTCCTAGAATCGACTAAACCGTGGCTCGATACCAATAAAATTGTAACACCCGAACCCGAGACCATCGCCGCGCCGGACACGAGGGGTTAACAAGCCAAGTTCACATATTTTGCCCCCAATTTGACATTTCCAGTCAGGCTGGAAAACTGCGTCACCGTCGCCTTTAAAATCATATCTCGAGTTTCAAAACTCGGAAACTGGTTTTGTAAATTTTCCTGAATTTAGACTCATATATCCATCCATGGATTTATTTCTAGAATTTTGGTCGGGCCAATTGGTACAGTTTATTAGTTAAAGTCACCCATGTTACAGGGATCGACTGCTCTGACCTTCGCGCGTTATAACTTGAATATCTCTCTGTACAGGGATTTAATACTGGTGCCGTTTGTTTCTAATGAAACTAGACTCAAAATGGAATCTGTACATATAAGGCATGACTCATAATTCTTTCTGGATAATTTATAGTAAATTTTTAAAGTTGCGACAGGGGACCCAGAAACCGTTCTGGCCCTGTCTCACAATAGCTTTAATATCTCTTAACATGTAACTCCTATTACCATTTCGTTTCTTCCATATGAAAATAGACTCATCAAGGTTCATTTACATAGCTTATTCACTATTTAATACCATTCCTACAAATTTTGGTGATTTTTCACATTCACGTCACTGCAGCTGGCAGCATCTGTTTTTAAGGTAGGTCTTACCTATTTTGTAGTCTCCATGAGCCAACTAGTCTTGCCATACATAGGTTCATATATGATCATTTTAACCATACCAATGGCTGATCATGTGACCAACATTCCCATCTCCAATCCATAATCACATCATGACACCATATATATATATACAAACCGCAAATAGTCTAAGTTCGTACTTCACTTTTACGAGCCATTTTCGCATGGCCGTACACATATACATCACAGCATATTTAAACCAACAAGGGGTAGTCCTATACATGCCATTTCAAAGTTCAACCAAAAATTTATACCAAAATAGCGGCATTGATAGTGTGGATGACTTCGACTTTAATGATCCCGAATCCGATTGCTATCGAGCGTAATCTATATAACAGAGAGCCAAAGCAACAGGGTAAGCATTTTTATGCTTAGTAAGTCTCAAGGAATAAAATCAGCTTTAATTTAAGCAATACATTCACATAACCAAATGCATCATTTCATTAATACACATTCTCATAATCATTCTTACTTCACACTTCATCATTATATACTTTCACAAAGTATCAACCATTCCAATAGCTGAAATTCGTTAGTCGATTGAGCGAATGTTGCTCAAATATGTCGACTTTCCAATGCACATATAAACGTACCTTATTCTTTGGGCTTTTCGAGCGCACTAATTGAATTTATTACAGCAACCAACACTCACCTCCAGCCCAAGCTTCTTCGAATACAACCGGATATAACCACGCACGAATGCCTTGGTCTTAGCCCGGATAGAATGACTCAGACGAATGCCTTCGGTCTTAGCCCGAATGTAGCCATTAGCACAATTGCCTTCGGGTCTTAACCCGGATATAATTTCCAGCATAATTGTCTTCGGGGCTTAGCCCGGGTATCATTCAATTTCTCATGCACACATACATCAATAATCATTGGACATACATATTTCATTTTCGTTACTAAGGCTCAAACACAATTATAATCACTAGCATAATCGCCGGGACTTAGCCGGGTATCATTCGAATACTCATACACACATAAATCAATAATCAATACATCCATATTTCATTCCACATAATTCAATTAAGGTCACTTCTTGAGGACTTACCTCGGATGTTGTCGAACGGCTTTTACGGCTATTCGATCACTTTTTCCTTCCCTTGTCCAATTGTGGCCCTCTAAGCTCTTGAGCTAATTCAAACAAATTCAATTTATTAAAACCTCATTGTGCTAGCTTATGGCGAATATGACAAGGAGTTTAAATGGTCAAATGGCCACCCTTTAGCTTGAATACACAATGGTCATGCACATTTTATACTACATCAAGCAATTCAATACAATTCATTCGGGCTTCAAGGAAAAGCTAAGGCCTTCAATAGGCTACCTAAGGCCGAATATACATGTCCATGTTGAGGCCAATTATGCACTTAATACCACACAAAAACAGCATGCATTTTACTAGTTAATGCTTTGCATGTTGTAGCTCAAAACTTATAATATAGCATCAAGAACTCATATGTGTGCTAGGCCGAATGTGCTTGCAATTTCACAAGCATTCTTCAACATCTTCTTCTTTAAACAAACATATTCATCACTTACTTCATAGCCAAAACATCATGTGCAAACATATATATACATATATGAGCATGGTCAATTTCAAGGTGTCCATAGCCATCTAAAACACAAATTTTAACTAACATGCAAGAAGCATGAACCATGCTCATGAATGCATCATGGCCGAATACATCATAATCATGCCCTTTTATCTTCAATCATGGTTAAACAAAAGAAAACTCAAAGTCTTACTCAAGATGGCTACAAAGAAATTTCAAGAGTAGACAATCCATCATTGCATGCATCATCATCAAGCTTCACACTTAACATGCAATGGCTTTATCACAATACCAACCTTGACCAAATACCACTTCCATGGCATAACAAGGATTTGAACCATGGCTAACATGAACATCAAGTTGGAAACTAAAACATGCATGAATCTCATGACACAACCTCGTACATACCTCAATCTTGATGCAAGTTTAGCCAAATATCCTTCTAGATCTCTTCTAAACAAAGGAAATGAAGCAAAAATCTCTTCTTCCTCTTAGTATTTTTGGCCAAAAGGAGAGAACAAGGATGAACAAATTTTTTGTTTCTCTTCTTGGTTGCACGGCAATGGGGGAATGCTACTCTCTCACACACATTTTTTTTCATTCTTTTCTTACCCATGCTTATTTGTTTATTATTTCTCCCTAATGCCCAACAAAACATGTTTCATGACATGTTTAGCCCATATCTCTTTGTCATGGCCGCCATCACTTGTAAAAGGGAATTTGACATGCAAGTCCATTATTTTGCATGCATGCTTTAATTAGTCATCACACATTTCCCTATCGTACTTTCAAAGTTCACTACTAAGTCCTTTCTTGTGGAATTCACCTTTATAACACTAAATCAATCATCATAAAATGTCATACATGAGCACACATATTATAGGCATCAAAATAAATTTTAATTATTTTTATGCCTCGGTTTTGTGGTCCCGAAACCACATTCCGACTAGGGTCAATTTTGGGCTGTCACACTTACACATAGTCCCTTATTTGAGTCTACAAAGCCCAAAACATACTTTAGAAAGGGTTCGGGACTAAACCGAGAACTTACGAAAATCTTGAAAATTTCATGCTTTAAGGTTCCACACGCCCGTGTCCCAAAGTCATGTTTCATACACGGCTGTGACACATGGTCGTGTCTCTGCTTGTGTGGAATATACCTAGGCTATTTTCCAAGCTTTGGTCAACCTTAATCTCTTACACACTTATAAAAAATCAAAAGCATATAACATGGTATTCATTTAATGATTAAATATTCTCAATTAAACCACAAACATAGCATTTGTATATCATCATACATGTGTCTCTCATACTCATTTTACCTTGTTTATTATAGTACCACTTATACATTTATACCAAGATTATCATCTTACCAAATATCTTCAGCTTAATCATCAAGCATTCATATTTAAAACTAGATCATATCTTTGTAAAATACCACAATTCAGATGTGCAAATAACATGTTTGCCTAAAACATTTTAATTCAACTCCATACCCTACAAGCATTACATTGAGACTAGTCATATATATATATACATGTCATGATACATATCATTCTCTTTCTATTTTCTTATAAACACATATCATTTATTTCATTATATCAATATTTCATATACCATAGTTTCCATGTATTCCACATATATTTATTTTCCCCCTCCTCCTCTTCATTCCACATCCTTAATGTATATAGCATTCTTGTAAGTACGATTTCACAATTTACTAATAAATGCTCACATCAAACTATCCACACAAGTCATAGTCACTTACTTATTTATAATTCAAGCTACAGATCTCTAAATTAAGATCCGTAAATTTCCTCTGAAACAAGACTCACATATCTTTGCACCATAAAATTTTCATAATTTTTGGTTTGGCCAATTAGTACAGTTTATTCATTAAAATTTCCCCTGTTTCACATTCTGACAGTTCTGACCTCTCTTCACTAAAAATTAATTATCTCACTATACAGAAATATGATAATGTAAGTGTTGATTTATATTGAAAATAGACTCATTAAGGATTTTAAAAATATAATTTTAAGCCTCTAATTATTTTTATCCAAATTTTTGTGATTTTCCAAAGTCAAAACAGGGGATCACGTAATCATTCTGAACCAGTCTCACAAAAACATAAATATATCAAAATGTAGAAGTCCTTTTCTTGTTATGTTTCTTTTAGATGAAAATAGACTCATTAACCTTTAATTTAATATCTTATTCAGTCTCTGATTCAATCTATACTATTTTTGGTGATTTTTCTAAATCACGTCACTGCTACTGTCCAAAATAGTTTTATTGCTAATTCACTCTTTCACACTTTCTTTGTATTAACCTCATTTTAACATACATATCACAAATCATTTTCACCACATTTCATACATCACGGGTATAGGCCCATGATCACAAGGTCACCATAAAATCATCCTCATGTATAACTTACTTGTTTATAACCTTACCACATCCTGGTCACTTAATGAACACATCATTCACATAACCAAGTTCATGCACTTATTCATCACAAAACTCACAAAGCAATACATAGAGAGTCTCCCGTTGAACACTTTGGATCAATCCTCGATACTTGGTGGTTTCAACACATAGCTCCACCCATCATAGAGTTCGTCTCTCTCGTACACATGGTGAACACTCAGTACCACCCATGTGACCTAGCCAATTTATCTCGTAGCTCTCTTGTCTACATGGTGTCCTTCACCTGAGCCACGCATGCGACCTAGCTACATATATCCCGTAGCTCTCTTGTCTACATGGTGTACACATAGTATCACCCATGTGACCTAGCTACAACATAATGTCTTGTAGCTCTCTTGTACACATGATATGCACTCAGCACCATACATGTGACCTAGCTACATACTATCTGTATCATCCAATCTTTCCGAAGGTTCAACCGGGATTTCTCTCTCTTTTCCAACAATTTCACCAATCAAGTAATTATCCACAAACATATTTCCAATATTATTATAAAATATCATAATACAAGTAATATTGATGTATTACTTACATATAAACTTACATCTCATTTAATATCAAGGCAATAATATTAAATTAAACATTGCCTTATTAAAAATCATATGAACTTACAATTTCCCATAATATCCATAATCATAGAAATCACATTTATGTATGATAATTCAATGCAATTCATGTACCGTAGACATATTTTTAAATCAATTCATAAACTTGGCACCATAATCATTTAATTTAACATAATTCAATTAATTCACTAAATTTAACTTTCAAATATAAATTACAGCGTTATTGTCAGTATTATTATCATACCAACTTACATACTTTCAACAACTCGAACATTATAATAAATATATCAATTTTACATTGAAGCATGCATAAATTAATGCTTATTATACATATGAACTTACCTCGATACTAAAACGATCATTTTACCAACTTTCCCAATTTTCGATTTTTCTCTCATTCTAGGTTCAAATCTCATTTTCTAGGATCTAAAACATCATATTTTACTTATTTAATTAATGTACTATTCAAAATATTCCTTAACTTAAACTTTGGAAAAATTACAATTTTGCCCCTAAACTTTTGCATATTTACACTTTTGCCCCTAGGCTCGGGAATTAAACTTCATCCCTTATTCTTATGTTTTATGACATGCTGGTCACTTTTCCCTTCTATGGCAACATCAAATTCTCACTCTAACATATACTTATGACTATTAGGTATTTTTACTAATTAAGCCCTTTTACTCGTTTTCACTCAAAACCGAGTAGCACAAGTTGTCTAACATAATTTAAAACCTCATATTCTATCATAAAATAGAAAAATAAACACATTTCACCTATGGGTATTTTTCCAAATATGAACCCTAGCTTAAATTATTGCTAGAATAAGCTTAATCAAATTACCGAGATTCCAAAAACGTAAAGAACTTGAAAAACAGGGTTAGAACGGACTTACTATTGAGCTTGGAAAGCTTGAAAACCCTAGTCATGGTTTCCCCATGCTAATTTCGGCCTCCATGAAAAAGATGAGTAAATTTTGGCTTTATTTTCCCTTTTTATTTCTTTTAATTACCAAATGACCAAAATGCCCTTCCTTACTAAGCTTTCAAAAATTCCATCCATGTCCAATTTTTGTCCATCACGTAGAAATTGGTCAAATTTCTACTTAATATTTCAAAGCAATTTCATACTAGAAACTTCTAGAATGCAAGTTTTGCAACTTATTCGATTTAGTCCCTAACTTCAAATATAGCACTTTATGCATAGAATTCCTTCACGAAATTTTCACACAATCATGAAATCATATCATAGACCTCAAAATAATCATAAAATAATTATTTTTATCTCATATTTTGTGGTCCCGAAACCTCTGTTCCAACTAGACCCAATTTTGGGCTATTACATAGAATTTGCATATGATCTTCCTAAAACTTCTGAAAGAGTCTCCATCAGTGTAACAACCCGATTTTAGCTAAATTGAAATAGTGGTTTCGAGACCACAAATCTGAGGTTGGAAAATTATTTCAATATTATTTTTGGTGTTTATAGCATGTGATTATATATGTGTGAAAGCCGTGAAATAATATTATCGTTTAGATACTTAATTTGAGAAAAGGACTAAAAAAATGAAAAAGTAGCATGGTATAAGTTAAAAGTGCTTAATTGCTACGGTTGATTAAATGTGAAGTCCTTACATTGAAATTAGATCATTGATAGTGGAGATGGACATTAATGGCCTTATAATTGATGATTAAATGGTTTAATAACCAAGGGTAAAATGGTAAACTATGTAACACCCCAAACCCAGCCTAGACGTTATGGCCGAATCTGGTGCGTCACATCAAACCATTTTTCAAATTTGATCTTTCTAGTGAAAATCCATTACTGAATCTAAATTCCTTTATTATTATTAAACTAAAGTTCTCATCAAAACGTTTACCAATTTGTTTGCCTTTGGTATATTACCTCATTTAAAATCGCGGAAGCATTTTGAAAACTTTGTTGTTGGAAGCTCGTGTTCCTTAGAAAAATCATGCTATTTTGAAATCTCAAGTTTTCCTAAACTAGCAATTTAGTATAAGAAATCACAATCCAAATTAAAACTTAAAACCCACCTACGGCCTTATTACATAATTTAAAAACCCAAAACAAAATATAATTGCAATTAAAAGAAATAGAAACAATAGTGTGGCCATCTCCGAGTCCCTCGCAGCTCCAAACCATCTAAGCTTAGGGATTACCTGCACAGTTAGAAACGAGGTGAGTTTACGAAAACTCAGTGTGTAATCCCAATAACAAACAAACAGTGAATAACACGGTATCAGTGCAATCTGGGCCAAAGCCCTATTTATTCTCGACATATACTGTGTCGAAGCCTTTTGTTTAACGGTTACTGGGCCGAAGCCTTTTCATAAATCATATCACTGGGCCGAAACCTTTACTGTAAACGATATGGCCCATAGGCCCATTTCACTATCACATGAAATACCAATGAATGTATGCAAGCCCATTTGGGGAGACTACTCAACCCACCATCCGCTACTCTCCACCCGCACCAACCAAGCTCTCCTGGGGAATAACTCAACCCACCCAACCAAACTCTCCATCGGCAAAGATAGTGCTTTAACATATAACCGAGGCCTAGCCTCTTTTTAATAATCGGGCAAAGCCCTTTTGATAAACTAGGCAAAGCCCTTTTTCGAGAATGGGGCAAAGCCCTTTCCAAGAACGGGGCATAGTCCTTTAGCACTTCCTCCATTTATAAAACCCAACCCATGCAACATGTCATGTATGCGTAATGTCATGCCCATATTTGAATCAAACAATCATAGTCAAGCCATTCATATCACCAACATATATTCACAATCAAACCACAACCACACAAATTAAGTCACCACTTGCCCACAAGGGCAAAATAAGTCATTTAACACCCTAGGGGCCAAATGGTAATTTTACCCCACAAGGGTATCTCGGTAATTCTACCCTACAGGGCTATTTCGGTATTTCTACCCTACAAGGGTATTTCGATAATTCTACCTTATAGGGGTATTTCAGTAATTCTACCCTATAGGGTTATTTCAGTAATTCTACCCTACAGGGGTATTTTGGTAATTCTACCCTACAGGGGTATTTTGGTAATTCTACCCTACAGGGGTATTTCGGTAATTCTACCCTACAGGGGTATTTCGATATTTTACAAATCGAGAGTATTTTGATAATTTCACAAATCAGGGGTATTTTGGTAATTTTGGTAATTCTACCCTACAGGGGTATTTCGGTAATTCTACCCTACAGGGGTATTTCGATATTTTACAAATCGAGAGTATTTTGATAATTTCACAAATCAGGGGTATTTTGGTAATTTTACAAGCCAGGGGTATTTTGGAAATTTTACAAACTAAGGGTATTTTAGTAATTTTACAAACCAAGGGTATTTTGGTAATTTTACTGATTGAGGGTATTTTGGTAATTTTGTAAACCAAGGGTATTTTAGTAATTTTGTAAATCAAGGGTGAATGGTAATTTTGTAAATCGAGGTAAAACAGTAATTCAGAATCGAGGATAACACGGTAATTCTATAAATCGAGGGTAAAACGATAATTCTATAAATTGAGGTAAAATGGTAATTCTATAAATCGAGGGTAAAATGGTAATTCTATAAATCGAGGGTAAAATGGTAATTCTATAAATCGAGGTAAAATGGTAATTCTATAAATCGAGGTAAAACAGTAATTCGTAAATCGAGGGTAAAATGGTAATTCTATAAATCGAGGGTAAAATGGTAATTTCAAATCGAGGGTAAAATAGTAATTCTATAAATCGAGGGTAAAACGGTAATTCTGTAAATCGAGGGTAAAACGGTAATTTTACAAATTGAGGGCATTTCAATAATTTGGTAAACTAAAGTATTCTAAACAGGGATAACAATACGAATGGGCCTAATGCCTATTCTCGACCCAAATGGCCCACACCCTGTGTGGCCCTTTTAGCCCAAATCGCCACAAATATGAGATTCACCTAGCCTAGTCCAATATTTACTACACAATCAAACAAGTTATCTAATTGGACCAGAGGTCCATTAGGCCCACATGACCCCTTTCTACCATCACTACCAAGTAGCCATCCTATAGTGCTTTAACATATAACCGAGGCCTAGCCTCTTTTAATAACGGGCAAAGCCCTTTTGATAAACTAGGGCAAAGCCCTTTTTGATGGCTGGGGCAAAGCCCTTTTTCGATGGCGGGGCATAGTCCTTTTAGCACTTCCTCCATTTATAAAACCCAACCCATGCAACATGTCATGTATGCAGAATGTCATGCCCATATTTGAATCAAACAATCATAGTCAAGTCATTCATATCACCAACATATATTCACAATCAAATCCGTCAACCACACAGTCCAAGTCAGTCACTTGCCCACAAGGGCAAAACAGTCATTTAACACCCTAGGGGCAAAATGGTAATTTTACCCCACAAGGGTATCTCGGTAATTCTACCCTACAGGGCTATTTCGGTATTTCTACCCTACAAGGGTATTTCGATAATTCTACCTTATAGGGGTATTTCGGTAATTCTATCCTATAGGGTTATTTTTAGTAATTCTACCTTATAGGGTTATTTTGGTAATTCTACCCTACAGGGTATTTTGGTAATTCTACCCCTGGGGTATTCGATATTTTACAAATCGAGTATTTTGATAATTTCACAAATCGGGGTATTTTGGTAATTTTGGTAATTCTACCCTGTGGGTAATTTACCCTACGTGGGATTTCGATTTTACAAATCGAGAGTATTTTGATAATTTCACAAATCAGGGTATTTTGGTAATTTTACAAGCCGTGGGTATTTTGGAAATTTTACAAACTAAGGGTATTTTAGTAATTTTACAAACCAAGGGTATTTTGGTAATTTCTTGATTGAGGGTATTTTGGTAATTTTGTAAACCAAGGGTATTTTAGTAATTTTGTAAATCAAGGGTGAATGGTAATTTTGTAAATCGAGGGTAAAACGGTAATTCTGTAAATCGAGGATAACACGGTAATTCTATAAATCGAGGGTAAAACGATAATTCTATAAATTGAGGGTAAAATGGTAATTCTATAAATCGAGGGTAAAATGGTAATTCTATAAATCGAGGGTAAAATGGTAATTCTATAAATCGAGGGTAAAATGGTAATTCTATAAATCGAGGGTAAAACAAGAATTTATAAATCGAGGGTAAAATGGTAATTCTATAAATCGAGGTAAAATGGTAATTTAAATCGAGGGTAAAATGGTAATTTATAAATCGAGGGTAAAATGGTAATTCTATAAATCGAGGTAAAATGGTAATTCAGAATCGAGGGTAAAACGGTAATTCAGTAAATCGAGGGTAAAATGGTAATTTTGTAAATCGAGGTAAAATAGTAATTCTATAAATTGAGGGTAAAACGGTAATTCTGTAAATCGAGGGTAAAACGGTAATTTTACAAATTGAGGGCATTTCAATAATTTGGTAAACTAAAGTATTCTAAACAGGATAACAATACGAATGGGCCTAATGCCTATTCTCGACCCAAAAGGCCCACACCTCGTGTGGCCCTTTTAGCCCAAATCTAGCCACAAATATGAGATTCACCTAGCCTAGTCCAATATTTACTACACAATCAAACAAGTTATCTAATTGGACCCAGAGGTCCATTAGGCCCACATGACCCCTTTCTACCATCACGGCCAAGTAGCCATCCTATAGTCGCTTTAACATATAACTGGAGGCCTAGCCTCTTTTAATAACTGGGCAAAGCCCTTTTGATAAACCGGGCAAAGCCCTTTTTTCAGGGCAAAGCCCTTTTCGATGGAAGGGGGCATAGTCCTTTAGCACTTCCTCCATTTATAAAACCCAACCCATGCAACATGTCATGTATGCGAGAATGTCATGCCCATATTTGAATCAAACAATCACAGTCAAGTCATTCATATCACCAACATATATTCACAATCAAATCCGTCAACCACACAGTCCAAGTCAGTCACTTGCCCACAAGGGCAAAACAGTCATTTAACACCCTAGGGGCAAAATGGTAATTTTACCCCACAAGGGTATCTCAGTAATTCTACCCTACAGGGCTATTTCGGTATTTCTACCATACAAGGGTATTTCGATAATTCTACCTTATAGGGGTATTTCAGTAATTCTATCCTATAGGGGTATTTTAGTAATTCTACCTTATAGGGTTATTTCAGTAATTCTACCCTACAGGGGTATTTTGGTAATTCTACCCTACAGGGGTATTTCGGTAATTCTACCCTACAGGGGTATTTCGATATTTTACAAATCGAGAGTATTTTGATAATTTCACAAATTAGGGGTATTTTGGTAATTTTACAAGCCAGGGGTATTTTGGAAATTTTACAAACTAGGGGTATTTTAGTAATTTTACAAACCAAGGGTATTTTGGTAATTTTACGGATTGAGGGTATTTTGGTAATTTTGTAAACCAAGGGTATTTTAGTAATTTTGTAAATCGAGGGTGAGCGGTAATTCTGTAAATCGAGGGTAAAATGGTAATTCTGTAAATCGAGGATAACACGGTAATTCTATAAATCGAGGGTAAAACGATAATTCTATAAATTGAGGGTAAAATAGTAATTTTATAAATCGAGGGTAAAATGGTAATTCTATAAATCGAGGGTAAAATGGTAATTCTATAAATCGAGGGTAAAATGGTAATTCTATAAATCGAGGGTAAAACAGTAATTCTATAAATCGAGGGTAAAATGGTAATTCTATAAATCGAGGGTAAAATGGTAATTCTATAAATCGAGGGTAAAATGGTAATTCTATAAATCGAGGGTAAAATGGTAATTCTATAAATCGAGGGTAAAATGGTAATTCTGTAAATCGAGGGTAAAACGGTAATTCTGTAAATCGAGGGTAAAATGGTAATTTTGTAAATCGAGGGTAAAATAGTAATTCTATAAATCGAGGGTAAAACGGTAATTCTGTAAATCGAGGGTAAAACGGTAATTTTACAAATTGAGGGCATTTCAGTAATTTGGTAAACTAAAGAATTCTAAACAGGGATAACAATACGAATGGGCCTAATGCCTATTCTCGGCCCAAAAGGCCCACACCCTCGTGTGGCCCTTTTAGCCCAAATCTAGCCACAAATATGAGATTCACCTAGCCTAGTCCAATATTTACTACACAATCAAACAACTTATCTAATTGGGCCCGTAGGTCCATTAGGCCCACATGACCCCTTTCGGCCCATCACGGCCCGAAGTAGCCATCCTATAGCTGCTTTAACATATAACTGGAGGCCTAGCCTCTTTTAATAACTGGGGCAAAGCCCCTTTTGATAAACTGGGGCAAAGCCCTTTTCGGTAAACTGGGGCATAGTCCTTTTAGCACTTCCTCCATTTATAAAACCCAACCCATGCAACATGTCATGTATGCAGAATGTCATGCCCATATTTGAATCAAACAATCACAGTCAAGTCATTCATATCACCAACATACATTCACAATCAAATCCACAACCACGGTCCAAGTCGGTCACTTGCCCACAAGGGCAAAACAGTCATTTAACACCCTAGGGGCAAAATGGTAATTTTACCCCACAAGGGTATCTCAGTAATTCTACCCTACAGGGCTATTTCGGTATTTCTACCATACAAGGGTATTTCGATAATGCTACCTTATAGGGGTATTTGATAATTCTACCCTATAGGGTTATTTGATAATTCTACCTACTGTGGGTATTTTGGTAATTCTACCCTACGAGGTATTTGGTAATTCTACCTACAGGGTATTTCGATATTTTACAAATCGAGTATTTTGATAATTTCACAAATTAGGGGTATTTTGGTAATTTTACAAGCCAGGGGTATTTTGGAATTTTTACAAACTAGGGGTATTTTAGTAATTTTACAAACCAAGGGTATTTTGGTAATTTTACTGATTGAGGGTATTTTGGTAATTTTGTAAACCAAGGGTATTTTAGTAATTTTGTAAATCGAGGATGAGCGGTAATTTTGTAAATCGAGGGTAAAATGGTAATTTTGTAAATCGAGGATAACACGGTAATTCTATAAATCGAGGGTAAAACGATAATTCTATAAACTGAGGGTAAAATGGTAATTCTATAAATCGAGGGTAAAATGGTAATTCTATAAATCGAGGGTAAAATGGTAATTCTATAAATCGAGGGTAAAATGGTAATTCTATAAATCGAGGGTAAAACGGTAATTCTGTAAATCGAAGGTAAAATGGTAATTCTATAAATCGAGGGTAAAATGGTAATTCTGTAAATCGAGGGTAAAATAGTAATTCTATAAATCGAGGGTAAAACGGTAATTCTGTAAATCGAGGGTAAAACGGTAATTTTACAAATTGAGGGCATTTTAGTAATTTGGTAAACTAAAGTATTCTAAACAGGGATAACAATACGAATGGGCCTAATGCCTATTCTCGGCCCAAATGGCCCACACCCTCGTGTGGCCCTTTTAGCCCAAATCTAGCCACAAATATGAGATTCACCTAGCCTAGTCCAATATTTACTACACAATCAAACAACTTATCTAATTGGGCCCGTAGGTCCATTAGGCCCACATGACCCCTTTCGGCCCATCACGGCCCGAAGTAGCCATCCTATAGCTAGAGTAGTGAGAAATACACACCTGATTGGCGACTGGAGTTAATCCACGCTTCGAGCACTCTTAGCCGACGCCCAATCCAAACGAGCACGCCATAAAGCGAAAGGGATCAGCCAAGAAAGGTACCTCTACTCTCCTCATGGTTCTCTTTATTTAAAGCCAGTTTCGCATCCCCTCTTATGTTAGTTTCCCAATGTGGGATCCCTCCAACATCAGAGTTTAAATTCAACACCAACTCTTGCCGCCCACTGTTACCAAAATAAATGCTCTTTGAATGCCATGAGTTTCGAACACTGGACCTCCTTGCCAACTCTATGACGCCACCTTGCCACTTCACCACAGGCTCTTTTTGTGTCATATTTTATCCTCAATTAATTATAAGGTCTAAAGGACAAAGTCCAGGTTCCTTTAAAAAAAACCAAAATAAATTGCAAGAGCCAAGGCTTGAACCCAGGCTCCCACACAACCTTAATGACGCCACAACCACTAGACTACAAGCTTCCTTGTGTCATTTATTTAACACAATAATTTAAAAGGCCCTCATCCAAGCATCTAGGTTTTTTTCACTTAATATGTAACACCCCAAACCCGGCCCAGACGTTATGGCCGAATCTGACGTGCCATATTGGAGTTGAAAATCCATGTTCCGTTTTAGTGTTTTAAAAACCATATATTTTGTTGAGTTAACAAAGTGAATGGAAGCTGGGCACCAGGTAGGTATCCGAGACAGAGGAGGTGAGCCATGAAGGCTGCTTAAGTACCAAGCTATTCGATTGGATCCAATCCTAGACATGCCCACGACCATTGCCACACTTTGTTATATCGAGTTTAAATTTGTTTAAGTGGACGTCTTTGATAAATCGAGTAATCGTGGTGTTGTGATATTTTGAAATCAAGTATCATTTGGAAAACACGTCCTAAGTCTAGCCCATTTGTATAATTGTCAACCAGTTTTAAAGTTATTAAAAATAAGATAATCCCGAAAAGAAGCAAAAGAAAAGTTAAAATGGCCTTATTACAACCCAAGAATAAATAATAATTAAAGGAAATTTAAAGAAAACCAATGCTTATTTAAGAGCCCAAAAGCGATCAGTAGCTACTCTGAATCCCTCCGGCTCCAAGTCCCCACATCAAGGCTCACTGCAAGGTTAAGGAAAGGGGTGAGTTTGGAAACTCGGTGTGCAACAAGCCCTTTTAGAGCCCAAAACAATATCAGCCTGCTGGGCCTTAGCCCAAGTCCAATCTCAATATGTATATACTGGGCCGTAGCCTTTTCATAAATCATATAACTGGGCCGAAGCCTTTTACTGTAAATAGTATGGCCCATAGGCCCATTTCAATATCACATGTATCGTCAATGAAAAAAACAAATGAGTGCAAGCCCATTTGGGGAGACTACTCGACCCACCATCCGCTACTCTCCACCCGTACCAACCAACACACCATGTGGGGTATAACTCAACCCACCCAACCATAACTCTCCACTGGCAGCATAGCTGCTTAATCATATAACTAGAGGCCTAGCCTCTTTTAATAACTGGGGCAAAAGCCCTTTTAATAACTGGGGCATAAGCCCTTTTAATAGCTGGGGCATAAGCCCTTTTAATAACTGGAGCATAAGCCCTTTTGATAACTGGGGCATAAGCCCTTTGCACTTCTTCCATCCATATAAAAACCCAACCCAATGCATTTACGAATACATCATGTGCATATCATACATATCATGTGCATATCATACATGTCATGTGCATATCATACATACCATGTTTATCAAAATCCCATGTACTAAATTTATATATAAACCCTAGGGGTATAATGGCCATTTTTACCTAGGGGCAAAACGATCATTTTCATATTATAAGGGTAATCCTGTAATTTTACCAAAAGTTAGGGTTTCCATGTTTATTAACGATTACTAACAATTCATGGGTGCAAATAGTGATTCTGGCCCATTTTTAGCGAAATCGAGTTATTGGGCCCAAAAACCCCTAATGGGCCCTACATAGTCGATTTTGTCATCTAGGCCCATTTAGCCTATATTCCATAAAGGTTTTATCAGTCTCAATGCGAAATTTAACAGGTTTTCATTTTCCACCAATTTTACCCAAATGGGCCCGAAAGCCCATTGAGCCCTACTTCAACCCCTCGAGGCCCAACTTACCGTGAAAGCCAAAAAATCATGATCTTACCGTTTCCAATGTTTCTGATTATCATCTCAACGAATCTACCTAACTAATGAGCGTTCGCTTGCTCTGCGTCCTCGAAATGCGAATTAGGCATTTCGCTTTTTCACATTATCGCTTTAAGCTATGAAAAAGGGTTCGTTACACACTTGTTTTGCGATATTCCTCGACGAGATCTCCTACACGATTTCTCCTATTATCAACCGTTAATAAATCATCTCACAATAATTGAACCAAATCAAGAACCATCTAATATTAACACTTACACATTCGGCCACCATCCATAATGGCCTTAGGTACCTTACCTTTGCCGAGATTTATGACGAGATCTAGCCATTCCGGTGATCCAAGCTAATCCAAATTGAAACTACGCCTTGCTGCTCCTCTACTATAGAAACCATAAAAATATTAAAAGAAGAACCCCGTAAAGCCTATACCCATATTCGGCCACCTCCCTAAACTAGAGGGGTTTCCGCTTTTCTTAACCTCCATAATACCAAATTGATTAAAGCTACGAGCACTTACCAAGGTTCACCTACCCAAACGGTTCCAATTCCGTGTTAACTCTGATTCAACGCAGTCCCAGCTTCAAAACACTAGCAAAAATTGCACCACAAGGATCCTAAGAATCGGCCACCAAGTCACCCAAGGATGCTGTGCTTTTGGCTTTTGGATCACTGAAGAAGAAGTGGTTATAAACCAAAAAGGGTGTTGACAAAAGAGTTGAAAGGCTTCTGACATAACATGAATCGGCTAAAAGAAAGAAAAAAAAAACAAGTGTATACCTTTATGGAGAAATCGACTTCCCTTGCCTCCTACGGTATTTGGCTTGTTGCTATTCGGTTAGAAATGAAAAGAAGGATGAGTTCGGCTTTTACTATAAATGAAAGAGAGGAAGAATGGGGGTAAAGAGTTTATAGACGAAATAATGGAAGAGAAAAGAGAGGAATTGCTTAAGAAAAATCGACACAAGTGGGAAGAAAGAAGGAAAACAAAAGAGGAAAATGCTACCCTAAAACCCAATAGCCGAATTTACACTAACCTTCCCCCTTGGCTGGCCATCACTTCCCCCATTTCAAATCTCCTAAAATCTCTCCTAGATATGCTTCCCCTTATCTGTCCATCATCCCTAAAATCTCTCCCCTTATCACTCCTTAATCCATGCACTTGACTAATTCAAACTCCTCCAACAGAATCCACCTGGGTTCCATCACTTACCCTTCCTGCTCATAAAAATAAATAACCTTATTTGCCAACACAGGGAATAGATCCCATGTCTTCCCCTATGCTCCACATGCCACCTTTTTAGGAGCTTAGTGGCATCACCCTTGCCACTTTACTACAGCTCTTTTTGTGATACATTTCTCCCAAAAATTTACATAAGGTCACCTAGCCAGAACCCCTAACTCTTAAGTCCAAATTTTGAAAATTCTACTGCGTTTTGGCCAACACATGGGCCTTCCATAAGCCCATTTACATACTCAAATTATGAATTCCATAATCACATACCAAATTTTAGAAACTTACTTAAAATATCAAGAATCGCAAAAAACCCGAAAATCAGGATGTTACAACTCTACCCTCCTTAAAGAAATTTCGGCCTCGAAATTTACCTGATCCAAACAGTTAAGGGTATTGTTGACACATTTCCTCTTCGGTCTCCCAAGTAGCTTCTTCCTTGCAATGGTTCCTTCCAAGTACCTTCACTAATGGGACTGACCTCCTTGTCAACACTTTGACATCACGATCAAGTATTTGCACAGGTTCCTCTTCGAAAGTCAAATCCGATCGTACTTCGATTTCTGCTAGTGGCACGATATGAGTTGGGTCAGAACAATATCGCCTTAGCATGGACACATGGAAAACATCATGAATACGATCCAGCTCTAGAGGTAACTCTAACTGATAAGCCATCGGCCCTATCCGCTTAATAACTCGGTAAGGCCCAATAAACCGTGGGATCAACTTACCCTTCTTACCAAATCTCAATATCTTCTTCCAAGGCGAAACTTTCAAAAAGACCATGTCCCCTACAGCATATTCAATATCCTTACATTTCAGATCGGCATAAGACTTTTGTCGATCCACTGCCTCTTTTAACCGATTTCGGATCACCTTAATCTTGTCTTCAGTATCTACTACAAACTCTGGCCCAAGTATTTTCCTTTCCCCTACTTCTGCCCAACAAGTGGGCGAACGGCACCTTCGCCCATACAGTGCCTCGTAAGAAGCCATCTGAATACTTGCTTGGTAACTGTTGTTATTCGCGAACTCTGCCAATGGCAAATGGTCCTCCCAGCTGCCCCTAAACTCAATAGCACAACCCCTCAACATATCCTCTAAAATCTGAATAATCCTCTCTGATTGCCCATCCGACTGAGGGTGAAAAGCCGTACTGAAATCCAATCGCGATGTAAACCTCTTTTAATAATCCCCTAAACTCAATAGCACAACCCCAATGCCTCATGCAACTTCTGCCAAAACCGAGATGTAAACCTTGGGTCTTGGTCCAAAATTATCGATACTGGCACACTATGCAACCGCACTATCTCTGCCACAAACAACTTGGCTAATTTTTGAAGTGAGTAATCGGTTCGGACAGGTATGAAATGAGCAGATTTCGTGAGCCTATCCACAATCACCCAAACCGAATCCTTCTTAGAAGGTGTCAACGACAACCCACTTACAAAGTCCATAGTTACCCTTTCCCACTTCCAAAGTGGTATCTTTACCTGTATTTGCAACAATCCCGAAGGCAGTTGATGCTCGGCCTTCACTTGTTGACATGTCAGACATCTCCCTACAAATTCGGTCACTTCTCGCTTAAGCCCAGGCCACCAATATAGCTCTCACAAGTCTCGATACAACTTACTCCCTCCTGGATGCATAGCACAAGGTCCATTATGTGCCTTTTTCAAAATCATCAATCTCAAATCGGAGTTCTTCGGCATACAAATTCTCCCTCAAAAACAAAGAACTCCCTCACTATTTAACCCAAATTCTGGATTCTCCCTCTTCTCAACTTGCTGAAACTGAGGAACCAACGACTCGTCCTCCAACTGTTGCTTCTTAATCTGTTCTACCCAAGTCGGTCTCACTTGTAACTCAGCCAATAAACTTCCGTCGTCATACAAACTTAGACGAGCAAACATCGTCTTCAACTCCACCACAGCCCTTCGACTTAGCGCATCAGCCACGACATTTGCCTTACCTGGATGGTACTCAATCGAACAGTCATAGTCCTTTAACAACTCTATCCACCTTCGTTGCCTAAGATTCAGCTCCTTTTGAGTCAGTAAGTACTTAAGACTCTTGTGATCCGTATAGATGATGCATTTCTCCCCATACAGGTAATGCCTCCATATCTTAAGTGCAAAGATTACCGCTGCCAATTCCAAGTCATGCGTAGGGTAGTTCACCTTGTGCGGCTTAAGCTGTCGTGAAGCATAAGCGACCACTTTACCCTCTTGCATCAACACGCAGCCCAAACCTACACGTGACGCATCGCTGTACACAGTGAAATCCTTACCAGACTCTGGCTGAATCAACACTGGCGCTTCTGTCAAAACCTTCTTCAACTTCTCAAAAGCTTCCTGCTGCTTATTTGTCCAAACAAAAGGTGCTCCCTTTCTTATAAGTTTCGTTAACGGTGCTACCAACACAGAAAATCCTTCCACGAATCTCTGATAATAACCTGCCAACCTCAGAAAACTTCGGATCTCTATTACCGACTTCAGTGGCTTCCATTCCAAAATTGCCTCAATCTTTCGAGGGTCCACCTTGATCCCCTCAGCAGACACAACATGCCCGGAGAAGGTAACTTCTTTTAGCCAAAACTCGCACTTACTAAATTTTGCATAAAGTTGCTTTTCCCTTAACACTTGCAGCACTACACGAAGATGCTCATCATGCTTCTCTTCCGTTTCCGAATACACCAAGATGCCGTCAATAAAAACGACTACGAACCGATCCAAGTATGGTTGGAACACCCGATTCATCAAATCCATGAATGCTTCTGGTGTATTAGTCAAACCAAAAGGCATTACCAGAAACTCGTAATGACCGTATTGAGTCCTGAACGCCGTCTTATAAATATCCACTTCTTTAACTCTTAATTGATGATATCTTGACCGAAGGTCGATCTTAGAAAATACTGAGGCTCCTTTTAATTAGTCGAACAGGTCATCGATTCTTGGTAATGGATACTTGTTCTTGATAGTCAGTTTATTCAACTATCGATAGTCAATACACATACGCATAGTCCCATCTTTCTTCTTTACGAATAGTACCGGTGCACCCCATGGGGAAACACTTGGTCTTATAAACCCTCTATCCAACAGTTCCTGTATCTGAGCTTTCAATTCTACCAACTCCTTTGGTGCCATCCTATAAGGCGCAATGGACACAAGAGCTGTTCCAGGTAATAAGTCGATTCCAAACTCGACTTCTCTGTTCGGGGGTAATCTAGGAAGTTCATCTGGGAATACATCCAGAAATTCCTTAATGGTCCTAACCGACTCCACCGTTATCTCCTCAACTGTGGTTTGACTTACAAAGGCCAAGTACGCCTCACAACTTTTCCAAATCAACTTCTCGGCTCTTAAAGCCGAAACAACATTGGACAAATAATCCCTTCATTCCCCTATGACCATTATCTCCTCATCTTCGGTAGTTCTTAGTACCATCCTCTTTGTAGTACAATCCAACGTCGCCTTGTGTTTAGTTAACCAGTCCATTCCCAAGATAAGATCAAAATCCCCAAATGGAAGTTCCATCAAATCTCCTTCAAAAGTTTTATCTTGTGTCATTAAAGGCACTGCCCTAAAAAGTTTATCTACCTTAACCGAATATCCCAAAGGGCTTATCACCGATACCCCACTCACAGTTTCCTCAGGAAGCACATCCAAAGCCCTAGATACATCACAAGCAACATATGAGTGAGTGGAACCCACATCAATCAAAGCAGTGTAAGGCGTGCTATGAATGAGGAACGTACCAGTTATAACATCAGGAGCGTCACTAACAATTCATGGGTGCAAACAGTGATTCTGGCCCATTTTTAGCTAAATCGAGTTATTGGGCCCAAAAACCCCTAATGGGCCCTACATAGCCAATTTTGTCATCTAGGCCCATTTAGCCTATATTCCATAAAGGTTTTATCAGTCTCGATGCGAAATTTAATAGGTTTTCATTTTCCACCAATTTTACCCAAATGGGCCCGAAAGCCCATTGGGCCCTACTTCAGCCCCTCGAGGCCCAACTTACCGTGAAAGCCAAAAAATCATGCTCTTACCGTTTCCAATGTTTCCGATTATCATCTCAACGAATCTACCTAACTAATGACCATTCGCTTGCTCACACGTCCTCAAAATGCCAGAATTTCGGCATTTTGGCTTTTCGGCATTTATCGCTTTACGCTATGAAAAAGGGTTCGTTACACACCAGTTTTCTGATATTCCTCAACGAGATCTCCTACACGATTTCTCCTATAATCAACCGTTAATAAATCATCTCACAATAATTGAACCAAATCAAGAACCATCTAATATTAACAATTACACATTCGGCCACCATCCATAATGGCCTTAGGCACCTTACCTTTACCGAGATTTTTGACGAGAACTAGCCACTTCGGTGATCCAAGCTAATCCAAATTGACACTACACCTTGCTGCTCCTCCACTATAGAAACCATAAAAATATTAAAAGAAGAACCCCATAAAGCCTATACCCATATTCGGCCACCTCCTTAAATTAGAGGGGTTTCCACTTTTCTTAACCTCCATAATACCGAATTGATTAAAGCTACGAGCACTTACCAAGGTTCACCTACACAAACGGTTCCAATCTTGTTTCAACTCTGATTCAACGCAGTCTCAGCTTTAAAACACTAGCAAAAATCGCACCACAAGGATCCTAAGAATCGGCCACCAAGTCACCCAAGGATGCTGTGCTTTCGGCTTTTGGATCACTAAAGAAGAAGTGGTTATGGACCAAAAAGGGTGTTGACAAAAGAGTTGAAAGGCTTCTGACATAACATGAATCGGCTAAAAGAAAGAAAAAAAAAACAAGTGTATACCTTTATGGAGAAATCGACTTCCCTTGCCTCCTTCAGGATTTGGCTTGTTTCTATTCGGTTAGCAATGAAAAAAAGGATGAGTTCGGCTTTTACTATAAATGAAAGAGAGGAAGAATGAGGGTAAAGAGTTTATGGACGAAATAATGGAAGAGAAAAGGGAGGAATTGCTTAAGAAAAATTGGCATAAGTGGGAAGAAAGAAGGAAAACAAAAGAGGAAAATGCCACCCTAAAACCCAATAGCTGAATTTACACTAACCTTTCCCCTTGGCCGGCCATCACTTCCCCCATTTCAAATCTCCTAAAATCTCTCCTAGATACGCTCCCCCTTATCTCTCCAACATCCCTAAAATCTCTCCCCTTATCATTCCTTAATCCATGCACTTGACTAATTCAAACTCCTCCAACAGAATCCACCTAGGTTCCATCACTTACCCTTCCTGCTCATAAAAATAAATAACCTTTTTTGCCAACACAGGGAATCGATCCCATGTCTTCCCCTATGCTCCACACGCCACCTTTTTAGGAGCTTAGTGGCGTCACCCTTGCTTTACTACAGCTCTTTTTGTGATACATTTCTCCCACAACTTTACATAAGGTCACCTAGCTAGAACCCTTAACTCTTAAGTCCAAATTTTAAAAATTCTACCGGGTTTTGGCCAACACATGGGCCTTCCATAAGCCCATTTACATACTCAAATTATGAATTCCATAATCACATACCAAATTTTAGAAACTTACTTAAAATATAAAGAATCGCAACAAACCCGAAAATCAGGATGTTACATAATACAAAAATTTTTGCTAAAGCCCAGGTTTGAACCCAAGATTTCTCCAACACTTCTCAAGGCCATTAACCACAAAAGCAGACATTTAATTGTGTCATTTCATTTCACAATTAAATACCTAAATACAACCTCCTTATGCACCCACACTCAAGGCCCAATACTTCTAGGCCCAAATTCGGGGTGTTACAAACTATGTATTAAGTTATATTAAATAAAATAAAAACAATTTTAATGCTTAATGGTCATCTTCATCAACCAAAAATTGATAAAAGAAAGAAGCCAATGAAGTTTTAGGTATTCAACCATTGTTCATCTTAATTGAGGTATGAAATTTGTTCGATTGTTGATGATTTTTATGTTTTTGTGATTGTTGCCTTGAGTACTAGCTAGCCCGTGCCATAATTTTTTAGTTCGTTGGTGACTTTGTAAAATGCCATTGATTATAGCTTGATGTTTTTGAATGTTGATGATGAAATGTGAAAGCTTGGTGTTTGATATACATGTTTTGTAAAGTGATTTTGAGTAAAAATGCATATTAGGGATTAATTTGTGAAAAGATAAAAATGTGTGGTTAAATGTGTGAAATGTTGAAAAATATGGGCTGCTAGAGACCTATAGAGAATTTGGCCAAGCATGAGTTTTGTCAAATTTTGTGTGATTTGTGCTTTTGTGAATTAGGGACTAAATTGAATAAATGTGAAACTTTAGGGGCTAAAGTGTAAAAGTGCCCAAATATGTGTTGTGGACTAAATTGAATGTGTTGATGAATAAAAGAGTTAATTTTGAATGTATATAGATCAAGAACGAAAGAAAACAGAATTAGATTGGGGGAAATCGAAAGTTGTCGAATAGTTGACTTGATATGTCAATCCCTAATATGAGGTAAATTCATTTACAAATAAATGTCTTTAAATTGAATTATATGTTTTTATTTGTCATTGAATTGTTATAAATGTTGAATGAGCAATTACGAGCAAGAATCAACAGAGTTACGACATCTGAAAGTCCCGTACGAACCTTAGGAATTGTATAGGATACGAATGTCAGGTTATCGAGAAGTGATTACATGTAAGACCATGTCTGGGACATTGCCCTTATCACCCCTTACCTGTGCCCGAGACTGGGACTAGGTACAACGTTACTAGACACATACTCAGACATTTTCGGAAAATACTGGTTATAAAATTTTGTTCCAAATTAAAACCAATCAAACAACATCTTAGTGTCCCTATTATGGGCCTACGAGGCCCAAAGCATACATTGAGGATGGTCTGGGACTAAATCAAGAACCTAAGAAAATTTTCTAGGTTAACACTCACAAGTGCGTGTGGAGTCAATGCACACGCTCTTGTGCTTTGAGACACGCCTTTGTCCCTAACCCATGTGGAATTAATTGAATTTATTTTCTATTTCAAGTCTACAAGGTTTTCACACGGCCATGCACACGCCCGTGTCCCTGGCCCGTGTCTTTCACACGGCCTAGACACTCCCATGTGGTCACCCGTGTCCAAAAACCTGGATATTCTATTTATGATGTCAGCATCTATTTAGGGGCACATGGCCAAGACACACGCCCGTGTGTTAGGCTGTGCCCTCCACATGTTTGAGACACATGCCCGTGTCTCTTCCCGTGTGTTTACTTGTGACATCCCTAATTTAACCCTAGTCGGGAAGTGGTTTCGGGACCACAAAACTGGGTCACAAAAACATTTAAATACCTTATTCCATGCCAAATATATGTGAAAATGCATGTGTGAATTTTTAATTCTTTGATTTAGTTAAATTGAACGTGAATTGAAAGAAAAAGGACTCATGTGAAAGGATTTAAATATATGTGGCTAATTTTAAGAGGTTAGTAAAAGAATGAAGTAAAATAGATGGAGTTGCATGTCGAATAGTCCATTTCCTAAGGATAGTGGCGGACATGACAAGATTATGGGCAAAGGAACATGTTTCCAACATGTTAGGTTAGTGGTGTATGTAGGAAGCCATAAAATAAAAGCTAGCATTAAAGAATTGAAAAAAAATGATGAGCATGGATGCCCCCATTTGCCGTGAATTGAACAAGAAAAACAAAAAAAAAAAGTGCTCATCCTTTCTCAAATTTTTGTATTGCCGTGAGTAAGGGAGAGGGGGGGTTTGGAGAAGCTTGGCCATACTTGCAACTAGATTGAGGTATGTTTGATGTCATTCCTTAAGATTCATGCATGTTTTAGTTGTTAGTTTGAAACCTACCTAGCCCATGGCTTAGATTTCTTTGCTATTTGATGGAGATGAAGTTCGCCATGGAGGTTGTCTTTCTTGGTTGGTATTTTAATGTTGTTGTGACAAAGCATGAAGAGAAGTGAGATGAATGTTTAATAAAAGGAGATTTTTGTGCCATTGAGTTCTTGTTGTTATATGTGTATGTGCATGAGTATTCGGCCATGCTATAGAATTCATGTTGCAAAATAATCAATGCTTAATGTGATATATAATAGTACTTGTGAATGAGCTTGAGAGTATCTAAATTATTAGTTGGAGGTGCCGAATGTGGTCTTGGATGAATTTTAAAGAACAAAGAAATTTTGGGTGACTATAGGTCAAGGACATTCGGCCAAAGGCTTGTGTGCTAGCAAAGTCGGCCTAGATGGGGTAAATGTTAAGTGTTAAATGTTCATGAGATAAAATTTTGTGATTTGATGAATTAATGATGATAGTATAG
The DNA here is from genome assembly GCF_025698485.1 of Gossypium arboreum. NCBI lineage: Eukaryota > Viridiplantae > Streptophyta > Magnoliopsida > Malvales > Malvaceae > Gossypium > Gossypium arboreum. The sequence goes on from NC_069070.1 coordinate 25,803,937, forward strand.
TTGATGTCATGTATAAATATGTGGCAAGACGGTTAAACTAGTTAATTTATTGATTAAGCTCAAGAAGCTAGAGGTGGAGAATCAAGTAAAGGCAAAGGAAAGAACATCGAGTAGCCGAGTTGGAACCATTTCTTAAATGATTGTAATATCTATGCAGTTGTGTTTAATGAGATGAAATATGTACAAATGTATGTGTATGAAAAGATGATATTGTTGAACGTAAAAGAGATAGTGAAATGTGTAGGAAGTTTGCTTGGCACTAAGTGTGCGAGAAATAGATGTGTACGGTGATTTAGATTGGCACTTGAGTGTGCGAGCTTGTAATGTATGGCACTAAGTGTGCGAGTTTGGACTATATGGCACTATGTGTGCGGGCTTGAATCACATGGCACTAAGTGTGCGTGATTGAGTATTAAGCACTATGTGTGCGAACTCTACACATATCTCCGATTGAATATTTATATGGAGGTGTGACTTTATCGAGATGAGTATGGACAGCGGAAAGAGTAAGTACCTTGAGTTCATGGCTAATAGATGCTATGTTCATGCTCGGGGTGGAGTTGGTAAGATTTAAATCTATGTGATGATTTCAATTGCATTACCGTAAATAAGGTATCGTGGAATAGATGAAAGTTCATTTGATTGCATGAATGTTGCGGAAATGAAATGATGTATGGAAATTGCTTCAAATATCCTATTGAATAGTATATGAAATGTAAATGTATGACTTGGTATGAGATTGATCCGAAAGGTCTAAGGAACTATGGTATAGTTCGGTATGGCTGGAACACTTGGCCTTGTTTCGTTATTTCATTTTATGATAATTTTATTAATGGATGGTTGTGGAATGCTTATGACTTACTGAGTTATAAACTCACTCGGTGTTTTCTTGTCACCCATTTTAGGTTTCTTGGACTCGTCTCCTTTTGGGTGCTCGGAACCGTCAACGAAGTCATCACACCGGTGAGCAATTTTTGGTATTGTCTTCTTAGTCAACTTAGGAGAACATTTGGCATGTATGGGCTATTTTGTTTTGTTAAATTTTGGGTTGTAAACTTTAAGCCATGTGAAAATGGCCTATGTGGTCGTTTGAGTGGGATACTAGAACCTATAGCCACGAGTCTTAGAAACCTTAAATTTTGATAAGGTGGCCATAATTTGTGTCATGTATGATGGATGATTAGTAAGGCTAAGGAAGGATTCATGAAATTGGCATAGTCTACTGCAGTAAGTGTTGCGGACAGCAGCAGTGATATGAGATCGAAAAATCACTAAAAATAGTAGAAGTAGAATTAATTGCTAAAAAAAATTTCATACTCGAAGTTTGATGGGTCTATTTTCATATGGATGAAACGAAACGACCATATGAGCTGTATTTTAAGAGATATTCAAGATTTCGTGAGATAGGGCCAGAACGGTTTCTGGATTCTATGTTTCCACTTTGAAAATTTACCATAAATTATCCAGAAACAATTAGAAGTCATGCCTTATATTCATAGATTCCCCTTTGAGTCCAGTTTCATTAGAAACAAACGGCATGAGCATTGGAGCTCTGTACGAGATGATATCCAGGTCGTAATGCGCAAAGGTCAGTGTAGTCAAACCCTGAAACAGGGGTGACTTTAACTAATAAACTGTACCAATTGGCGAAACCAAAAATTTTAGAAATAAATCCACAGATGGATATATGAGTCTAAATTCGGGGAAAATTTACGGAACTGGTTTTCGAGTTTAGGAACTCGAGATATGATTTTAAGGTGACAGGGACGCAGTTTGCAATTTGGATGGAAATGTGAAAAATAGTCATGTGACACATGAGAGTTGGTGCGAGAACCCTCATGTCCGACTCGTGACGGTATAGGGAACGGGTGTTACAATTTTATTGGTATCGAGCTATGGTTTAGTCGGTTCTAGGACTACCGTAGCGTGTGAGTCTAGCTATACATGCCAATGTGTTAGTGCTTAAAATGTGATGACTTGACGGTTGAAATTTTTGTTTGATTTAGCAAATGGAACCCGGGTAGAGAGACCCTTGGCGGATGACGTTGAAATTGTAGCGATCGCTCTGCGCAAGAGACACCGCTGTTGAGCCTCGGTCATCATGAATAATGAAGATGAAGGGCGAAACAAGCCTTCTTCACCATGATGAATGAGTGGGTCGCATAATATGCCCGAACCAATCCTATTTGTCCAACCATTCCCAAATTTAAATAATCCACCCCAAGAGCCCGTAATGCCATCGGTTGCTAATCCTGTGAGGTGAGTAAACCACTGTGGACTTGATTAGAAAGCGTGGGGCGAGGAGTTTAAGGCCATAGTTCTTGATGATGCCGAAAGGCCGAAGTTCGCTTGATAACACCATTAGAGTGTTTGATGAACTGTCATGCACACCGATGAATGTCTTAAGTGTGCTATATCCTTGTTGCGAGACTCGACCTACTATTGGTGGAGGACCTTAATTTCCATAGTCCCAAAGGAACAAGTTACTTGAGATTTCTTCCAAACGGAATTTGAAAGAAATACATTAGTCAACGGTTCATCGATCAAAAGCGTAAGGAATTCTTGGAGCTCAAGCAAGGTCGTATGAGCAGATCTCGAATCTGAACATGAGTTCGTAAGACTTAGTCGGTATGCTCGGGAGTGTGTGGCTGATGAGGTTGCTATGTGCAAAAGATTTGAAGAGGATTGAATGAAGAGTTAAAGCTCTTGGTGGGTATTTTGGAGATAAAAGAATTTGTAACACTAGTTGAACGAGCACGCAAGGCGGAAGAGCTCGGAAGGGAGAAGAGGAAGGCTGAATTTGAAGCTAAAGATTATCGTAAAAGATTGACGGACAAGGCTCCATTTTCGGCTGTAAAGAAGTTCAGAGAGGACACAAATAAGTAGAGGGCGACTGCGGGGATTTCCATTAGAGCACGACCATCGATGGACTCACGAGCTACTTCGGTAGCTAGTGTGGGCAATAATCGTCAAGAAAAGCCCGAATGCCCCCAATGTGGAAGATGACACATAGGTGAATGTTGGGGTAAGTCTCATTAATAGGGCTGTTATGGATGCGGTTCAAGGACCACTTCATTAGAGATTGCACGAGCTAGATGAGAAGAATAAGATGCAAGGTGCAAGATCTAGTGGGACGACGACTAGAGGTAGACCCCGAGGATTTCGGGAGGTAGTGGTGGTAATCGAGAGGGGTCTCGACACGGTTGTTCGATCCGAGACTCGTGCTCTGCTAGAGCATATGCTATCCCGCACGAGAGGAGGCATCCTCCCCGACGTTATCATGGTACTTTCACTCCCTTTAATACTAGTGTGATTGCATTGATTGACCCCGGCTCTACTCATTCATATGTATGTGAAACCTTAGCATCCAAGAAGACTCTACTGTTGAGTCTCTCGAGTTAAATAATTCAGTGTCAAACCCTTTGGGTCAATACGTACTCGTTGATAAAGTGTGCAAGAGATGCCCCTAATAATTCGAGAATCTGTTTTTCTACCGATCGATACTTCTACCATTTGATGAATTCGATGTTATTCTTGGTATGGATTGGTGACCGTACATGATGCGATGGTGGACTGCAAAAGGAAAACCATTGATTTGAGGAGTGTAAATATGAGGTAGTCCGAGTCGAGTCTACTAATTTAAGAGGAGTGCCAGCGATAATATCTTCTATGACCGCTCGGAGATATGTGAAAAAGGGGTGTGAAACATACCTTGCATATGTGTTTGAGAGTAAAGAGACGGAAAGGAAACTCGAATCGGTACCAGTGGTTTGTGAGTATTCAGATGTTTTTCCTGAGGAGTTACCGGGATTGCCACCGGTTCGAGAAGTGGAATTAAGCATCGAAGTGGTACCAGGTACTATACCGATCTCAATAGCCCCGTATCGTATGCCATTAACAGAATTAAAGGAATTGAAGGTTCAATTGCAAGAATTGACGAATAGAGGTTTCGCTCGACCGAGTTTTTCTCCATGGGGAGCACCAGTATTGTTTGTGAAGAAGAAGGATGGAACTATGAGATTGTGCATCGACTAACGTCAGTTGAATAAAGTGACGATAAAGAATAAATATTCGTTGCCACGAATTGACGATTTGTTTGATAAATTAAAAGGAGCCTCAGTGTTTTCAAAGATAGATTTGAGGTCTAGGTACTATCAGTTGAGGGTCCGAGAATCGGACATACCCAAAACTGCTTTTAGAACGAGGTACGGCCACTACTAATTCTTAGTGATGCCGTTTGGGCTCCTTGATGCCCTACGGTATTTATGGATTTAATGAATAGAATTTTCAGGCCATACTTGGATCGGTTCGTAGTTGTATTTATCGATGACATTTTGGTCTATCGAGAGATGAAATCGAACACGCCGAACACCGAGGCTAGTGTTGCAAATTTTACGAGATAAGCGATTATCATAAAGTTCAAGAATGTGAATTTTGGTTGAGAGAGGTTAGCTTTTGGGGCACGTGGTGTCCGTGATCGGTGTCGAGGTGGACCCGAACAAAATTTCGACCATAGTCGATTGGAAACCTCCAAGGAATGTTACCGAAGTTAGGAGCTTTTGGGGCTTGCGGATACTATCGACGATTTGTGAAAGGTTTTAGATGATAGCTGCACCGATGACGAAACTACTCCAAAAGATGTTAAGTTCGAGTGGTCGAAACTGTCAAGAAGGTTTCGATCGACTAAAACCTGTTTAACCGAGGCCCCAAGATTAGTACGGTAGGAGTCCGGTAAAGAGTTTGTCATATCTGATGGCGCATCCTTGTTTGGGTTAGGTTGTGTGTTGATGCAAGAAGGTCGAGTTGTGGCTTACGCCGAGACAACTAAAGCCGCATGAGAGAAACTATCCGACCCATGACCTTGAACTAGCGACCATAGTGTTCGCCTTGAAAATATGGCGGCATTACTTGTTTGGAGAAAGGTGTCATATTTATTCGGACCACAAAAGTCTTAAATATTTGATGACTCAAAGAGATTTAAACCTGCGACAAAGACGTTGGCTTGAGTTGTTGAAAGACTATGAACTCATCATTGATTATCACCCGGGAAAGGCCAACGTGGTGGCCGATGCTTTAAGTCGCAAGGCACTGTTTGCTTTGAGAACGATGGATGCTCACCTATCCGTTTCACCCGATGAGGTGCTAGTAGTCGAATTAGAGGCCAAACCTTTATTGATTCATCAAATACTTGAATCTCAGAAGGTCGACGCTGAATTGGTCGCTAAACGAGTTGAATGTGTTTCGAATGAGGAATCGGAATTTTAGATTGACGACAATGATTGCTTGACGTTCAAGGGTCGATTATGTATTCCGAGGGATTTGGAACTTGTTTCGAAGATTCTGGACGAGGCTCACGATGAGTCGAATGTCGATCCACCGGGTAGTACTAAAATGTACAATGACCAAACGCCAATTTTGGTGGCCGGTATGAAACGAGACATTTCGAATTTGTTTCAAGGTGTCTGATATGTCAACAAGTGAAAGCGAAACATCAAGTGCCATCGGGATTACTTCAGCCAATCATGATACCTGAATGGAAATAGGATCGAGTGACAATGGATTTTGTATTTGGGTTACCAAAGGTCGGCAGTAAGAAAGATGCGATTTGGGTTGTTGTGGATAGATCGACTAAGTCGGCTCACTTTATCCCGTCTTGCATGGATTTTTGCTCGATAAGTTGGCGAGTTATACATCTCCCAAATTGTTCGATTGCATGGGGTACCTACTTCTATCGTGTCGGATAGAGACCCAAGATTTACGTCGCGATTTTGGAAGAATTTGCAAGAGGCTTTGGGTACCAAGCTGCATTTTAGCACTGCTTTTCATCCCCAAACCGATGGTCAATCCGAACGGATAATTCAAATACTCGAGGATATGTTGAGATGTTGCATCCTTGAGTTTAGTGGTTCATGGGAACGGTATTTACCTTTGATTGAATTCGTTTACAATAACAGTTTTCAATCAAGTATGAAGATGGCGCCTTATGAGGCTTTATACGGTCGTAAATGCCGTACCCCATTATTCTGGATGAACTTAGTGAAGGTAAAATCTTGAGGTTGATTTGATTAAGGATGCCGAGCGAAAGTTCGAGTAATTCGTGAAAGTTTGAAAGTCGCCGGATCGCCAAAAGTCGTATGCGGATTTGAGAAGAAAAGACATTGAATATCGGGTTGGGGACAAGGTATTTCTCAAAGTTTCACCCGGAAGAAGGTGCTTAGATTTGGTCGTAAGGGCAAATTGAGTCCGAGGTTCATCGGTCCGTATGAAGTATCCGAACGAGTTGGGCGATGGCGTCGATTAATTTTACCCCGAGCTTGAAAGGATTCACTGGCGTTTTCCATGTCTCGATGCTTTGACGATATAGGTGCGACCCGACACACGTAATCACTCCATCCGAGGTCGAGGTTCACCTAATTTGAGTTTTGAAGAAGAGCGGTTCGCATTTCGATCTTGCGCAAGTAAAAGAGTTGTGCAATAAGAAAATCCCATTGGTGAAGGTGTTGTGGCATAAACACGGAATTGAAGAAGCCACTTGGGAACTTGAGGACTCTATGAAAGAGCGATACCGAGCCTATTCTTGGTAAGATTTCCGGGACGAAAATTTCTTAAGTGGGGAGAGTTGTGACATCCCTAATTTAACCCTAGTCGGGAAGTGGTTTGGGACCACAAAACTGGGTCACAAAAACATTTAAATACCTTATTCCATGCCAAATATATGTAAAAATGCATGTGAATTTTTAATTCTTTGATTTAGTTAAATTGAACGTGAATTGAAAGAAAAGGACTCATGTGAAAGGATTTAAATATATGTGGCTAATTTTAAGAGGTTAGTAAAAGAATGAAGTAAAATAGATGGAGTTGCATGTCAAATAGTCCATTTCCTAAGGATAGTGGCCGCCATGACAAGATTATGGGCAAAGGAACATGTTTCCAACATGTTAGGTTAGTGGTGTATGTAGGAAGCCATAAAATAAAAGCTAGCATTAAAGAATTGAAAAAAAAATGATGAGCATGGATGCCCCCCCCATTTGCCGTGAATTGAACAAGAAAAACAAAAAAAAAAGTGCTCATCCTTTCTCAAATTTTTGTATTGCCGTGAGTAAGGGAGAGGGGGGGTTTGGAGAAGCTTGGCCATACTTGCAACTAGATTGAGGTATGTTTGATGTCATTCCTTAAGATTCATGCATGTTTTAGTTGTTAGTTTGAAACCTACCTAGCCCATGGCTTAGATTTCTTTGCTATTTGATGGAGATGAAGTTCGCCATGGAGGTTGTCTTTCTTGGTTGGTATTTTAATGTTGTTGTGACGAAGCATGAAGAGAAGTGAGATGAATGTTTAATAAAAGGAGATTTTGTGCCATTGAGTTCTTGTTGTTATATGTGTATGTGCATGAGTATTCGCCATGCTATAGAATTCATGTTGCAAAATAATCAATGCTTAATGTGATATATAATAGTACTTGTGAATGAGCTTGAGAGTATCTAAATTATTAGTTGGAGGTGCGAATGTGGTCTTGGATGAATTTTAAAGAACAAAGAACTTTTGGGTGACTATAGGTCAAGGACATTCGGCCAAAGGCTTGTGTGCTAGCAAAGTCGGCCTAGATGGGGTAAATGTTAAGTGTTAAATGTTCATGAGATAAAATTTTGTGATTTGATGAATTAATGATGATAGTATAGTTGATGTCATGTATAAATATGTGGCAAGACGGTTAAACTAGTTAATTTATTGATTAAGCTCAAGAAGCTAGAGGTGGAGAATCAAGCAAAGGCAAAGGAAAGAACATCGAGTAGCCGAGTTGGAACCATTTTACCCAATACAAGGTAAGTCATTAAGCATATGTTTGATATTTCTTAAATGATTGTAATATCTATGCAATTGTGTTTAATGAGATGAAATATGTACAAATGTATGTGTATGAAAAGATGATATTGTTGAACGTAAAAGAGATAGTGAAATGTGTAGGAAGTTTGCTTGGCACTAAGTGTGCGAGAAATAGATGTGTACGGTGATTGAGATTGGCCTTGAGTGTGCGAGCTTGTAATGTATGGCACTAAGTGTGCGAGTTTGGACTATATGGCACTATGTGTGCGGGCTTGAATCACATGGCACTAAGTGTGCGTGATTGAGTATTAAGCACTATGTGTGCGAACTCTACACATATCTCCGATTGAATATTTATATGGAGGTGTGACTTTATCGAGATGAGTATGGACAGCGGAAAGAGTAAGTACCTTGAGTTCATGGCTAACAGATGCTATGTTCATGCTCGGGGTGGAGTTGGTAAGATTTAAATCTATGTGATGATTTCAATTGCATTAGCGTAAATAAGGTATCGTGGAATAGATGAAAGTTCATTTGATTGCATGATTGTTGCGGAAATGAAATGATGTATGGAAATTGCTTCAAATATCCTATTGAATAGTATATGAAATGTAAATGTATGACTTGGTATGAGATTGATCCGAAGGTCTAAGGAACTATGGTATAGTTCGGTATGGTGGAACACTTGGCCTTGTTTTGTTATTTCATTTTATGATAATTTTATTAATGGATGGTTGTGGAATGCTTATGACTTCTTGAGTTATAAACTCACTCGGTGTTTTCTTGTCACCCATTTTAGGTTTCTTGGACTCGTCTCCTTTTGGGTGCTCGGAACCGTCAACGAAGTCATCACACCGTGAGCAATTTTTGGTATTGTCTTCTTAGTCAACTTAGGAGAACATTTGGCATGTATGGGCTATTTTGTTTTGTTAAATTTTGGGTTGTAAACTTTAAGCCATGTGAAAATGGCCTATGTGGTCGTTTGAGTGGGATACTAGAACCTATAGCCACGAGTCTTAGAAACCTTAAATTTTGATAAGGTGGCCATAATTTGTGTCATGTATGATGGATGATTAGTAAGGCTAAGGAAGGATTCATGAAATTGGCATAGTCTACTGCAGTAAGTGTTGCGGACAGCAGCAGTGATATGAGATCGAAAAATCACTAAAAATAGTAGAAGTGGAATTAATTGCTAAAAAAAATTTCATACTCGAAGCTTGATGGGTCTATTTTCATATGGATGAAACGAAACGACCATATGAGCTGTATTTTAAGAGATATTCAAGATTTCGTGAGACAGGGCCAGAACGGTTTCTGGATTCTATGTTTCGACTTTGAAAATTTACCATAAATTATCTAGAAACAATTAGAAGTCACCCCTTATATGCATAGATTCCCCTTTGAGTCTAGTTTCATTAGAAACAAACGACATGAGCATTGGAGCTCTGTACGAGATGATATCCAGGTCGTAATGCGCAAAGGTCAGTGTAGTCGAACCCCGAAACAGGGGTGACTTTAACTAATAAACTGTACCAATTGGCCTGACCAAAAATTTTAGAAATAAATCCACAGATGGATATATGAGTCTAAATTCAGGGAAAATTTACGGAACTGGTTTTTGAGTTCTGGAACTCGAGATATGATTTTTAAGGTGACATGGACGCAGTTTGCCAGCTGGACTGGAAATGTGAAAAATAGTCTGTGTGACACATGAGAGTTGGTCTGAGAACCCCTCGTGTCCGACTCCGGCGACGGTATCGGGAACGGGGTGTTACATTACTACCATGCAATCTGACTAAAAATTTTTAGATGCAAGGGACACACGGCGTACTACACGCCAATAGGGCTGACTGTGTGTCACACATGGCCTAGACATACGCCTGTGCGTCGACCCGTGCGAACCCTTTTTAGGCTGTAATTTCAAGCCAATGGTCACCCTTATCATTTCCTTACATATAAAAACCCCAATTGCATTTAACATGACCCAAATATACTCAAATATTCCCCTTTTTGTAATTAAGGATTCCATCCCATCGAAACATATTTAGGTTTGGCTCATTATTACAATTCATTGCCAATTATCGCCTAATCATTTCCAAATGTCTTAGCCACATTACAAATGTCTATTTATAATATACCACATTTAATCATCACAAAAAAAAAACATTTTTAACATAAACATGTATGAGTGGTAGGTCATAACCTACAACGAAATGAGCCATGTCTTATGGCCATATACAAAATGAATAATTTTAACATTTAAGCCTTTAAATTGGCCAACCAATGACATATACCAAGTAACCAATAGCATATACATGCCATTGTAACAAAATAGAAGTATCTATATACCAAAACAGGACAAGTGGATAGTGTTGACAATACTCCAACTGTCTTCCAATCTCTATGAGTCCTCGAGCCCTATAAGACAGGGAAAAGAGAGGGGTAAGCATTTACATGCTTAGTAAGCCCAAATAACTGGAAAGTAAACTTACCGATTAATTAGCATACAACCATGTTAGGCAACCAATCCAATAAATATAAGATAGCTCCCTATTACATGCACTCAAGCATCAAGTTAGTCCCATAATAATTCATCATGTAATTTGTCTTAGATGAGCTCATCATCTAACATTTTCATTTTTATATCTCATGTTAATCCCGTTGAGTACCTTGGAAATCTCGATGGATTATCCATTTATCGTGAAGTCATTTTCTCAAGTTCACACTCCCGTGAACCTCACATCTTATGGCGGGATTACGAGTTGATGCTAAATCCCCCGTAATATAAACTCATGGAGTGTTGTCGGCATTACCAGTCCAGGCTAAATCCCTTATAGTGACAAACACCCTTAATGAGCTCGAGTCTGAATTACCCGTCCAAGCTAAATTCAGACCCTAATCAGATTACCCGTCTGGGCTAAATCCTTAATGCACACATATACTTTGGGAGGCTCAATCGCTCAAGGAACACTCGTCCAGGCTAAATCCTTTACTGCAACACATGTAGGATCTCAAGTCACGTAAGCCATAGTTTATCCATAGAATCTCCCTTTTAACTTCAACTAGGACATTTATCATCTTGTCATTATTATTAACACATTTCATGGATTTTCATGCCATCATTATATACAACTAACACACAATCATAAAACATGCTTTTTAGGCATATTATGGGTTTACCTTAAGTTATTCGAACTTACCTGGTATTTTTGTCGATTTCGCGTTTTGGTTATTCCGAAACCTTTCATTTCCCTCAATCAACCTCATGGAATTTATTCCTCGGGGTCTATAACAATAAAAAAATCAATTATCAATATCTCACATTATTCTTTTCGAGCCCAAATTTTACCTTGGACAAAATGACCGTTTTGCCCCTAACTGTTCACATTATTAACGATTTATTCCCTAGGCTCGTAAAATGATATACATGAAATTCCTTGGTTACCCAAGCCTAACCGAATGCATTATAAACTCATACTAGCTGAAATTTCCTCTAATTCAATTTCTACCACATATTTTGTACCTTTTGCAAAGAGGTCCTTTTAAGGGCTTTTCATGAAAATCACTTAGGAAAAGATGTTTAACACACATCCAACTTTCATATCCCCCCATAAAACATCAAAGAACAAACATGTCACACACGGGTCACTTTGCATACATGAACCCTAGCTTAAAATATAGGTAGAAATGGAGAGAACATGTTACAAGGATCTCAAAAATACAAATAACATTAAAAACAGGGCTAGGAGTCAATTACTATTGAGCTTGAAAATGTTGAAAACCCTAGCTATGGAGGGCTTGATAATTTCGGCTGGTACAAGGGAAAAAATGGCTGATTTTTGCCTTCATTTTCTCTTTTTATTGATTTTATTACCAAATGGCCAAAATGCCCCTTCTTACTAAACTTCCAAAATTTTCCATGCATGCCCATTTTTGTCCAAAAACTTAGAAATTGGGAAAATTTCTCCTTAAGACCTTCTAATTAATAATCTAAAGCAATTTCATGCAAATTGCTTCTAGAATCCAAGTTTTGCAGTTTATTCAATTTGATTCTTATTTCCCAATTGGACACTTTACTCATAGAATTTCTTCATGAAACTTCAACACATGCATATTTTTATATTCTAGGTCTCATAATAATCATAAAAAAATATTTCAACGTCAGATTTGTGGTCTCGAAACCACTATTCTAACTAAGCCCTATTTCGGGATGTTACATTTCTCCCCGATTAGAGACTTTCGTCCTCGAAAGTCTTAGCAGTAAACAGGTTTGGATATTAGCTTCTCATGGTTTCTTTTGGCTTCCATGTAGCCTCTTCCACACCATGTCGATGCCATAAAAATTTTACTAAAATGACAGCTTTATTTCACAACTGTTTAACCTCAAGAGCCAAAATTTTGATCAGTTCCATATGTCATGCCCGGTCTAATTTCATTCTCCATCAGTGAAATCACATGAGAGGGGTCTGATTGATATCACCTTAACATAGATACATGGAACACGTTGTAGATCTTTTCCAGTTCTGGTTGCTAAACAATAGGCTAATGGTCCAACTCTTTTAGTGATCTCGTATGGTCTGATGAATCGCAAACTTAGGTTGCCTTTCCAACCAAATCTCAATACCTTTTTCCATGGAGATACTTTCAAAAATATTCTATCTCCAAGTTGAAATTCGATCTCTTTTCATTTCAGATCAGCGTATGACTTTCGCCTATCCGATGCCGCTTTTCAGCAGCCACGTATTACTTTAACCTTTTCTTTAGTTTCCTTGATCAGATCAACTTCGTGAATCTAACTCTCTTTGAGTTCTGTCCAATACAATAGAGTTTGGAACTTTCTACCATATAAGGCCTCATAAGGCGCCATCTTCAAACTCGTTTGAAAACTGTTGTTGTAGGCGAACTCTACCAATGGCAGGTAGTTTTCCCAGTTGCCCTGAAATTCGAGGATGCAACATCACAACATATCCTCAAGAATCTGAATCATCCACTCAAACTAACCATCAGTCTGCAGGTGAAAAGCTGTACTAAAGTTCAGCCTAGTACCCAAGGCTTCTTGTAGCTTCTTCCAGAATCTCGAAGTGAATCTTGGGTCTCTGTCTGAAATAATCCATAGTGCTACCCCATGTAATCTCACAATCTCAGATATATACTGTAACACCCCTCACCCATATCCAACATCGGGATAGGGTTCGAGGCGTTAACGGACTTAAACATTCACAACAATACATAACATATTACCAACCATGCATGGCAAACAAGCATATGCACATCACCAATATCAAACATAACATAAATAGCTAGATTTATAAGTCAGAATCATTAGCTCACTAAAGACCAATATATTTGGCCAAATTATAATAACACATGTTATAAAACTAGGTCCCTATACATGCCACTCACTTGATAATTCTAGCATATGTGATTATACTGTCAAGGTGTTGGCTTGATAGTGTGATGCTGCCTCCGACGATCTCTAACCTTGTGCTAACCTGGCAACAATAAAAGAAATGGAAAGGAGGGTGTAAGCTTTACGCTTAGTAAGCTCGCATGAAATAATAATAAGCAATTTACTAACATGCTTTCCACAATAAAACTAACCCAATTGTACATTTACACATGTTCTGGTTAAGCTGCTTTCTTGAGTCACAGTCACTAAATCATTTATATCTGGAGTTACGGAACTCCAAATTAAGATCCGTAAATTTTTCCAGAAACTAGGCTCATATATCTTTCCACCATTATATTTTCAGTATTTGTGGTATGGCCAATAAGTACATTTTATTGTTCAAATTCTCCCCTATTTTGCTGTTTGATAGCTTCGACCTTTCTTCACTAAAATTTACTTATCTCATAGTACGAGACTCGAATAATGTTCCCGTTTGTTTCTATTAAAATTAGACTCATCAACGATTCTATTAATTTAAATTATAACCATAATTATTTTTCTACAATTTTTAACAATTTTTCCAATTCAAAACAGGGGATCTCGAATTCATTCTGACACTTCTCACAAAAATTAGAATATCACATAATATACAACTCTTTTGCTCCCCCTGTTTCCTTTATATGAAAATAGACTCTTTAAGATTTAATTCCATAATTTATTTTAAATTTAATTCAACTTAAAAAAAATTTGGTGAATTTTCAAAGTTACACAACTGCTGCTGTCCAACATTGTTTTACTACTAAAATTCACTCTTACATAATTTCACTTAATCCATTTTGTCTTATCGAAGTTCACTCAAATATCGAGCTTACTGCTCAAAATTTTCTTAAACATATACTTGCACTTATTCATCATATAATCATGTTCACATGTATTTTTACTTAATCGATTTTCCCGTTGAACTCTTCGGAATAATAACTGATACTCAGTTGCCTGCACATATTTTCACACTTGTTGCCAAAGCTATCTGCTACGCATAGTAGCCTGCACTTAGTACTACAGATGCGACCAATTATCCGGTACACGTAGTAGCCTGCACTTAGTACTACACACGTGACCTAACCATATGATAAAAGTAGTAGCCTGCACTTAGTACTACACACGTGATCGAAGTTATCGGGTACGCATAGTAGCCTGCACTTAGTACTACACATGCGACCAATTATCCGGTACACGTAGTAGCCTACACTTAGTACTACACATGTGAACTCACAATAGATCATTCGTATCGTTTCTAATCCGAAGGCTCAACCGGGAAATTCCTCACTTTCCAACATGTTACAATTTATTCATATTCCTTTTTCAATTTGCAATTTAGAAAAAATAATCATTCTATAGGCAGCCACATTTCATATAAAAAGAATCGATAAATTATTTACGTACAAACTTACCTCGGATCCAGAAATGACAATTTACCATTCTAGTCCATAACCTTGTTTTTTCCCGATTTAAGCCCAAATCTCGATTTCATTGATCTATAATATCACATTTAGCATACTAATTAGTCACACTATTCATATGGGTCTAAAAATCATATTTTTACAAATTTACATTTTGACCCTTAAACTTTTGTATATTTGAATTTTTGCCCCAAGGTTTGAAAATTAAAATTCTTACTATTTTATTATGTTTTTATGACACGCTGATCATTTTTCCCTTGTATGGCAACCTCAAATTCTCACTCTAACATGTACTTATAAACATTAGGTATTTTTACCGATTATACCGTTTTACTCGTTTTCACGTAAAATCGCTTCACAAAAGTTGTTTAACACAATTTCAAGCTTCATATTCTACCATTAAACATCAAAACACATGCATATCATTCATGGGTAAATTTTTAAATATAAATCCTAGCTCAAAATAATGGTAGAAATGAGCAGATCATGTTACCAGGATTTCAAAAATACATAGAACATTAAAAACGAAGCTCAGAATCACTTACTATTAAGCTTGGAAGCTTGGCCAAACCCTAACCATGTCTGCTCTTGGTACATTCTACTGTAGCAAGAAGAAAGGGACAAATTTAGAGTTTAAAATTTGTCTTTTAATTCATTTTACCCCTAAAAGACCAAAATGCCCTTTTTACTATTCTTTCAAATTTTACCCAATCAGGGCCATTTTTGTCAAAAACGTTATACAATGGTTTAATTATCATTTAAGGACCTCCCATTTAAAATTTCATAACAATTTGATACCTATAACATGTAGAACTCAACTTTTGCACTTTTTACAATTTAGTCCTTTTTACTAAATTGAGTGCCCAAACGTCGAAATTTTCAAACGAAATTTTCATGAAATAATTTCGTGAAATCGTATGCCATAAAAATATAATAAAAATGAAATTTTCCTCATCGGATTTGTGGTCCCGAAACCACTATTCTGACTAAGCCCAATATCAGGATGTTACATTTCTCCTCCCCTTTAGGGATTTTCGTCCCTGAAAATCTTACCAAAAAAGTGGTTTTGGTTTTTCACTTGGATTCCTCCATCCTATAATCGATGTCAAAGAGCTTTCACTTAGGCTAAAATTTTACTACCTGTCTCTTTAAATTTTACATACAAAAATCATAAGTGGTATTCACTTTACAATACTTTTACTGAAACTTAATCTCTACTAAAAAACTCATGTACTCAAAAGTCCGATCCATAGCATCATGTTACATCTACATTTGCACTCGAATCCTTTCGGATTCGAAAAGTAAAACTAGTCAGTTCATCTCATCCTCATACTCTTTATAATTCCACAATGTCCAATTATTTGTCAATTCAACCCACAGTTACTTTTTATTTCAAGCCTCTTCTGGCTTTCCAAAGAAATCATGATATGAAACTCGGATCTTAATCCAATTAGTGGAGATTAAAATTCTATGATATCCAAAATTCATAAAGACACAAAATTCTATGAATCTGGTGAGCAGACATTCAGGTATACCAGCATAATTGACACATCTCAATACGTTTAACAACACTACATATCACTTTCCTCTTTCAAGGACAGGAATGATCCAGACAAGAAAATCCATATTAACCTTTTCTATTTCCATTCTAATTCCAAAATAGCAAAAATAATTCTAATGATTCTTTCTATACATCTTTAAACTTTCAACATTTCAAGAATTTGTACTCAAAGATAAACAATGATCATTTCAGCATTTTTTTAATACCGAGATTATCTTCACATTATCAATATCAGATCTTCTTATTGTATACGATTCTTCTAGGAAACATACACTTCTTAATTAGACTACTCCTCTTTTTACCCATGAAGAAATAAAATCTTATTCTCAAGTATGCGCATCTCATT
The DNA here is from genome assembly GCF_025698485.1 of Gossypium arboreum. Classification (NCBI taxonomy): domain Eukaryota; kingdom Viridiplantae; phylum Streptophyta; class Magnoliopsida; order Malvales; family Malvaceae; genus Gossypium; species Gossypium arboreum. The sequence continues at coordinate 25,820,517 of NC_069070.1, forward strand.
AAATTCTAGACATATACTCCATACAGATTGAACAATCAAGTCGACCTTATTCATCCGTAATTGATATTTCAAGAAATTCTCTCTTCTAGTCAACAGAACGATTCAACATGTATCATTCCAAATTCACTCATCATACCAATCAAATACCTTAACAAATGCATTAACATAAGTAATACTAATACCTCACTGAATACATTAACTCTAATTAACTTTCTTGGGAAAGGAAATCCATCATACACAATTTCTCATCGATTCTCAATAGGCAGAATATAACAAAATACCAGAGAAAAACCGAACCATGTAGATCATAATCCAATCAGACTGACAATATATTCGTCTAACGTTAAGATCAAAGAACATTTTCATAATATAAGAATTCATCAGGGATTAGATAGCCCCAATAATATTTCCCTATAATTACCATTTTCATACAATATCTCAATAGAGACAGTCACAAACTGTTCACTATAATTACCATGCTTGAACATTTAATATTTCGAACATTATTCTTTTAACTATTTCTGTCGTCCCAAATTCCATAATATTCCCTTTTCTAAGAAAACAAATTCATGAGGGAATTTCAATCAATACATTTCTCGACATCATACCAGGATAGATCGTTTTACCAAAATTAACCTTTTTTGCTAACTGCGATGTTGCGAAAATTAAACAATCTTTCGGTCAATCTAATATCTTTCTAGCTCATGTCTGTACTTATCAACCCATTCTCAATCTCTAATCATGCTTATAACCATTCCATCATTGAACTCTTTGGTTTCTCACGTGGAAACTCATTCAACATAAACCTCAGGAATTTCCCTTATAAAACACCATTTTGGTAGGGGGGAGGGGGTCGTAGGGCCTCTGACTCAACTCTAATATACATGTAACACAATTTTTATCATAGCAATCATATTTCAATCATGTCATTCATATCGAGTAACTAACATTCATATTGATTTTACACTCACTTTCTAGTTATCTCATTTAAACAAGTGTACTTATACATGTATTTCAATGTTTCCTAGATAATATTACTTATCCATTCATTAAATCAGACAAGTCAAGCACATAATATCATATAAGGGCCAAACAAACATGGATAAGTATATCACAGTCTAAACTTTCATCTTACACATCATCATATACATATCATTACAATCATATATATCAGTCCAAGCAATTTAATACATTTACTCAAATTATACGAGCTTACCAATCATAATCATCCCAACCAATATACATGAATATTCATCTTATCAATATTTTTTATAAGTTACTAAAACACATGCATTTGTTCAAATAAATCGATCATATACATCATGGAATTATCTATTAATCATAGATAAGCTCATTTCACCATGTACACATTTCATGAATCCTCATTCGTACCTTTCCAAGTTTCAGTTCTTCATGACTATACTTTACTCTAATATTTTAGCATCACATTCAAGATGGTCGATGTAGCTCGGTTGGAGAGTACCTTTGTCTAAACAAAGTGGCTCTCATATGCGTCGGGAGACATCACAGTATCACCGATCAGTGACATGTATAGTTGGACTTTTACACATGCAAGGTTAGTCCGAGAACCGACTAAACCATAGCTCTGATACCAGTAAATGTAACACCCCTCACCCGTATCCAACGTCAGGATAGGGTTCGAGGCATTAACGGACTTAAACATTCACAACAACACATAACATATTACCAACCATGCATGGCAAACAATCATATGCATATCACCAATATCAAACATAACATAAATAGCTAGATTTATAAGTCAGAATCATTAGCTCACTAAAGACCAATATATTTGGCCAAATTATAATAACACATGTTATAAAACTAGGTCCCTATACATGCCACTCACTTGATAATTCTACCATATGTGATTATACTGTCAATGTGTTGGCTTGATAGTGTGATGCTGCCTCCGACGATCTCCAACCTTGTGCTAACCTGGCAACACTAAAAGAAATGGAAAGGAGGGGGTAAGCTTTACGCTTAGTAAGCTCGCATGAAATAATAATAATAAGCAATTTACTAACATGCTTTCCACAGTAAAACTAACCCCATTGTATATTTACACATGTTCTTTAAGCTGCTTTCTTGAGTCACAGCCACTAAATCATTTATATCTGGAGTTACGAAACTCCAAATTAAGATCCGTAAATTTTCCCAGAAACTAGACTCATATATATTTCTGCCATAACATTTTAGAATTTTTGGTCCAGCCAATAAGTACAGTTTATTATTCAAATTCTCCCCTATTTCCCTATTTGACAGCTTCGACCTTTCTTAACTAAAATTTATTTATCTCATAGTACAAGACTCAGATATTGTTCTCATTTGTTTCTATTAAAATTAAACTTATCAACAATTCTATTAATTTAAATTATAACCCATAATTATTTTTCTAAAATTTTTAACAATTTTTCCAATTCAGAACGGGGGATCTCGAATTCATTCTGAACTATCTCACAAAAATTAGAATATCACATAATATACAACTCTTTTGCCCCATATGTTTCCTTTATATGAAAATAGACTCATTAAGATTTAATTCCATAATTTATTTGAAATTTAATTCAACTTACACAATTTTTGGTGAACTTTCAAAGTAACGCAATTGCTGCTGTCCAACACTGTTTTACTACTAAAATTCACTCTTACATAATTTCACTTAATCCATTTTGTCTTATCGAAGTTCACTCAAATATCGTGCATATTGCTCAAAATTTTCTTAAACATATACTTGCACTTATTTATCATACAATCATGTTCACATGTATTTTTACTTAATCGATTTTTTTGTTGAACTCTTTGGAATAATAACTGATACTCAGTTGCCTGCACATATTTTCACACTTGTAGCCAAAGCTATCTGGTACACATAGTAGCCTGCACTTAGTACTACACACGTGACCTAACCATCTAATACACGTAGTAGCCTGCACTTAGTACTACACGCGTGATTAAAGTTATCAGGTACGCATAGTAGCCTGCACTTAGTACTACACATGCGACCAATTATCTGTTACATGTAGTAGCCTACACTTAGTACTACACACGTGACCTCACAATAGATCATTCGTATCATTTCTATTCCGAAGGCTCAACTTGGAAATTCCTCACTTTCCAACATGTTACAATTTATTCATAGTCCTTTTTAAATTTGCAATTTACAACAAATAATCATTCTATAGGCAGCCACATTTCATATAAAAAGAATCGATAAATTATTTACGTACAAACTTACCTCGGATCCAGAAATGGCAATTTACCATTCTAGTCCATAACCTTGTATTTACCCGATTTAAGCCCAAATCTCGATTTCCTTGATCTATAATATCACATTTAGCCTACTAATTAGTCACACTATTCATATGGGTCTAAAAATCATATTTTTACAAATTTGTATTTTGACCCCTAAACTTTTGCATATTTTCACTTTTCCCCAAGGTTCGGAAATTAAACTTCTTCCCATTTTCTTATGTTTTTATGACACGCTGATCATTTTTCCCTTCTATGGAAACATCAAATTCTCACTCTAACATGTACTTATGAACATTAGGTATTTTTACCAATTATACCGTTTTACTCGTTTTCACGTAAAATCGCTTAGCAAAAGTTATTTAACACAATTTCAAGCTTCATATTCTACCATTAAACATCAAAATACATGCATATCATTCATGGGTAAATTTTTAAACATAAATCTTAGCTCAAAATAATGGTAGAAATGAGCGAGATCATGTTAAGGATTTCAAAATACATAGAACATTAAAAGCGGAGCTCAGAATCACTTACTATTAAGCTTGGAAGCTTGGCCAAACCCTAACCATGGCTGCTCTTGGTACATCCTGCTGTAGCAAGAAGAAAGGGACACATTTGGAGTTTTAAATTTGTCTTTTATTTCGTTTTACTCCTAAATGACCAAAATGCCCTTTTTACTATTCTTTCAAATTTTACCCAACCAAGGCCATTTTTGTCCAACAAGTTATACAATGGTTTAATTATCACTTAAGGACCTCCATTTAAAATTTCATAACAATTTGATACCTCTAACATGTAGAACTCAACTTTTGCATTTTTTACAATTTAGTCCTTTTTACTAAATTGAGTGCCCAAACGTCGAAATTTTTGAACGAAATTTTCACGAAAATATTTCATAAAATTGTAGACCATAAAAATATAATAAAAATGAAATTTTCCTCATCGGATTTGTGGTCCCGAAACCACTGTTCTGACTAAGCCCAAAATCAAGATGCTACATATACAGGTCGACCAACTTATCAAGTGAATAATCTGTCCTTACTGGCATAAAATGAGCCGACTTTGTGAACTTATCCACCACAACCCATAGAACATCTTTCTTTTTTGGGGTCAATAGTAGTCCTGTCACGAAGTCCATAGTAATTCTATCCCACTTCCATTCAGGGACCATCACAAGCTGTAACAAACATGAAGGTACTTGATGTTCAGCTTTGACTTGCTGAAAAATCAAGCATTTCGATACAAATTCGGAGATTTCTCTTTTCATGCCGTTCCACTAGTACATTTTCTTCAAATCATTGTACATTTTGGTACTTCCAAGATGAATAAACAAATGGCTATCATGTGCCTCTTGCAAAATTCTTCGAATAATTTCATCGTTCCTCAGTACACATACTCTGTCTCTGAACATCAAACATCCATCAAAATCGAGCTGAAAATTTGATTCAATGCTCGACTCACATTGAGTTCTTTTAGCTTGCAGGTCATTATCATTAGTCTGAGCATCATAAATTTCCTGAAGAAGTGTCGGCCTAGCCTTTAGCTCTTCCAAGACTGAACCATCATCAAACAACGCCAATCAAGCATTCATGGCCCTCAATGCAAACAAATATTTTCTGCTTAGCATGTTGGCGACTACATTCGCCTTTCCCAGGTGGTAATCGATGATCAGCTCGTAATTTTGAATTAATTCTAACCATCTCTATTGTCTTAGATTCAATTATTTTATAGTCATCAAATGCTTCAAACTCTTGTGATTTGTGAATATACAAAAAGTCTCACTATATAGATAATGCCTCCAAATTTTCAAGGAAAAAACAATGGCAGTAAGCTCTAAGTCGTGCGTCGAATAATTCTTCTCGTGTAGCTTCAACTGCCGTGAAGCATAAGCTATCACCTTGCCATTTTGCATAAGCACACAACCCAGTCCATTTAAGGACTCATCGTTGTAGACTACAAACTCTTTTCCCGACTCAGGTAATATTAGAACTGGAGCTTCAGTCAGTAATGTCTCCAACTTTTTGAAACTCTGCTGACACTTTTCTGACCACTCAAACTTAATGTCTTTCTGTAGCAACCTCGTCATTGGAGTTGCTATCATGGAGAATCCTTTCACAAATCTTCTATAGTAACCGGTTAAGCCCAAAAAGCTTCTAACTTCAATTACATTTTTAGGTGGCTTCTATTCAACAATAGTAGAGATCTTACTTGGATCAACTCGAATGCCATCTCCCGAAACAATATGACCCAAAAACCCTACCTCTTGAAGCCAAAGCTCACTTTTGCTTTACTTAGCATACAATTGTTTTTCCTGTAAGGTCTGCAACATAGTCCTCAAATGCTTTGCATACTCTGTCTCATCCTTAGAATAAATCAAAATGTTGTCACTGAACACAATGACAAACTTTTTCAAGTGTGGCCAAAATATCATATTCATTAGGTCCATAAATACGGTCGGTGCATTCGTCAACCCAAACGGCATGACAAGAAATTCATAGTGGCCATACCTCATTTTGAAAGTTGTCTTAGGGACGTCCGATTCCTTAACTCGCAACTGATATTAGCCGGATCTCAGATCTATCTTAGAGAATATAGTGGCTCCCCTCAACTGGTCGAACAAATCATCGATCATTAGCAAAGGATACTTATTCTTGATAGTTATCTTGTTCAGTTGTCGATAATCTATACATAGCCTCATTGACCCATCTTTCTTCTTCACAAATAATACGAGAGCACGCAAAGGCGAAAAGCTCAGCCTTGCAAAACCCTTAGCCGTTAGTTCTTACAACTGTGCTTTTAACTCTTTCATCTCGATTGGTGCCATCCTATACGGAGCAATAGAAATAAGAGTTGTTCTTGGCACCAATTCAATACCAAAATCTATGTCTCTATCAGGAGGTAATCCGGGTAATTCCTCTGGGAACACATCTGGATATTAACATACTATTGGCTCAGATTCAATCTTCATCTCAGTTTCCTTAGTGTTCAGTACAAAAGCAAGGTAGGTTTTGTACCCTTTTCTCATAAATCTTTCAGGCATCATCAATGTAATTACAACTGGTAGTGTACCCAATTCTCTTGAATCAACCCGTAGAACCTCACCATCTGGGCACTTCAATTCAATATACTTGCTACCACAGTTTACAATTACATAGGTTAACCAATCCAGGCCAAGTATTACATCAAACTCATCAAATGGAAATAATATAAGGTTAGCCAGAAAACAATGACCCTGAATTGTCAAAGGACAATTCTTATAGACCTTATCAACCAGGAATGACTTGCCTAATGGGTTCGACACTCTGATTATAAATTCTGTAGGTTGAATGGATATATTCATACTAGACACCAATCTCATGCAAATGTATGAATGTGTCGATCCCAGATCAATTAGGGCAACAACAGAAGTATTAAAAAGAAAAAAGGTACCTGTGATGACGTCAAGAGCAGAGGCTTCCTCTCGAGCGCATATTGCATACGTTTTTGCCAATGTTCGAGCCTCTGATTTTGTAGCGTCTTTGGCTGCAACTCAACTGCCACTAGCACTTCTAGGATATCTCAGAGGTCTACCTCGTGAAATAGGAGCACTCAACTTTGGGGCTAATTCCACCTCTTTATCAGTTCGCTTTAGGTAGTCTCTGACGAAGTGGTCAAGAGAACAATATCTATAGCACGATCTGCTCTTCATTAGGCACTCTTCGAAATGTAATTTATTGCAGGTTTTACACTTCAGCTTTTGGTCATCTACATTCCCTACGCTAGTCATCATCGGGGAGGAACATTCATGTTGCCTACTTGATTTCTTAGTGGGAAATGAGAGTGACTTACCACTGGTCCTCTTGCTCGAAACTCGAGCTTGTCTCTTAGATTGCTTCCTTTCATTATTGAGCACATCGGCCTTCTTGGCCCGATCAGCTAATGCAGCAAACTCTCAAATCTCAAGGATCTCAACTAACAGCTTGATTTCCTCATTTAGACCTACCTCAAAACATTTAGACATTTCTGACTCTATTTGAACCCATTCAGTTGCATACTGACTTAGTCTTAGAATTCCCTTTCATATTCCGATACAGTCTTATTTCCTTATTTGAGTTCCATGAACTCCTTTTGCTTCGAGTCTAAGAACCTTTGACTGATGTATTCCTTCTTAAACTCTGCTTGGAAAAATTCCCAAGTGATGTTTTCCTTTGGCACCACTGAAGATACAGTCTTCCACCAGTGGTATGCAGTATCCTTTAGAAGAGATACAACACACTTTATGCACTCCTCATGCGTACATGATAACTCATCTAATACTCGTGTAGTGTTCTCGAGCCAGAACTCGGCTCATTCAGCACCATTATCAATCTTAGCTCTAAATTCTTCAGCTCTATACTTCCTAAGCTTATCACCGAGGCTTTACCAATTCCTACAGGTGCCATACGTTATGGAACTTCCTCATCAGGTCAGTTAGGGGGTGGGGGAGGTCGTGGTATGTTGGTGTGATTTCTTAAATAATCCCTAAACGACTAATCCATCATGTCAAGGAAGGCAGCTCTGGCCTCTTCCTGGCCTTCAAACATAGGCCTTCTACCACTACTACAGACAACTCGTTGTACAGAAGTTGAAGTGTGGCTCTCAGCTCCCTCTGACTCATCCTGTGCATAATTGGAAGACATTTACTATATTCAAAGGTAATTAAACAATTAGGAGATGTCACACTATCAACGTTCGTAAAATAGCATGTTTAGCTAAACTCGATACACCCTACAGTAATCCTAAAATCGACTAAATCATAGCTCTGATACCACTAAATGTAACACCTCTTACTTGTGCCTGAAACCAGGACCAAGGATGAGGCGTTACCAGACACATACTCAGACTTTTCGAAAATATGGGTCATAAAATTTTGTTCCAAATTAAAACCAATCAAACAACATCTTAGTGTCTCTATTATGGGCCTACGAGGCCCAAAACATACATTGAGGATGATCCAAGACTAAACCAAGAACCTAAGAAAATTTTCTAGGTTAAGACTCACACGCCCGTGTGCTTTTGGACATGCCTGTGTCTCTAACCCATGTGGAATTAATTGAATTTATTTTCCATTTCAAACCTACAGGGGTTTTCACACGGCCATGCACACGCCAGTGTTCCTGGTTCGTGCCTTTCACATGGCCTGGACACGCCCGTGTGATTGCCTGTGTCCAAAAACTTAGACATTCTGTTTATGAAGTCAGCATCTATTTAGTGGCACACAGCCAAGACACAAGCCCGTGTGTTAGACCGTGCCCTCTACACAGTTGAGACACACGGCCATGTCTCTTCCCGTGTGTTTACTACCATGCAATTTGACGAAAACTTTTTAGATGCAGGGGACACACGGCCGTACTACACGCCCATGGGGCTAACCATGTGTCACACATGACCTAAACACACGGCCGTGTGTCTACTCGTGCGGACCCTTTTTAGGCTACAATTTAAGCCAATGGTCACCCTCATCATTTCCTCACATATAAGAACCGCAATTGCATTTAACATGACCCAAATATACTCAAATATTCCCCTTTTTATAATTAAGGATTCCATCCCATCGAAACATATTTAGGCTTGGCTCATTATTACAATTCATTGCCAATTATGGCCTAATTATTTCCAAATGTCTTGGCCACATTACCAATGCTTATTTATAATATACCACATTTAATCATCACAAAAAAAAAACATTTTTAACATAAACATGTATGAGTGGTAGGTCATAACCTACAACGAAATGAGCCATGTCTTATGGCCATATACAAAAAGAATAAGTTTAACATTTAAGCCATTACATTGGCCAACCAATGACATATTCCAAGTAACCAAAAACCTATGCATGCCATTGTAACAAAATATAAGTATCTATATACCAAAACAAGACAAGTGGATAGTGTTGCCAATACTCCAACCGTCTTCCAATCTCTAATAGTCCTCAAGCTCTGTAAGACAGGGAAAAGAGAGGGGTGAGCATTTACATGCTTAGTATGCCTGAATAACTGGAAAGTAAATTTACCGATTAATTAGCATACAACCATGTTAGGTAACCAATCCAATAAATATAGGATAACTCTTTATTACATGCACTTAAGCATCAAGTTAGTCCATAATAATTCATCATGTAATTTTTCTTAGAAGAGCTCACCATCTAACATTTTCATTTCTATATCTCATGTTAATCCCATTGAGTACCTCAGAAATCTTGATGGATTATCCATTTATCGTCAAGTCATAAGAGTGATCTTCTCAAGTACGCACTCCCGCGAACCTCACATCTTATGGCGGGATTACCAGTCCAGGCTAAATCCCCCATAATATAAACTCATGGAGTGTTGTCGAGATTACCAGTCCAGGATAAATTTAGACCCCAATCGAATCGATCACTCAAAGAACACCTGTCCGGGCTAGATCCCTTCTATATTTGAGATCAACAGATTACTTGTTCGGACTAAATCCTTTTTTGCAACACATGCAAGATCTCAAGTCACGTAAGCCATGGTTTATCCATCGAATTTCCCTTTTAACTTCAACTGGGACATTTATCATCTTGTCATTATTATTAACACATTTCATGGATTTTCATGCCATCATTATATACAACTAACACACATTCATAAAACATGCATTTAGGCATATTATGGGTTTACCGTAAGTTATTTGAACTTAACTGGTATATCTGTCGATTTCGTATTTTGATTATTCTGAAACCTTTCGTTTTCCTCGATCGACCTCTGAAATTTGTTCCTCGAGGTCTATAACAATAAAAATTGAATTATCAACATCTCACATTATTCTTTTCGAGCCTAAATTTCACCCTTAGATAAATGATCGTTTTGCCCCTAACCTTTCACATTATTAACGATTTAATCACTAGGCTCGTAAAATGATATACATGAAATTCCTTGGTTACCCAAGCCTAACTGAATGCATTATAAACTCATACTATCCCACATTTTTCTCTATTTCACATTTCTACCACATATTTTGTACCTTTTGCAAAAAGGTCTTTTTAGGGGCTTTTCATGAAAATCACTTAGGAAAAGATGTTTAACACATATCCAACTTTTATATCCCCCCATAGAACATCAAAGAACAAACATGTCACACATGGGTCACTTTGCATACATGAACCCTAGCTTAAAATATAGGTAGAAATGGAGAGAACATGTTACAAGGATCTCAAAAATACAAAGAGCATCATTAAAAACGGGGCTAAGAGTCACTTACTATTGAGCTAGAAAATGTTGAAAACCCTAGCTATGGAGGGCTTGAGAATTTTGGCTAGTACGAGGGAGAAGATGGCTGATTTTTTCCTTCATTTTCCCTTTTTATTGATTTTATTACCAAATGACCAAAATGCCCCTTGTTACTAAACTTCCAAAACTTTCCATGCATGCCCATTTTTGTTCAAAAACCTAGAAATTGGGAAATGTTCTCTTTAAGACCTTCTAATTAATAATCTAAAGAAATTTCATGCAATTTGCTTCTAGAATCCAAGTTTTGCAATTTATTCAATTTGGTCATTATTTCCCAATTGGACACCTTACTCATAAAATTTCTTCATGAAACTTCAACACATGCATATTTTCATATTCTAAGCCTCATAATAATCATAAAAAAGATATTTCAATGTCAAATTTGTGGTCCCAAAACCACTGCTCCGACTAGGCCTTATTTCGGGATGTTACATTGGCATCACATTATGATTTCGTTTTAGACCCTGTCTAGGACAATGGCATCGATATGTGATAACATGCAAGACCTTATCTAGGATATGGCATTGTATGAGCTTATATGATTTTTGAGTATCCTTAACAATTCCGAATGGTTCAACGGGAAAAGTCAAGTCGAGAAAGATGTGTGAATGAGTTAAGTGACTTAGGTACGTACAAGATTCATATGACTATTGAAAAGGGAAGTATTTGATGAATTCAATTATGATATTGAATATGTGTATCACGAAAAAGATTTGTGAACTTGAATGTATATTTAAATGTTCTTATTCATATCTTGCTTAATTGATGGAAATGATATTGATTCATGAGATGATTTATTTGTATATGGCATACTAAGCTTTTAAATCTTTCTGTGTTTATTTTTCACTATTTTATAGATTTTCAAGTCTAGCTCAGACTTAGGAATCATCGAGAAACATCATCACACTATCGATCATCTCGTTGGTACTTTTGGAGCTTTGTATATATGGTATATGGCATGTATAGGCTAGTGTTATCTTGACATGTTTTGAATTATGATTTTGAGTGTAATAGCCCGGTTTAGACCCTAGTTGGAACAGTGTTTTTAGGACCATAAATTCGAGTCAAAAAATATTTTAATGTGCTGATTTGTGAAAAAGGACTTAATCGCGTAAAACGTAAAAGTAGCGTGCTAAATGTTAAAGTACCTTTTTTCTTTGATTAAATAATTATGAAGTCCTTAAAATGAAATTTGGCCATTGTATAATGGGATGGACGGTAATGGACAACCATTATATGGTATTCTTATTAATTCATTAAGCCTAAAATAGTAAATTATGTATAAAAGTTAATAAAATAAAACATAAAGAAAATTTTTGCATGTTCATATTTTATTTTGATGCCTGAATATGGAGAAGAAAGAAACCATCTTGAATCTTTGGAGTTCGGGACTTAGAAGGCTTGATTGGGTATGTGTTTTGCTCGATTTTTGATAATTTTTAAGTTTTTTAAATTGTTGCTTCGAATATTACTTAGCCCATGCTTCAATTTTTTGAATTGATGATGAATTTGAGATTTTCCATTATTGATAATGTGATTAAATTGTTGTTTGATGATGAATAATAAATCTTTGATGTTTGATTTTCATGTTTAATTAAGTGATTTTTGATAAAAATGTGTATTAAGGACAAAATTGAGAAATTTGTAAATTGAGGGGTCAAAATGTGAAATAAATGAAAGAAATGGGTTGCTAGAGACCTAAGGTAAATTCAGCCTAACATGGGTTTGATGAAATTTTGAGTAATTTGTGTTATTTTGAAATAGGGACTAAATTGTAAAAATGTGAAATGTTAGGGGCTAAAATGTAAAATGCCCAAATTCTGTGTTCTGGGATAAAATTTAATGAAATGTTGAATAAGTAAGTTAATTTTGATATTAATTAGATTGGAAAAAGTGGAATTCAGATCTAGATTGAGGGAAAATCAAAGTATCGGATTAGTCGACTTAATTTGTCGTTACTGCGAACGAGGTAAGTTCGTATTTTAATAAACGTTACAAAATCATATTATAAACGCATACTATTTGTATGATTGAATTCAATGCCGAATGTTAATACAAATATATGTATTTTGAATAAGTTTTATATATGTTATTATCATATTGAATTGTTCAAGAAGCAGAATATATGAATACGAGAAAGTTTCAATAATGTGATGACGTCCAAAAAGCCCCGTAAAAACCATAGGAATAGTTAGGATACATATGTCATGACATAGGATTTCGATATGTGTTATTGTGTAAGACCACTTTTGAGACGTTGGCATCGATTTGTGATTTACGTGTAAGACCATGTCTAGGATATTGGCATCATATATGATTTCGTGTAAGACCCTGTCTGGGACAGTGGCATCGATATTTGATTACATGTAAGACCACGTTTGGGACATTGGCATTATACGAGCGGTTCAGCAGGCATTCAGAGAAATAAATAATTAAGTGAAAATGTAACACCCCATACCCGATACCGTTGACGGAGTCGAACACGAGGTGTTAACGGACTTAATTCATTAATTAAACAGCTCATACAATTCATTTTAAAATTTCCAGACAAGCTGGCTAACTGCATCACAGTCGCTTTAAAAATCATATCTCGAGTTACGATACTCGAAATCCAATTCCGTAAATTTTTCCTGAAACTAGACTCATATATATATCTACTAATTTTTTCTAGAATTTTGGTTGGGCCAATTAGTACAGTTTATTAGTTAAAGTCTCCCCTGTTTCAGGGTTCAACTACTCTGACCTCTGTGTATTACGAATCAGATATCTCCTGTACAGAGCTTCAATGACTATGCCGTTTGTCTCTAATAAAACTAGACTCAATAAGGAATCTGTAAATATAAATTGTGATTTCTAATTATCTTTTTAAAATTTATGGTGAATTTCCAAAGTCAGAACAGGGGATCCAGAAATCGCTCTGGCCCTATTTCACAAAAATTTAAACATCTCATAAAATATAGCTCATATACCTGTTTCGCTTATTCCATATGAAAATAGACTCATCAAGCTTCGATTCCATAACTTATTCATTATTTAATTCCATTTCTACTATTTTTAGTGATTTTTCAAACTCACATCACTGCTGCTGTCTGAATCTATTTTATGGTAAATTTTACCTATTTCATGGTTTCCATGGATTAGCTAGCAATTTGACATACATAATACCAAATATGATCATGATTAGCCATTCCAATGGCTAATCATTACCAAGCATTTCTATTTCCATACCACTCAATAACCATATCATAAGACCATATATACAAAATGATTATAATGCTATACATGCCATACTCAAAATATACAAGCCATTATGCCAAGATGGTATACGGATAGTGTGAGCGTGCCTCCGACCGTTTCCGATTTCCGAGCTGGCTTGTCAACACTACAAGGAATGAAAAGGAGGAGTAAGCATAAATGCTTAGTAAGCTCACATGCAAATAGCAAGTAACATAACCATATAAGCAAACATAAAACATCATTTGCATAATCATCACCAAGACATTCATATCACCTTTTCATTTATCATCTTACCATATTGTTGTTATATCGAGTTTTCAACCCGAGGGTTAAGTACATACCTGTTCAAAGTATCCATTTCACAACACTTACCAATACGTCCCTTTCATCTTGAGTATTCCTCCATTTGAGTAGAACTTTACCCGTTGAACACATCGGAATATAATTCGGATACATGGAAAGTTTGCACATAAGTGCCACATATGTAGCCAAGCTACCATGTAACCCGCCCATAAGTGAACTCGGACTCAACTCAACGAGCTCGGGCGTTCGCATCCATAAGTGAACTCGGACTCAACTCAACGAGTTCGGATGCCTAGTTACATCTCACGAACTCGGACTCAACTCAATGAGTTCGGACATTCGCATCCATAAGTGAACTCGGACTCAACTCAAAGAGTTCGGATGCTCAACCATCCTAGTGACATGTCACTTGTATCCTAATCCATTCCTAAGGTTCAACAGGACCTTTTTCCCAATCATGTGCCTCAACCATCTTCTACGGAACGCCGATACCGATACTCGGTAGTATTTCACATTTTCCAAGTATATCACATAATTTGACATATTATCAAACAATTATCACAAGTATAATATTTCATAATAATTATCATATCATTTAAAAAACATTAAAACATTTAAAATAATAACTATGTTACCAACATTTACATATGAACTTACCTTGTATGCGAAAATGGCTATTTTTACCATTTCGTCCACAACTTGGTATTTTCCCCATTTTAGCCAATTTCAGTTTTCCTTGCTCTATCATTTAAAATATAGTCTAATTAGGACTCACATTATTCAAATTGACCCAAAATCATATTTTGGAAAAATTACAATTTTGCCCTAAACTTTTGCATATTTACACTTTTGCCCCAAAGCTCGTAAATTAAAATTCAGCCTATTTTCTTATGTTTTATGACATGCTGATCATTTTTCCTTCTATGGCAACATCAAATTCTCACTCTAACATGTACTTATGACTATTAGGTATTTTTACCGATTAAGCCCTTTTTCTCGTTTTCACTTAAAACCGAGTAGCACAAGTTGTCTAACATAATTTAAAACCTCATATTCTACCATAAAACACCAAAATACACAAATTTCACCTATGGGTATTTTTCCAAATATAAACCCTAGGTTAAATTATTGCTAGCATAAGCTAAATCGAGCTCTAGGGACTCCAAAAGCGTAAAAATCATTAAAAATGAGGCTAGAACGGACTTACAATCGAGCTTGGAAGCTTGAAAACCCTAGCCATGGTTTCTCCTTGCTATATTCGGCCATGGGGTTGAAGATGAGCAAAATTGGCTTTTAATTTTGTATTTTAATTCATTTTACCCTAAATGACCAAAATGCCCTTACTACTAAACTTTCCAAAAATTCCATCCATGTCCAATTTTGTCCATAGAATTAGAAATTGGTAAAATTAATCTTTAAGGACCTCTAATTAATAATATAATTCAATTTTATGCAAAATACTTCTAGAACACAAGTTTTGCAATTTATTCAATTTAGTCCCAAATTTCAAATTAAGCACTTTATGCATAAAATTTCTTCACGAAATTTTCACACAATCATGCAATCATATCATAGACCTTAAAATATTCATAAAATAATTATTTCTATATCGGATTTTGTGGTCACGAAACCACTATTCCGACTAGGCCCAAAATCAGGATATTACAGAAAAACATTCCCATTCAGTGCGTTGAAATGTATACAATATTTATCATAAAAAAAAATGTATACAATATTTGAAAATGAAAGGTAAGTATATATGTGCAAAAAAATGTTATGTGATGTATATGGAAATGTAATGTGAATATGTGTAAATGAAACGTGAATAAATGAATAAGATATGGTTTAGAAAGTGGCATACGTGAAATTGTCGGATGTTATATGTATGAAAGGTGAAATTGAGTATAAATGATGATATGAGATTTATGTATATATATATGATTAGATGTGTTTTTTCCATAATGTACTCATTTGGCTATATGAAAATGTGAATTAAATGATATAGGAGAATTGAGTTGAATAATCTTGTGAAAGCTAAAGTTTTTTAAATAAGTAAGTATAATATTGGATGATGATAATTCGATATGAGAACATGTTTTAGAACTTGGAAAAGTTGTATGATATAGCATATCATGCATATGGCTTCGTAATGAAATTATTTATTACGTTATGTTTACTAAGATATGAGCTTACTAAGCTTTACAGCTTACTTTGTGTTCATTTTTCCTATGTTTATAGAGTTACGAAGACTTGCTCAGGTTGGAAGTCGAAGGAGATCTCATCACACTATCCGGTTATCGTTTCGGTAAATTAAAGTTTTGAATTTTAGTTATGTGGCATGTATAGGCTAATTTTGATATAGTTGATTTTGGAATTAGTATATGTATATAGCCATGCGAAAATGGCTTATTCATGATACAAATGTTGGTATTTATATTCAGTCACATTATAAGCTTAATTTAAGAGGTATGATTCATGGTAAATATGTGGTGATGTTGGTTACATGAAATCCGTTTTGAGTAATGATTTGTAAGGTTTATAATTAGTTTATTATGGTAAACTTGATTCATAGTATTTCTTACATTTATGGATTATTATATTTCGGTTTAAGTGAAGTAAATATGGTTGATGGATGTGATTAGGTCATGGTTCATTATTGACTTGTTTTGTTGTATAATTTATCTTGTGAATTGGTTTGGCAACAATAAATAATATTATGCTTTGCGGTCGTAAGGTTATTTTATAATGTGTTGTGACATTAACTTAGCTAACCGAATTGATGAGAAATGAATTGGATATGTATAGATAATATTGACATGTGATTTAGCACATAAGTTTTGTATATTGGTTCGACAACTGAGCTAGAAATAGCTATTGATAACATGGTAACTATGCACTTATATATAGATGGTATTAAAAGCATATTTGTCTATTTGGTAAGGTTTTTTGTTCATGTATGAATGCTTGTTAAGCCATATGTTATGTTTTGATTTTGACTTAATATTAAATGCACGTATGACTATGTTGTTTAAAATCTGTACTTGACTATTTTGTGAAGTTGGTTTTGCCAAATATGCAAAAAGGACCATAAGCCATGTGATATGAATTATTCTGTTTGATATGTGCATGAATTGAAGTAATAAGTTCAATAATTAGCTTATGAAATATATGTAATGTTATATGCTTGGTTATAAGTTAAGCATTAGATTATCATGATTCATTGGATATAATGTTTGAATATTACTTTGGGAAATGTATGAATGGCTGTCTATTAATTGGTTTGAAATGAATCATAATGAGATGGATTAGATATGCATGAGCAAGGGAAGAAATGTGGCTTAAATCAAGCCAAATTTTATACCATACAGTCTTGACACATGGGCGTGTGTGACTGCCCATGTGATAAAGTCAGTATGTATGCCCTGTTTTGCCATGGCCTAGACACGCGGGTGCATCTATTACCGTGTCAGGCACATGGCCGGTTCACACAGGCATGTGACCTTAATAACTTTGAAAAATGTTTAAGTATCGAAAAATTTTGTATGTGTTTGGTTTAGTCTCGATCCCTTTCTAATACGTGTTTTAGGTCTCGTTGACCTATATAAGGGACTCTGTAATGATATGTGATTATGTTAATATAATGATTATGAAATATTTGTGAATTATTCTGATTTGTCCGGTAACGCCTTTAACCCTAGTCCGGCGACAGATACGGGTTAGGGGTGTTACATTGAGTCATGAGATTTAGCTTGTAAATGTTGGTATGTATTTGGCCCATCTTAGTTGGCTTAAATTATTTGCTTGATAAGTGATATATGTGATGTATATAATGCCTTATGTGTTGGCTTATTTGGTATGGTTATATGGTTGCTCTTTAAGATAGTTGTAAGTTGAAGATTTATTGCTTGGAAGTTGGTATATTGTGGTTTTTTTTTTTTTTTTTTGAGATGATGAAATGGTATGATTTGAAGCATGAAATAGATGATAAAATGATGAGGAAATGAATTTAGAACTTATGTAAGTTTGATAATTTTGGCATATTAATTTGGCATGGTTTGGCTGCATATAAATGTATTGAAATGGTACCGTATTGGTTGCTAGTTGTGCTTGAGAAAAGGGTGGCAAATTGGCTTTGTAAATAGCCTATTTTTTGTCCACACGGGCGTGTGCCTCAGCTGTGTACGACACACAGTCATGGTACACGGTCGTGTGTCCCCTGGGCTACCCTTTTGAACTAAGTCAGTATACCCTACAGGTTTGACACGTCCTAGACACACGGGCGCGTCTACTGGTCGTGTGTGACACACGGGCTGACACATGGACGTGTGGTCGGCCATGTGACCCAAGTCAGTAACCCCTCCAGTTTTCCCAAGGCCATGGCACATGGGTGTGTCTTCGGCCGTGTGGTGCAAGTCAGTATGTATGCCATGTTTTTACACGACCTATTCATATGAGTGTGTGACCCCTGAATGCTTGAAAATTTTAAGTGATTCCTAAAGTTGCAAATGTGATCAGTTTAGTCTTGAACCTTTTCTGAAGCATGTTTAAGGTCTCGTAGACCTATTTAAGGGACATTGTGTATGTGAATGAATGTTATTCGATAATGAATTTTTATTGAGTTGTGAAATGTTAGTTAAATGTTGTATTTGATCAGTAATACCTCTCAACCCTAATCCAGTGAAAGACACGGGTTAGGGGTGTTACAACTAGTGTTAATTGAAGGGTGAATCTGCCATATTAGTCTGTTAGTATAGGAAATTGGTGTATTATAAATATGAAAGGTTTACATGTTCATTTGGCTTCAGTTTATCCATGCTATTTAAGAAAGTAATTTGAGTTATCTAGTAACCACCAAATCTGAATGATTTTTACGTCATGTATAGAGGTTATCTGGAATCTAAGTTGTTTTGTCAAGTTGGCATCCTCATTACTTGTAACATAGTTGTTCGGAATTATTTAAAATGATTTAGAATGTTTCATTACCAATGTAAATTATGATTTTTGAGTTGAATTGAGATACAATTTGATTGGTATTCTGATTGCTACCAAAACCAGTATGAGAATCCACCAAAGGTAGGATTAATATGGAGTTCTTCTTAAAAGATCAACCAGTTTAATTATTCGCCAAGAACAATGTTTTTGAGTAACCATCCTGAAGGAAAATTATTTTATGTTTATTTGAAGGAGATTTCATCGATAGTAGGATCTATTAATTTTATATGCCAGAAAGGCCAAGCTAGAAAGGTGCCAGGGTAGCAGCAAGTTGGGATACTATGCATACAAAAGATATCATAGGTGTATGGCGTCTAGTACATTACGCCACAGAGATTTTATTTTTAATAAAGTTTTTTATTGTAACATTGTACATTGTTCAGTACTGAATGTAATTCTTTAATATCCTCTTTTATATTAAAGAACAGTTCAAAAGAAATAAGAAATATGATTAAAAATGGTTATATGCCAGTCGTTTTAAAATTCCAGTCGTTTTAAAATTTTTCTAAGTGTTTATGGGTTGTAACATTCAATATCTGGATCCGGTGATTTAGGTCAGGTATAGGGTGTTACAATTCTTATAAAATTTTCCATACCATTGCTTTGGATCTTATTTGAGACCATATAAAGATTTTTTGAGTCTGCAAACTTTATCTTCCATACCAGGTGCCTCAAAACCTAGAGGTTGCTCCATGTAGATCTCCTCGTCCAAATCACCATTCAGGAATGTTGTCTTCACATCCATCTGATGTACCAGCAAATTGTGAATGGAAGCTAAAGTAAACAAAACATGAATGGATGAGATATTAGTCACATAAAAGTATGTATCAAAATAAATTATTCCAAATTTTTTAGTGAACCCTTTTACATCTAGTCTTGCCTTATACTTCTATATTGACCTATCCAGTCTAAGTTGCCTTCTAAAAACCCATTTATTACTAATAGGTCTAAAATCTCTGGGCAAGTCTACTAGTTCCCAAGTGTGATTAGACATGATAGAATCTAGCTCATTATTTATGGCATCTCTCAAAAAACTAGGATCTATTAATTTTATATCTTTATCATAAATTTTTGGATCCTCATCTACAAAAAAATGTATGGGAAATAGAACCACTTATCAAGTCTAAATATCTAATTTTAGTTACAAAGGAAGTAAGAAAATCTAATTTGAAACTAGTGGCAATCCTTTGCCTTATACTCTTCCTAGGTTCAATATTATCATTAGGAATATCTCTATTAAATGTATTAGAAGAAACATGCTCATCTAAATGTATATCAATACTTATGCTAGATTTCTTTAAAAGAATAACATTCTTAAAGAAAATAGCATCTCTAAATTCACATATGGAATGATTATAAAAAAACATGAATCTATATGCAATGACATGAACCTATATGCAACACTATTTAGAGCATACCCAACAAATACAACATCAATAGTTTTAAATCTGATAATACTCTTTTAAAAGCAGGCAAGCCCACCTTTTCTAAGCACCCCCACACTTTCAAGTATTGTAGATTAAGGGCATCATAACAACCCGATCGGCGAAGTCTCTGTATCTAGTTACTGTTTCTTATGTTATTGTAACACCCCTAACCCTTAACCGACATTGAATTACGATTACGAGGCATTACCAGATAGACAGGATGTAACACCCCGAACCCGAGACCGTCGCTGGAGTCGAATACGAGGTGTTAACAGACTTCAAACCACTTATTGAGAATTTCCCAGACAAGCTGCCAATCTGTGTACTAGTCGCTTCAAAAATCATAACTTGAGTTTTACAACTCGAAAATCAGTTTCGTAATTTTTCCCTGAAACTAGACTCATATGTCCATCTACAGATTTTTTTCTAGAATTTTTGGGCAAGCCAATTAGTACAGTTTATTAGTTAAAGTCTCCTATGTTACAGGGGTCGACTACACCGACCTTCGTGCGTTACAACTCGAATAACTCCCTGTGCAGGGCTTCAATACTGATGCCGTTTGTTTCTATAGAAACTAGACTCAAAGAGAAATTTATACATATATGGTATGACTCCTAATTATCCCTGGTTAATTTATAAAAAATTTTCAAAGTCGAAATAGGGAATCCAGAAACCGTTCTGGCCCTGTTTCACGAAAACCCAAATATCTTTTAACATACAACTCATATGACCGTTTCATTTCTTCCATATGAAAATGGATTCATCAAGGTTCATTTACATAATTTATTCACTATTTAATTCCATTCCTACTATTTTTAGTGATTTTTCACATCCACGTCACTGTTGCTGCCAGCATCTATTTCTAGGGTAGACTTTCTCTAACACATAGTTTCTATGATTCAACCACCCCTTTTACATATATAGTCCAAAATATAATCATGATGACCCATTCTAATGGCTGGTCGTTGCCAAACATTTCCGTGCTTCTTAATGAGCATATACATACCAAATGATTATAACATTATGCTCAAATATAAGCCATTTTCGCATGGCTATTCAAAATTTTACATACCAAGTTCAAACAAAACATAATAGCCTATACATGCCGAAATGTACTCCAAGACCAACTACGAAGAAAATACCAAAAGTTGTTAGCCGGTGTGATGACTTCGATGACGGTCCCGAATACGCAAAAAGTCGAGTCCAAGAAACCTAAAATAGGTGACAAGCAAACACCGAATGAGTATATAACTCGAGAAGTCATAAGCAATGCACTAACAACCATTAATAACATTATCGCAAGAGGAACAAGATGGAGCGAGGCTAATTACTCCATTCAAACCGAACTATACCATAGTTCCTTAGACCTTCGATTCAATCATACATCTACATGACCTTTCACTCATTCGCGATAATTCTTATGTACGTGACTTCAATTTACATTGTCACATAGGTTCAAACTTACCAAGCTCGACCCCAAATATAAACTTAGCGCCTGTTAGCCATGAACTCAAGGTACTTACTCGATCCGCTGTCCGTGATCAACTCAATAGTGTCGCACACTCAGTGTCAATAGTGATTCAAAAGCATATAGTGAGTCTGCACACCTAGTGCTATATAATCAACTCGCACACTTAGTGCTGTACAAGTTTTAAACCCGCACACTTAGTGCCATTCTCATGATCACAAATGTTTATACCCGCACACTTAGTGCCGAAATCAACAACTCAATACATCTCACCTCTTTTCCTTCCATTCAATACTTCCATCACCACATACACACATGTATATAAATTCATCATTCCTTTCGGCATAATTACATAGACATTATGTCTATTCAAATCAATACAAAATATATGCTTAGTGACTTACCTTGTGTTGGGTAAAACAGTCCAAGTCGGCTACTCGATGACCTTCGTCTTTCCCTTGCTTGATTCTCCTTCTTTAACTCCTTGAGCTTAATCAATAAGTCAACTAGTTTAACCATCTTGCTAAACATTCATAATTCAATTACACATGCATATGTATGTTTGTATATTCGGCAACCATCCTCACTTATTACCCATTTAGTCAATTATCTAAGCCAAGGTAAGACTTCAATACGGTTGCCTCTAATCGAATACATGCACACCAATCTACTTCATTTGGCCAAATATGCATGTCTATGTTGAGGCCAATTTTACACTTAATACCACACAAAAAAAACAGCATACATTTTACTAACTAACCTATTACATATTGTAGCTCAATACACATCTCTCATTTACTACATAACCGAAACATCATCACAAGCAAATATACACCTTGAAATAGTATATATGTCATACCAATTCATCATGTGCAAACACATATTCATGTAGGTGCAAGGGTCGAATCTCAAGTTGTTTATATCCAAATATAAACACATATCCAAAGCTCAAATCTTACCTACCATGCAACATGCATGAATCATACTTATGGATATACCATGACCGAATACATCACAACACCATAATTTTGGTCATGATTAAGCAAAGAACTTAATGTCTTACTCAAAATACTAAAAGAAAGTCCAAGAGCCATCAATCCTCCATCACATATACCATTAACAAGCTTCATATTTAACATGCAATGGCATTAACACAAAATCCACCTTGGCCAAATACCATCCCCATGATATAACAAAGATTTGAACCATGGGCTAATAAGAACATCAAGCTAGTAACTAAAAACATGCATGAATCTCATGGCACAACCTCAAACATACCTTAATCTTGATGCAAGTATAGCCAAACCCTTCCTAATCCTCTTCCAAACCAAACATGAAGCAAAATTCCCTCTTCTTCCTTAGGATTTTCGGTCAAGAGAGAATGAAAGGATGATCAATTTTTTTCTCTTCTTTTCTTCAATACACGGCAATAGGGGTTCACTCACACACATTTTTTTCATTCTTTATTACCCATGCTTATTTGTTTATTTCTTTTCTCCCTAATGCACCAACAAAACATGTTTATGACATGTTTTGCCCATCCCTCATTGTCATGGCTGGCCACCTCTTATAAAAAGAGGGATATTTGACATGCAAGGCCATTGTTTTGCATGCATGCTTTAATTAGTCATTACACATCCCCCTATCATACTTCCAAAGTTTTCTACTAGGTCCTTTCTAGTGAAATTCACATTTATAGCTCTAAATCAAAACATAAAAATGTCACACATGAGTTAACACATATTATAGGCAATAAAATAAATATTAAATTATTTTATGCCTCGATTTTGTGGTCCCGAAACCACATTCCGACTAGGGTCGTTTTAAGGTCACAACTCTCCCCACTTAAGAAATTTTCGTCCCGAAAATCTTACCGTAAATAGATTTGGGTATCGCTCTTTCATAGAGTTCTCGGGTTCCCAAGTAGCTTCTTCTATCCGTGTTTGAGCCATAACACCTTCACCGGTGGAACCCTTTTGTTTCGCAACTCCTTCACTTCACGAGCTAGGATACGAATCGGTTCTTCTTCATAACTCATATCGGCTTGAATTTCAACCTCGATGGACTAATTACGTGCGACGGATTAGATCTATAGCGTCAAGCATCGAAACATGAAAGACGTCGTGAATCTTTTCAAGTTCGGGGCAAAATCAAACGACACATAATCTGGACCGACTCGTTCGGATATCTCATATGGCCCGATGAACCTCGGACTCAATTTGCCCTTGCGCCCAAATCGAGTATCTTTTTCCAAGCGAAACTTTAAGAAACACTTTATCTCCCACGATACTCAATGTCTTTTCGTTTCAGATCCGCGACGACTTTCGACGATCGGAGGCTATCTTGATTTTCACAGATTACTCTTACTTTCATGCTCAGCATCTTTAATCGATCCACTCGAAAATTTTGCTCTCACCGAGCTCGGTCCAAAACAATGGTGTACGGCATTTACGCCGTACAAGGCCTCGTAAGGCGCCATCTTAATACTTGATTGAAAACTATTGTTGTAAGCGAATTCAATCAAAGGTAAATGTCGTTCCCATGAACCATCGAACTCGAGGATGCAACATCTCAACATATCCTCAAGTATCCGAATTATTCGCTCGGATTGACCATCGGTTTGGGGGTGAAAGGCGGTTGAAATGCAACTTGGTACCCAAAGCTTCTTGCAATTTCTTCCAAAATCGCGAGGTGAACCTCGAATCTCTATCCGACACAATGTAAATCGGTACCGTGTAATCTCACAATCTGAGAAACGTACAATTCAGCTAGTTTATCCAATGAAAAATCCATACGCACAGGGATAAATTGAGCCAACTTAGTCAGTCTATCAACAACAACCCAAATCGCATCCTTCTTACTAGCTGACAATGGCAGCCTGGACACAAAGTCCATTGTGACTCGATCCCATTTCCACTCGGGTATCATGATCGGTTGAAGTAACCTGAAGGCACTTGATGTTCCGCTTTTACTTGTTGACATATTAAACATCTCGAAACAAAGTCGGAGATGTCTCGTTTCATACCATGCCACCAAAACCGACATTTCAAATCGTTGTACATCTTCATACTCCCCAGGTGAATTGACATTCGGCTACAATGAGCTTCGTTCAGAATCATCGAAATGAGTTCTGAATTTCTTGGAACACACAAATGATTTCTGAACCTCAAACAATCGTCATCATCAATTTGAAACTCCGATTCCTTGTTCGGAACACACTCAGCCCGTTTTGCAACCAACTCATCGTCAACTTTCTAAGCTTCGCGAATTTGATGAGTCAATAATGGTTTGGCCTTTAATTCGGCTATTAACACATTGTCGGGTAGGATAGACAAGTGTACATTCATTGCTCGTAAAGCAAACAGTGATTTCGGCTTAAGGCGTCGCAACCACATTAGCCTTTCCGGGTGATAATCAATGACCAGCTCATAATCTTTCAACAACTCAAGCCAACGTCTTTGTCTCGATTTAAGTCTCTTTGAGTCATCAAATATTTGAGACTTTTGTGATCCAAAATACATGGCACTTCTCACCAAATAAGTAATGTCGCCATATTTTCAAAGCGAATACGATGGCGACTAATTCGAGATCATGGGTCGGATAATTTTTCTCATGTGGCTTTAATTGTCTCGACGCATAGGCCACAACTAGACCTTCTTGCATCAATACGCAACCTAACCCAAGTAGGGAGGCATCACTATAGATGACAAACTCTTTGCCGATTCGGTGTACTAATCTTTGGAGCTTCAGTCAAATGAGTTTTCAATTGGTCGAAATTTTTCGACACTTTTCCGTCCATTCAAACTTGACATCTTTCAAGCGGTTTCGTCATGGGTGTGGCTATCATCGAGAATCCTTTTACAAACCGTCGGTAGTAACCGGCAAGTCCCAAAAAGCTCCGAACCTCAGTAATATTTCTTGGAGGCTTCCAGTTAAGTATGGCTGAAATTTTGCTCGGGTCGACTCGAATACCCGATGCAGATACCACATGACCCAAGAAGCTAACCTCTCTTAACCAGAACTCACACTTGCTGAACTTAGCATATAACTACTTATCCTGTAAAATTTGCAACACTAATCTCAGGTGCTCCACATGTTCGGTCTCATCTCTTGAATAGACCAAGATGTCGTCAATGAACACAACTACGAACCGATCCAAATACGGTCTGAAGATCCGATTCATCAAATCCATAAATACCGCAGGGGCATTAGTGAGCCCAAACGGCATCACTAAGAACTCGTAGTGACCATATCTCGTTCTGAAGGTAGTTTTGGGTATGTCCGAATCCCGAATTCGCAACTGATAATAGCCCGATCTCAAATCTATTTTTGAGAACACTGAGGCTCCCTTCAGTTGATCGAACAAATCATCGATCTGTGATAGCGGATATTTGTTCTTTATTGTCACTTTATTAAGTCGACGATAGTCGATGCACAACCTCATGGTTCCGTCCTTCTTTTTCACAAACAACACTGGTGCACCCCAAGGTGAAAAACTTGGTCGAGCGAAACCTCTATCCGTCAACTCTTGCAATTGAGCTTTCAACTCCTTCAACTCGGTTGGTGCCATACGATACGGAGCTATCGAAATTGGCGTAGTCCTGTACAAGCTTAATACCAAACTCTACTTCCGAGCAGTGGTAAACCCGGTAATTCTTCAGGAAAAACATCCGGTATTCACAAACCACCGCACCGATTCGGTTTCTTTTCCAATTCCTTATCATCAAGTACATACGCAAGGTATGCTTCGCACCCTTTCTTACATGTTTCGGGCCAACATTGTTGATATTACGGTGGCAACCCTTTAAGTCTGTAGACTCAACTCGGATTATCTCGTTATTCGCACCTCAAATCAATAGTCTTGCTTTTGCAATTCACAACCGTATCATGCACGGTCAACCAATCCAAACCAAGAATAACATCAAATTCATCAACGGCAAAAGCATCGGTCCACGGAAGCGGGACCCTCGGATTACTAGGGACATTTCTTGCACACTTTGTCAACAAGCACGTAACGACCCAAGGGATTTGACACCCGAATTACGAACTCAGTAGACTCAATAGGTAAAGTCTTACTAGATGCTAAGGTTTCGCATATATAAGAATGAGTAGAACCAGGGTCAATCAAAGCAATCACATTAGTATCAAAGAGAGTGAAAGTACCAGTGATAACATCAGGGGAGGATGCTTCCTCTCGTGCACGGATGGCATATGCCCTAGCAGGAGTACGGGTCTCAGATCGAACAGCCGTATCAGTGGCCCCTCTCTGACTACCACCCCTACCTCCTGAAATTCTTGGTGGTCTACCTCTAGCTGTCATTCCACTAGGTCTTGCACCTTGCATCCTATTCTTCTCATCAAGCTCCGTGCAATCTCTAATGAAGTGGTTCTTCGAACCACATCCGTAACAAGCCCTATTGGTAGACTTACCCCAACGTTCACCTATGTGTCTTCTCCCACATTGGGGGTATTCAGGTTTCTCTTGACGGTTATTGCCCACACTAGCTACCGAAGTAGCTCGAGAGTCCATCAATGGTCATGCTCTAATGGAAATTCCCGCAGTCGTCCTCGATTTATTGGTGTCCTCCCTGAACTTCTTTTGTACCGAGAACGAGCTTTACCCGTCGATCTTTTGCGATAGTCTCTAGCTTCAAATTCAGCCTTCTTCTTCTCCTTTCCAAGTTCCTCCACCTTGCGTGCTCGTTCAACTAGTGTTACGAATTCTTTTATCTCCAAAATACCCACTAGTAGCTTTAGATCTTCATTCAATCCTTCTTCAAACCTCTTGCACATAGCAACCTCATCAGCCACACACTCCGGGCATACCGATCGAGTCTTACGAACTCATGTTCATATTCAGAAACTGTCATACGGCCTTGCTTGAGTTCCAAGAATTCCTTACGCTTTTGATCGATGAACCGTTGACTAATATATTTCTTTCGAAACTCCGTTTGAAAGAAATCCCAAGTAACTCGTTCGTTTGGAACTATGGAAATCAAGGTCCTCCACCAATAGTAGGTGAGTCTCGCAACAAGGATATAGCACACTTTACACATTCATCGGTGTGCATGATAGTTCATCAAACACCGAATGGTGTTATCAAGCGTAACTCGCCCTTTCGGCATCATCGGTAACTATGGCCTGAACTCTTCAGCCCCGCTTCCTAATCAAGTCTATAGGTGGCTTACTCAGCCTCACGGTCAAGAATCGATGGCATTACGGCTCTTGGGGTGGATTATTCAAATTCGGAATTGTTGGACAATTTGGATTGGTTCGGGCATATTATGCGACCCACTCATTCATCATGGTAAAGAAGGCTTGTCTAGCCCCCTCAACCTGATTATTCGCAGATGACTGAGGTTCAACAGGCGGCGTCCCTTGTGCAGGAGCAGCCGCTACACTTTCAACGTCATCCGCCAAGGTTCTCTCTACACCGGGATCCATTTACTAATCAAAACAATTATTTTAACCGTTAGAAGTCATCACACATTTAAACATTAACATTAAGGCATGTATAGCTAGACTCATACGTGCTATGGTAGTCCTAGAACCGACTAAACCATAGCTCTGATACCAATAAAATTGTAACACCTCGAACCCGAGACCGTCGCCGGAGTCGAATACGAGGTGTTAACAGACTTTAAACCACTTATTGAGAATTTCCCAGACAAGATGCCAATCTGTGTACTAGTCGCTTCAAAAATCATAACTTGATTTTTACAACTCAAAAATTAGTTTCGTAATTTTTCCCTGAATCTAGACTCATATGTCCATCTACAGATTTTTTTCCAGAATTTTCGGTCGAGCCAATTAGTACAGTTTATTAGTTAAAGTCTCCTATGTTACAGGGGTCGACTACACCGACCTTCGTGCGTTACAACTCGAATAACTCCCTGTGCAGGGCTTCAATACTGATACCGTTTGTTTCTATAGAAACTAGACTCAAAGAGGAATTTATAAATATACTGATACCGTCTGGTTAATTTATAATGAATTTTCAAAGCCGGAACAGTGAATCCAGAAATAGTTCTAGCCCTGTTTCACGAAAACCCAAATACCTTTTAACATACAACTCATATGACCGTTTCGTTTCTTCCATATGAAAATGGATTCATCAAGGTTCATTTACATAATTTATTCACTATTTAATTCCATTCCTACTATTTTTAGTGATTTTTCACATCCACATCCTTTGTTGTTGCCAAAGATCTATTTCTAGGGTAGACTTTCTCTAACACATAGTTTCTATGATTCAACCACCCTTTACATATATAGTCCAAAATATAATCGTGATGACCCATTCTAATGGCTGGTCGTTGCCAAACATTTCCGTGCTTCTTAATGAGCATATACATACCAAATGATTATAACATTATGCTCAAAACATTTATAAGCCATTTTCGCATGGCTATTCAAAATTTTACATACCAAGTTCAAACAAAACATAATAGCCTATACATGCCGAAATGTACTCCAAGACCAACTACGAAGAAAATACCAAAAGTTGTTAGCCGGTGTGATGACTTCGATGACGGTCCTGAATACACAAAAAGTCGAGTCCAAGAAACCTAAAATACGTGACAAGCAAACACCGAATGAGTATATAACCCAGTAAGTCATAAGCAATGCACTAACAACCATTAATAACATTATCGCAAGAGGGAACAAGATGGAACGAGGCTAATTACTCCATTCAAACCGAACTATACCATAGTTCCTTAGACCTTTCGATTCAATCATACATCTACATGACCTTTCACTCATTCCGCGATAATTCTTATGTACGTGACTTCAATTTACATTGTCACATAGGTTCAAACTTACCAAGCTCGATCCCAAATATAAACTTAGCGCCTGTTAGCCATGAACTCAAGGTACTTACCCGATCCGCTGTCCGTGATCAACTCAATAGTGTCGCACACTCAGTGTCAATAGTGATTCAAAAGCATATAGTGAGTACGCACACCTAGTGCTATATAATCAACTCGCACACTTAGTGCTACATGATCAAACTCGCACACTTAGTGCTGTACAAGTTTTAAACCCGCACACTTAGTGCCATTCTCATGATCACAAATGTTTATACCCGCACACTTAGTGCCGAAATTAACAACTCAATACATCTCACCTCTTTTCCTTCCATTCAATACTTCCATCACCACATACACACATGTATATAAATTCATCATTCCTTTCGGCATAATTACATAGACATTATGTCTATTCAAATCAATACAAAATATATGCTTAGTGACTTACCTTGTGTTGGGTAAAACAGTCCAAGTCGGCTACTTGATGACCTTCGTCTTTCCCTTGCTTGATTCTCCTTCTTTAACTATTGAGCTTAATCAATAAATCAACTAGTTTAACCATCTTGCTAAACATTCATAATTCAATTACACATGCATATGTATGTTTGTATATTCGGCAACCATCCTCACTTATTACCCATTTAGTCAATTATCTAAGCCAAGATAAGACTTCAATACGGTTGCCTCTAACCGAATACATGTACACCAATCTACTTCATTTGGCCGAATATGCATGTCTATGTTGAGGCCAATTTCACACTTAATACCACACAAAAAAAACAGCATACATTTTACTAACTAACGCATTACATATTGTAGCTCAATACACATCTCTCATTTACTACATAACCGAAACATCATCGCAAGCAAATATACACCTTGAAATAGTATATATGTCATACCAATTCATCATGTGCAAACACATATTCATGTAGGTGCAAGGGCCGAATCTCAAGTTGTTTATATCCAAATATAAACACATATCCAAAGCTCAAACCTTACCTACCATGCAACATGCATGAATCATACTTATGGATATACCATGACCGAATACATCACAACACCATAATTTTGGTCATGATTAAGCAAAGAACTTAATGTCTTACTCAAAAATACTAAAAAGAAAGTCCAAGAGCCATCAATCCACTATCACATATACCATTAACAAGCTTCATATTTAACATGCAATGGCATTAACACAAAATCCACCTTGGCCAAATACCATCCCCATGATATAACAAAGATTTGAACCATGGGCTAATAAGAACATCAAGCTAGTAACTAAAAACATGCATGAATCTCATGGCACAACCTCAAACATACCTTAATCTTGATGCAAGTATAGCCAAACCCCTTCCTAATCCTCTTCCAAACCAAACATGAAGCAAAAATTCCCTCTTCTTCCTTAGGATTTTCGGTCAAGAGAGAATGAAAGGATGATCAATTTTTTTTTCTCTTCTTTTCTTCAATACACGCAATAGGGGGGTTCACTCACACACATTTTTTTTCATTCTTTATTACCCATGCTTATTTGTTTATTTCTTTTCTCCTTATGCACCAACAAAACATGTCTATGACATGTTTTGCCCATCCTCATTGTCATGGCCGCCACCTCTTATAAAAGAGGGATATTTGACATGCAAGGCCATTGTTTTGCATGCATGCTTTAATTAGTCATTACACATTCCCCATCATACTTCTAAAGTTTTCTACTAGGTCCTTTCTAGTGAAATTCACATTTATAGCTCTAAATCAAAACATCAAAAATGTCACACATGAGTTAACACATATTATAGGCAATAAAATAAATATTAAATTATTTTTATGCCTCGGTTTTGTGGTCCCGAAACCACATTCTGACTAGGGTCGTTTTAAGGCTGTCACACAGGACATTTCAGACCAATTCAGAATCATAGATATTATTTAACATCATTTCGTAAGCAATCATCTCTAAATATAGTCTACGAAACCTAAAACATACATTTAAGTAAAGCTCAAAACTAAATCTAACCCATTCAGAATTTTCAGAACTCAACCAATTCTTTCAAACTGTCAAAGTCACACGTCCATGCAACTAGGCCGTGTGTCACACACAGGCACTAGACACGCCCATGTGAACCAGCCGTGCCAAAAATAGGTCCTATACTGACTTTTCCACACAGCCAATAAGCACGCCCGTGTACTATGGCCGTATGATGCTTAGCTAGCTACTGACTTTAGCCCAAGGCCATATGACATGCCCTTGTGTCAATACCATGTGGTTCTTAGGAGAATACTGCTTTTCTTATACGGCCACAAGGCACACCCGTGTCCTTTGACCATGTGGCACTAAGCAGGCTTGGTTTAAGCCAAATTTGCCACCTCTTTTTGGGTCCAATTCTACAAGCAATAATATACAACATTCATACCAAAATTTCCAACCAATTCCATACTCAAAACATGCTTCATTATAACAAAAACATATTAGCTCATAAAACACTACAACCATACATCATTTGGCACCATCAACCAAATACCAAAACTATATACAACATTTCATTTGCTAGCCAACTCCTATGGCATAATATATACACATCAAAACTTATATACATAGACCTTCAGCCTATACATGCCATACTGTAAAATATGTACACTTTCAAAAGTACCAAAATGAGATCGATAATGTGGTGACGATTCTCAACTATCTCCGAGCCTTTAGTAGCTACGATAACTGTAAAATAGGTAGTAAACACATAGAGTAAGCTACAAAGAGCTTAGTAAGCCAAATTCAATTGGTCTAACTACTAAAGCATATAAGTTCAACTCAACCATAAAGATTCATAACCATTTCATAGAATAATTCATAAACTTAACCATACTCCTTTGTTTGCATATATGCTGTGCTTCATGTCCATACATATTTCATAGAGACAGAGTTTTTCACATTTAGAAATTTAGTACGATACAAACGTACCTGCATAGGTTTTACATTTCATACACTCAATCACAGATTGCATATGCTATCATCAAACAGGTCAGAAACGATACAGATGCTCATAAACAAGTACAACGTCGACGTCCCGGACGTGGTCTTACATGTAATTCAATATCGTTTCCTCTGTCCCAGATAGGGTCTTACAAGAAATCAAATACGATGCTGATGTCCCAGACATGGTCTTATACGTAAATCTCAATCGAGGCCTGTGTCCCAGACACGGTCTTGTACGATGTCTTAGACAGATGTCAACTTTTCTTAGAAACATACAAAGCTTTTCAGATACTAACATATTATCATACTTTACTCCAAATATATTATCTAGTACTCAAGCCCATTTAATACAGATTACAGTTTATATATCCAGAATTTATTTCAGTTAACACGTAATTGTAATTTGACTTACCTCAGATGGATTTTGTACGGAATGAGTCGACTATTCGACTATTTTAAACTTTCCTCGATCTAAGTCCAATTTTCATTGTTCTTGATCTAATACAATACAATACAAATTCAACCATTCAATAATTCATTTCATTCAATTTAATCCATATACACATATTTAGGGCACTTTGCATTTTAGCCCTTACATTTTCACATTTTGACAATATAGTCTATTTTTCACAAAATCACAAATATGCAAAATTCACCAAGACTATAGCTTGGCCGAATATACATGATTTCCATACCAACCCAAATAGCATGTTTAATTCACAAGTTAGTCCTTCAAAACCTCATTTTCACAATTTAGTCCAAATAGCTCTATTTCATCAAAAACTCGAAGACAAAATTTATGAACTATCTACCAAGCTTGAGCTTTAATCTAGCTGAACCCTAAATGCTTTTATTTCTTTTCTTTCTCCTTGAATTTTGGCAAGTGTGATGAACATTTCATCCATTAACATGTTTTATTTTATTATATCACTAATGATTTTACTTTTTCCCATTTTGCCCTTGAATAATAAACATTAAACTTACCAATTATATGTCGCTGTTTGTCCACCACTAAGATAAATGGTCAATTTTGACATGCAAGGACCTTTATTTTAAAAGCCAAGCCAAATAGGTGCTTTAACATCTAGCACTCAACTTTTACACTTTACGCGATTTAATCCTTTTTCATAATTAAGCATAGAAACAGACAAATTAAATCACAGAAATTTCACAGATGTAAATTCACATATCACAGACACAGAAAAGGATATTAAAATATTTTCAGACTCAGATTTGTTGTCTCGAAACCACTATTCTGACTAGGGTCAAAACCGGACTGTTACAATTCTCCCCCCTTAGGGATTTTTATCCCCGAAAATCTTACCATTGAAGATTCGGATATTGTTGTCTCATTACATCCTTAGGCTCCCACGTAGCCTCTTCTACTCCGTGTCGATACCACATCACTTTAACTAACTGTATTTTCTTGTTTCGTAATTCTTTAACCTCGCGAGCTAAAATACGGATCGACTTTTCTTCGTAAGTCATATCAGATTGAATCTCAATTTTAGAAGGGGATATCACATGGGACGAATCAGATCTGTACCGTCAGAGCATTGATACGTGAAATAAAGTATGTATCTTTTCCAACTGAGATGGTAGCCTCAATCTATAAGCAACCGACCCAACTTGCTCGGTGATTTTATATGGTCCAATGAACCTCGGACTCAACTTCCCCTTTTTACCAAATCGGAACAGTTTCTTCCATGGAGACACTTTCAAAAACACTTTATCACCGATCTCAAATTCGATATCTTTTTGTTTTAAATCCGTATAAGATTTTTGACGATCAGAGACAGCTTTCAGACTATCTCGGATTACTTTGACCTTCTATTCAGTTTCTTTTATCAAATCAATACCGTAAATCTTATTCTCACTGAGCTCAAACCAGTATAATGGAGTTATACACTTTCTACCGTATAAGGTTTCGTACGGTGCCATTTTGATGCTCGATTGAAAGCTATTATTATAAGTGAATTCAATCAAAGGTAGATATTGTTCCCACACACCTTTAAACTCAAGAATGCAACATCTCAACATATCCTCGAGTATCTAAATAATCCGTTCAGATTGACCATCTGTTTGCGGATGAAAAGCGATACTAAAATGCAATTTAGTACCCAAAGCATCTTGCAATTTCTTCCAGAATCGCAATGTAAATCTCGGGTCTCTATCAGACACTCTTAACAATGGCACACCGTGCAATCTCACAATATCAGAAATATACAACTCAACTAGCTTATCCAGCGAATAATCAAACTGAATCAGAATAAAATGAGCTGATTTCGTCAAACGATCAACTACAACCCAAATTGCATCTTTCTTTTTCGGAGACAGAGGCAAACACGAAACAAAATCCATGGTCACTCGATCCCATTTCCACTCTGGAATCATAATCAGTTGTAATAACCCAGATGGCACCTGATTTTCAGCTTTAACTTGCTGATAGATTAAACATCTCAAAACAAAGTGAGAAATATCTCTTTTCATTCCCGACCATAATATAGTTGTTTCAAATCATTATACATTTTCGTACTTCCCGATTTACAGAAAATCTACTACTATGAACTTCACTCAAAAAACGTTTGAATCAAATCAAGATTTCTTGGAACACAGTCTATTTCTGAACCTCAAACAATCATCATCATCTATTCGAAATTCAGAATCAGAATCAGAATTGTACTGAGTTCGTTTAGCCATAATCTCATTATCAACTTTCTAAGCTTCAATAATCTGTTGTAAATACAAAGGTCTCGCTTTTAATTCAGCTAAAATTGAACCATCATCAGATAGAACTAAATGAGTATTCATTGCAAATAACGATTTTTGACTTAAAGCATCGGCAACCACATTTACTTTTCCCGGGTGATAATCAATCACAAGTTCGTAGTCTTTTAGCAGTTCTAACCATCTTCTCTGTCGCAAATTCAAATCTTTTTGCATCATTAAATACTTCAGACTTTTATTATCAGAAAACACATGACATTTCTCGCTAAATAGATAGTGACGCTAGATCTTCAAAGCAAATACAATGGTAGCTAACTCAAGGTCGTGTGTCAGATAGTTCTTCTCATGCGGCTTTAATTGTCTCAAAGCATAAGCAACAACTTTTCCTTCTTGCATTAAAACATAATCGAGTCCATTCAACGAAACATCGTTGTAAACAACGAATTCTTTACTTGACTCAGGTTGTACCAGTACCAAAGCTTTAGTTAACATAGCTTTTAACCAATCAAAACTTTTCTGACATTGCTTAGACCATTCAAATTTCACATCTTTCTGAAGCAATTTTGTCAACGGAGTCGCTATCGCAGAGAAATCCTTTACAAATCATCTGTAGTAACTAGCAAGTCCAGAAAACTACAGACTTCAGAAACATTCCTCAGAGGTTTCCAATCCAGAATAGCTGAAATTTTGCTCGAATCAACTCAGATTTCGGAGACCGATACAATATGGCCCAGAAAGCCAACTTCTCGTAACCAAAATTCACATTTACTGAACTTTCCATACAATTGTTTATCTCGCAGAGTTTGTAACACTATTCTCAAATGCTTGGCATGTTCATATTCATCCCATGAATAAATCAATATGTCATCAATGAATACTACAACAAATTGATCTAAATACAGTTTGAATATTCTGTTCATCAAATCCATAAAAATAGCAGGTGCATTCTTTAATCCAAAAGGCATAACTAAAAATTCATAATGGCCGTACCTAGTTTTAAAAGTAGTTTTCGCAATATCAGAATCCTTTACTCGCAACTAGTAGTAACCTGATCTCAGATCTATCTTAGAAAACACAGTAGCACCTTTCAACTGATCGAATAAGTCATCAATTCTAGGCAGAGGGTATTTGTTCTTTACAGTCACTTTATTAAGTTGACGGTAATCATTACACATTCTCATTGTGCCATCTTTCTTTTTCACATATAGAACAGGAGCACCCCATGGCAAAAAGCTCAGTCTAGCAAATCCTCGATTGATCAATTATTGTAACTAAGATTTCATTTCCTTTAATTCGGTCAGAGCCATTCTATACGGACCTATCGATATCGGAGTAGTACCAGGTACTAATTTAATGCCAAACTCAACTTCTCGAATCAGAGGCAAACCAGGTAGTTCTTCAAGAAACACATCAGAGAATTCACAAACAACAGTAACTGATTCAACTTTCTTATCATTCACTTTTGAATCTAACACATAAGATAAGTAGGCTTCACAACCTTTCTTTATATATCTCTGTGCTTTCATTGCTGATATCACAGCTGGCAATCCATTCAGATCACTACACTCAATTCGAATTATCTCATCATTCTTACACCTTAAATCAATGACTTTTCATTT
The DNA here is from genome assembly GCF_025698485.1 of Gossypium arboreum. NCBI lineage: Eukaryota > Viridiplantae > Streptophyta > Magnoliopsida > Malvales > Malvaceae > Gossypium > Gossypium arboreum. Next base: position 25,857,616 of record NC_069070.1, read on the forward strand.
GTAATTCACAATAGCATCGTGCAAAGTCAACCAGACCAATCCCTGAATTATATCAAATTCATCGAAAGGAAAAAGCATCAGATCAGCAGGAAAACAGATATCTCTAACATTAACGGGCAATTCTTGTAGACTTTATCAACCAAGGCACTTTTTCCTAAGGGGTTCGATACTCTAATTATGAATTCAGTAGACTCTACAGGAAAACTCTTACTATGCACTAAATTCATACATATATAAGAATGCGTTTATCCAGGATCTATCAATGCAATCACAGAAGTATCATAGAGAGTAAAAGTACCAGTAATCACGTCCGCAAATGAAGCTTCCTCACAAGCTCGGATAGCATAGGCTCTGGCAAGTGCTTTGGCCTCAGATCTAACTGTAGTATCCCAATAGCTCTTTGACCACCACTTGTATTTCTTGAATTTCTGGAAAGTCTACCTCTAGCTGAGGTATTACTCGGTCTCGGATTCTGTACATTCTCTTGCTCAGCAGGTTCGGAACAATCTTTTACAAAATGGCCCATAGATCTACATCGAACATAGGCTCGGTCATTCAATCTACAATTTTCCAGATGTCTTTTACCATAGTGTTTACATTCAGGTCTCTTAGATCAGACATTCCCAACACTTGCAATAGAAGTAGTAGGAACTCTGAAGTTTGAATGCGATCTATCTCGATCTCGGTTTGAATATCCCACATTAGCCTTTGGATGGCTTTAATCATCTCGGAATTTCTTTGGCATAGACTGAAATGATCTACTCGAAGATATCTTTCTAGCATCTTTAGCTTCAGAATCAGCTTTTCTTTTCTCTTTACTTAATTCTTTAGCTTTACATGCTCGTTCAACAAGTACTACCATTTCTTTAATCTTCAAAATCCCAACTAACAGACGAATATCTTCGTTTAGTCCATCTTCAAACCTTTTGCACATTATTGCTTCATTCGATACACATTCACGGGCATACTAGCTCAATCTTACAAATTCATGTTCGTATTTAGTAACAGACATACGGCCCTGTTTAAGCTCGATAAAGTCTTTACGTTTCTGATCAATGAATCTTTGACTGATATATTTATTCGAGAATTCAGATTGAAAGAAATCCCAAGTAACCTGTTCACTCAGGACTACTGATATTAAAGTTTTCTACCAAAGATACGTCGTATCTCTCAGAAGTAAAACGGCACATTTAACACATTCCTCAAAACTCAGAGACATTTCATCAAACACTCGTATTGTATTTTCTAACTAGAATTTGGCTCTTTCAGCATCACCATTCGTTGTTGGAACTCTTCAGCCCTATACTTTCTAATCTTATCAACCGGTGGTCTACTCAACTGTACCAGATTCACTCGTGGCATATCAGGAATTTGAGAAGGATTAACCGGGGGTGGAGGTTCTTGTATAGTCGGATTGGTTTTAATGTATTGGGTGAACCATTCATTCATCATATCATAGAAGGCATGCTTAGTCTCACCATCACGGCTACTCGTAGCCGGTCTAGAATCAGTTTGCACCGTCCCTTGCGCGGGAGTAGGCACATTGCTTTCTACATTGTCAGCTATAGCTCTATCGGAATCCATTTGCTTTATAAAAGCACATTTCAATGCCAGGAGTCATCACACTATCACAGATTCAGATATATGGCATGTATAGCTAGACTCACATACGCTATGGCAGTCCTAGAATCGACTAAACAATAGCTCTGATACCAATAAAATGTAACACCCTTAACCTTTAACCAACATTGGATTAGGGTTACGAGGCATTACCAGATAGACAGAACATTTCAGACCAATTCAGAATCACAGATATTATTTAACATCATTTTGTAAGCAATTATCTCTAAATATAGTCTACGAGACCTAAAACATACATTTAAAGAAAGGTCGAAACTAAACCGAACCCATTCAGAATTTTCAGAACTCAACCAATTCTTTCAAACTGTTAAAGTCACACGCCGTATGACTAGGCCATGTGTCACACACGGGCACTAGACACACCCATGTGAACTAGTCGTGCCAAAAATAGGTCCTATACTAATTTTTTCACACGGCTAATAGGCATGCCCGTGTACTATGGCCGTGTGATACTTAGCTAGCTATTGGCTTTAGCCCACCGCCATATGACACACCTATATGTCAATACCGTGTGGTTCTTAGGAGAATACTGCTTTTCTTATACGGCTACAAGGCACGCCCGTGTCCCCTGATTGTGTGGCACCAAGCAGGCTTGGTTTAAGCCAAATTTGCCACCCTTTTTTGTGTCCAACCCTACAAGAAATATTATACAACATTCATACCAAAATTTTCAACCATCTCCATGCTCAAAACATGCTTCATTATAACAAAAACATATTAACTCATAAAACACTACAACCATACATCATTTGGCATCATCAACCAAATACCAAAACTATATACAACATTTCATTTGCTAGCCAACTTCTATGGTATAATATATACACATTAAAACTTATATACATAGAAATTCTAGCTTGTACATGCCATATTTTAAAATATGTACACTTTCAAAAGTACCAAAATGAGATCGATAGTGTGGTGATAATCCTCAACTATCCCTAAGCCTTCAGTAGCTACGATAACTGTAAAACAGACAGTAAACACCCAGAGTAAGCTACAAAGAGCTTAGTAAGCCAAATACAATTGGTGTAACTACTAAAGCATATAAGTGCAATTCAACCATAAAGATTCATAACCATTTCATAGAATAATTCATAAACTTAACCATGCTCCTTTGTTTGCATATATGCCATGCTTCATTTCCATACATATTTCATAGAGCCAGAGTTTTTCATATTCAGAAATTTAGTACGATCCGAACCTACCTTCATAGGTTATACATTTCATATACTCAATCTCAGGTTTCGTATGCTATCATCAGACGGGTCAGAAACGATATAGATGCTCATAAACAAGTACAATGCCGACATCCCGGACGTGGTCTTACATGTAATTCAATATCGATGCCTCTGTCTCAGGCAGGGTCTTACATGAAATCAAATACGATGCCGATGTCCTAGACATGGTCTTATACGTAAATCTCAATCAAGGCCTGTGTCCCAGACACGGTCTTATACGATGTCTCAAATAGATGTCAAATTCTCTTAGAAACATACAGAGCTTTTCAGATGCTAACATATTATGGTACTTTACTGCAAATATATTTATCCGACACTCAAGGCCATCCAATATAGATTACAGTTTATATGTGTAGAATTTATTTCAATTATCACGCAATTGTAATTTGACTTACCTCAGATGGGTTTCTTACGAAACGAGTCGACTATTCGACTATTTTAGACTTTCCTCGATCTAAGTCTGATTTTCTTTGTTCTCGATCTAATACAATACAAATTCAACCATTCAATAATTCATTTCATTCAATTTAATCCATTTACACATATTTAGGGAACTTTGCATTTTAGCCCTTACATTTTCACATTTTGACAATTTAGTCTATTTCTCACAAAATCACAAATATACAAAATTCACCAAGACTATAGCTTGGCCGAATATGCATGAATTCCATACCAACCCAAATAACATATTTAACTCACAATTTAGTCCTTCAAAACCTCATTTTCACAATTTAGTCCAAATAGCTTGATTTCATCAAAATCTCAATGACAAAACTTATGAACCATCTACAAAGCCTTCATAATTCATTCAAAAACTTTACAAAACTCATGATATCAATAATGGAATTTCATGAAATCTTTAACAGAAACAGAAATTAAGACATGGGCTTCGAAGAACACAAAGCAACGATCACAGAAATGTAGAAATTATAAAAACGGACGAAAATCCATACCTTAATTGAGCTTTAATATAGTCGGACCCTAAATGCTTTTATTTCTTTTCTTTCTCTTTGAATTTTGGCAAGTGTGGATGAACATTTCATCCATTAACATGTTTTATTTTATTATATCACTAATTATTTTACTTTTTCCCATTTTGCCCTTGAATAATAAACATTAAACTTACCAACTATATGTCCATGTTTTTTCACCACTAAGATAAATGGTCAATTTTACATGCAAGGACCTTTATTTTAAAAGCCAAGCCAAATAGGTGCTTTAGCATCTAGCACTCAACTTCTACACTTTACGCGATTTAATCCTTTTTCATAATTAAGCACAGAAATAGACAAATTAAATCACAGAAATTTCACAGTTGTAAATTCACATATCAAGACACAGAAAATAATATTAAAATATTTTTTAGACTCAAATTTGTGGTCCCCAAACCACTATTCTGACTAGGGTCAAAACCGGACTGTTACAGTTATGGTATTAAACGTAGCACTGAGAAAGTAAGGTGTTAATTATGTCTAAGTATAGTATTTTGTGTATACGCCAAATGGTGAATCCTATGTTTTGGTGGATTGCATATTTTGGCAAAATCTGTAGGTTAGCAGATTCTTCTGTTGACTATAGGTCATCCCAGAAGTTTAGGCGAATTCATTATGTTTTTAGTTAATAGATTTTTTATTATTTCAATAAGATTAATTTGTTAGCCAAGTGAGAACTAGTTTGAATGGAACAAAGATACTGTAGTTGATAAGACTTAAATGATGATAAGTGCACTTAATCACAAAAATAAAGAGTATTACTGGAATAATCTGATCCTTCCACTAAACCTTGTTTCCGTGCTTAAGTATATAAGCTATCAGTGTCTTCACTAAAAAACTTTGTGTTTCTTTGCATCCATTGTCTTCTTTAATTTTCTCTGCATTCTCTAAAAAGCTGAAGTCCAAAAACTTGCCTAAAGTTAGGTTCATTGTATTCAGCCAACTCCTACATTTGTTTTAGCTTTCTGGTAAATACTAATAAACCCTAGATTATTTCCATAGCTATTTGCATATTTTTAACTCTACATGCATAATTAATAGATTTGTATACAATGAACGAAGCTTCTTGATTTTGGCTTCAATGTTAATTTTCTTGCATGCATGTTTGGGTTCAATGGTGTAATGATATGATAAGATTAATTATTTATATTTTAGCTCAAGAAACTGTAGAAGGTCCGAGTGATAAAGGAAAATGTCTTTCTATATAGACTTTAATGTATTTCTGGTGAGGTCTTTCATACTTCCATATGTGTGGTATTCCTATTTTATATTTTGTGTAAGGTAAGTACTTATTCTTTGTAAGGTGAAGTGTACATATATGAAAAGTGGTTATTTAGAGTTGTTAATATGGGTCTGTAACGTCTGTGTTAAAGTGTAAGAATCATTCTTCATGCTTAAGCCACTACCTTTTGTGTAACATCCTGAATTTGGGGCCTAGAAGAGTTGGGTTTTGAGTCTGGGATTCGGATAGAAGAAAACCTGAATAATTAAGAAGTTTTAATTATTATCGTTTAAGAAAGAATTTTTACTACTAGGAAATTCTTACTATATTTATTATTACGGATATTTTAAATTTTTATGAAATTTTAATTAGTATTATGAGATAAAATTATTATTATTATTAGAAAATTTTATGTATCTATTTTTATTGATTTATGGAAATTATAATTATTATTAGGAAAAAATATATATATTATCGTATTTGAAATTTTCATTATTATGGTTATTATTATTATTATTGTTTTAGTTTTTAAATAAATTACAATGGATTTAAAGTGTGGGAAAAATTCGGACCAAAACTTTAGCAAAAAATTATTATTTTTGCTTCTTTAAGGATCTGGACATTAAGGTTTATTAATAAGTTAGGCTAAAATTAGACATAAGGAGGAATCGCCTAGTGGTTAGGCGTGTTAAGCGAAGAGGTAGTGAGCAGGGTTCGATTCCTGCGTGCGCAAATGTGAGTTTTATTTTAGATATGCGATCGTGGTGGAACAAGGGTTAAAAGGAGTTGCGGGTATAATTTAACATAAAGAGCGCCTGTGGCGCGATGGCGCAGCGTCTTTGGACATATGGAGAGGGCAGGTTCGATTCCATACGGCTAATCTGTTTTATTTTTAAAGTGGGCGAATCAAGCGGTAAGGTTTATAATTTATTGTGACCGTATATAAGTAAAGAGAAGCATGGTGCAAGGCCAGCAGAAGACGGGCGAAGGCACAACAAGGCGACGAAGGTCTAGGGTTCGAGCCTCACCTCGCGCATGGAAGGCTTGGATTTTTGCTGCTCACGTGGAGGAGAGTCGAGTTTGACCGAAACTCTTCCCAGCAAGCAGTGAAGCGGTCAAACGGTGGGTAAGGCTGCTAGGAGGTTGGATAAATTTCAAATGCCTAATTCATGGAGCAAAGCAAGGAATTTGAAATTAGAAGGAATTTTATTAAGCATTAAGTACCGTATTTTATTCTTTTAATTTTGGCTTTTATGAATTATTCCTTTTGTTCATCTTTCCTTCATTGATAATAACCGAACCTATCTTCTTTTACTCTTCTTTTCTTTCTTTTCTTTTATCTCATCTCTTCCTTCTTTAATTTCCTTCAAAGCCGAATCATCTTGTCATCTCCTCTTTTCTATTTTTCTATTTTCTCTTTTTCATTATACTAAAATCAAACATCCATATTTTAGTGATTAGGAGTTAATATTTAGATCTATTTTCACGCACGTTTAAGTTGGATTCACAACGGATATGGGGTAGGAAGGTATTTGGAACGTCTTCAATGAGTAGATCTCTTGGTAAGTATTGAACCTTCTTTCCATTTGTATCTTGTGGTTTAAGAAAAGTGAAAACCCTCCGTCGACTAAGGCTAAAAGGGTTTTGGTGTTATTTGGTCTGTTGGTGCTAGTGAGGATTAAAGGCTACCGATCGAGGAGTGTGTGAAAAGCTTGGATCATCGGAGTGACTAAATCTAGTCATCAACTTCGACAAAGGTAAGGTGCCTAAGGCCATTATGGATGGTGGCGAATGTGTAAGTGTTAATATTGGAAAGTTCTTGATTTGGTTCAATTATTGCGAGCTGATCTATTTAACAATTGATTATAGGAGAAATCGCATAGGAGATCTCGTCAAGGAATATCGCAAATCAGGTGTGTAACGAACCCTTTCATAGCTTAAAGCGATAAAATGTCGAAAAGCCGAAATGCCGAAATTCTGGCATTTCGAGGACTTGTGAGCAAGTTTAACGCTCACTAGTTAGTTAGAATCGATGAGACGGTGATCGAGAATGATGGAAACGGTAAGAATGTGATTTTTGGCGTTCTTGGTAAGTTGGGCCTTGAGGGTCAAGTGGGGCCCATTGGGCTTTCGGGCCCATTTGGGTAAAATTGGTAGAAAACGAAATCGTTATATGGCATGATAAGACCGTTAAAACCGTTATGGAATATAGGCTAAATGGGCCTAGATGGCGAAATTGGCTAAGTAGGGCCCATTAGGGTTTTAGGCCCAATAACTCGATTTCGCTAAAATGGGCCGTAATCACTGTTTGCACCCATGGATTGTTAGTAATCGTTAATGAACATGGAAACCCTAATTTTGGTAAAATTATGAGATTACCCTTATACCATGAAAATGACCGTTTTGCCCTAGGTAAAATGACCATTATACCCCTAGGGTTTATGTATGATTTTAATACATGGGATTTTGATAAATATGGTATGTATGAGATGCACATGACATGTATGATATGCACATGATATGTATGATATGCACATGATGTAATCATAACTGCATTGGGTTGGGTTTTTATATGGATGGAGGAAGTGAAAAAGGGCTTATTCCCCAGTTATCAAAAGGGCTTATGCCCTAGTTATCAAAAGGGCTTATGCCCCAGTTATCAAAAGGGCTTATGCCCCAGTTATCAAAAGGGCTTATGCCCCAGTTATCAAAAGGGCTTATGCCCCAGTTATAAAAGGGCTTATGCCCCAGTTATTGAAAGGGCTTATGCCCCAGTTATTGAAAGGGCTTTTGCCCCAATTATTAAAAGAGGCTAGGCCTCCAGTTATATGATAAAGCAGCTATGCTGCCAGTGGAGAGTATGGTGGGGTGGGTCGAGTTAATCCCCACATGGTGTGTTGGTTGGTATGGGTGGAGAGTAGCGGATGGTGGGTTGAGTAGTCTCCCCAAATGGGTTGCATTCTTTCATTGAAATTATATGTGATATTGAAATGGGCCTAAGGGCCATACCATTTACAGTAAAGGCTTCGGCCCAGTAATATGAAATATGAAAAGGCTTCGGCCCAGTGTTATGGAATATGAAACATGAAAAAGGGCTATGGCCCAGTATATGTTGAGATTGGATTTGGGCTTAGACCCAACAGTCATTATTGTTTTGGGCTCGAAAGGGCTTGTTGCACACTGGAGTTTCCAAACTCACCCCCCCTTTCCTTAACCTTGCAGGTGAGCCTTGATGTGGGGACTTGGGCCGGAGAGGATTCAGAGTGGCCACGGTGATCATCTTTGGGCTTTTAAATAAGTGTTGGTTTTCATTTAATTTCCTTTAATTATTATTTATTTTTGGGTTGTAATAAGGCCAATTTTAACTTTCCTTTTATTTCTTTTCAGAATTATACTAATTTTAATAACTTCAAAAATTGGTTAATAATTATTCAAATGGGCTAGATTTAGGACGTGTTTTCAAAATGATACTTGTTTTCAAAATATCTCAACACCACAATTAATCGATTTATCAAAGACGTCCACTTAAACAAATTTAAACTCGATATAACAAAGTGTGGCTATGGTTGTGGGCATGTCTAGGATTGGATCCAATTAAAGATCTTGGTACTTAAGCAGCCTTCATGGCTCACCTCCTCTGTCTCGGATACCTACCTGGTGCCCAGCTTCCATACACTTTGTTAACTCAATAAAATGTATGGTTTTAAAACACTAAAATGGAACGTGGGTTTTCAACTCCAATGTGCCACGTCAGATTCGGCCATAACGTCTGGGCCAGGTTTGGGGTGTTACATTTTGCTTCTTCCAAGAATGATATGGACTGAATCATAGAAATGATTTAAGGAAATATTCATGGCGATGCCTTTAATGAAATATGCAATGAACTGGTAGATCGCGATACGTGAAAATAATTGTATAGTCTCTAGTAAGGCAAATGTATGCTGTAAACTAGATTGGGAAATCACAACAAAGGATACAAATAAAGGAATATGAATGAAATATATGATATGAATCTAACTAAGGAATTAGGTACGTGGCTGGCATGAAAAAGGTTTATCTGTATGGTCATATGGGCATAATGTATGCACCAAAGGAATAGAAAATTGGTGAATAGGCTATCTGTGTATGGTAATCACCATCTGGAAAACTATATGATTGTGTTTGATTCTTTGATGTGATCTACTTGAAGTATTAGTGATTATTGATAAGATTTCCATTGGAACTCACTAAATTTGTTTGAACTTATCCCATTTCCTTTTTCCTCTTCAAGCTTACTATTGAAGAAAAACATACTATTAGACTACACTAGAGGACATCTATTGTTGTGAGACTTATATTATTTTGTACTATGCATGACTTATGGGGAGGTTGATGTCTAATTCTAATTTGAGAAGAATTTTTATTCGAAACCTATGTTGATAAACTATGTTTTTATGAAGTTTCATTTGAGATATGAAATGGTTTTCAAGTGTTATATTTCATATGATGAAAAATTTTATTATTCAAGCTTCTACAAAAAATGGCTTACACTTACTTTATCATTTATATTAAATGTTTAACATAAAACCCCAATTTTACAGAGTATTTACTAAAAAAATTAAATATTGATGATTTCTCTGTAGTGACACGTCTTACTTGGATCCTCCTAAAGGGTCAGGTTTGGCATTTTACAAGCTGGTATTAGAGCCAAATTTTAGTGGATTCTCAAAAATTTGATGGTTGTATCACACCCCATCATGCATAGTATGCCTCTAGCTTAATCTTTAATTTTTTATATTAAGCTAGAATTTCTTTTGTAGTGATATAAGAAAATGTCTGACGGTTCTAAAGAAACCACGGGTGAAGAAATGGAAAGTCATATGCCTACACAAGAACAAGTGACTATTGTTAAAAATATGGGTAATGCAGGGAATCCATTTAGAGATGTGTTTTCACTATGATGACACAGTTATTTGACCAGTTTATGGAAAGTAATCAAGAGCCTCAACCACAGCCTAAGGTAGTTTTCCTAACACATCCTGCACCTCTAGTACCTTCTGTGGCTCCACCTAAGGTTGATCCTGTAAGAGAAATCAAGAAAAGAGGTGCCAATGAGTTATTTGGTGACAGAGGTTATGATCCTACTATGATTGAGCAATGGTTATCTCATTTGTGTATGGTAATAAAAGAATTGAAATGTACTTCTGAGGATCATGTTAGATGTGTTATATCATTGTTAGAATGAGAAGCTTACCAACGGTGGAAGACTTTGGTTAGTGTAACTCCTAAGCAGATGATTGAATGGGATTTCTTTCTAGAAAAGATTAAAGAAAGATATGTTAATCAGATTTATGTTGAGCAAATGAAAAGGACTTTCAGTATCTGAGGCAACGGAGAATGACTGTTATGGAATATGAGAGGGAATTTCTTAGACTGTAGCTATGCAAAGAACATGTTTCAAACTAAAAAAGAAATGTTTAATAAATTTGAATGGGGACTAAGGGTTGAGACAAGTGTACTGGTTGCAACCGTTGAATGTAAAACACTTGGAACAATGACAACAAAAGCCTACAAAATGGAATCGATCATTAGAGATAGAAGTGATAATTTTGAAAAAGAAATGATATAAAAGTGATAATTTTGAAAAAGAAATGATGAAGAGAGGTAGATCAAGTCCTCCCTCACCAGCAGGTTTTAAAAAATCTAGAGATCAAAATTTTTCAACTTCAAGAAAATAATCACAGTTTATAAGTTCCAAACGTAAAGGATTCAATAAACCAACTGCTTCTATGACAAGTTCTAGTGGTGCTAGAGTGATGAAAAGTGAATGCAAATATTGTGGTAGAAATCATGGTGGTTGATAAGTCGTAATTTATACATATTTTTATCCCATGCTTAGCATATTTTTGGATGAATTATCATTAGATTTGTGGAATTCGATGCTCCTAATCCTTTAATTTCATGTTTTATACTTAGGTGAGCATAGGAGAGTAAAAAGAGCAAGAAATGGGCCAAAAACGGAGAAAATGGGTCAACATGGAAAATCAACACAGCCTGGACTTCCTCACATGGGTAGTTCACATGCCCGTGTCTATTTAGCAGATTCTAAACACAGCCTAAGCCACCTCACACGGGCCTGTCACACAAGCGTGTCCCTGTCTAGCCCAAGTCTAGTTATATTCGGAAAAGACCACTCTTGAGGGTTTTAAAGCATTCTAAAACATATATAAACACCCCAGGAGGTATCTAGAAAACACACACGGAGTAGGAGGGAAGGAATTCCACGAAGAAAGCCAATTGATCCATCTTAGAAGCCGGATTCTCTTTCAAGACTGAAGATCTCCCTTCAATTTCCTTCAGGGTTTTTTGGGTTTTCTTTATGTTTTTTTATCAGTATTCCTCTGAGATGTTTCCTTTTACACTTATGAACTAAGTCCCTTAAATACCTAAGGGGAATGAAACCTAAGACGGATCTTGTTACTATTTTCTGAATTATATGATAAATACTTGATTTGTTCTTAATTATGTGTTCTTAATTATTTTTTTAATATTCCAGGATATTGATTCAAGTATTGATATGCTTATTTAAAGGAGCAAAAGTCCCTGTCTAAGTGTAGATCTAGCGCAATTAAGCAGAGTTGATTGCACCCCTAGACATAGGGCGACATAAATCTGCCGGATTAGGGTCAAACCTAATAAGGGAATCCATAGATCGAGTTAATGCAACACTAGGGGTTTTAATTAGAAAGAGATTTCAATTAATCAACCTAGGGTTAGAAGTTGTTAGTCTTGAGAGAGATAATAATATAACTTAGGGATTTCTACGGATCGAGTCAAGTAACAAGTGAAGTCTAGATGGATTTTTCCTTGGGTATTGTCCAAATCAATTAGTTTTCCCAAAAGTATTTCCCCAATTTTCTTCCTGTGCATTCTTAGTTTAGTTTATTAGTTTAGACAAAGTAAATCCCCTTATTTTTAGGCTAGATAATAAAAAGAAAGTTAATACTAGTACTTTTAGTCCCTATGGGTTCGACATTCATGTCTTGTTATAAACTATACTACTGTTTGATAGGTGCTCTTGCCTTCATCGAGATAATAGTTAGTTTTCAAGTACGACCAATCATAAATATAAAACTTATCATGAGACATCACGTTAGTGGTGAATGTAGGAAGCATTTAGAAGCATATTTTAGATGTGGGTCTAGAGATCATATGGTAAAAGACTACACATCTAAGATTGAATTAAGCACTGAACAATTAGTTAAAAGCCCTCAAATGATTCAACATGAGAGTAGATCTGGAATGGTAGCTAAATTTGGTTCAGTATAATGAGTATAGATGAAAAATCTTAGTGAGTCAAGCTTTGGAGCATCAGCAAAAGCTTATCTGATGAAAGCTAAGGAGGATGCTGATCTATCTGAAGTGATAGCTAGTGAATTTTATTTTCATGGTAATAGAATTTATGCTTTGATTGATCTAGGGTCTACTCATTCATATATCTATACTAAGGTTATAGAAGGTCTAAATCTTGAAGTAGTAGAATCTAAAATGAATGTACTAGTAACAAATCCCTTGGGTCAGAGTACTATGGTAAATAATTTGATAAAACGTTGTCCATTATTTTTTGAAGACCATACATTTCCGGAAAATTTGTTGTATTGAGTTTTCATGAGTTCGATGCAATTTTGGGGTTAGATTGGTTGACAAGACAAAATGTTATAGTTGATTGTCGAACTAAAAGTGTACGCTTGAGAAATATTGAAAGTAAAGAAGTGTTAATGCCAAGAAATTGATTGTTCAGGGCACAGATGCTTACTTGGCTTATATTATGAATTCATCTAAATCAAGAAAAGAGATTAATCAAATTCCTGTGGTAAGAGAATTTGTAGATGTGTTTCCTCGTGTTTCTTAAAATGCCTCCTAAGAGAGAGGTATAGTTTTTGATTGAATTGGAACTTGGAACAATACCTATTTCCTTTACTCCATACAGGATGCCACCATTAGAGCTTAAAGAGTTAAAAAAGTAGTTGCAAGACCTATTAAATAAGGGCTTTATTAGATCAACTGTGTCACCATAGGGTGCAACAATTCTGTTTGTAAAGAAAAAATATGGAATTATGTTCTTATGTATATATTACCACCATTTGAACAAAGTCACAATAAAAAAAATAAAGATCCTCTACCAAGGATTGAAGACCTATTTAATTTGAGGTCTAGATATTACCAAGTAAGGATTAAGGGTGATGATGTACCTAAGATAGATTTTCGATCAAGGTATAGTTAGTATGATTTTTGATAATGCCTTTTGGATTGAAAAATGCGCCTGCTATATTTATGGATTTGATGAACAGGGGGTATTTCAACAGTACTTATATCAGTTTGTAGTGGTTTTAATTCATGACGTATTGGTCTACTTTAAGAATGAGATTGTTCATGTGGAACATTTAAGAATTGTGCTCAAAACTTTGTGTGATAATCAGTTGTATGCTAAGTTCAGTAAGTGTGAATTTTGGCTTAGAGAGGTTCATTTTCTACGACATGTTATCTCTATTGTTGGTATTAAAGTTGACACCACCAAGGTAAAGGCAGATCTTGAGTAGAATACCCCTAAAAAAATGTATCTAAAGTTCACAATCTTCTAGGATTAGCTTGTTATTACAGAAGATTTGTGAAGGGTATTTCTATAATGGCATCACTTCTAACTCAGTTACTCAGCAAGAAAGAAAAGTTTGAGTGGAATTATAAATTTCAACAGAGTTTTGAGAAATTAAAAACAGTCTTGATAGAAGCTCCAGTGTTGGTACAACCAGAGTTTGGGATAGAGTATACACTTTATACTAATGCATCTTTGAATGGGTTAGGATGTGTGCTCAGCAAAAAGGAAAGGTTATAGTTTATGCATAATGTCAGCTTAAACCTTATGAGAGAAACTATCCAACTCATGACTTAGAATTGGTAGTGGTGGTGTTACCGTTAAAAATTTTGAGATATTATTTGTTCGGGGAGAAGTGTCATGTATTCTCTAATACAAAAAGTTTAAAGTACTTGATGGCTCAAAAGGATCTGAATTTTCTTTAAATTAGATGGTTCGAGTAGTTGAAAGATTATGATTTGATCATTGAATACCATCCAAAAAAAGAAAATGTGGTGGCAGATGCTTTGAATAGAAAAATGGAGACAAGGTTATTGTCTTCACCCCTAACCTGTACCCATCGTTGAAACAGGGTTTCAAAGCATTAACGAAACATTCAGAAACATTTACAAATCAATTATATAAATTACTATCCATTTATCGAGTTCATTCATAATGTCCCTTAATTGGGCCCTCGAGGCCCAATACGAGCATTAGAATCGAGTCAGGATTAATGGGGAACTTTAAGAAATTTTCGCGACTTTTAAAAATTTTCCCAAGGTGCAGGGCTTATATGATCGTATGGTCTAAGGGACATACCCGTATGACCCTGGGACACGCCCGTGCTGGAGGCCTTGTTGAACCCCGTGTAACCCTTTGACTTGTACACACGGCCATGCCAAACGCTCATGTACTAGGCCGTGTGGTCAATTAATTCAATTTAAAGTCATGCCAAAATGAAATTACTAGCCATTCCAATGGCTAGGTTACAAAATAACATTTCAAGCCACTATTGGCCAAGTTGTCCTATACATTCCATTATACCAAAATGATTTTTACTATTTATACCTAAAATGACTAGTTGATAGTGTGATGATGCTCCAGTGATCTCCCACCTTCACGAGCTTTTGAGCACTATAAAATAGGGGAAAATAAAATAGAGTAAGCATTACATGCTTAGTAAGTTTGTATAACGGAAACTAAACTTACCAATCTCGTTTATTACATCTAAGCATACAATATCAAGTTTCCCATCCATTTGGCTAAATTGCCTAAACACATGCATTCAATCAAACATGTTACTTGCCAAAATCTTCATATCAACCAAATAAACATTGATGAGCTCATCATGCAATATTCCTTCAAGTTATTAGCATTTCATCTCATAATTCTCTTGCCATATCAAGAGTTATATGTCCATTGAATCATTGAATTCCGATGGATGCTCAAGTAGTACACTCAAAGTGTACGATTCAATAATCCATCAATTTCTTATTCAGGGGTACCCATTAGGGAACTTAACCAAGAAACACTTTCTTGAGCCACATACTGTATAACAAGATTACCAGTCCAGGCTAAATCCTTTATATAACATAAGCTTAGAGGAGCTCGATTAGGATTTCAAGTGCAGGATAAACCCTAATCATAACATATACTCGAGAGGTATTATATCAGGATTACCCGTCCGGGCTAAATCCTTTCTATAACAAGGTCAATGGGATTACTTGTCTGAGCTAAATCCCGTCTGCACCAAATGCAAGACCTTATTAGTTTCGGGAAAGCACATATAATCATTAGAATTCAATATTCAATCAAGACTTACCCCTTTATCATCATTTCAATCATGTATTCGAACATTCCTTATAACAATCAAATAAATCGTATCAATATAAGTCACATTACATACAAACACAACATTCAATTAAACATATTTACATGTTCGGTAAAGTTACACGAACTTACCTCGACACTTGTTCGGGTATAAAGTCTACTAATCTGAAACCTTTTCTTTTCCTCGATCTAACCTCAAATTAGTGTTGTCTGGATCTATATAAATGAATTTAACTATCAATTTCACACATTTCATATTTAAATGGACTCAATTTACGTCCTAGGAAAAATTACCATTTTGCCCCTAACTTTTCCATAAATTTTGATTCCGTCCCTAGGCTCAGAAAATGAAACTTGTGCAAATTACTCTCTATTCCAAGCCTAAACAAAGCCCCATTACAACTTTTACAGCACATGTATTCACAAAATTTCAAAATTTTTCATCAAATTTTACAACTTTACATTTTAGGCCCTACATAATTGATAAACCGTAATTTATACATATTTTATCCCATGCTTAACATAATTATGGATGATTTCTCCTTAGATTTGGTGAATTTTCGATGCTCCTAATTCTTTAATTTCATATTTTATACTTAGGTGAGCATAGGAGAGTAAAAAGAGCGAGAAACGAGCCAAAAATGGAAAAAATGGACCCACGTGGGAAATCAACACGGCCTGGACTTCCTCACACGGGCGTGTCACACGGCCGTGTCTCTTTGGCAAGATCGAAGCATGACTTACACAAGTAGACTTCACGCCCGTGCCTATTCAATAGCCTTGACCACGGGCTGGAGTAAACGCACACGGGCGTGTCCCTGTTGAGCCCAAGTATAACTCTATTCGGAAAAGGCCAATTTTGAGGGCTCTTAGACATTCTAAAGCCTATTTAAACACCTGAGGAGGCACTTAGGAGGGAGACGCGGAGTAGGAAGCAGGGAATTACTCAAGGAAAGCTGGTTGATCCATCTCAGAAGCTGAATTTATCATCAAGACTGAAGATCTCCCTTCAAGTTCCTTCAGGAGTTTTGGGTTTTCTTATGTTTTCTTATCTTTATGCTTTTGAGATGTTTTCTTTCATAAATATGAACTAAACCCCCTAAATACCTAAGGGGAATGAAACTTAAGATGGATCTTGTTATTATTATCTGAATTGTATGATAAATATTTGACTTGTTCTTAATTATGTGTTCTTAATTCTTGTTTTAATATTCCGGGATATTGGTTCAAGTTAATGCTCTTATTTAGAGGAGGAATAGACCCTGTCTAAGAGTAATTTTTTCACAATTAAGCGGAGTTGATTGCACGCCTAGAGATAGGGTGATAAGATTTTTTCGGATTAGGGTTAAACCTAATAAGGGGATCCATAGATTGAGTTAATGCAACACTAGGGCGTTAATTAGAAAGAGATTTCAATTAATCAACCTAGGGTTAGACGTTATTAGTCTCGAGAGAGAAAATAATATAACTTAGGGATTTCTACGGATCAAGTCAAATGAATAAATCGTCTAATTCAGAGTCAAATAACAAGTGACGTCTAGGTGGATTTTTCCTTAGGTATTGTCTTAATCAATTGAATTTTCTAAAAAGTATTTTACCAAATTTTCTTTCTGTGCATTCTTTGTGACACCCCTAATTTGACCCTAGTCGGAAAGTGGTTTCGGGACCACAAAACCGAGTCACAAAAATAATTAATTGTTATATTTTATGCTTATTATTTATGAATAAGTATGTGTGAAAATTTCATGCTTTAATTTTGTCATTTGGATGTGAAATAAATAAAAAGGGGCTTATGTGAAAAATCTTGAAAATGTCATAGGTTAATTGGTAGTGGCTAAAAATTGCATGGTTTAAAGCATGAGGGACTTGCATGTCAAACATTCCTTTTTCTTGGTAGTGGACGGCAATGATGGGCATGAATGACACATTTTGGCATTTTGTATGTTATATTTTAGTTAAATAATATCAAATAGTTTTATAATAAATAAAGTTATTATATGACATAAATTATAAGAGGAATTAAATAATTAAAAGGGGGAGAAAAAACAAAGTTGGGTCTTTTCTTATTCTCCATTGCCGTGAGTAGAAAAGAGAAAGAAGGGAAAAAAAAAAAAAAGCTCAAGACACATTTGGCCATTAGCATAGATTGATTCTAAGGTATGAATTTATGTCATTTTTTGTTGAAAACTTGTGAAATTTAGTTTGTATCTTAGTTCTATCTTAAACCATGAGTTATTCTCTTAGATTTTTTTTATGGAAGCATGTACGGTTTTGTATAGAAAATCCTATGTTTGAAATTTGTTGTTAGAAAAGGGATTAAGAGTACTTAATAGACTCCATGAGGTTAAATTTCATATGAATAGGAAATTGTGAGCTTAATTTATGAGCTAGATGCAATCCCTTATAAACCCCACGTTGAATTTCGATTTTGGTCAAAGAATGTGTATTCGGCCAAGTTCTTGATGAGTTAAATTTGATTGCTTGAAGCTTTAATTTGTAATTAGTCATTAGGTGAGTTTTAAACTTGTCAAAGTTGATAAATTGGGGTTTAAATGGCTTGTTTATATTGTTAAGTTGGTTATGGTGATTTCATCAAATGATGGTTATTAATGATTTTGATAAATTGACCAAAGTGTAGTGATAAGTGTGAATTATATTTGACACGTTGCTCATGATTTTGTTGATTCGGTTATGTCATGTATTTAACGGTGGTGGTATAATGTTTGTGCATTATATGCTAAAATGACTTTAGGCTAAAGGGGTAATGTATTAGTAAATTCGGCAATGGAGGCTAATTTATAGAATTTTTTTTTTAGAGAAATTTATTATGTGTTATTTGAATGCCGAATATACTCCCAAATTGATGACATGAATTGTTTGTAATTTTGAGAAGTGGTAAGGTGAATATGCCAACTGATATTTCTTTAAAAATATTAGTATAGCATTCGCCATAGGTAAAATGTCATAAGGATGGAATTTATGCTATTTGTTGGTAGCCTAAATCCATAAAGGAGCATTCGGTTTTGGTCTAAAGGATAGTGAATTGTTGTTGAATGGCCTCAAATGAAATGTGTATGTTATAAAATGAGTATTCGGGCAGGCTAATTGATTGAAAAGTGTTTGAAGCATGTTTGGGTGGAATCTAATTGAGTCCTTGTGACTGTTTTAATTGTAGTAATCGGCTAAAGTGGTTATTGTGTACCTATTTATATATTTTTATTATGATAGCCGAATGTAACATAAATAAGGATGTGAATAAATTGTAGTTTCAGAGGTTGTTAATGAAGACATGAGTGTGGAAGCATTCGTTCAAAGAAGAATGGTTGTATGAAAGTAAGATTATAAATGTAGTAGTGCCTTGTAAAGTGCGTAAATTACATGAGTTTGATAAGTGTTGCTTGTGTTTTGAGACTTATCATTGTTTTTAAATGTGCCGAATGTGATTTTTTTTTGGATGATTGAGATGTGATAAGTTGAATTTGTTTAATTAAGCTCAAGGACAAAAAGGGGCACAAATTTCGGATAAGGGAAAGAGGAAGTAGCTGAATAGTCGATTCGTGATAATTCGATAACATCTCGAGGTAAGTTTTAAGTATTTAAATGGAATGAATATGAATTATGTATATATGTTAAGGTCAATGACTTTTCTAAATGATGGCATATATGATGTTATGTTTAAATATGTGAATGATAACTTTAAAGAGTAATTTGTATAAATCGCTTGGGACAAAGAGCGAGAACGTGTTCTGAAAAAAAAACACCATAAATTGATGGAGTTGAATTAGAGGCTGGATAAAATATGAGATTAAATCTTAACGAGTCTATTTTCTTATAAAAGAAACCGTGCAAGCAAAGGAATTGCCAATAATGAGATATTTAAAGTTGTGTGAGACAGTGTCAGAATGACTCTGAAATCCTCTATTCTGTTTTTAGAAAATCATTATAAATTGTACAAAAATGATTATAAGATAATATTTATATGCTTAGACTCCTTAATGATTCTAGTTTCAAACGAATTAAACGAAAACATATTTTGAATTTTGTACAATGAGAAATTTGATTCGTAGTTAAGAGTGGTCAGTATAGTCAAACAGTGAAACAAGGGAAATTTTAAGAAAAATCTGGTATTGATTGGCTAAGCCAAAAATTCTGAAAATTTTATGGATAAAATATATATGAGTCTATTTTCAGGGAAAATTAACGGCACTTCATTTAGAGTTTCGTAGCTCCATTTACGAATAATTTAAGGACTGTTGCTGAGGAAAAAAAAAACAGCTTGTGCTGAATTTGTGATTATGTTGTAAACCTTGATAAAACTATTTGAGTTGCTTATAAGCTATCGATTAAATATTGGTAATCAAAGTACCAAATCCGTATTAAAGTGAAGCTATAAGCCATAAATGACTAGTATACCTAGTCAAATTTGTTATGAAGAAATTGATGTACAAGATATGTATGTGTAGTGAGGCCAAAATGGCTAACATCAAAGGTTCGTAAGTCATCTGAATGGCCTTTATGAAAATGTGTGCTATCCTTATTTGTATAATGTGGCCAAATGATCAATTGTGAAAAGTGTGTAGTATTAATTATGTGATAAGGCCGAATGGCCAATGTGATGAATGTGAAAGTGTATAAATGTGATAAGTCCCGAAGGGCATTTGTGCCAGTACTATATCCGGGTTAAGATCCCGCAGGCTTTATACGAGAATATTATCCTGATTTAATGTCCGTAGGCTTCGAGCTCGTACTATATCCGGGTTTTAAAGACCCGAAGGTTAAATGCTGGGATTCAAGTAAGACTTTGATATTGAGTATCCGCAGTAAGTTACCATCAAATAAGTATTATGTATTTAAGATGTTCAGGTACGTATTACTTACTCATTGGTGGATTGATTTCAAAGTGCATTATTAGTATCAAGGAGGTATGCATATGTGATTAATATTATAACTCCAAATATGAGAATGATCTTATTGGTAATGGTATGCTTGTATAATGAAGTATGTGAAGAAATATTCTTATGTATTAATGTATATTCTGCCCAAAGGCCTTATGATTTGAGTATGGGTTGTGTTCAGCTAGATGTGCCAATACAAGATAAGGAATATGTTCGGTTCTTTATGTGCCAATACGGTAATTTAGTACTTATCATGTGAAATACTTGAAAATATGGAGGTGATTATGAACAAGTGGATGGGATTATTGAAAGTTGTAAAATTGGTGAAGAATGTGCTTACCATGTGAATCAAACTTCATTGATGAAAATGTGCTTTGGAAATATTCAATCGTCTAGGTCATTATTATTCAAAGTATATATATGTGATAGCTAAGTAATGCGTTTATTGATATTATGGTTCAAGATGAAGCTCTAGATTAATTTCATCGAGCAGTTGAAATGAATGACCAATGATATTGAATGAAAACACTTTGTGACTTAAAACTCAAGGCTAAAGAAAGGTGAATTAAATTATGTGAAATTTTGGCTAGGTATATTGGGTCAAATGAGATTTTACCTAGATTAAGTATATGTGAAAAACGTCATTGATTCAACAAAATTATTGTTTTGCTTAAAACTTACTAAGCTTACGTAAAGCTTACTCTGTTCGCTCATGTTTTGGTGCAGAGGTTGTGGATTCTGACTACCAGCTCGGGCATGGTCAGTACTTCGTCACACTATCTACCATTACGGCAGCCATAAGATTGGATTATCTTAGGGCATGTGTAGGATAGGCAATAAGTAGAATGATACTTTGACCTTCGTGTAAAAGTCATGTGATTACGGTATCTTATGGAACTTACTTGTATAAGTGTTAAATTCGAACTTTGTTTGCGTCTAGCAATTTAGTAAATGAATGATCTTTATTCAAAAAAAAAATGTTCAAAATTTTACGGCCCTGATCGGATTCCTAGTTTTAGGTAACGCCTCGTCCTATTTCTGTGACGGTTATAGGATAGGGATTCTTAGTTTAGTAATTTGTTGAGATAACCAAATCCCTTAATTTTTAGGCTAGATAATAAAACGAAGGTAATTACTAGTACTATTGGTTCCTTTGGGTTTGACAGTCCGGTCTTCCTAAAGCTATACTACTGTTTGATAGGTACACTTGCCTTCATCGTTATAATAGTTAGTTTCAAGAATGATTAATTATAAATATTTAAAACCTGTCATGAATATCATGTATCAAGTTTTTGGCGTCGTTGTCGGGGAACTAGGATATTAGGAACACTCGATTTTTATTACTTTAGCCATTCTACTTTATTTGCAATTTAAATTTTTATTTTCTTTTCTAATTTTTCTTTTATTCGTTCCTGGCAGGTTTTATAGTGTATGACTAGAAGAAACCCGTCGGGACCATTATTATTTGATAGTGAGATCGATCGCACAGTTTGCATAAACCGAAGAGAAATAAGGCGAAGCTTACGATACACAGAGGAAGAGCAAGAGGATGATACTTCAACCACAACCGAGGAGATGGTTGAAAACCAAGAAAATCCACTACCTCATGCGATTACTGCTAATCAGAATCCTACTCCATGCACTATGTATGATTATGCTAAACCTTCTTTAATAGGAACTGAATCGAGCATAGTTAGACCTACTGTAGCTACAAATATTTTGAACTGAAACCTAACATAATTCAAATGATACAGCAATTTGTTCAGTTTGATGGTTTGCAGGACGAAGATCCCAATGCTCACTTGGCAAAATTTTTGGAACTATGTGATACATTTAAAATTAATGGTGTTTTTGATGACGCCATTCGCCTTCGGTTATTCCCTTTTTCATTGAGAAACAAAGCTAAAGAGTGGTTGAATTCGTTACCACGAGGATCAATCACTACTTGGGAACAAATGACTGAAAGTTTTTATTAAAATATTCCGGCTAAAATAGCTAAATTATGTAATGATATCTCTTCTTTTTTGCAGATGGATTTAGAAACACTCTACGATGCATGGAAGAGATACAAGGACCTCTTAAGAAGATGCCATCACCATGGGTTACCACTCTGACTACTGGTTCAAACATTTCATAATGGCCTGAATCCTTCTACTCAACAGATGATCGACGCAGCCGCTGGCGAAACTATCAATAATAAGACACCTGAAGATGCTTATGAATTTATAGAAGAGATGTTACTGAATAATTATCAGTGGCAAGTCATAAGGATAAAGCCAACAAAAGCAACTGGCATTTATAACGTCGATTAGGTCACTATGCTCTCTAATCAGGAAGAACTCTTGAATAAGAAAATCGACAATTTTCTTAGTTCTTCACAGGTTCACCCAATAATGCAGTGCAAAGCAAGTGGAGGTGGATCGAGCAATCTAGATTACCCACCCTATGGCCAAAACATGGAGAATGAGCAGTTAAATTACATGGGTAATAATCCTCGATCTCAAATAATCCTTATAGTAATACTTACAATGCATGTTGGAGGAACCACCCAAATTTCTTATGGGGAGGCCAAGGAAATCAGCGACCATCACCACCTCCAGGCTTCCAACAACCACCCTACCAACAAGAGAAAAAGCCGAACCTTGAGGAGATGCTAACAAAATTCATCTCAGTGTTAGAAAATCATTTTCAGAATACCGAGACAGCACTTAAAAATCAACAAGTATCGATCCAAGGGCTCGAAACTCAGATAGGTCAACTCGGTAAATTAATATTTGAACGACCACAAGTTAGTCTACTGAGTAACACTAAATCTAACCCAAAGAAGCAAATCAATGCAATTACCATTCAAGATGAGGAAGGGTTAGTTGCACCTAAACTAGAACAAAGGTAAGAAATTGTTGTACGTAAAGGTAAGGGTGAGGTGGACCACAATGACCAGAAACCGGTGAGTAAAGAGTACAAACCTCATGTGCCATACCCAAACGCGATAAGGAAAGACCGCACAGAAGAACAATTCAGTAAATTCCTTAAATTATTAAAGAAGTTACATATTAACTTACCGTTTATTAAAGCTCTTTCGCAGATGCCAAACGCAGTCCAATTCTTAAAGGAGCTTTTAACAAATAAGGGAAAGTTGGATGAGGCGTCGCATGTAGAACTAAATGCGGTTTGCTCAGCCATACTACAGAATAAGCTGGCCAACAAATTAAAAGATCCAGGGAGTTTTACGATTCCTTGTTTAATTGGTAGCCTAGATGTTAATAATGCTTTGGCTGATTTAGGGGCTAGTTTCAATGTCATGCCTTACAAAATGTTTAAACAACTAGGTCCTGGGAAACCCAAACAAACTAGGATGAGTATTCAATTAGCGAATAAAACAATCAGATTTCCTTGGGGATTATTAAAGATGTACTCGTTAAAATTGACAAATTTATGTTCCTAGCTGATTTCGTTGTTCTAGACAGAGAAGAGGATAGTAACGTTCCTTTAATTTTAAGGAGGCCCTTTTTAGCAATCGCTAGAACAATAATTGATGTTGGCATAGGTGAACTCACACTTCGTGTGGGAGATGAAATAATCACCCTTCAAGCTCGTAATTCGAGTAACACATCAAAAATTGAAGATGGTTGTGTAAACCATTCTACTAAAACTAACCATATGGTGTAACCTACTTTGCAGGAAATAAGTGCGGCGAACCTACACGAGCCATGCTCAAGCAATAACAAAAGACCTATCTATGAAGAACGAAGGCTACAAATCGAGGAACTAGATGAATGGCAGACACAGAAATCGAGAACACCCGATAAATCAAAATCGAGACAGGACGAGCTCAATACATGACAAAATCAACTTAAGGTTGGAGACAAAGTACTACTAGATGCAGCAGATCCTCGCATTACCACTTCTGAACCTATTGAAGAAATTCCTCTCACGGTACTTAGTATTTTTCCATATGGTACAGTCGAGGTAATTCACCCCAAATTCGAAACTTTTAAGGTAAACAATACTCGTCTTAAACCTTATATTGTTAAAGTTGATAGCAGGGATGATGGGTGTAAACAATTCGAGCCACCATGATCACACACCAGAGAGGTAGAGTCGAGCCTAGACTATAAACAAGAACTTCTCGAGAGGTACCCCGAGCACTAACAGTGTTAACTTCTTTAAATTTCAGTCTTTAACATTTAATTCACTAACTGAGTCACTGAACACAGGATTTTAAGAACCACACTCCAGGCACACGGGCGTGCCGTAGGCCGTGCACATACCACGAGTTGCAACACGGTCGTGTGATACGGCCGTGTTGAAAAAGAGTAAAAATGTTTCTGTGACAGCCCAAAATTAACCCTAGTCGGGAAGTGGTTTCGGGACCGCTAAACCGAGTCACCGAAATGTTTGAATGTAATATTTATTGTCTAGAATATGTAATTATGAATGTGTGAAAATTTCAAGTTCCGATTTAGCCGATTGCATGTGAATTCAGTTAGTAGGACTTGTGTGACACTTTCTAAAAGTGAAAGGCTAATCTATAAGGACCTAATATGCATGTAGTCAAAGGGAGGACTTGCATGTCAAATTCCCTCCCAAGTTGTAGTGGCGGCCATGACAAGGAATCATGGGCTAAACATGTCATGAAACATGTTTTGTTGGTGCATTAGGTAGAAACAATAAACAAATAAGTATGGGTAATAAAGAAAGAAAAAAAAATGTGTGTGTGTGAGTGAAACCCCCCACTGCCGTGCATTGTGGAAGAAAAAAGAAAAAAAATTGTTCATCCATCTTTTCATTCTCTCTTGACCGAAAGTACTAGAGGAAGGAAGGAATTTTGCTTCATGTTTGTTTTGGAAGAGGATTAGAAAGAGATTGGCTATACTTGCATCAAGATTAAGGTATGTTTGAGATTCATGCATGTTTTTAGTTGCTAGCTTGATGTTCTTGGAAGCCCATGGTTCAAATCTTTGCTATGTCATGGGAATGAAATTCGGCCAAAGTAAATGTGGTGTTAATGCCATTGCATGCTAAATATCAAGCTTGATAATGATACATGTGATGGTGGATTGATGGCTCTTGGACTTTCTTTTTAGTATTTTTGAGTAAGACATTAAGTTCTTTGCTTAATCATGACCAAAATTATGGTGTTGTGATGTATTCGGTCATGGTATATCCATGAGTATGATTCATGCATGTTGCATGGTAGGTAAGATTTGAGCTTTGGATATGTGTTTATATTTGGATATAAACAACTTGAGATTCGGCCCTTGCACCTACATGAATATATGTTTGCACATGATGAATTGGTATGACACATATACTATTTTAAGGTGTATATTTGCTTGTGATGTTGTTTCGGTTATGAAGTAAATGAGAGATGTGTATTGAGCTACAATATGTAATGCGTTAGTTAGTAAAATGTATGGTGTTTATTTTGTGTAGTATTAAGTGTAAAATTGGCCTCAACATAGACATACATATTCGGCCAAATGAAGTAGATTGGTGTGCATGTATTCGGTTAGAGGCAACCATATTGAAGCCTTATCTTGGCTTAGATTGTTGACTAAATGGGTAATAAGTGAGGATGGTTGCCGAATATACAAACATACACATGCATGTGTAATTGAATTATGAATGTTTAGCAAGATGGTTAAACTAGTTGATTTATTGATTAAGCTCAAGGAGTTAAAGAAGGAGAATCAAGCAAGGGAAAGACGAAGGTCATCGAGTAGCCGACTTGGACTGTTTTACCCAACACAAGGTAAGTCACTAAGCATATATTTTGTATTGATTTGAATAGACATAATGTCTATGTAATTATGCCGAAAGGAATGATGAATTTATATACATGTGTGTATGTGGTGATGGAGGTATTGAATGAAAGGAAAAGAGGTGAGATGTATTGAGTTGTTGATTTCGGCACTAAGTGTGCGGGTATAAACATTTGTGATCATGAGAATGGCACTAAGTGTGCGGGTTTAAAACTTGTACAGCACTAAGTGTGCGAGTTTGATCATATAGCACTAAGTGTGCGAGTTGATTATATAGCAATAAGTGTGCGGACTCACTATATGCTTTTGAATCATTATTGACACTGAGTGTGCGACACTATTGAGTTGATCACGGACAGCGGATCGGGTAAGTGCCTTGAGTTCATGGCTAATAGGCACTATGATTATATTTGGGGTTGAGCGTGGTAAGTTTGAACCTATGTGACAATGTAAATTGAAGTCACGTACATAAGAATTATCGTGGAATGAGTGAAAGGTCATGTAGATGTATGATTGTGACGAAAACAAAATGGTGTATAGAAATGCTTCAAATATCCTATTGATTAGTATATGGAATGTGAATGTGTAACTTGTATGTGATTGAGTCGAAAGGTCTAAGGTACTATGGTATAGTTCGGTTTGAATGGAGTAATTAGCCTCGTTCCATTTTGTTTCCTCTTGCGATAATGTTATTAATGATTGGTAGTGCATTGCTTATGACTTACTGAGTTATATACTCATCCGGTGTTTGCTTGTCACCTATTTTAGGTTTCTTGAACTCGACTTTTTGCGTATTCGGGACCGTCATCAAGTCATCACACCGCTAACAACTTTTGGTATTTTCTTCGTAGTTGGTCTTGGAGTACATTTCGCATGTATAGGCTATTATGTTTTTTGAACTTGGTATGTAAATATTTTGAATAGCCATGCGAAAATGGCTTATAAATGTTTTGAGCATAATGTTATAATCATTTGGTATGTATATGCTCATTAAGAAGTACGGAAATGTTTGGCAACGACCAGCCATTAGAATGGGTCATCATGATTATATTTTGGACTATATATGAAAAAGGGTGGTTGAATCATAGAAACTATGTGTTAGAGAAAGTCTGCCCTAGAAATAGATGCTGGCAGCAACAGTGACGTGGATGTCAAAAATCACTAAAAATAGTAGGAATGGAATTAAATAGTGAATAAATTTTGTAAATTAACCTTGATGAATCCATTTTCATACGGAAGAAGCGAAACGGTCATATGAGTTGTATGTTAAAAGATGTTTGGGTTTTCGTGAGACAGGGCCAGAACGGTTTCTGAATTCCCTATTCCGACTTTTAAAATTCATTATAAATTAACCAGAGATATTTAGGAGTCATACCATATATTTATAAATTCCTCTTTGAGTCTAGTTTCTATAGAAACAAACGGCATCAGTATTGATGCCCTACACAGGGAGTTATTCCAGTTGTAACGCATGAAGGTCAGTGTAGTCGACCCCTGTAACATGGGAGACTTTAACTAATAAACTATACTAATTGGCTCGACCAAAAATTCTAGAAAAAAATATGTAGATGGACATATGAGTCTATTTTCAGGGAAAAATTACAAAACTGATTTTTGAGTTATAAAACTCAAGTTATGATTTTTGAAGCGACTAGTACACAGATTGGCAGTTTGTCTGGGAAATTCTCAATAAGTGGTTTGAAGTCTGTTAACACCTCGTGTTCGACTCCGGCGACGGTCTCGGGTTTGGGGTGTTAAAATTTTATTGGTATCAGAGCTATGGTTTAGTCGGTTCTAGGACTACCATAGCGCGTGTGAGTTTAGCTATACATGCCAATGTGTTAGTGCTTAAAATGTGATGACTTGACGGTTGAAATTTTTGTTTTGATTAGCAAATGGAACCCGGGTAGAGACCCTTGGCGGATGACGTTGAAAGTGTAGCGGCTGCTCTGCGCAAGGGACACCGCTGTTGAGCCTCGGTCATCCGCGAATAATCAAGATGAAGGGCAAAACAAGCCTTCTTCACCATGATGAATGAGTGGGTCGCGAATATGCCCGAACCAATCCGATTGTCCAACCATTCCCAAATTTAAATAATCCACCCCAAGAGCCCATAATGCCATCGATTGCTGATCCTGTGAGGTGAGTAAACCACCGTGGACTTGATTAGGAAGCGTGGGGCCGAGGAGTTTAAGGCCATAGTTCTTGATGATGCCGAAAGGCCGAGTTCGCTTGATAACACCATTAGAGTGTTTGATGAACTGTCATGCACACCGATGAATGTCTTAAGTGTGCTATATCCTTGTTACGAGACTCACCTACTATTGGTGGAGGACCTTAATTTCCATAGTCCCAAAGGAACAAGTTACTTGGGATTTCTTCCAAACGAATTTCAAAGAAATACATTAGTCAACGGTTCATCGATCAAAAGCGTAAGGAATTCTTGGAGCTCAAGCAAGGTCGATATGGCAGTATCTCGAATCTGAACATGAGTTCGTAAGACTCGATCGGTATGCTCGGGAGTGTGTGGCTGATGAGGTTGCTATGTGCAAAAGATTTGAAGAGGGATTGAATGAAGAGTTAAAGCTCTTGGTGGGTATTTTGGAGATAAAAGAATTTGTAACACTAGTTGAACGAGCTGCAAGGCGGAAGAGCTCGGAAGGGAGAAGAGGAAGGCTGAATTTGAAGCTAGAGATTATCGTAAAAGATCGACGGGCAAGGGTCCATTTTCGGCTTTAAAGAAGTTCGAGAGGACACAAATAAGTCGAGGCGCATCGGGATTTCCATTAGAGCACGACCATCGATGGACTCACGAGCTACTTGGTAGCTAGTGTGGGCAATAATCGTCAAGAAAAGCCCGAATGCCCCCAATGTGGAAGACGACACATAGGTGAATGTTGGGGTAAGTCATTAATAGGGCTGTTATGGATGCGGTTGAAGGACCACTTTATTAGAGATTGCACGAGCTAGATGAGAAGAATAAGATGCAAGGTGCAAGATCTAGTGGGATGACGGCTAGAGGTAGACCCCGAGGATTTCGTGGAGGTAGGGGTGGTAATCGAGAGGGTCTCGATACGGTTGTTCGATCCGAGACTCGTGCTCCTGCTAGAGCATATGCTATCCGCGCACGAGAGGAGGCATCCTCCCCTGATGTTATCACTGGTACTTTCACTCTCTTTGATACTAATGTGGTTGCTTTAATTGACCCTGGTTCTACTCACTCTTATATATGCAAAACCTTAGCATCCAGTAAGACTTTACCTATTGAGTCTACTGAGTTCGTAATTCGGGTGTCAAATCCCTTTGGGTCGTTATGTGCTGGTCGACAAAGTGTGTAAGAAATGCCCCCTAGTAATTCGAGGTTCCTGTTTTCCAGCGGACTTGATGCTTTTGCCGTTCGATGAATTTGATGTTATTCTTGGGTTGGATTGGTTGACCGTGCATGATGCGGTTGTGAATTGCAAAAGCAAGACTATTGATTTGAGATGCGCAAATAATGAGATGATCCGAGTTGAGTCTACGGACTTAAAGGGGTTGCCAGCTGTAATATCATCAATGTTGGCCCAAAAATATGTAAGAAAGGGGTGCGAAGCATACCTTGCGTATGTACTTGATGATAAGGAGTTAGAAATAAAACCCGAATCTGTGTCAGTGGTTCGTGAATACCCGGATGTTTTTCCCGAAGAATTACCGGGTTTGCAACCTGTTTGGGAGATAGAGTTTGGTATTGAGCTTGTACCTGGGACCACACCGATTTCGATAGCTCCGTATCGTATGGCACCAATGGAATTAAAGGAGTTGAAAGCTCAGTTGCAAGAGTTGGTGGATAGAGGTTTTGCTCACCCGAGTTTTTCACCTTGGGGTGCACCAGTGTTGTTTGTGAAAAAGAAGGACGGAACCATGAGGTTGTGCATCGACTATCGTCAGCTTAATAAAGTGACAATAAAGAACAAATATCCGTTATCAGCGATCGATGATTTGTTCGATCAACTGAAAGGAGCCTCGGTGTTCTCAAAATAGATTTGAGATCGGGCTATTATCGATTTGAATCCGAGATTTGGATATACCCAAAACTGCCTTCAGAACGAGATATGGTCACTACGAGTTCTTAGTAATGCCGTTTGGGCTCACTAATGCCCCTGCGGTATTTATGGATTTGATGAATCGGATCTTCAGACCATATTTGGATCGGTTTGTAGTTGTGTTCATTGACGACATCTTGGTCTATTCAAGAGACGAGACCGAACATGTGGAGCACCTGAGATTAGTGTTGCAAATATTACGGGATAAGCAGTTATATGCTAAGTTCAGCAAGTGTAAGTTCTGGTTAAGAGAGGTTAACTTCTTGGGTCATGTGGTATCTGCATCGGGTATTCGAGTCAACCCGAGCAAAATTTCAGCCATACTTAACTGGAAACCTCTAAGAAATATTACTGAGGTTCGGAGCTTTTTGGGACTTGTCGGTTACTACCGACGGTTTGTAAAAAGATTCTCGATGATAGCCACACCAATGACGAAACTGCTTCAGAAAGATGTCAAGTTTGAATGGACGGAAAAGTGTCAGAAAAGTTTCGACCAATTGAAAACTCATTTGACGGAAGCTCCAGTTCTAGTACAACCCGAATCTGGCAAAGAGTTTGTCATTTATAGTGATGCCTCCCAACTTGGGTTAGGTTGCGTATTGATGCAAGAAGGTCGAGTTGTGGCCTATGCGTCGAGACAATTAAAGCCACATGAGAAAAATTATCCGACCCATGACCTCGAATTGGCTGCCATCGTATTCGCCTTAAAGATATGGCGACATTACTTATTTGGTGAGAAGTGCCATGTGTATTCGGATCACAAAAGTCTCAAATATTTGATGACTCAAAGAGACTTAAATCTGTGACAAAGACGTTGGCTTGAGTTGTTAAAAGATTATGAGCTTGTCATTGATTATCACCCGGGAAAGGCTAATGTGGTTGCGGACGCCTTAAGCCGGAAATCACTGTTTGCTTTACGAGAAATGAATGTACACTTGTCTATTCTACCCGACAATGTGTTAGTAGCCGAATTAAAGGCCAAACCATTATTGACTCATCAAATTCGTGAAGCTCAGAAAGTTGACGATGAGTTGGATGCAAAACGGGCCGAGTGTGTTCCGAACAAGGAATCGGAGTTTCAAATTGATGATGAAGATTGTTTGAGGTTCAGAAATCGTTTGTGTGTTCCAAGAAATTCAGAACTTATTTCGATGATTCCGAACGAAGCTCATTGTAGCCGAATGTCAATTCACCCGGGAGTCTGAAGATGTACAATGATTTGAAATGTCGGTTTTGGTGGCATGGTATGAAACGAGACATCTCCGACTTTGTTTCGAGATATTTAATATGTCAACAAGTGAAAGCGGAACATCAAGTGCCTTCAGGACTACTTCAGCCGATTACGATACCCGAGTGGAAATGGGATCGAGTCACAATAGACTTTGTGTCCGGACTGCCATTGTCGTGAGCAAGAAGGATGCGATTTGGGTTGTTGTTGATAGACCGACTAAGTCGGCTCACTTTATCCCGTGCGCACGGATTTTCATTGGATAAACTAGCTGAATTGTACGTTTCTCGATTGTGAGATTACACGGGTACCGATTTACGTGGTGTCGATAGAGATCCGAGGTTCACCTCGCGATTTTGGAAGAAATTGCAAGAAGCTTTAGGTACCAAGTTGCATTTCAGACCGCCTTTCACCCCAAACCGATGGTCAATCCGGCGGATAATTCAGATACTTGAGGATATGTTGAGATGTTGCATCCTCGAGTTCGATGGTTCATGGGAACGGTACCTACCTTTGATTGAATTCGCTTACAACAATAGTTTTCAATCAAGTATTAAGATGGCGCTTACGATTCTTTTATGCGGCGTAAATGCCGTACACCATTGTTTTGGACCGAACTCGGTGAAAACAAAATTTTGAGTGGATTTGATTAAAGATCTGAATGAAGGTAATGGTAATCCGTGAAAGTCTAAAGTCGGCCACAGATCGTCGTAAATCGACGCGGATTTGAAACGAAAGGACATTGAGTATCGTGGGAGATAAAGTGTTTCTTAAAGTTTTGCCTTGGAAAAGATACTCGATTCGGCCGTAAGGGCAAGTTGAGCCGAGATTCATTGGGCCGTACGAAATCTCTGAACGAGTTGGCCCAGTTGCTTATCGTTTGATTTTGCCCCCTGAACTCGAAAAGATTCACAACGTCTTCCATGTTTCAATGCTTCGACGCTATAGATCTGATCCGTCGCACGTAATTAGTCCATCAGAGGTTGAAATTCAATCCGATATGAGTTATGAAGAAGAACCGATTCGTATCCTAGCTCGTGAAGTGAAGGAGTTGCAAAACAAAAGGGTTCTGTTAGTAAAAGTGTTATGGCTCAAACACGGGATGGAAGAAGCTACTTGGGAACCCGAGAGCTCTATGAAAGAGCGCTACCCAAACCTATTTACCGGTAAGATTTTCGGGGACGAAAATTTCTTAAGTGGGGGAGAGTTGTGACAGCCCAAAATTAATCCTAGTCGGGAAGTGGTTTCGGGACCGCTAAACCGAGTCACCGAAATGTTTGAATGTAATATTTATTGTCTAGAATATGTAATTATGAATGTGTGAAAATTTCAAGTTCCGATTTAGCCGATTGCATGTGAATTCAGTTAGTAGGACTTGTGTGACACTTTTGAAAAGTGAAAGGCTAATCTATAAGGACCTAATAGTGCATGTAGTCAAAGGGGAGGACTTGCATGTCAAATTCCCCTCCCCAAGTTGTAGTGGCCGGCCATGACAAGGAATCATGGGCTAAACATGTCATGAAACATGTTTTGTTGGTGCATTAAGGAGAAACAATAAACAAATAAGTATGGGTAATAAAGAAAGAAAAAAAAAATGTGTGTGTGTGAGTGAAACCCCCCATTGCCGTGCATTGTGGAAGAAAAAAGAAAAACAATTGTTCATCCATCTTTTCATTCTCTCTTGACCGAAAGTACTAGAGGAAGGAAGGAATTTTGCTTCATGTTTGTTTTGGAAAAGGATTAGAAAGAGATTGGCTATACTTGCATCAAGATTAAGGTATGTTTGAGATTCATCCATGTTTTTAGTTGCTAGCTTGATGTTCTTGGAAGCCCATGGTTCAAATCTTTGCTATGTCATGGGAATGAAATTCGGCCAAAGTAAATGTGGTGTTAATGCCATTGCATGCTAAATATCAAGCTTGATAATGATACATGTGATGGTGGATTGATGGCTCTTGGACTTTCTTTTTAGTATTTTTGAGTAAGACATTAAGTTCTTTGCTTAATCATGACCAAAATTATGGTGCTGTGATGTATTCGGTCATGGTATATCCATGAGTATGATTCATGCATGCTGCATGGTAGGTAAGATTTGAGCTTTGGATATGTGTTTATATTTGGATATAAACAACTTGAGATTCGGCCCTTGCACCTACATGAATATATGTTTGCACATGATGAATTGGTATGACACATATACTATTTTAAGGTGTATATTTGCTTGTGATGTTGTTTCGGTTATGAAGTAAATGAGAGATGTGTATTGAGCTACAATATGTAATGCGTTAGTTAGTAAAATGTATGCTGTTTTTTTTTGTGTCGTATTAAGTGTAAAATTGGCCTCAACATAGACATGCATATTTGGCCAAATGAAGTAGATTGGTGTGCATGTATTCGGTTAGAGGCAACCATATTGAAGCCTTATCTTGGCTTAGATTGTTGACTAAATGGGTAATAAGTGAGGATGGTTGCCGAATATACAAACGTACATATGCATGTGTAATTGAATTATGAATGTTTAGCAAGATGGTTAAACTAGTTGATTTATTGATTAAGCTCAAGGAGTTAAAGAAGGAGAATCAAGCAAGGGAAAGACGAAGGTCATCAAGTAGCCGACTTGGACTGTTTTACCCAACACAAGGTAAGTCACTAAGCATATATTTTGTATTGATTTGAATAGACATAATGTCCATGTAATTATGCCGAAAGGAATGATGAATTTATATACATGTGTGTATGTGGTGATGGAGGTATTGAATGAAAGGAAAAGAGGTGAGATGTATTGAGTTGTTGATTTCGGCACTAAGTGTGCGGGTATAAACATTTGTGATCATGAGAATGGCACTAAGTGTGCGGGTTTAAAACTTGTACAGCACTAAGTGTGCGAGTTTGATCATATAGCACTAAGTGTGCGAGTTGATTATATAGCACTAAGTGTGCGGACTCACTATATGCTTTTGAATCACTATTGACACTGAGTGTGCGACACTATTGAGTTGATCACGGACAGCGGATCGGGTAAGTGCCTTGAGTTCATGGCTAATAGGCGCTATGATTATATTTGGGGTTGAGCTTGGTAAGTTTGAACCTATGTGACAATGTAAATTGAAGTCACGTACATAAGAATTATCGTGGAATGAGTGAATGGTCATGTAGATGTATGATTGTGACGAAAACAAAATGGTGTATAGAAATGCTTCAAATATCCTATTGATTAGTATATGGAATGTGAATGTGTAACTTGTATGTGATTGAGTCGAAAGGTCTAAGGAACTATGGTATAGTTCGGTTTGAATGGAGTAATTAGCCTCGTTCCATTTTGTTTCCTCTTGCGATAATGTTATTAATGATTGGTAGTGCATTGCTTATGACTTACTGAGTTATATACTCATCCGGTGTTTGCTTGTCACCTATTTTAGGTTTCTTGAACTCGACTTTTTGCGTATTCGGGACCGTCATCGAAGTCATCACACCGGCTAACAACTTTTGGTATTTTCTTCGTAGTTGGTCTTGGAGTACATTTCGGCATGTATAGGCTATTATGTTTGTTTGAACTTGGTATGTAAATATTTTGAATAGCCATGCGAAAATGGCTTATAAATGTTTGGAGCATAATGTTATAATCATTTGGTATGTATATGCTCATTAAGAAGTACGGAAATGTTTGGCAACGACCAGCCATTAGAATGGGTCATCATGATTATATTTTGGACTATATATGAAAAATGGGTGGTTGAATCATAGAAACTATGTGTTAGAGAAAGTCTGCCCTAGAAATAGATGCTGGCAGCAACAGTGACGTGGATGTCAAAAATCACTAAAAATAGTAGGAACGGAATTAAATAGTGAATAAATTATGTAAATTAACCTTGATGAATCCATTTTCATACGGAAGAAGCGAAACGGTCATATGAGTTGTATGTTAAAAGATGTTTGGGTTTTCGTGAGACAGGGCCAGAACGGTTTCTGAATTCCCTGTTCCGACTTTGAAAATTCATTATAAATTAACCAGAGATATTTAGGAGTCATACCATATATGTATGAATTCCTCTTTGAGTCTAGTTTCTATGGAAACAAACGGCATCAGTATTGAAGCCCTACACAGGGAGTTATTCCAGTTGTAACACACGAAGGCAGTGTAGTCGACCACTGTAACATGGGAGACTTTAACTAATAAAATCTACTAATTGGCTTGACCAAAAATTCTAGAAAAAAATATGTAGATGAACATATGAGTCTAGTTTCAGGGAAAAATTACGAAACTGATTTTCGAGTTGTAAAACTCAAGTTATGATTTTTGAAGCGACTAGTACACAGATTGGTAGTTTGTCTGGGAAATTCTCAATAAGTGGTTTGAAGTCTGTTAACACCTCGTGTTCGACTCCGGCGACGGTCTCGGGTTCGGGGTGTTACAGTTTCCCTAAAACGGGATTCGATAAAGTTTCCACATCCGTGCGACAAGACCGTGGGCAATCCTGCCAAATTAACACGGACGAGTGACACGATCGTGCCTACCGACCGTGGTCGAGCCTGTCAAAATAACACGGGCGTGTGCCTGCATACACGGGCGTGGGAGAAGTGAACGAAGATTGACACGGCCGTGCAACATGGCCTTGTACACCAATGCACCCAATTTTGAAAACCACAAAAC
The DNA here is from genome assembly GCF_025698485.1 of Gossypium arboreum. Taxonomy (NCBI): domain Eukaryota; kingdom Viridiplantae; phylum Streptophyta; class Magnoliopsida; order Malvales; family Malvaceae; genus Gossypium; species Gossypium arboreum. The sequence goes on from NC_069070.1 coordinate 25,893,774, forward strand.
GCACAGGCTGAAATGAAGGCACACACGGGCGTGCCCCATGGCCGTGTGCCCCAATTTCTCTACAAACACCTATTATTTATTTTATTTTTATCTTTATATTTTGAAATTGCTTTTTATTTCCTTTTTATACTATTTTATCTTGAATTTTTACAATTTTTTTCTGCTATTTCATTACGATTAATTATGCTCCATTATATTTCCTAAAGAGTTCCTGATTTTATCACAGTCATAAAGAGCTCCAAAGCTCATCATCAAATAGGAGCTAAAAACTACAATAGCAAAGGACTTATGGACTAATGAACCTCTGCCACCACCGAAATATCCTCCTCCACTCTCATCATTGCCTTGGCCGATTATTCTCCATAACTCCAAATCAAGAAGTTCATTCAACATTCAGGAAGTTTCACTTCTCTCCCTATCTTATTATTATTTATATATATTTTCCAATATATCTATCTTTGTACATTGAGGGCAATGTACATCTTAAATGTAGGGGGGTCTTTGATATCATCATTAGAAATCCCTAAATTTTGTCTTATTCTCACGTGAATCACTCATATCACTATTAGAATAAATTTTAATTAATTTATGATTTTTATTGATATGTCTTGAATTAAAACTAGGCATTTATGCATTGATTGTTTAAACTTTAAGACATTAGGGAATCAAGCATAATAAGTTGATTTTTGAAGAATTATAAACTTTTAGGTTTCCCTAGGTTTAAGTATTATTGTGAGTTGAAATTCACAAGTTTAAACATCAAAAAGCCATAATTTTTGTGAGATCTTGAGCCTTTAGAGCATATTTTATTTCTTTCATGCTCACTTTTATTATGAGTGCGTCAGTATTGATTTGTTATTCTAGAACTTGCTTGATTATGCATGTTAAGACCACACCATTTGATTTGATATGTCAAGATGATAAAGGCACTAAGGTTTAACCCACTCACTCCACAAAAGCCTACCTTCATAATTGACCCTTAGTAAACCCCTTTGAGCCTAACAAGCAATTAATTGATTTACCCTAAATATTAACCAATAACCCATTATTGTTGAAATCCCCTAATTTGATCCCCATTTTTGTCGAGCTTTGATTTGAACTAATTGCTTAGCTATGTTTTAAAGTTCTATGTTATTTGACTTATTCTTAATATATATACACTTACATACATATTAGTAGTAATTCATCATTTTTTAGCTTGATTGTTAATTCTATATTCTGAGAAGAAGCTCATTTGTGCTGATGATTAGTTATTTTTCTAGCTAGGTAGTTTTTCAATTCAATCTTGATTCTAACCTTTTCCTTCAACTTGTGACCATACCCCCTAGCCAAAGCCATGTTACAACCCTCTAAAGACCTTTTTGATTGACGTATCAGCTCAATATATAGTGGTGGAGATTTGATTTTCAATCAAGCCTTGGTAATAACTTTTCATATTGGCTAATGAGTGCTTTAATTGATGTCCTTAAACACATTGAGTGATTTGAGTGAATCTTTAGGGAGGATGTCAAACTCTGTGATATTTTGATCAAAGGTAATCACTTAGAAAGGGGAGACACCTATGTTTTCGTGATGAAATACTCAACTTGGAATGTTAGAAACTTTGATGTACTTTTAGTTGAATTTTCAATGTATGAATACTTATGGATTATTTTGAGATATTATTGATAGGGATTATAAATTGAAAAGAATTTATTTTGATTGTGAGTTGAGGATTTTTCTTGAGGACAAGCAAACGCGTAAGTGTAGGTGTAACACCCCTAACTCGTGACCGACGCCGGTGTCGGACACGAGGGGTTAACGGCCAAACCATCTCAAGATACCAACCAATTTGACATTACCAGTCAGGCTGGAAAACTGCGTCACTGTCGCCTTAAAAATCATATCTCGAGTTTCAAAACTTGGAAACTGGTTTCGTAAATTTTTTATGAATTTAGACTCATATACCCATCCATGGATTTATTTTTAGAATTTTTGGTTGGGCCAATTGGTACAGTTTATTAGTTAAAGTCACCCATGTTACAGGGACCGACTGCTCTGACCTTCGCGTGTTACAACTTGAATATCTCTCTGTACAGGGCTTTAATGCTGGTTCCGTTTGTTTCTAATGAAACTAGACTCAAAATGGAATCTGTACATATAAGGCATGACTCCTAATTCTTTCTGGATAATTTATGGTAAATTTTCAAAGTCGCGACAGGGGACCCAGAAACCGTTCTGGCCCTGTCTCACGAGAACCTTAATATTTCTCAGTATACTGCTCATATGGTCGTTTCGTTTCATCCATATAAAAATAGATTCATCAAGGTTCAGTTCCATAATTTACTCACTATTTAATTCTACTTCTACTATTTTTAGTGATTTTCAATCTCATCTCACTGCTGCTGTCCGCAACAGTTACTGCAGTAGACTATGCCAATTTCATGAATTTTTCCTTGGCCTTAATCATCCATCATACATGACACAAATTATGGCCACCTTATCAAAATTTGAGTTTCTAAGACTCGTGGCTATAGGTTCTAGCATCCCACTCGACGACCACATAGGCCATTTCACATGGCTTAAAGTTTACAACCCACAATTCGACAAAATATAATAGCCTATACATGCCAAATGTTCTTCAACAACAAAAACAATACCACAAGATTTCAGCCGGTGTGATGACTTCAACGACGGTCCCGATCACGCCAACAATACGAGTCCGAGAGACCTAAAATGGGTGACAAGAAAAACACCGAGTGAGTTTACAACTCAGTAAGTCATAAGCATTCATCAATCCACTGATAAAGTTACTACTACATGTACAACAAATGAGGCTAGGTACTCGTCCATATCGAATCTATACCATAATACCTCGGACCTTTCGGTCCAATCTCGTAACAATTCATACATCCACATTTCATATTCTACACAACAAGATAATCGAAGCATTTTTACACATTAACTCATTTTCCAGCACAACCATACAATTTCAATCATATATATATATATCATCCCATTAAACACAATTGTATAAATTTTACAATCATTTAAGCAATATCAAATACGTGCTTAATGACTTACCTTGTTTGGGGTAGAACGGTTCCAAATCGGCTACTCGTTTGCTTTCTCCTTTCCTTTGTCCAATCTAGTTCCCCTTTGCTCTTGAGCTAAATCAAACAATTTACCTCTCCATCAAACACAAACATACGGCATTCACATGCATTATTATGGTTATTGCCGAATACTTAACACAACTAAGCTGAAAATTTACTCAATCTCATCTTAATTTATTGCTACTTATTTATCAAAGTTTTCAATACAAGGTATTTAACACCTATGCCCATTTGTACCCCATATGGCCGAATGCTTCATTCCTTACCCAATTAACCATCCAACAATTTTTCAGCCTCATTACCACCCTTTTCATGTCTAATTGTTTAAATACTCTCAAGCTCATTCACAAGTGCTATTATACATCTCATTAAGCATTAATCATGTTGCAACATAAATTCTATAGCATGGCCGAATACTCATGCACACACACATAACAACAAGAACTCAATAGCACAAAATTTCCTTTTTGTTAAACATTCGAACTTACTCATTTCCATGCTTTCATCACAACAACATCAAAACACTCACCAAGGAAAACAACATGCATGGCCGAATTTTAACTCACCTAACAACTTAGTTTCGATTTGAGATTCAAGGAAAATTTTGAACCAATCCTCCAAATCATGCATGCATTTTCAAGAGTGGCATAAAACATACCTTCTTGTATCAAAACACCTTAGTCTAGTAAGCTCCCATGGCTGATTTTCTCAAGCTTTTTCCCCCCTTTCTTCTTAGTATATTCGGCCAAGCAAGGAGAAAATGAGAGAATGAACACCATTTTTTTTCTTTCTTTCTTTGCTTTTGTTTCTCTCATGTACTGCAAGGGGGAAAGCATCCACACTCTTTTTTTTTTTTGTTATCATCATTTTCTGCTTTCCATTTCTTTAATGCTAACTTTCTTATTTTATTGTTTCCTACATGCATCACTAGTCTAACATGTTGGAGACATGTTTCCACCCATAGCATGGCCGGCCATCATGCTTCATTTTGGCTAATTTGACATGCAAGGACAACACTTTCCCACATGTATTAATAGGCCACCTTACATTTGCCTAGCACATTTCTAAATTTTCTCACATAAGTCCTATTTGATAAAAATTCACTTACAATTAACAAAATCCAAACATGAAATTTTCACACATGCATGTATACATATAATGAGCATCAATTATGATGGTTAATTATTATTATGACTCGGTTTAGTGGTCCCGAAACCACTTTCCGACTAGGGTCAATTTAGGGATGTCACAGTAGGGGTATTTGATAAACCGTAATTTATACATATTTTTATCCCATGCTTAACACAATTATGGATGATTTCTCCTTAAATTTGGTGAATCCGATGCTCTTAATTCTTTAATTTCATGTTTTATACTTAGGTGAGAATAGGAGAGTAAAAAGAGCGAGAAACGGGCTAAAAACGGAGAAAATAGACCTACATGGGAAATCAACACAGCCTGACTTTCCTCACACGGGCATGCCATACGACCGTGTCTCTTTGGCAGGATTGAAGCATGACTTACACAAGTAGACTACATGCCCGTGCCTATTCAACAGCCTTTACCACGGGCTAGAGTAATTGCACACGGGCGTGTCCCTGCTGAGCCCAAGTATAACTCTATTTAGAAAAGGGGAATGAAACCTAAGACGGATCTTGTTATAATTATTTGAATTGTATGATAAATATTTGACTTGTTCTTAATTATGTGTTCTTAATTCTTGTTTTAATATTCTAGGATATTGATTCAAGTTAATGCTCTTATTCAGAGGTGGAATAGACCCTGTCTAAGAGTTAATTTGTCATAATTAAGCGGGGTTAATTGCATGTCTAGAGATAGGGTGATAAGTGATAAACGCCAAATTATACATATCTATAGCCCAAATACTTAGCATATTTATGGATGTTTATTACTAGATTTGTGGATTTTGGTGCTCTTAATCCGGTTATTTCATGTTTTGTACTCAGGAGAGCACTAAGTGTTGAAAGGAGCTAAAAACGAGCTAAAAAGGGACAAAAACGGATCAAATCAAGAAGATGACACGGCCTAAGCCTTGCCACACGGGCAACTCACATGCCCGTGGCCTTCGGGGGTGTCGACCAAGGTTTTCACGATTCACACGGCCTGGCCATTGAGCCCACACGGCCGTGTGTAATTCAACGATCGAACACGGCCGTGGCACACGGGCGTGTCCCTTTTTCAAAGAGTTGTATTTTACACAGAAAAAGGTACTTAGGGAGGAAGAAAGCCAATCCAAAGCCTATATAAACACCCTAAGTGTGACCTAGAAGAAGGACGCTCTTTCCAGAACTTTTCTAGAATATAGTACCATACGCCGGGAATTACTTGAAGAAAGCTAGATGATCCATCTCAAAAGCTGGAGCAACTCCAAGACTAAAGATCTCTCTCAGAATTCCTTCAGGGGTTTTAGAGTTTTCTTTATGTTTTGTTATTTTCATACTTTTGAGATGTACTTTTATTTTATTATGAACTAAACCCCTTAGATACCTAAGGGGGATAAAACCTATGATGGATCTTGTTATTATTATCTAAACTGTATGATAAATACTTGATTAGTTCTTAATTATTTGTTCTTAATGCTTGAGTTAATATTCTGGGTATTAGTTCATGATTTGATGTGCTTATTCGGAGGAGGAATAGACCTTGCCTAAGAGTAGATTTGGCATAATTAAGCGGAGTTGATCGAACGCCTAGAAATAGGGTTACTAGATTTTGCCAGATTAGGGTGAAACCTAATAAGGGGATCCATAGATCGAGTTAATGCAATCCTAGAGTGTTAATTAAATAAAAGTCTCGGTTATTCAATCTAGGGATTAGACGTTGTTAGTCTTGAATAGGGATAATAACTTAACTTAGGGATCTCCACGGATCAAGTCAAGTGAATAAATCGTCCGGCTCAGGGTCAGATAACAAGTGAAATCTAGGTGGATTCCTCCTTGGGTGTCGTCTTTATCAATTGCTTTTCTTCAAGTATTTTTCCCAATTTTCTCTTTGCTTTAATTAAATCGGTTAATTAGTTTAGATAATTAGTTTAATAAACAAACCCTTTTATTCCTAGGCTAGATAATAAAAAGATAGTTATTACTAGTACTTTTTGTTCCCTTGGGTACGATATCCCGGTCTTGTCGTTACTATACTATTGTTTGATAGGTGCGCTTGCCTTTTCGTCTTGATAATAGTTAGTCTAGGTTCGATCTTAATTATAAATATTTATTACTTGTTACGAATCACGCGATCAAGTTTTTGGCGCCGTTGCTGGGGAACTGAAATATTAGGAACACTAATTTTTTATTACTTTAGCCATTTATTTTTCTGCGATTTTATTTTATTTTATTATTTATTAATTTACTTTTTCTCTCTTGGCAGGTTTTTATAGTTTATGACTAGAATAAACTCGTCAGGACCATTACTCTTTGACGAAGAAATTGATCTCACAATTTGCAAAAATTAAAGAGAAATAAGGCGTAGTTTACGCTACACGGAGAACGAGCGAGAAGACGATACTCAAACCCCAACCGAAGAGATGGCTGAAAATCCAGGCGATCAGCTACCTCCTGCAATTGCAGCTAATCCAAATCCTACTCCACGTACTATGTATGACTATGCTAAACCTTCTTTAAAAGGAACTAAGTCTAGTATAGTTAGACCTGTTATTGCTGTGAATAATTTTGAACTAAAACCTAACACAATTCAGATGATACAGCAGTTTGTTCAGTTTAATGGTTTGCAGGATGAGGATCCAAACACGCACTCGGCTAATTTTCTTGAATTTTACGATACATTCAAAATCAATGGCATTTCTGATGATGCCATTCGTCTTCGGTTTTTTCCCTTTTCACTAAGAAACAAAGCTAAACAGTGGTTGAACTCATTACCACGAGGGTCTATCACTACTTGGGAACAAATGACCGAGAAGTTTTTACTAAAATATTTTCCGCCAGTTAAAACGACTAAATTGCATAATGATATCTCTTCTTTTGTGCAGATGGATTTAGAAACACTTGATGATGCGTGGGAGAGATACAAGGACTTATTAAGAAGGTGCCCTCACCATGGGTTACCTCTTTGGCTGCAAGTTCAAACGTTTTACAATGGTGTGAATCCTTCGGCAGGACAAATGATTGATGCAGCTGCTGGCAGAACCATCAACAATAAAACACCAGAAGATTCCTATGAATTCATAGAGGAGATGTCACTGAACAACTATCAGTGGCAAGTTATAAGGATAAAGCCAATGAAAACAGTCGGCGTCTATAACATCGATTCAGTCACCATGCTCTCAAATCAGGTAGAACTTCTGAATAAAAAGATTGATAGTTTTCTTGGTGCTACGCAGGTACATCTAGTAACAAGGTGTGACTCAAGCGGAGGAGGTGTGCATACAAAATATCAATCCTTCAATCCCACAACCGAAGAGGAACAAGTCAACTATATAGGTAATAATAACTTTAGATCTCAAAATAACCTATCTGAGAATACACATATATGAGTTGGAGGAACCACCCAAATTTCTCCTGGGGTGGTCAAGGGAATCAAAAGCCACAAAATCCTCAAGGTTTTCAACAACCACCTTATCAACAGGAGAAAAAACCAAACCTTGAAGAGATGCTTTCTAAATTCATCTCGGTGTTAGAAACCCATTTCCAAAATACCGATATAGCACTTAAGAATCAACAAGCATCGATCCAAGGACTCGAAACTTAGATAGGCCAGTTGTCCAAACTAATCTCCGAACGACCACAAGGTAGCCTACCAAGTAATACTGAACCTAATTCGTGGGAACACCTCAATGCAATTAGCACTCAAGATAAGGAAGGATTCATTGCACCTGAGCCAGAAATACAGCAAGACAACGCGATGAGCAAAGGACGAGAAGGGGTAAACAATAATGATCCTAAATAGGTAAGTACAACTCATGAACCTCGTGTGCCATATTCTAAAGCGGTGACGAAAGACAAAACAGAAGAACAATTCGGTAAGTTTGTCAAACTCTTAAAGAAATTACATATTAACTTACCCTTTATTGAAGTTCTTTCGCAGATGCCCAACTCAGCAAAATTCTTAAAGGAACTTCTGAGCAATAAAAGGAATTTAGACGCTACATCACATGTGGAACTCAATGCAGTCTGCTCAGCTATTCTAAAGAATGAGCTACCTAACAAATTGAAAGATCTAGAGAGTTTTACAATTCCTTGTTTAATTGGTAGTCTATCTGTGAATAATGCTTTAGCTGATCTAGGGGCAAGTATAAATGTTATGCCATATAAAATGTTTAAATGACTAGGTCTCGGTAAACCCAAACAGACTAGGATGAGAATACAATTGGGTGACAAAACAGTTAGATTTCCTAAGGGTATTATTGAAGATGTTCTCATTAAAATTGATAAATTTATTTACCCAGTAGACTTCGTTGTCTTAGATATAGATGAGGATAACGAGGAACCTCTAATTTTAGGACGACCATTTTTAACAACTGCCAGAACCATTATTAATGTAGGCACAGGAGAGCTAACACGTCGTGCAGGTGATGACGCAGTAACACTCCAAGCACGCGACTTAGTCAAAACCTCTAAGACTCAAGATACTGCTATAAAAACTGTTGATGATAAAACTAATATTCAATCATCCTTGCAGGAACTTCCTCGAACAAAGACAACAGAGACAGTGCGCTACCATCATGAAGAGAACAAAGACGTCCATCAAGAACAAAGACTACGGATAGAGGAGCTAGACGAATGGCGAGAACACAAACTAAGAACACATGATAAATCGAAACTACGTAGAAACAAGCTCGATACCTCTCCTCATCAACTTAAGGTTGGCGATACAGTCTTACTAGATGCCGTTGATCCTCACATTGTTACTACCACACCAAATGAGGAAATCCCTCTTACGGTACTTAGTATTTTTCCATTCGGTACAGTGGAGGTGAGTCATCCTAAGTTTGACACTTTTAAGGTAAACAACACCCATTTAAAACCTTATTTTAAAATTGACAATAGGAATGAGGAGTATGAACTCCTCAAACTACCATGATCATTCAACGGAGAGGTAAGTCGAGCTTAGACTATAAATAAGCGCTTCTCAGGAGGCAACCCGAGCACTAACATATTTTTGTTTCTTTATTTTTATTTTCTCACACTACGAATCAATTAAGTTAATCTTTGAATTGCAAAGTTTTTCAGCACACACGGCCAGGCACATGGGCGTGCCTAAAGTCGTGGCCAAACAGGGGAAGAGACACGACCGTACGATACGGTCGTGTTGAAGCAGGACATGATTTCCCCAAAACACGGGGTGTGATAAATCCCTAAGGCCATGCGACATGGCCGTGGGTGAACTTGATAGGAACACACGGGAGTGGGAATAAAAACCTACGGGTGTGCCAGGGACAAGGCTCAATTCTGTTTCTTCGACACGGGCGTGCGACACGCCTGTACCATTCAGCTGTGTACAACAATCCACGGGTGTGCTACCATGACACACGGGCGTGGGATAGTAGCCGGGCACGACCTAAATTAAAAAATTTAAAAAACACGGGCTCACACTTAAAGAAGACGGGCATGGCCCTAGGCCGTGTGACCCTCTCCTATATAAAAAAACCACTGTTTATCTTCTTCCCCCTTTCAAAACCCTAGCCGAAAACTTCTCCTCCCCACTCCCTAATCCTTATTCCAGCCACCATTTCCAAAATTCTCACTTCCCCAACCCTCAAACCACCCTGAAATCCATTCCTCTTGTATTAATCCCCACTTTCCCCTCTCTATACCTTCTATTTTTCCCACCACACGGCTTCCTCTCTGTAACACCCCTATCCCGTAACCATCGCCGGAATAAGTAAGGGGCATTACCGGACTTGTAACTCATGATAGAACGGTAAAACCTTTTTTTTTTTTTAGATCATTCATTTGGATAAACACTAAACACAGCCAGGGATAAAATGTAAACTTCTATAAGTAAACATTCAAAAGATGTCATTTTCGCATGGCTTAATACAATAACCAAATTATTCTTTCGCTACTAGTCTATTCTATACATGCCATAAGATAATCCAATCTCATGGCTACCGTAATAGTAGATAGTGTGATGAAATCTTGACGACCCCGAGCTAGTAGTCGAATCCACAACCTCTGCACCAAAAACATGAAGCGAACGAGTAAGCTTTAGTAAGCTTAGTAAGTTTTAAGCAAAACGATAATTTTGTTGAATCAATGACGTTTTTCACATATACTTAATCTAGATAAAATCTCATTTGACCCAATATACCTAACCAAAATTTCACATAATTTAATTCGCCTTTCTTTAGCCCTGAGCTTTAAGTCGCAAAGTGTTTTCATTCAATATCTTTGGTCATTCATTTCAACTATTCGATGAAGTTAATCTAGAGCTTCATCTCGAACTATAATATTAATAAACGCATCACTTAACTCTCACATATATATACTTTCGTACAATAGTGATCTAGATGGTCGAATATTTCCAAAGCACATTCTTCATCAATTTTCAACTTTCAATAATCCTTTCCACTTGTTCATAATCACATCCATATTTTTAAGTATTTCAACATGACAAGTACTAAATTACCGTAGGCACATAAAGAACCAAACATATTCCTTATCACATATACGTAAGCTTCCAAAACATAATCCTTACCTTGTACTGGCACATCTAGCTGAACCCAACCCATACTCAAATCATAAGGCTTTTGGGAAGAATATGCACTAATACATAAGAATATTTCATCACATACTTCATTATACAAGCATACCATTACCAATTAGATCATTCTCATATTTGGAGTTATAATATTAATCACATTTACCTACCTCTTTGATAATCGATAATTCACCTCGAAATCACTCCAACGATGAGTAAGTAATACGATACTGAACATCTTAAATACATAATACTTATTTGATGGTAACTTATTGCAGATACTCAATATCAAAGTCTTACTTGAATCCTAGCATTTAGCCGTCGGGTCTTTAAAGCTCGGATATAGTACGAGCACGAAGCCTACGGACATTAATCAGGATAATATTCTCGCATAAAGCCTGCGGGGTTTTAACCCGGATATAGTACTGACACAAATGTCCTTCGGGACTTATCACAGTTATACACTTCCACTTCCATCACATTGACCATTCGGCCTTATCATATATATATACTTTCACATTCATCACATTGGCCATTCGGCCTTATCACATATACATACACTTTCACATTCATCACATTGGCCATTCGGCCTTATCACATATACATACACCTTCACATTCATCACATTGGCCATTCGGCCTTATCACATACATACACTTTCACATTCATCACATTGGCCATTCGGCCTTATCACATACATACACTTTCACATTCATCACATTGGCCATTCGGCCTTATCACATATACATATCTTGTACATCAATTTCATCATAACAAAATTGACTAGGTATACTAGTCATTTACGGCTTATAGCTTCACTTTAATACGGATTTGGTACTTTGATTACCAATATTTAATCGATAGCTTATAAGCAACTCAAATAGTTTTATTAAGGTTTACAACATAATCACAAATTCAGCACAAGCTGTTTTTCCTGAGCAACAGTCATTAAATTATTCGTAAAAGGAGCTACGAAACTCCAAATGAAGTGCCGTTAACTTTAATACGGATTTGGTACTTTGATTACCAATATTTAATCGATAGCTTATAAGCAACTCAAATAGTTTTATTAAGGTTTACAACATAATCACAAATTCAGCACAAGCTGTTTTTCCTGAGCAACAGTCATTAAATTATTCGTAAATGGAGCTACGAAACTCCAAATGAAGTGCCGTTAATTTTCCCTGAAAATAGACTCATACATATTTTATCCAACAAATTTTCAGAATTTTTGGTTTGGCCAATCAATACCAGATTTTTCTTAAAATTTCCCCTATTTCACTGTTTGACTATTCTGACCACTCTTCACTACGAATCAAATTTCTCATTGTACAAAATTCAAAATACGTTATAGTTTATTTCATTTGAAACTAGACTCACTAAGGCATCTAGCATATAAATTTTGTATTTTAAAATTTTTTGTACAATTTATAATGATTTTCTAAAAACAGAACAGAGGATTACAGTGTCATTCTACACTGTCTCACACAACTTTAAATATCTCATTATCGGAAATTCCTTTTCTTACGGTTTCTTTTATAAGAAACTAGACTCAATAAGCTTTAATTTCATATTTTATTCAGCCTCTAATTCAAGTCCATAAATTTATGGTGATTTTCTAAAGTCACGTTCTCTTCTTGCTGTCCTAAGCAGATTATTTCAAATTACACTTAAATTTCCAAGCTCAAACACTTAAGAACTTACCATTTGTTTTTAGAACATAACATGGCCACATCATATCTTATTAAATCAACTCATCATGTCCTATTATGATTGATTTTACTCAACGTTTAATCACTTAAAACTTACCTCGGAAGTGGTCGACGACTAGATATCCACGGCTATTCGTTTACTTTCTCTTTATCCAAAATTGCCCCTCTATGCTCTTGAGCTTAATTAACAAAATTTAAACTATTTTAATCACCTTGTTATATCATTAAAAACAACAAGGTAAATCTTCTCAATGAAACTCATACATAAGGCAACACCTCGATACATCTGCACACATTCGGTATTTCATTAAAACCATCCCAAATACATTTACCTAGGTATCACCATGTCGCCTTATATACATATACTAGTTATGTGGTCAATTTTACCGATGACCTATGCATATAACTAATTACAGCTTTAATAATATTCACAAAGCCGATTATCCACATGACTACCTTAGCATATTATTAGTTAGCTTCTTATCCAAATTTGCCATAAAGAAAATTAACTCATATACCGTCAAGTGCATAAGCAATTGCATCCAAAGGACACTTTAAATGCATGGTATGAAAGTAACCGAATGCACATATATTTATACCAAGACATCATATACTTCAAAACCAACTATCAAGGTATAAAGCCGAACCTTCAAAATCAATTATCAATACACGTTCAAACATGCCTTCCTACAAATATACAAGTTCTCCAACTAAGTTTTATCCTTGTATACGAACATTATTCATATGGCGAATACACAAGGTTACAAATATACATAATTCACATTCGGCATTACCATTTAATTTAACGAGTTCTTGCATAAAATTTCAAGCTCATATGAAACAAAATAACACGATCCTGTTCTCCTTGGTTAAACTAAATCATGCTTCAAGGTTTAACACATTTGACCATTAGAGAGTTAATCAAATTAGCATTCAATTATTCTATACACCCACCATTAACCGAATCTCATTTAATCAAATTTATTTCTTGACAATTTCATCACATTCGGTCATAGGTAATTTAATCCTATAAAGAGTCAAATTTTACTTCAATTCACTAAGGTGAGGTTATTATAATTTAACCTCTATTTCCGAATGCCCCCTTCTCCATAAAACCATCAAAATTTCAAATTATAATAGGTTCATAACTCATTTAACCACTAATTCCATGCCAAGCATAAAAAGGCCATTGGTTTTACACCTAACTTACAAGACCATAAAACATAAAGGTTTAATGTTCATCTTTAACACAATTACCACACTTCAAACTAAATTTTCAGCTTCATATATCCCACACCAGATTTTTCCATGCTAAATTTCCATGGCCGAATGATATCCTCAGCAATTAAGTCATATTAAACATAAATTTTCCCTAATTAAGATTATAAGCTCATAATCACTTACAATTTCATCTTCTAAGTCAATCAAACACTCCTTATTCCAATTCCATTTTCAGCTATCAAAATTGACATTTCCTATCCAATACCGAACATGCCACGTAACCAATTCAAGAGAATAAATCCATGGGTTTAAGGTAGCATCAAGCTAGGAACTCAAAACATCAAATTTAATATCAATTTAACAAGTATTCACCTTGAATTTTAGCCCTTCCGTAGACCGACTATCCAAAGCTTCTTCTCCTATTTCTTTTCTTTAGTTCCGGCTCAAATGAAGGCTATGAAGCTCACCTTGTTTTTATCACCATATTCACTTTTATTTTATCAAATTTTAATTATAACATATTATAAATATATAATTTATTAATTTAAAACACATAATGCATCATAACAACCCCCACTACTGTGAACATGGATAGGAAATGGTCAAATAAGCATGCAAATCCTCCACAATAATAAACCTTAAGGTTTGGTCACTTTAAAATCTATCTACCACCCTTTTAAAAATTTACAACTAAGTCCTCTTTAATAAAATTTATGTATTTTATAATATAAACTATTAAATATTACTTACTAAATATAATATACACATAATGCCAAAATCATAACATCATTACCGTCCACTAATATTAAAAGTGGGCCATTTGACATGCAAGTCCACAACTTTAGTAGTTTAACATTTTAATCACTTGGACATTTGCCTATCATATTTTTAAAGTTTCTCAAATATGTCCTTTTTAGCTAATTTCACATCCAAATGACAAAATTAAAGCATGAAATTTTCACACATACTTATTCACAAATAATAAGCATAGAATATAACAATTAATTATTTTTGTAACTCGGTTTTGTGGTCCCGAAACCACTTTCCGACTAGGGTCAAGTTAGGGGTGTCACACTCTCCGCGTCACACGCCCGTGAGCCGCCATACAACATCCCTTGGTTCACTTTCTCAACTTTATTTTTCCAATTTGTATTGCTCCATTAGTATTATACATGCTTTACATAGATATTGTACTATTTTGCTTTAGACAAGTTAGTAATTTGACTTAGAATTTTCTATATTTGAATTATTTAAGCCACTAAATAGCATATACAAGTTTTGGGGCCTCTTGCTTAACGACTAATGTATCGTGGATTCTATCATTGCTCATATATTTTCAGGTACATTATGTCATCATCGAGAGGAAAGAAGGCCATGGTCCCAACCTCAAAGAGACGTAGGGGAGTGGGTTCTTCCTCAGTGCGTGCTACAGCCGAAGTTTGGCACCCGTTCCTTTAATTTCTGCAAGCTTCGCAGAAGGAGCTATTCCAGATATTACGCGCACGACCCATCACCACAGGTCACTGCATCGACTGGGCTGCTGTACAGCAAGTCTAGCTTGCTTATGCCATCCACGCCCTCCTGTCCACAGACCCATAGGAACGGTTCTTCGCTATTACCGAGCCCACTTATTTAGAGCTAACTTTAGAATTATGCTCTACTTTTCATTTATAGGTGGTGATGACGAACAATGACAACCCCGGCACCATTCACTTCCGATTAGGCTGTCTAGTTCGTGCGATGAGTGTCCCAGAGTTTGGAGTTGCTCTAGGACTTTACACCGATGAGTTTATGGAGGAGGAGGACATGCATGCACTACCACGCAATATCCAAATATCCCCCTCCTTATGCTGGAAGGCTTTGGCACCACTCTCTTCCAACTACGACCCCAGCCGCTCGAAGGCCTCAGCTCTCCCCCCTTCCCTACCATATCTCCATGCCATATTGGCACACACCTTGACAGGGAGGAGAGAGAGCACCAGCGTTGTCAACACCCACGACGCCTACTATTTATGGTGCATGGCGAATGCACATGTAACCGACTTAGCATACTTTATTGCTTTCGCCATTCACCATCACACCGAGCACCATAGGAAGGGAGTGATCTCCATCGGCCCCTACGTGACGCGCCTTGCCAAACACTTCGGCCTCCTCAACACCGTGGCCCAGTCATCAGTGTTTACCCTGATAGGTCAGATGCCCCCATAGGGCATCATGACTATGTTACACATGAGGATGATCGAACGTCGACGTGGGACCGATCCTCCTCAGTACCGTCTCTCGCATGCCATTGACGAGGAGGATCTTGAGGACATCCCTGATGATGTTCCCCCACAGTATGAGGAGCCTTCTACCGCGCCACCTAAGGAACGAACAGCTCATGTGTAATGCCCCCACGCCCAAAACCGTCACCGGAGTCGAGCTTGAGGAGTTACTGAACATAATTTATCAAATTAAGAACTTCAAATCATTTGTTTCTACATTCACAGCTTTCTAGCTACCCGCATCATAGTTACAAGAAAAATCATATCTCGAGTTACGAAGCTTGAAATCAAAATCCGTAAATTTTCCCTAAATCTAGACTCATATATCTATTTACTAATTTTTTTATAGAATTTTTGGTTGGGCCAATTAGTACATTTTATTAGTTAAATTCTCCCCTATTTCAGAGTTCGATTGCTCTAACCTCTGTGTATTACGAATCAGATATCTCTCTATACAGAATTTCAATAACTATGAGGTTTGTTTCTCTTAAAACTAGACTTAATAAGGAATCTGTAAATATAAAGAAAAACTTCTAATTATTTTTTTAAAATGTATTATGAATTTTTAAAGTCAGAACAGGGGATCCAGAAATCACTCTGGCCCTGTTTCACAAAAGTTTAAATATCTCAAAAAAATATAATTTATATGCCTGTTTTGTTCAATCCACATGAAAATAGACTCATTAATATTCAATTTCATAACTTACTCATCATTTATTTCCATTTATACTATTTTTATTGATTTTTCAAATTCATGTCATTCTTTGCAGACAATATTCGCTTTTAAGGCAAATTTCATCTTTTCATGAGTTGTTATGAACTAGATAACCTATTAAACTTCCATGATATCAAACATGATCTAAATTTAACCATCACCATGACTTATCAATATCAAACATTTTCTCAACCAATCATGGCCATATCATAAAATTATTTACACAAAATAAGTATATTGCTATACATGCCATACTTAAGTTTTACAATCCATTTACCGGATGAAAGTCCTTTAGATAGTGTGATCGAACCTTCAACCCGTCCCGATTCCCGAAATGGCTTGTTCAAAACTACAATAAATAAAGAGCGGGAGTAAGCATAAATGCTTAGTAAGTTCATATGTAAATAACAAGTAACATAACAATACAAATATACCAAACAACTTTAGCATGGTATCACCAAAACATATATCACATTTCTAAACATCATTCATCATCTTACCACTTTATCGTTGTTGTATCTATTTTCAACCCGAGGGTTAAGAACATACCTGTCCAAAGTGTCCATTTCACAACACTTACCAAAACGTCGCTTGCATCTTAAGTGTTCTTCCATTTCACTAGAAATTTCACCCGTTGAACACATCGGAATACAACTCGGATACACGGATAATTTGCACATAAGTGCCTCATATGTAATCAAGAAATCATGTAACCCGCACCTAAGTGAACTCGGACTCAACTCAACGAGCTTGGGCGTTCACATCCATAAGTGAACTCAGACTCAACTCAATGAGTTCGGATGCCTAGTTACATTTCACGAACTCGGACTCAACTCAACGAGTTCGGACATTCGCATCCATAAGTGAACTCGGACTCAACTTAACAAGTTCGGATGCTAAACCATCCTAGTGACATGTTACTTGTATCCTAATCTATTCCTAAGGTTCAAACGGGCTTTTTCCCTCGATCTCACATTTGTCGTCTTCCATGGAATATCGGAACCGATACTCGGTAGCAATTCATATTTATCACGTAGTAAACATGATTTGCATATTACTCAACATTAACCACAAAGCATAATATTTCACGATTAAAAATCAGCGTATCATATAATTAACACCAATAACTTAAAAATAACAATTATGCTACATTATTTACACATGAACTTACCTTGGTACCAAAATATAAAGATTTTGCAATTTAGTCTACAATCTTTTCTTTTCCTCGATCGCAACTTGAATCTCGTTTCTCTTGATCTATAATGCCAAATTAATCTTATTTAATACATACATTCATCAAAACAGCATTTAATACGAACTTTGTAAAAATTACACTTTTGCCCCTAAACTTTTGCATAATTACACTTTTCCCTAGGCTCGGAATTAAACTTTATTCCTTATTCTTATGTTTTATAACATGCTGATCATTTTTCCTTCTATGGCAACATCAAATTCTTACTCTAACATATACTTGTGACTATTAGGTATTTTTGCCGATTAAGCCCTTTTACTCGTTTTCACTCAAAACCGAGTAGCACAAGTTGTCTAACATAATTTAAAACCCCATATACTATCATAAAACATCAAAATACACAAATTTCACCTATGGGTATTTTTCCAAATATAAACCCTAGGTTGAATTATTGCTAACATAAGCTTAATCGAGCTACCGGGATTCCAAAAAACTTAAAGAACATTAAAAACGGGGCTTGGAATCACTTACTATAGAGCTTGGAAGCTTGAAACAAACCCTAGCTATGGATAACCCTTGAAATTTCGGCCTAATGAAGAAGATGGACAAAAATTGGCTTTTAATTTTGTTTTTAATTCATTTTAATAACTAAATGACCAAAATACCCTTACTACTAAACTTTCCAAAAATTCCTTCCATGTCCTAATTTTGTCCATGAACTTAAAATTGGTCAAATTGCTATTTAAGATCTCCTAATTAATATTTCAATGCAATTTCATACTAAAAACTTCTAGAATGCAAATTTTGCAACTTATTCGATTTAGTCCCTACTTTCAATTTAAGCACTTTAGGCATAGAATTTCATCACGAAATTTTCACACAATCATGCAATCATATCATAATCATCAAAATAATTATAAAATAATTATTTCTATCTCGGATTTGTGGTCACAAAACCACTATTTCGATTAAGCCCTAATTTAGGATATTACAACTCTCCCCCCCTTAAATCGTCCTCGAAAATCTTATCGGTAAACAGGTGTGGGTATTGGTTTTTCATAGTTTCTTCAGGTTCCCATGTAGTCTCTTCTACCCCATGCTTTTGCCACAACACCTTCACAAGTGCAACACTTTTATTTCTTAGTTGTTTGACTTCTCGAGCTAAAATCTTAATCGGTTCTTCTTCATAAGTCATATCGGATCGTAGTTCAACTTCTGTCAGTGAAATTATATGTGAAGGATCCGAACGATACCGACGTAAGATAGATACGCGAAACACATCATGAATCTTCTCTAATTCAGGTGGTAGCGCTAGCCGATATGCTACCTGTAACACCCCGTACCCGAGTCCGTTACCGAAGTCGAACACAAGGTGCACACAGACTTAGCTTAATTGTTTTCACAGTCCATAAAAAAAATTTTCCAGACTAGCTGGTTACTGCGTCACTGTCGCTTTAAAAATCATATCTTGAGTTTTAAAGCTCGAAAATCAGTTTCGTAATTTTTCCCTGAAACTAGACTCATAATTCCATCAACATATTTTTTTCTTGAATTTTTGGTCGGGCCAATTAGTACAGTTTATTAGTTAAAGTCTCCCCTGTTGCAGGGATCGACTGCACTGACCTTCGTGCATTACGAATTGGATATCACCCTGTACAGGGCTTCAATACTGATGCCGTTTGTTTCTATAGAAACTACACTCAGAGCGGAATCTATACATATATGGCATGACTCCTAATTATCTCTGGTTAATTTACAATGAATTTCCAAAGTCGGAACAAGGGATCCAGAAATCGTTCTGGCCCTGTTTCACGAGAACTTTAATATCTCTTAATATATAACTCATATGACCGTTTTGTTTCTTCTATATGAAAGTAGATTCATCAAGGTTCATTTACATAATTTATTCACTATTTAATATCATTCCTACTATTTTTAGTGATTTTTCACATCCACATCACTGCTGCTGTCAGCATCTGCCTTTAAGGTAGGCTTGACCTATTTCATGGTTTCCATGATTCAATTGGCCCCTTTTGCATACATAGCACAAGGTGTGATCATGATTAACCATTCCAATGGCTAATCGTTTCAAAACAATTCCATACCTCATAATGATCAACATACAAACGATTATAGTACTATGCTAGAAACATTATATAAGCCATTTTCGCATGGCTATCCGAATTTACACAAAACCGAAAGGTACATAACCTACAACAAAAGGGTAGTCCTATACATGCCATTTCAAAGTTCAACCAAAATTGTACCAAAATGGGGGCTTTGATAGTGTGGATGACTTCGACTTCAATGATCCCGAATCCGATAGCTAACGAGCAAAATCTATAAAAGCAGAAACAGAGAAAACGGAGTAAGCATTTAATGCTTAGTAAGTTTTAAGCAAAACAAAGTGTTCTCAATCACTATCATTGGTCATTCATATCAACTGTTTGATGAAGTTAATCCAGGGCTTCATCTCGATCTATAATATCATTAAACGCAACACTTGGCTGCCACATAAATACTTTCGAATAATAATGACCTAGATGGTCAAATATTTCCCAAGCACATTCTTCATCGATTTTCAACTTCAATAATCCTTTCCACTTGTTCATAATCACATCCATGCTTTTAAGTATTTCAACATGACAAGTACTAAATTACCATAGGCACATAAAGAACCAAACATATTCCTTATCACATATCGTAAGCTTACAAATCATAATCCTTACCTTGTCTTGGCACATCTAGTGAACCCAACCCATACTCAAATCATAGGCTTTTGGGCGAATATGCACTAATACATAAGAATATTTCATCGCATACTTTACTATACAACATACCATTACCAATTAGATCATTCTTATATTTGGAGTTATAATATTAGTCACATTTACCTACCTCTTTGATACTGATAATTCACCTCGAAATCACCCCACCGATGGGTAAGTAATACGTACCTGAACATCTTAAATACATAATACTTATTTGATGGTAACTTAATGCAGATACTCAATATCAAAGTCTTACTTGAATCCTAGCCTTTAGCCGTCGGGTCTTTAAAGCTCGGATCTAGTACGAGCACGAAGCCTACGGACATTAATCAGGATAATATTCTCGCATAAAGCCTGCGGGGTTTTAACCCGGATATAGTACTGACACAAATGCCCCTCGGGACTTATCACATTTATACACTTTCATATTCATCGCATTGGCCATTCGGCCTTATCACTTATATACACTTTGACATTCATCACATCGGCCATTCAGCCTTATCACATATATACATCTCATACATGTTTCATACTAGCCATTTGGCTTTACCACACATATATCTCATACATATTTCACACTAGCCATTTGGCTTTACCACACATATATCACATACATATTTCACACTAGCCATTTGGCTTTACCACACATATATCACATACATATTTCACACTAGCCATTTGGCTCTACCACACATATATATATTTAACTTGTATATCAATTTCAGCAATGGCTTATAAGCAACTCAAATGGTTTTATTAAGGTTTACAACAAAATCCCAAATTCAGCACAAGCTGTTTTTCCTGAGCAACAGTCATTAAATTATTCATAAATGGAGCTACGAAACTCCAAATGAAGTGCCGTTAATTTTCCCTGAATATAGACTCGTATATCTTCCATCTATAAATTTTTCAGAATTTTTGGTTTGGCCAATCAATACCATATTTTTCTTAAAGTTCCCCTGTTTCACTGTTTGACTAACCTGACCAGTCTTCACTACGAATCAAAATTCTCATTGTACAGAATTCAAAGTATGTTCTATTTGATTTCATTTGAAACTAGACTCATTAAGGAGTCTAAGCATATAAATTTTATCTTGTAACCATTTTTGTAGAAATTATAGTGATTTTCTCAAAACAGAACAGGGGATTTCGGTGTCATTCTGACCCTGTCCCACACAACTTTAAATATCTCTTTATAGGAAATTTCTTTGCTTCCACGGTCTCTTTTATAGGAAACTAGACCAACTAAGCTTTGATTACATATTTTATTCAGCCTATAATTCCACACAAACAATTTATAGTGATTTTCTAAAATCACGTTACTGCTGCTGTCCCAAGCAAACTATTACATTTTGCTCTTAAATTTCCAAGTCCAAACACTTATGAACTTACCATTTGAGTTTAAGACATATCATGGCCACATCATATCTTATTAAATCAACTCATTATGTCCTAATATGATTGAATTTACTCAACGTTTAATACTTAAAACTTACCTCGGAGTGGTCGACGATTAGATGTCCACGGCTATTCGCTTACTCTCTTTTCCCTATCCGACTTTGATCCTCTTTGCTCTTAAGCTTAAGTAAAACAATAGATTTGCTTAAGTACTTAACTAATATTATTCACTTAACAATCACATATCATTTAATCTTTATCTCAATACCAAACCGAGTTATGAGATCATACACCACACCATCAATTGAAGGTTAATTCATGGTAACATTAGTATTGAAAGGTTGCGTTGTGGGCAGCCTAAGAGGACCCGCAACACTTGGCTTAATTGCTGTAATATATCACATTCGGAGGCTGATTCGGACAGCATTAATAGTACAACATTTAGACAGCATGAACAGGGCAGCAATTAACGATACCAACAAGGTAAAATTCGGACAGCAATTTAACGGTTTCAACAATTATCAAACACAAGAAAATAAAAGTTCAAGGAAAACTCACCAAGGTTCCCAACACCGATTCCACCTATTCAATTTGCTCTTTCCTTGTCTACTACCACCTTCTCCTACCTTGTTAGCTAAATACAATCAACCCCAAAGTTACAAAAATAGATTATAACAACACAAGCATTCACTAGATTCTTTTAACATAAGTGAGAAACTCTTCATCTACTAGACATGCAACATTTGCAACTAGAAAAGAGAATCTTCTCTTCTCCCACATATTCGTCAAGCTCAAATCAACAATGCAACCAGAATTTGTCAACGAAAAGCTATGGGCAAGGGAGAGTTTAGAAGAGTTACCCTTCTACTTGAAAATTTTAACTTCTAAGCAAACAAATTCCATGGTTTTCCACTATATGCAGCTGCCCTCTCCTTTCTAGCTTCATTCCTTTCTTCTTCTTTTCATTTCAGCTAAGAAGAACCGATTTCTTCTTTTCTTTTGCTTCTCAAGTCACGGCAATGGGGGGAAACATGGATGAGACAACCTTTTTTTTTTTTTCTCATCACCCCCCTTTTCATTTCTTTATTACTAACCCCTTTATTTTATTCTTTCTCCCCTAACACACTAACACAACATGTTTCCAACATGTTTCACCCCATAACATTTTGTCCCCTCTCATGCTCATGGCCGGCCACTACCAAATTAGGGGGGAAATTGACATGCAAGTCCCCCCTTTTTATTTCATGCACTAATAGATCCTTATATTTTGACCTATCACATTTCAAAAGTGTCGCACATAAGTCCTATTGACTAAATTCACATGCAATTTACTAAATCAAAGCTTAAAACTTTCACACATTCGTATTCACATATAATAGTCATAAAATATGACGGCTAATTATTTTTATGACTCGATTTTGTGGTCCCGAAACCACTTTTCGACTAGGGTCAAATTAGGGGTGTCACACTACCGGTCCAACTTTTTCAATTATTTCATACGGTCCAATAAAACGCGGACTTAACTTGCCCTTTCGTCCAAATCTAAGGACTTTCTTCCATGGAGACACTTTCAAAAATACCTTATCACCAACTTGAAACTCCATTTCATTTCGTTTCAAATACGCATAAGATTTCTGTCTATCTGAAGCAGCTTTCAAACAATCTCGAATCACTTTCACCTTTTCTTCGGTTTCTTTTATTAAATCAACTCCATAAATCTGATTTTCCTTGAGTTCAGTCCAATACAATGGCGTCTGACATTTATGACCATATAATGCTTCATAAGGTGCCATCTTCAAACTCGTCTGATAACTATTATTATAAGCAAATTCTACCAATGGTAAGTATCTTTCCCAACTATCTTGAAATTCCAATACGCAACATCTGAGCATGTCTTCAAGAATCTGAATTACTCTCTCTGATTGTCCATCAGTTTGTGGATGAAAGGTAGTGCTGAAATTTAACTTTGTACCTAATGCCTCTTGCAACTTTTGCCAAAACCATGAGGTAAACCTCGGATCTCTATCCAAAATGATTGACAAAGGTATCCCATGAAGTCTAACAATCTTTCGGATATACAATTCAGCCAACTTATTAAGAGAATAATCAGACGCATTAGGAATAAAATGAGCCGATTTAGTCGATCATCAACTATTGCCCGGATGGCATTTTTCTTCCACGAGTTAACGGTAACCCTGATATAAAATCCATAGTAATCCGATCCCATTTCCATTCAGGAACCATAATAGGCTGAAGTAATCCCGAAGGTACTTGGTGTTCAGCTTTCACTTGTTGAAAAACTAAGCACTTTGATACAAACTCGGAAATATCTCTTTTCATTCCACTCCACTAATACATTTTCTTTAAGTCATTATACATCTTCGTACTGCCCGGATGAACCGCCAAACAACCATTATGTGCTTCATGTAAAATCTTTTGAATCAACTCATCATTTTTTGGTACACAAATTTGATTTTTAAACATCAAACAACCATCAGAACCGATTCTGAAATCTGATTCCGAATCAGCTTCACACTGTTTTCTCTTGGCTAGCAAATCTTGATCATTTTTCTGAGCTTCAAAAATCTCTTGTAAAAACATCGGTCTTGCTCTTAACTCTGCTAGAATCAAACCGCCATCTGACATTTTCAACTGAGTGTTCATAACTCTCAAAGCAAACAACAACTTTCTGCTTAAAGCATCGGCAACCACATTCGTTTTTCCCGGATGATAATCAATAATAAGCTCGTAATCTTTCAATAACTCTAACCATCTTCACTATCTCAAATTCAAGTCTTTTTGTGACATCAAGTATTTAAGACTTTTGTGATCGATAAATATTCGGCACTTTTCACCATACAAATAATGTCGCCAAATCTTCAAAGCAAACATCACTACAGCCAATTCCAAATCGTGAGTAGGATAATTCCTCTCATGAGGTTTTAACTGCCTCGAAGCATAAGCCACCACTTTTCCTTCTTGCATGAGTACACACCCCAAACCATTTAGAGAAGCATCACTATACACCACAAATTCTTTACTTGATTCGGGTTGTATCAACACTGGTGCTTTAGTTAATAACTTTTTCAATTCAAATTTAACATCTTTTCGGAGTAGTCTAGTCATAGGAGCCGCAATTATAGAAAATCCATTTACAAACCGCCGATAATACCCAGCTAGCCCCAAGAAACTCCTAACTTTAGTTACATTTTTCGGTGGTTTCCAATCAACAATGGCTGAAATTTTACTAGGATCAACCCGTATACCATCACCTGAAACAATATGACCCAAAAATCCAACTTCTCGGAGCCAAAATTCACTTTTACTAAACTTAGCATACAACTGCTTATCTCTCAAAGTTTGCAAAACTATCCTCAAATGCTCAACATGCTCTGTCTCATCCTTTGAATAAATTAAAATATCATCTATAAACACCACTACAAATCTGTCCAGGTATGGCCAAAATATGCGATTCATTAAGTCCATAAACACAACAGGAGCATTTGTCAACCCGAATGGCATAACTAAAAATTCATAATGACCGTACCTTGTTCTAAAAGTAGTTTGAGGCACATTTGACTCTTTCACTCGTAGCTGATAATACCCAGATCTCAAGTCAATCTTTGAAAACCATGTCACTCCTTTTAGCTGATCAAACAAATCATCAATTCTCGGCAATGGATACTTGTTTTTGATTGTCACCTTGTTTAACTGCCGATAATCAACACATAATCTCATAGAACCATCGTTCTTTTTCACAAATAACACGGGAGTACCCCAAGGTGAAAAACTTGGTCTCACAAAGCCTTTATCAGTCAACTCTTGTAACTATGACTTTAATTCTTTCAACTCTGTTGGTGCCATTCTATACGGAGCAATCGAGATCGGAGCTGTTCCCGGTATCAAATCTATACCAAATTCTACTTCCCTGACTGGAGGCAAACCCGGCAATTCTTTTGGAAATACATCCGCAAATTCACACACAACCGGCACTGATTCAACTTTCTTTTCAACTTCTTTTGTATTAATTACATATGCCAAATAAGCTTCATAACCCTTTCTCAAATATCTCTTAGCCGACATCGAAGAAATCATACTAAATATTGCCTCTGATTTGTCAGGTTCAACCCGCAAGATTTCACCACTTTCACATTTTAATTCTATAACCTTTTCTTTGCAATTTACTATAGCATCATGCAATGTCAACCAATCCATACCCAAAATAACATCAAATTCATCAAACGGCAACAACATCAAGTCAGCCAGAAAGTAATGACCCCGAATCATTAAAGGGCATTTCTTGCATACTTTATCAACTATCACACATTTGCCTAGTGGATTCGACACTCTAATTATAAATTCGTGTTCTCAACAGTATATTCATACTAGACACCGTTTCATGCATACATATGAATGAGTAGAACCGGATCAATCAAACCAATAACATTAGTATCATAAAGAGAAAATGTACCGTAATCACATCGGGTGAGGAAGCATCTTCACGCGCTTTAATAGCATAAGTTCTAGCCGAGCTCTTCCTTCAGATCTAATCTGCTGCATCTCGGCTACATTCTTATCGCTTGTTTCACTTCCACTTTTCTCGGATACCTTCCCTCGAGTCCGCACCACTAGCTTTTACATTCTAAATTTTTCTTTCTCACTCTCTGGGGCGTCTCTAATAAAATGATCCAGGAGAACCACATCGAAAATATTCATTTGCTCTGCACGGACCAAAATGATTTCTACCACACACGACACTCGGGTTTAACAAATCTCGAGTTCCCTACAATGGTCTGAAGTATTCGAGATTTAGGACCCACATTCGCTTCTTAAAATTTCCACATGATTGCCCAAATTGAAACTTGGGAACGAGGATTCATATTTCTTGACTTTCCGGTTCTTTGTGAGGGTGCATTACTCATTGGTCTTTTCTTCCAATTTCGTGTTTGATTTTACCTTTTCTTTTCCTTCAGTAATTTTTCAGCCTTGCAAGCTCGATCGACAAGTACCACCATTTCTTTTAGTTCAAGGATCCCAACAAATACCTTAATGTCTTTGTTAAGCCCGTCTTCAAATCGTCGGCACATATTGGCTTCTATAGGAACATATTCCCTGGCATACTTACTCAATCGAACAAACTCTCTTTCATATTCGAGACTGTCATATTACCTTGCTTCACTCAAGAAACTCTTTACATTTCGATCAATAAATCTTTCACTAATATATTTCTTCCAAACTCTTCTTGAAAGAATTCCCGTGTTACCCTCTCTTTCGATCACTTGAAATCAAAGTCTTCCACCAATTATAGGCTAAATCTCTCAACAAAGATGTAGCACATTTCAAACATTCTTGGTGTACAAGATAATTCATCAAATACCGGATAGAATTTTCAAGCGAACTCGCTTTCTCTGCATCATCATCAATATTTGCTCTAAATTCTTCAGCCCTTGTTTACGAATTACATCAACGGGGTTCTGTGAAATTTTATCATATCTACTCCCCGAGGCATCGGAAGCATAGGTTGAGGAATTGGGGAGGTGGGGAGGTCGTACATTTGGGTTCGTCTGAGCGAACTCGATGTACCATGCACTCATCATTTGGAGAAAGGCTTCCCAATCCCTTTCTCCTCCTCCCCGACCAACAAGAGGGGTGGGTTTTAGTCGACGCCCCTTCAAAGCCGAGTGGCGCATTACTCTCTACTTCATCCGCCATACTCGATCGGGATCCATTTACTATATAAAATCATTTAAAAAGGTCGAAATCGTCACACTATCACAATTCATACATATGGCATGATAGCAAAATTCGTACATACAACACGTAGTTCGAGAACTGACTAAACCTACTCTGATACCACCAAATGTAACGCCCCCACACCCAAAACCGTCACCGGAGTTGAGCTTGAGGAGTTACCGAACATAATTTATCAAATTAAGAACTTGAATCATTTGTTTCTACATTCACGACTTTCTAGCTACCCGTCCACATTACAAGAAAATTCATATCTCGAGTTACTGAAACTCAAATCAAAATCCGTAAATTTTCCCTAAGTCTAGACTCATATATCTATTTACTAATTGTTTTCTATAATTTTTGGTTAGGCCAATTAGTACAGTTTATTAGTTAAAGTCTCCTCTGTGTTAGAGTTCGACTGCTCTGACCTCTGTGTATTACGAATCAGATATCTCTCTATACAGAATTTCAATAACTATGAGGTTTATTTCTCTTAAAACTAGACTCAATAAGGAATCTGTAAATATAAAGAAAAAACTTCTAATTATTTTTTTAAAATGTATTATGAATTTTTAAAGTCAGAACGAGTGATCCAAAAATCACTCTGGCCCTGTTTCACAAAAGCTTAAATATCTCATAAAATATAATTTATATGCCTGTTTTGTTCAATCCACATGAAAATAGACTCATTAATCTTCAATTTCGTAACTTACTCATCATTTATTTCCATTTATACTATTTTTAGTGAGTTTTCAAATTCATGTCATTGCTGCAGCAATATTCTGTTTTAAGGCAAATTTCATCTTTTCATGAGTTGTTATGAACTAGATAACCTATTAAACTTCCATGATATCAAACATGATCTAAATTTAACCATCACCATGACTTATCAATATCAAACATTTTCTCAACCAATCATGGCCATATCATAAAATTATTTACACAAAATAAGTATATTGCTATACAAGCCATACTTAAGTTTTACAAGCCATTTACCCAGATGAAAGTCCTTTAGATAGTGTGATTGAACCTTCGACCCGTCCCGATTCCCGAGCTGGCTTGTTCAAAACTACAGTTAAATAAAGAGCAGGAGTAAGCATAAATGCTTAGTAAGTTCATATGTAAATAACAAGTAACATAACAATACAAATATACCAAACAACTTTAGCATGGTATCACCAAAACATATATCACATTTCTAAACATCATTCATCATCTTACCACTTTATCATTTTTGTATCTATTTTCAACCCGAGGGTTAAGAACATACCTGTCCAAAGTGTCCATTTCACAACACTTACCAAAACGTCACTTGCATCTTAAGTGTTCTTCCATTTCACTAGAAATTTCACCCGTTGAACACATCGGAATACAACTCGGATACACGGATAATTTGCACATAAGTGCCTCATATGTAATCAAGAAATCATGTAACCCGCCCCTAAGTGAACTCGAACTCAACTCAACGAGCTCGGGTGTTCGCATCCATAAGTGAACTCAGACTCAACTCAATGAGTTCGGATGCCTAGTTACATTTCACGAACTCGGACTCAACTCAACGAGTTCGGACATTCGCATCCATAAGTGAACTCGGACTCAACTCAATGAGTTCGGATGCTCAACCATCCTAGTGACATGTCACTTGTATCCTAATCTATTCCTAAGGTTCAAACGGGCTTTTTCCCTCGATCTCACATTTGTCGTCTTCCATGGAATATCGGAACCGATACTCGGTAGCAATTCATATTTATCAAGTAGTAAACATGATTTGCATATTACTCAACATTAACCACAAAGAATAATATTTCACGATTAAAAATTAGCGTATCATATAATTAACATCAATAACTTAAAAATAAAAATTATGCTACATTATTTACACATGAACTTACCTTGGTACCAAAATATAAAAATTTTGCAATTTAGTCCACAATCTTTTCTTTTCCTCGATCGTGACTTGAATCTCGTTTCTCTTGATCTATAATGCCAAATTAATCTTATTTAATACATACATTCATCAAAACAGCATTTAATACGAACTTTGGAAAAATTACACTTTTGCCCCTAAACTTTTGCATAATTACACTTTTGCCCCTAGGCTCGGGAATTAAACTTTATTCCTTATTCTTATGTTTTATAACATGCTGATCATTTTTCCCTTCTATGGCAACATCAAATTCTTACTCTAACATATACTTGTGACTATTAGGTATTTTTGCCGATTAAGCCCTTTTACTCATTTTCACTCAAAACCGAGTAGCACAAGTTGTCTAACATAATTTAAAACCCCATATACTATCATAAAACATCAAAATACACAAATTTCACCTATGGGTATTTTTCCAAATATAAACCCTAGGTTGAATTATTGCTAACATAAGCTTAATCGAGCTACCGGGATTCCAAAAAACATAAAGAACATTAAAAACGGGGCTTGGAATCACTTACTATGGAGCTTGGAAGCTTGAAACAAACCCTAACTATGGAGAACCCTTGAAATTTCGGCCTAATGAAGAAGATGGACAAAAATTGGCTTTTAATTTTGTTTTTAATTCATTTTAATAACTAAATGACCAAAATGCCCTTACTACTAAACTTTCCAAAAATTCCTTCCATGTCCTAATTTTGTCCATGAACTTAAAATTGGTCAAATTGTTATTTAAGATCTCCTAATTAATATTTCAATGCAATTTCATACTAAAAACTTCTAGAATGCAAATTTTGCTACTTATTCGATTTAGTCCCTACTTTCAATTTAAGCACTTTAGGCATAGAATTTCATCACGAAATTTTCACACAATCATGCAATCATATCATAATCATCAAAATAATTATAAAATAATTATTTCTATCTCGGATTTGTGGTCACGAAACCACTATTCTGATTAAGCCCTAATTCAGGATATTACATCATGCGGATGCTTCATTGGCATACCTTTCCGACCGACTCACCCATTTCGAGTTGTATTGCACTACATAGTTCGAGATGATCCACAAGCGAGATCGGCGACAAGACTGACAGATGGACGATATGCAGGCCATGATGCAGTAGCTGTGCCAACACTTCCACATCGCTACTCCAGCACCACCACCTGAGGGCCCCACCGACGAGGATCATTGAATCCTCTTATTTTTTTATTATTTACTCTTATTTTTATTTTTATTTTATTTTTTATTTTTATTTTTATTTTTATTTTTATTTTTATTTTCATTTTCATTTCAATTTTATTTTGAAAGACATATCTATATTAGTAAATTTTACTTTTTCCATTTTCTGGTATTTCTAACAAGTAATTCCACTACGCTCTCTTCCACACCAACTCTTAATACGCTCTTTATGATTCTACAGACTTCGAAACAAAGCTACTAGGAATATTTTACGGAATGAGGAAACAAACGGGAAATAATACCTCACGCTCATGAGTGTCATGTTCAATGACCCAATTTCTTCATCTAGCCAAGAACAATGGCAGCTACCACTTTCCCCGAACACTCCATCCTCAGAATCAAGCTCCACATCCATATAACAGGGAGTTTTACCTCCTTTCCTCTTATGATTTTCTTTATTTTGAGTAATATAACTTTGTACATTGAGGGCAATGTACATCTTAAGTGTGGGGGGGGGGTGAACATAAAACCTAACTTTTTGTATTATTCTCAATTCCTGAATTTGGTCTTGTGCTTAAGTGATTTTCTCATAATATTGATCGAATTAATTCTGATTGATCTATAATTATTGTTCGTATGTCATGAATTAGACCATGGGAATTATGCATGATTATTTGATTATAGGACCTTAAAGAACCGAGCATGATAAGTTGATATTTTGAGAACTAAAACTTTTTTTAGATTATTTTCCTAAATTGAGGTATTATCTTGAAATCTTAAGTATACAGGAATGACATCAAAAACCCTAATTTTTAGTGAGATTTTTGAGCGTTTTGAGCATATAGCTTTCTTTCTTGTTCACTTCTTTTGTGGTTTTAGTTTGTCAACATTGAACTGTTATTCTAGAACTTGCTTCGATTATACATATCGAGATCACACGTATGATTTGATATACTGAGATGATAAAGGCACTTAGGATTTAACCCATTTACTCCACAAAAAAAAACCTTCCCACATAATTAAACCCTTAGTGAAACCCCTTGAGCCTACTAACCCTTTTTCATTGATTAACCCTCATCATTAACCTATTAACCCATTATTGTTGAAATCCTCTGACTGAATTTGACCCTTTTTATTGAGATTGAATTTAATATTGTTACCTCGCTATGTTCACCATTTTTTGTTACTGAATCATGAAGTATGATTTCTATATTGTATCGACTTGATTTGTTATATTAAAAAAAGAAAAACTCAAGATTATTATTGTAATTATCAGCAAGCTAAAGTTGTCATGTAAAATAGTTCTAGATATTTGTTTGTGGTTCAGTAATTAAGTTTTTGATAGTGGGGTAATATATTGAAATTATCTCAATTCTAACCCTTTTCTCTTCAGCTTGTATCCATACCTGTAACCTAAACCCCATTACAACCATGTAAAGACCTTTTGATTAGAATATTGTATCATTTACAAGTGGTGGGGATTTGATTTTCATGCAAGCCTATGGTAATAACTTTTCATGTTAGACAATCGAGTGCTTAATCTTGAACCTTAAACATTTTGAGTGATTTGAGTGAATCTTTAGTGAGGATGTCATCTCTTGTATATTTAGGACTAAAGTTAATTACTTAAAGGAAGGAGATTACCTATGATTTTATTATCAAAATATTCAATTCAGATTGTTTGAGGCTTTTAATGCCCCTATAGTTGAATTCTCACTGTATGATTTTCTATGGAATAACTTATAGCATTATTAGTAATGATTGTGTGATTGAGAGGAATGAATTCTAGCAGTAAATGAGAATTTTTCTTGAGGACAAACAAATGCTTAAGTGTGGGAGTATTTGATAAACGCCAAATTATACATATCTATACCCCAAATACTTAGCATATTTATGGATGTTTATTACTAGATTTGTGGATTTTGGTGCTCTTAATCCGATTATTTCATGTTTTGTAGTCAGGAGAGCACAAAGAGTCGAAAGGAGTCAAAAACGAGCTAAAAAGGGACAAAAATTGACCAAATTGAGAAGATGACACGGCCTAAGCCTTGCCACACGGGCAACTCACACGTCCGTGGCCTTCGGGGGTGTCAACTAAGGTTTTCACGATTTACAGGGCCTGGCCATTGTGCACGTGCAATTCAACAGATCGAACATGGCCGTGGCATACGGGCGTGTCCCTTTTTCAAAGAGTTGTATTTTACACAGAAAAGGTACTTAGGGAGGAAGAAAGCCAATCCAAAGCCTATATAAACACCCTAAGTGTGACCTAGAAGGAGGACGCTCTTTCCAGAACATTTTTGGAATACAGTACCACACGCCGGGAATTACTTGAAGAAAGCCAGACGATCCATCTCAAAAGTTGGAGTTACTCCAAGACTGAAGATCTCTCTCAGAATTCCTTCAGGGGTTTTAGAGTTTTCTTTATGTTTTGTTATTTTCATACTTTTGAGATGTACTTTTATTTTATTATGAACTAAACCCCTTAGATACCTAAGGGGGATAAAACCTATGATGGATCTTGTTATTATTATCTGAACTGTATGATAAATACTTGATTTGTTCTTAATTATGTGTTCTTAATGCTTGAGTTAATATTTCGAGTATTAATTCATGATTTGATGTGCTTATGCAGAGGAGGAATAGACCCTGCATAAGAGTAGATTTGGCATAATTAAGCGGAGTTGATCAAACGCCTAGAAATAGGGTTACGAGATTTTGCCGGATTAGGGTGAAACCTAATAAGGGGATCCATAGATCGAGTTAATGTAATCCTAGAGTGTTAATTAGAGAAAAGTCTCGATTATTCAATCTAGGGATTAGACGTTATTAGTCTTGAATAGGGATAATAACTTAACTTAGGGATCTCTACGGATCAAGTCAAGTGAATAAATCGTCCGGTTCAGAGTCAGATAACAAGTGAAATCTAGGTGGATTCCTCTTTGGGTGTCGTCTATATCAATTGTTTTTCTTCAAGTCTTTTTCCCAATTTTCTCTTTGCTTTAATTAAATCAATTAATTAGTTTCGATAATTAGTTTTATAAACAAACCCTTTTATTCCTAGGCTAGATAATAAAAAGATAGTTATTGCTAGTACTTTTGGTTCCCTTGGGTACGATATCTCGGTCTTGCCATTACTATACTATTGTTCGATAGGTGCGCTTGCCTTTTCGTCATGATAATAATTAGTCTAGGTTCGATTTTAGTTATAAATATTTATTACTTGTTACGAATCACGCGATCAATAAGATTTTGCCGAATTAGGGTGAAACCTAATAAGGTGATCCATAAATTGAGTTAATGCAACACTGGGGCGTTAATTAGAAAGAGATTTCAATTAATCAACCTAGGGTTAGATATTGTTAGTCGAGAGAGAGATAATAATATAACTTAGGGATTTCTATGGATCAAGTCAAATGAATAAATCGTCTAATTCAAAGTCAAATAACAAGTGAAGTCTAGGTGGATTTTTCCTTAGGTATTGTTTTAATCAATCGAATTTTCTAAAAAGTATTTTTCCAAAATTTCTTTCTATGCATTCTTAGTTTAGTACTTAGTTTAGATAACCAAATCCCTTAATTTTTAGGCTAGATAATAAAAATAAGGTAATTACTAGTACTCTTGGTTCCATTGGGTTCGACAATCCGGTCTTGCTAAAACTATACTACATTCAATAGGTACACTTGCCTTCATCGTGATAATAATTAGTTTCAAGAATGATTAATTATAAATATTTAAAACCTGTCGCGAATATCATGTTTTCATCAAAAATCACTTTGTAAAAATTGTTTATCTATCAATAATCTTTCATTTTCTACCATAAATTTCTAATTTCCAACATGTACATCCATGACCCATTTTTCATACCTTGATAACTTTTCAAATTAATCCTTCAAATAGATAGATTAGACTATCCCAGTTTCAAAAATATCAAAATTACTAAAAATGGGACAAGGAAACTAACCCAATTAGGCCTTGAAAGTTTCTTCTCTCTCTCCTACGGTTTCCATGTGTTTTTAGGTTGAAGATAATGAAAATAAGATGATATATTTTCTTTTCATCTTTTAATTAATTAAGTATTTTGCTATTTCCAATTTAGTCCTTACCCTTTTTCTATATTTCCATGGATGAGTC
The DNA here is from genome assembly GCF_025698485.1 of Gossypium arboreum. Taxonomy (NCBI): domain Eukaryota; kingdom Viridiplantae; phylum Streptophyta; class Magnoliopsida; order Malvales; family Malvaceae; genus Gossypium; species Gossypium arboreum. Next base: position 25,928,794 of record NC_069070.1, read on the forward strand.
ACCAAGAAAAATCTACATACTTTTCTTAATGGTCTAATTACCATATAAGGACCTCTAGTTTTGAATTCCATAGCTATTTGATCCTTATAGCTACTAGAATTTAACTTTCACATTTTATGCGATTTAGTCCTTCTCGTAATTAAACACTTAATCGATAAAATTTTCGTATCTAATTTCATTTCACACATACCTAGCCAAATTTTCATGTAGTTTAAATAAGCCCATATATTTCATTTATTTCACATTTTTGTTCCTCAATTTCTCATGTTCATAATTTAGCCCAAAATACTCAAATTCATCAAAAATCCCAATACAAAACATAGTAATCTAACACATATCTTTCATTTTCTATCATTTAACTTCAGAAAACTCACATTATCAGTAATGGCACAACTTAAAATTATCAACAAATTCTGAAATTGAGGCATGGGCTTCAAAGATTACTAAGCAACGATTACAAAAACATAGAAATTATAAAAAACCGATCAAAAATCATACCTTAATTAAGATGAATAATAGTCGAACCCTAGTTGAATGAAAAAGCTTTCTTTTCTTTTATATTTTCAGCAGTATGGTGAAAGAATGAAAACAAAATTCATTTTGTTTTATTTAACATACAGTAAGAAACATTTTACTGATAAACCGTAATTTATACATATTTTTACCCCATGCTGAACACATTTTATGTATGATTTTCCTTAGAATTGTTGAATTTGATATTCCTAATGCCTTAATTTCGTGTTTTGTACTTAGGTGAGCATAGGAGAGCGAAAGGAACGAGAAACTGGCCAAAAACGGAGAAAATGGTCCAACATACGAAATCAACATACCTGTACCTCCTCACACGGGTAGACCACACTGCCATATCTATTTGGAAAAATTGAAGCACTACTCACACGGGTATAACAAATGCCCATGCCATTCTAACAGGCTCGAGCACGGCTTGAAGTAATTGCACACGGGCGTGTCACACGGGCGTTTCCCTGCCGAGCCTAAGTTTAGTCCAATTCAGAAAAGGCCAATTTTGAGGGTTATTAGGCATTCCAAAGCCTATAACTACACCCTAGAGGAGAAGAAAAAGAGGACACACAGAGAAAGAGGCAGGGAACTGCTCAAGGGAAGCCAATTGATCCATCTCAGAAACCGGATTCATCATCAAAACTGAAGATTTCCCCTCAATTTCCGTTCAGGAGTTTTTGGGTTTTCTTTATGTTTTGTATTCATTACTCTTCTGAGATGTTTTCCTTTTTAGTTATGAACTAAATCCCCTAAATACCTAAGGGGAATGAAACCTAAGACGAATCTTGTTATTATTTACTGAATTGTATGATAAATATTTGGCTTGCTATTAATTATGTGTTCTTAATTCTTGTCTTGATATTCCAGGATATTGATTCAAGTTAAGCTCTTATTCAGAGGAGGAATAGACCTTGTCTAAGAGTACATTTGTCATAATTAAGCGGAGTTGGTTGTGCGCCTAGAGATAGGGTGACAAGATTTTGCCGGATTAGGGTGAAACCTAATAAAGGGATCCATAGATCGAGTTAATGCAACCCTAGGGAGCTAATTAGAAAGAGATTTCAATTATTCAACCTAGGGTTAGATGTTGTTAGTCTCAAGAGGTATAATAATATAACTTAGGGATCTCTACGGATCAAGTCAAATGAATAAATTGTTCGATTCAGAGTCAAATAACAAGTGAAGTCTAGGTGGATTTTTCCTTAGGTATTGTCTTAATTAAATCATTTTTCCAAAAGTAATTCCCCAATTTTATTTTTTTGTGAATTCTTAGTTTAGTTAATTAGTTAGTTAAAGCAAACCCCATTATTCTTAGGCTAGATAATAAAAAGACAGTTATTACTAGTACTTTTAATTCCTTTGGGTTTGATAATCCGGTCTTGCTAAAGCTCTATTACTGTTCGATAGGTACACTTGCCTTCATCGTGATAATAGTTAGCTTCAAGAACGATTCATTATAAATATTTAAAACTTATCACACAAAATCACGATCAAGTTTTTGGCGCCGTTGCCGGGGAACTAAGATATTAGGAACACTCAATTTTTATTACTTTAGCCATTTTTTTTCTTGCAAGTTAATTTTATTTTATTATTATTTATTAATTTACTTTTTCTTTCTCTTGGCAGGATTTTATAGTTTATGACTAGAAGAAACTCGTCAGGACCACTACTTTTTGACGAAGAAATCGATCGCACAGCTCGCAGAACTTGAAGAGAAATAAGGCAAAGCCTAAGATACACAGAGGAAGAGCAAGAGGACGATATCTCAACTATGACCGAGGAGATGGCTGAAAATCAAGACAATCAGCTACCTCCTGCAATACCCGCTGAACTAGCAAATTAGAATCCTGCTCCTCGTACTATGTATGATTATGCTAAATCTAATTTAATAGGAACTGAGTCAAATATGGTTAGCCCTGCTATTGCTGCAAATAATTTTGAACTAAAACCTAACACTATTCAAATGATACAGCAATTTGTTCAGTTTGATGGTTTGCAGGATGAGGATCCAAACACTCACTTGGCAAATTTCCTAGAATTCTGTGATAAATTTAAAATTAATGGCGTTTCTGACGATGCCATTCATCTTCGGTTATTCCCTTTTTCATTGAGGAACAAAGCTAAACAGTGCTTGAACTCGTTACCACGAGGGTCAATTACTACTTGGGAACAAATGACCGAAAATTTTTTATTAAAATATTTTTTGCAGACTAAAACGGCCAAATTACATAATGATATCTCTTCGTTTGTGCAAATGGACTTAGAAACTCTTTATGATGCATGGAGAGATACAAGGACCTACTGCGAAGGTGTCCTCACCATGGATTACCTCTGTGGTTGCAAGTTCAAACATTCTACAATGGTGTGAACCCCTCGACAAGACAGATGATTGATGCAGCAACCGGGGGAACCATCAATAACAAAACACCGGAAGAGGCTTACGAATTTATTGAAGAAATGTCACTGACGACTAAGCCAACAAAAATAGCCGGCATTTATAACGCCAATTTGGTTACGATGCTATCAAACCAGGTAGAACTTCTAAATAAAAAGATTGATGGTTTACTTGGTTCTTCGCAGGTTCATCCAGTAATGCACTGTGAAGTCAGTGGAGGTGGATCAAGCAATTCAGAATATCAATCCTATGGCCATAGCATGGAGAACAAACAATTGAATTACATGGGTAATAATACTCAATCTCAAAATAATCCTTATAGCAATACTTATAATGCGGGTTGGAGGAACCACCCAAATTTCTCCTAGGGTGGTCAAGGGAATCAAAGGCCACAGAATCCTCCGGGTTTTCAACAACCACCATATCAACAAGAAAAGAAACCGAACCTTGAAGAGATGTTATCTAAATTTATCTTGGTGTCAGAAACTCATTTCCAGAACACCGAGACATCACTTAAAAATCAACAAGCGTCGATCCAAGGGCTCGAAACTCAGATAGGCCAGCTGTCCAAACTAATCTCCGAACGACCACAAGGTAGCTTGCCAAGTAATACTGAACCCAACCCAAGGGAACAGCTCAACCCAATCAATGTTCAAGATGAAGAAGGATTCATTGAGCCTAAGCCAGAACCAAGGCAAGAAACTATGGTGAGCAAAGGTCAATGTAACACCCCAATCCCGTGACCGTTATCGGAAATCGAATACGAGGTGTTACCGAGCTTACTTCATTTATTTCCCCCTATTTATTTATTTTTTTTTTGTTCCAGGCAAGCTGGCTAACTGTATCATAGTCGCTTTAAAAATCATATCTTCAGTTCTGGAACTTGAAATCTAATTCCATAAATTTTCTCCAAAACTAGACTCATATATCTATATAGGGGAATTTTTGTAGAATTTTTGGTTGGGCCAATTAGTACAGTTTATTCATTAAAGTCTCCCCTATTTCAAGGTTCGACTACACTGACCTCTGTACCTTACGATTTAAATATCTCCCTTTAAAGGGCTTTAATTCCTATGAAGTTTGTCTCTAATAAAACTAGACTCGATAATGAATCTGTACATATAAGGCACGACCTCTAATTATCTCGATAAATTTTACGGTGAATTTTCTAAGTCAAAACAGGGGATCCAGAAATCGCTCTGGCCCTGTTTCACAATAATTTAATTATCTCCTAACATACAGCTCATATGGTAGTTTCGTTTCTTCCATATGGAAATAGACTCAGCAAGCTTCGATTACATAATTTATTCATTATTTAATTCCATTTCTACTATTTTTAGTGATTTTTCAATCTCACATAACTGCTGCTGTCAGCATCTGTTACTAAAGTAAACTATGCCTATTTCATGATTTTTCCTTGATCAAACTAATAATTCATCATACATATTACAAATTATGACCATGACTAGCCATGCCAAAGGTTAATCATCACCGAGCATCTCCCTACTACACTATTACCAAATCATGAATTTAACACCGAAAATAATCAGCCATGACATATGGCATAATAATCGAGTAGGCCTCAACCAATACTCAACCAAAACCGAATTACCAAGACTTGTGTCCAAACATCATAGAACCAAATCCAACCGAACATTATGCCATTTTCGCATGGCTAAAGTTTACATACCAAATTTCAACAAAACATAATAGCCTATACATGCCGAAATGTTCTCCTAGACCAACTAAAAAGAAGATACCAAAAGTTGCTAGCCGGTGTGATGACTTCAATGACGGTCCCGAGTACATAAAAAGTCGAGTCCAAGAAACCTAAAATAGGTGACAAGCAAACACCGAATGAGTATATAACTCGAGAAGTCATAAGCATTACACTACCATCCATTAATAAAATTTTCACAAGAGGAAACAACGAAATGAGGCTAAGTACTCCATCCATACCAAACTATGCCATAGTTTCTTAGACCTTACGATTCAATCTCATTCCAAGTCCTACATTGACATTTCATACGCTATTCAATAGAGTAATTGAGGCATTTCCATACATCATTTTGTTTTTGTTACAATCATACAACTAAACGAACTTTCACCTATTCCACGATGAACCTTATGTACGTGACTTCAATTATAATCATCACATAGGTTCAAAACTTACCACGCTCAACTCCAAATATAAACATAGCACCTATTAGCCATGAACTCAAGGTACTTACCCTTTCCGCTGTCCAAAATCGACTCGGTAAGGTCGCACCCTGAATGTAAATAATCTATAGAAAATACATAGTGGGTTCGCACACATAGTGCTTAATAATCACCCGCACACTTAGTGCCATATACTTTAAACTCGCACACTTAGTGCCATGCATTTCAAGCTCGCACACTTAGTGCCATGCATTTCAAGCTCGCACACTCAGTGCCAATCTCTCAACCGTGAACATTTATTGCCCGCACACTTAGTGCCGAAAACCAGCCACTCTATACGCTTCACTTCTTTTTTTTACATTCGACAATTTCATCTCTACATACATATACATTTGTATACATTTCACCTCATTAAACACAATTGCATAGGTGTTACGATCGTTTAAATCAATACCAAATATATGCTTAATGACTTACCTTGTGTTGGGTAGAACGGTTCCAACTCAGCTATTCGATTGCTTTCTCCTTTCCTTTATCCGATTTAGTTCCCCTTTGCTCTTGAGCTTAATTTAACAATTAAATTGATTTAATCATTTTGAATATCAAAGAGAAATTCAAGGTACTCAACCCTTATTTTTAATAATAAGACCAACCATACACCTATAATAACATCCAATTCATTAATTATTTTAGCACACGCATGGCACATAAGGTTAACTAAAGCTACATTCACTTATAAGATAGCACCCTTAATGAGCTCATACCATGACTATACCTAACCGAATTCAAAGAGAAAATTTAGTACAATTACACATTCTTACTAATGTATAATTCTAGCATGCTTTAATATTTTATACACCTCATTCGGCCCTAACCATTCACTTAACTTAGATGTACAAATTCCATCTCAAAATTAAGAGTTGCAACTACAATTAGGTTACAACAATGCCCATCAATGACCGAATGCTTAAGCACAACTATACTAAAATTTATCCAACATCATTTTAATTTGCCCTTCACTATTTTTTTCTAATCATCAAATACAAAGTGATTTACATATATATATTAAACCAACCTTGCTAGCACACAATATTCCTTAACCGAATGTCATAAACCCAAGCCACACATTTTGTTCATTAAGACCCTTCAATGACCACATTCAGTACCCCTTATGAACAAACCAATTTCAACCTTCAAGAAAAGTATATGTACCAAGAGCTTCAAACTACTTGGTCGAATATCAAACCTCCAGACAACCAAACTTAATCCATGGAATGAGTAGAACTTGAACTAATCACCTTATTTATACCTAAATTTCCAAGAATTTCAAAGTGCTTACCTCTTCCTAAGCATCATCCAAGCGAATCATGAACAAAAGAATTCCTTTCTTCTTCCTCCCTCAAGTCACGGCAATGGAGAAGAAAGATGAGCATTCCTCATTTTTTCATTTTACCTTCTTTTACTAGCAATATTTTATCTCCAATAACCCAATTTCTTATTATAATATCTAATTAACATATATATTGCCCATCAACAATCCATCTTGGCCGCCACTACAAAGGAATTGGGGAATTTGACATGCAAGTCCACCCTTGTGTCATCATGCATTAACAAGCCATTTAAAATTAGCCTATCATATTTCACCATGTCTCATATTGATCCCTATTTAATAATTTCTCATGCAATTGGCAAAATTAGAGAATGAAACTTCCACATACTCATGTACACACATAATAAGCATAGAATATAGCAATTAATTATTTTTATGACTCGGTTTTGTGGTCCCGAAACCACTTTCCGACTAGGGTCACATTAGGGCTGTCACAGTCAAGGTGAGGTAGGTCATAATAAAAACAAATTAGTGAATGTCGAATATAAACCTCGTGTACCGTACCCTAATTCGACAAGGAAAGACCGCTCAGATGAAAAATTTGGTAAATTCCTTAAACTCTTAAAAAAATTACTTATTAACTTACCATTTATTGAAGCTTTATCACAGATGCCGAACACAATGAAATTTTTAAAGGAGCTTTTAGCAAATAAACGGAAGTTGGACGAGGCATCGCATGTGGAGCTAAACGTAGTTCTCTCAGCTGTTCTGCAGAATAAACTACCCAACAAACTAAAAGATCCAGGGAGTTTTACGATTCTTTGCTGAATTTGTAGTTTAGATGTTAATAATGTATTAGCTGATTTAGGGGCTAGTATTAACGTCATGCCTTACAAAATTTTCAAAAAATTAGGTCTTGGGAAACCCAAACAGACTAGGATGAGCATTCAATTAGCAGATAAAACTATAAGATTTCCTAGGGGTATTATTGAAGATGTGCTAGTTAAAATCGATAAATTTATATTTCCCGTTGACTTCATTGTTCTAGACATAGAGGAGGAAAGCAACACTCTTTTGATTTTAGGAAGGCCGTTTTTAGTAACTACTAAAACGATTATTGATGTCGGCATAGGTGAGCTCACACTTTGTGTGGGAGATGAAACAATCACCCTTCAAGCTCGCAATTCTAGCAACACGTCAGAAATTGAAGGTGATCGTTTAAACCATTCTACTAAAACTGACAATATGGTGCAACCTACTTTGCAGGAAATGAGTCTGAAGGAAGTACATGAGCCATTCTAAAGCAATAGTAGAGGACCTATTCATGAAGAACGAAGGTTACAAATCGAGGAGCTAGATAAATGGCAGACACATAAACTGAGAACACACGGTAAACCAAAACTACGCTAGGATGAGATCAATACCTTTCCAAATCAACTTAAGATTGGAGATAAAGTTTTATTAGATGCTGCAGATCCTCACATTGTCAATACCAAACCAAATGAAGAAATCCCTATTACAGTACTTAGCATTTTCCCATTCAGTATAGTCGACGTAAATCATCCTAAGTTTGGAACTTTTAAGGTAAACAATACCCGCCTAAAACCTTATTTTGATGAGATTCACAGCAGGAATGAGGAGTATAAACTCCTCGAACCACCATGACCATTTAATGGAGAGGTAATTTGAGCTTAGAATATAAATAAGCACTTCTCGAGAGGCAACCCGAGCACTAACTATATTAACTTCTTTAAATTTTAGTGTTTAAACACCTAACTTACTAACGGAGCTTTTGAATACAAGTTTTCCACACAGACACGGCCTAGCACATAGGCATGCCTTAGGCCGTGTGGAAATAGGGAAAAGATTTCCCCAACACGAGCTACGATAAATCGTCACGGCCGTGGGCAAACCTGCCAAAACAACATGGGCGTGCGACACGCCCGTGCCTGTAAACCGTGGTCGAACCTGTCAAATTAATAGGGGCATGCGACACGCCTGTGCCAAGTACTCCTGGTTCAACCTATTAAATTAACACGAGCGTGGGCCTACATACACGGGTGTGGGAGAAGCAAACGAAGACAGACACAGCCACGTGACACGGCCGTGTGCACCCACACGTCCAAGGAACACGGGCGTGGGCCAATTGTCAGACGTGCCCAAATTTACAATTTGCAAATCACACGGGCAAAAATTGGGGAACACGGGCGTGTTTCATGGCCGTGTGCCCCAAAATCTATAAATAGGCTGCACTATTCATTGTCTTCTTCACCCAAAAACCCTAACCCTAGCCACTGTAAGTCCATACGACCTCCCTGCCACGCCCATGCGCCGTTTCCCACTCCATTTTTTACACCCAATCTCTCTCCCTTAGCGTTTGTTTACTCTTTTCACTTATATTTTACTTATTTCTAATGCTTATTATCAAAATAATCTTCATTTTTCTTATAATCTTTCATTTTGTGCATTATTCTATCATTTAATTTGCATTCTTAGGTTATTTATCATAACATTTCATGTTGAATTGAGTTGTTAGGAAAGCCTCATTCTATTGTCATACCCATGCCATTACTATTCTCATTCTCATGCTATTACCATGCTAATGTCACGAAATTATGCTATGAAATTGATTATTTTGGTTGAGTTTGGTTAGTATTAGTAGTTTTGGTTGAAATTGTTAGTTCAAATTCATGGAATTTTCCTTTTCAAATTTGTTTACCTACTATTATTTTTTTTATATATTGCAGGTATACAATGTCGTCTTCACATGGTAAAAAGGCCGCTGTCCCTGCTTCAAAGAAAAGGAAGGGAGCGTAATCTTCCTCAGGTCCTACCGCGAAAATTTGCCACCCTTTCCTGCAATTCCCCATCGGGCCCCAAGAAGAACTTTTCCAAATACTCCGGGCCCTACCTTTAATTGCGGGCTACTGCATCAATTGGGTTGCAGTAGAACAAGTTCAATTGGCTAATGCGCTTTGGGCCCTCCTAACCACCGACCCTTGGGAGCTTTTCTTTGGGATCATCGAGCCAACATATCTCGAACTCACGATGGAACTATGCTCAACATTTCATCTTCAGACCATAATGACGAACTACAATGATCCCGGCACGGTCCAATTTCGCCTAGGTAGATTAGTCCTCCAGCTAAGCCTCCCAGAATTTGGTATTGCACTGGGCTTATATACGGAGGAGTTCAAGGAGGAGAATGACTTAGATACTCTCAACCACCATATTCATCATTCTCCCTCGAAGTGCTGGGATGCCCTGGCCCCTGGCGCTACCTCCTACAATCTTAGCTGCTCCAAGGCATCGGTTCTCCCTCCATCCCTGAGGTACCTACACACCATTTTGGCTCATACGTTAACGAGGAGGCGAGAGAGCACTGGCGTCGTAAACACTCATGATGCCTACTTTCTATGGTGTATGTCGCACGGGCACGTCATATACCTTGCTTATTTCATTGCCCTCGCCATTCAGCACCAGACGGAGCGGCATAAGAAGGGGGTCATCTCCATTGGCCCTTATGTTACTTGGTTGGCTCGACACTTCGGGTTCTTCAACACCACAGCCTAAGAATCATCTTGACCCTCATTGGCTAGATGCTTTCCCAAGGCATCTCGAGCATGCTAAGCATGAGGATGATTGAAAAGCACCGAGGAACCTACCCTCCCCAATATCGTCTATCCCAATCTACCGAGGAGGAGGCCCCCGAGGACATTACTAATGATGTCCCTCCACAGCACGAGGACCCATCGTCTCAGTCACCACGCTCCCATCATCCAGTTCATGCGGCGGCTTCATATGCTGACATCTCTGAACGCCTCACTCGATTCGAGCAGCAGTGTTTTCAACGATTTGATAACATTGATGATACTCTACATCAGATTTGTCAGCACTTCCGTATCTCATCGCCACCTCCACTTCGCGAACCATTTAGCGATGAAGATGCTTAAAAACTTTTATTTATTATTTTATGTTTTTACTTTTATTTTATTTTAAGACTACTTTTTATTTTTCTTTCACCTTATTTTTATTAGGACGTATAATTACTATTTTAAATTTTTTAATTTTGGCTAATTCATATTGAGTACTTACCCTTCCTTATATATTTCCTAAAAGAGTTCTTGATTCTATCACAATTCTAAAGAGCTCCAAAGCTCACTATCACTCAGGGACTAGAAACTCCACGGGGAAAGGTTCTCCATGACTGCCACGTCCTACTCGATCACGACCATAACCAACTTCAGATATAATATTCTTTTGGCGTAGGACTTATGGACTAATGAACCTCTACCACCGTCGAAGTATCCTCCTCCACCCTTATGCCGATTATTCTCCGAAACTCCAGTCCAAGGAAATTCATTCATCACTCAGGAAGTTTCACTTCTCTCCCTATCTTATTTTTATATTCTTTTCTATATATCTATCTTTGTACATTGAGGGCAATGTACATCTTAAGTGTGGGGTGTATTCATTTTACTATCACAAAAATCCCTGAATGATTGCCTTGTTCTCTTGAAAAGCTCTCATATCATGTTTAGGATAAATTTTGATTGATTTATGATTTTTATTGATATATCTTAAATTAAAACATAGGCATTCATGCACTGATTATTTAAACTTTAAAGACACTAGAAAATCAAGCATGATAAGTTGATTTTTAAGAATTCAAAATGTTAGGTTGTTTCCCCAAGTATAGGTATTATCTTGAACTGAAATTCATAAGTTTAAATATCAAAAAGCCATAATTTTTGTGAGATCTTTAGCCTTCAGAGCATCTATTAATTCTTTCATGCTCACTTTCATTATGAGTGCGTCAGTATTGAACTGTTGTTCTAGAACTTGTTTGATTATGCATGTCAAGACCACACTATTTGATTTGATATGTCAAAATTAGAAAGGCACTTAGGATTAACCCACTCATGCAATGAAAAGCCTACCTCCACGATTAACCCTTAATAAACCCCGTTGAGCTAACAAGTCATTTCTTGTATTACCCTTAATATTAACCCTTAACCCATTATTGTTGAAATCCCCTAAATTAATTTGATTCCTATTTTTATTGAGATTTGAATTGAAATAGTTGCTCAGCTATGTCTTGTTCTTAATAGTTAGTCTATGTTATTTGACTTGTTCCCCCCCCCAGAAAAAGGAAGTGTATACACATCAGTAGTAATCTTTTGTTTTTGAGCTTAGGTATTGAAATTCCATATTCTGAGAAAAAGCTCTATTGTATGCAAGTGATGATTAAATCTTTTTTTAGTTAAGTGATTTTTCAATTAAATCTCGATTCTAATCGTTTCTTTCAGCTTGTGACCACACCCCCTAACCAAAGCCATGTTACAACCATCTAAAGACCTTTTGATTGATGTATCATCTCAATTTATAGTGGTGGAGACTTGATTTTCATACAATCCTATGGTAATAACTTTACATATTGACTGATGAGTGCTACTTTCATTGTCCTTAAACACTTTGAGTGATTTGAGTGAATCCTTAGTGAGGATGTTAAACTCCGTGAGATTTCGAATCGAGGTAACCACTTATATAAGGGGAAATGCCTAAGTTCTTCATGATTAAATACTCAACTTGGAATGTTTGAAGCTCTAACGTTCTTTTAGTTGAATTCTTAATGTGCGACTACTCATGAATTAGTTTGAGATATTTTCGATAGAGATTATAAGTTGAGAGAAATTTATTTTGAATATGAGTTGAGAATTTTGCTTGAGGACAAGCAAATGCTTAAGTGTAGGGGTATTTGATAAACCGTAATTTATAAATATTTTTACCCCATGCTTAACACATTTTATGGATGATTTTTCCTTACAATTGGTTAATTCGATGCTCCTAATGCCATAATTTCATGTTTTATACTTAGGCGAGCATAGGAAAGCGAAAGGAACGAGAAACGGGCCAAAAACGGAGAACATAGGCCAACGTACGAAATCAACACGGCCTGAACCTCCTCACACGGGCAGACCACACGGTTGTGTCTATTTGGTAGAATTGAAGCACGACTCGTACGGGTATAACACACGCCCGTGCCATTCTAATAGGCTCGAGCATGGCCTGAAGTAATCGTACACGGGCGTGTCACACGAGAGTGTCCCTGCCGAGGCCAAGTTTAGTCCAATTCGAAAAAGGCCAAATTTGATTGTTCTTAGGCATTCCAAAGCCTATAAATACACCCTAGAGGAATGAAACCTAAGACGAATCTTGTTATTATTTTCTAAATCGTATGATAAATATTTAACTTGTTCTTCATTATGTGTTCTCAATTCTTGTTTTGATATCCCAAGATACTGATTCAAGATAAGCTTTTATTTAGAGGAGAAATAAACCCTGTTTAAGAGTACATTTGTCATAATTAAGCGGAGTTGATTGCACGCCTAGACATAGGGTGACCATTTTTGCCGGATTAGGGTGAAACCTAATAAGGGGATCCATAGATCAAGTTAATGCAACCTTAGAGAGTTAATTAGAGAAAAGTCTCGGTTATTCAATCTAGGGATTATACGTTATTAGTCTTGAATAGGGATAATAACATAACTTAGGGATCTTTACGGAACAAGTTAAATGAGTAAATTGTCCAATTCGGAGCCAGAATAACAAGTATAGTCTGGGTGGATTTTTCCCTAGGTATTGCCTTCATTCAATCGATTTTCCCAAAAGCAATTTCCAAATTATAAAGTCTTAGTTTAGATAATTAGTTAGTTAAAACAAAACCTCTTTATTTTTAGGCTAGATAATATAAAGACAGTCATTACTAGTACTTTTAGTTCCTTTGGGTTTGACAATCCGGTCTTGCTAAAACTATACTACTGTTCGATACGTACACTTGCCTACATCGCGATAATAGTCAGTTTCAAGAGCGGGTAATTTTAAATATTTAAAACCTATCACAAAATTATGCGATCAAGTTTTTAGCGCCGTTGCCGGGGAACTAAGATATTAGGAACACTCAATTTTTATTACTTTAGCCATTTATTTTTCTTGCAATTTAATTTTTTATTATTATTATTTATTAATTTATTTTTTCTTGCTCTTGGCAGGTTTTTATAGTTTATGACTAGAAGAAACCCGTCAGGACCACTACTTTTTAACGAAGAAATCGATCGTACAGTATGCAAAAACCAAAGAGAAATAAGGCGAAGCTTAAGATACACAAAGAATGAGAAAGAAGACGATACTCAAACCCCAACCGAAGAGATGCTGAAAACCAAGACAATTAGCTACCTCCTGCAATTGCGGCTAATCAAAATCCTGCTCCACGCACTATGTATGATTGTGCTAAACCTTCTTTAATAGGAACTGAATCTAGCATAGTTAGACCTGCTGTAGCTGCAAATACTTTTGAACCGAAACCTAACACAATTCAAATGATACAACAGTTTGTTCAGTTTGACGGTTTGCAGAATGAAGATCCCAACACTCACTTAGCAAACTTTCTGGAATTTTGCAGTACATTTAAAATTAATGGTGTTTCTGATGATGTCATACGTCTTCGGTTGTTTCCCTTTTCATTGAGGAATAAAGCTAAACAGTGGTTGAACTCGTTACCATGAGGGTCAATTACTACTTAGGAACAAATAACCAAAAAATTTTTACTCAAATACTTTCCACCGGCTAAAATGGCTAAATTACGCAATGATATCTCTTTTTTTGTGCAGATGGATTTAGAAACACTCTACGATGCATGGAAGAGATACAAGGACCTTTTGAGAAGGTGCCCTCACCATGGGTTACTGCTTTGGCTTCAAGTTCAAACATTCCATAATAGCCTGAATCCTTCGGCTCGACAAATGGTTCATGCAGCTGCTGACGGAATCATAAATAATAAAACACCTGAAGATGCTTATGAGTTCAAAGAGGAGATGTCACTAAATAACTATCAATGGCAAGTCATGAGGACTAAGCCAACTAAAACAACAGGCATTTATAATGTTGATTCGGTCACCATGCTGTCAAACCAGGTAGAACTTGTAAATAAAAATATTGATGATTTACTTGGTTCTACTCAGGTACATCCAGTAATGAGGTGTGAGATGAATGGAGCAGGAGTATGCATAGAGTATATGGATAAAAATAACTCTAGATCCCAAAATAACTCATATAGTAACACTTATAACAGGTTGGAGGAAACACACAAATTTCTCATGGGGAGGACAAGGAAATCAGCGACCACTTCCGGGCTACCAACAGCCACCCTATCAACAGGAAAAGAAGCCAAACCTTGAAGAGATGCTCACAAAGTTTATCTCGGTGTCAGAAACCCATTTCCAGAACACCGAGACAGCACTTAAAAATCAACAAGCGTCGATCCAAGGGCTCAAAACTCAGATAGGCCAGCTTTCCAAACTAATCTCTGAACGACCACAAAGGAGCTTGCCAAGTAATACTGAACCTAACCTAAGGGAACAGCTCAATGTGATTAATGTTCAAGATGAAAAAGGATTCGTTGAGCCTGAGCTAGAACCAAGGAAAGAAACTGTGGTAAGAAAAGGTCAAGGTGAGGTAGATCACAATAAAAACAATTCAGTGAATGTCGAATGTAAACCTTGTGTGCCATACCTCAACGCGACAAGGAAAGACCGCTGAAATGAACAATTTGGTAAATTTCTTAAATTCTTAAAAAAATTGCATATTAACTTATCTTTTATTGAAGCTTTATCACAGATGCCAAACGCAATGAAATTTTTAAAGGAGCTTTTAGCAAATAAGCGGAAGATGGACAAGGCGTCACATGTGGAGCTAAACGTAGTGTGCTCAGCTATTCTACAGAATAAACTACCCAGCAAACTAAAAGATCCAGGGAGTTTTACAATTCCTTGCTTAATTGGTAGTTTAGATGTTAATAATGCATTAGCTGATTTATGGGCTAGTATTAATGTCATACCTTATCAAATGTTTAAACAATTAGGTCTCGGGAAACCCAAACAGACTAGGATGAGCATTCAATTAGCAGATAAAACTATAAGATTTCCTAGGAGTATTATTTAAGATGTACTAGTTAAAATTGATAAATTTATATTTCTCGTTGACTTCATTATTCTAGACATAGAGGAGGATAGCAACACTCCTTTAATTCTAGGAAGGCCCTTTTTAGCAACTGCTAAAACAATTATTGATGTTAGCATAGGTGAACTCACACTCCATGTGGGAGACGAAACAATCACCCTTCAAGCTCACAATTCTAGCAACACAATGGAAATTAAAGGTGATCGTCTAAACCATTCTGCTAAAACTAACAACATGGTGCAACCGACTTTGCAGGAAATGAGTCTGAACGAAACATATGAGTCATTCTCAAGCAATAGTAGAGGACCCAATCATGAAGATCAAAGGCTACAAATTGAGGAGCTAGATGAATGGCGGATGCATAAACTGAGAACGCCCGATAAACCGAAACTACGACAAAACGAGCTCAATACCTTTCCAAATCAACTTAAGGTTGGAGATAAAGTTTTATTAGATGCTACAGATCCTCACATTGTCACTACCAAACCGAATGAAGAAATCCTTCTTACGGTACTCAGCATTTTTCCATTTGGTACAGTTGAGGTGAGTCATCCCAATTTCGGCACTTTTAAGATAAACAACACCCGTTTAAAACCTTATTTTGATGAGATTAATAGTAGGAATGAGGAGTATAAACTTCTCAAACCACCATGATCATTCAACGGAGGGGTAAGTCGAGCTTAGAATATAAATAAGCACTTTTCGGGAGGCAACCCGAGCACTAACTGTATTAACTTCTTTAAAATTTATTCTTTACTATCTAACTTACAAACAGAGCGCTTGAATAAAGGTTTTCCACAGGAACGTGGCCAAGAGCACGGGCGTGCTTAGGGCCGTATGAAAATAGGACAACAATTTTTTCCAAACACGGCCTACGATAAAACGCCACGGCCGTGCGACATGGCCGTGGTCGAACCTGTTAAAATAGCACTTGAGTGCGACATGCCCGTGTCTATCACCCGTGGCCGACACTGTCAAAATAACACGGGCGTGCGTAGAACTACATGATCATGAGAGAAGGAAACCACATCACGCACGATCGTGTAACATGATCATGAAGACACACAGCCTATACACACGAGCGTGCCCGAAGGCCGTGTGACGACATCTCGCTTCGCGACAAACACGAGCGGGACACGATCCACACGAGTGTGTGAACCGGCCGTGCCACATTGAAAAATTAGATTATCTATCTTCTTTTATTTTATTTTTCTTTTATTAATTTTTGAAGATTCTGTTATTTTTAAACACGGCTTATTTTTATGATTACTGTCAAATTATTCCCCCAATTCTCCTTTTGTCCTTCAGAATCATGTTTGTCCCCCAGTTGTATTTCCAGCAACTCGTTCTCGCTAATCCAGGAATTTCATCCATTTTTAAATACAGGAAGTTTTACTTCTCCCCCTAGCTTATTTTTATACTCTAATATCTATCTTTGTACATTGAGGGCAATGTACGTCTTAAGTGTGGGGGGATATTTATTTCATTATCAAAAAAATCCCTGAATGACTACTTTGTTCTCTTGAAAAGCTCTCATATTATATTTAGGATAAATTTTGATTGATTTATGATTTTTGTTGATATATCTTAAATTAAAACATAGGTATTACCTTGATTGTTTAAACTTCAAGACATTAGAGAATCAAGCATGATAAGTTGATTGTTAAGAATTTAAAATCTTATGTTGTTTCCCCAAAGTTTAGGTATTACCTTGAGTTGGAATTCACAAGTTTTAAACATCAAAAAGCCATAATTTTTGTGAGATTTTTGAGCCTTTTGAACATCTATTGATTCTTTCATGCTCACTTTTATTATTGCTTTGAGTGCGTCAGTATTGAATTGTTATTCTAGAACTTGTTTGATTATGCATGTCGAGACCACACCATTTGATTTGATATGTCAAAATGATTAAGGCACTTAGGATTAACCCACTCATGCCATGACAAGCCTACCTCCACGATTAACCCCTAGTAAACCCCCTTGAACCTAACAAGCCATTTCTTGTATTACCCTTAATATTAACCCTTAACCCATTATTGTTGAAATCCCCTAAATTAATCCCTATTTTTGTCGAGATTTGAGTTGAACAAATTGCTTAGCTATGTCTTGTTCTTAATAGTTAGTCTATGTTATTTAACTTGTTCTTAAAAAAAAAAATTATGTATACACATTTTTAATTTCATATTCTGAAAAGAAGCTCTATTGTACGCAAGTGATGATTAACTCCTTTTCTAGTTAGGTAATTTTCCAATTCAATCTCGATTCTAACCCTTTCTTTCAGCTTGTGACCCCAGCCCCTAACCAAACCTCATTACAACCCTCTAAAGACCTTTTGATTGATGTATCATCTTAAATTATAGTGGTAGAGATTTGATTCTCATGCAAGCCTATGGTAATCACTTTTCATTATTGACTATTGAGTGCTTCATTTATTATCCTTAAACACCTCGAGTGATTTGAATGATTCTTTAGTAAGGATGTGAAACTTTGTGATATTCTGAATCGGAGGTAATTACTTAGATGACGGGAGACACCTATGTTTTCGGAATAAAATGCTCAACTTCGAATGTTTGAAACTTTTATGTTCTTTTAGTTGAATTCTTAATGTATGATTCCCTATGGATTAATTTGAGATATTTTCAATAGAAAGTATAAGCTGAGAAAAATTTATTTTGATTATGAGTTGAGAATTTTGCTTGAGGACAAGCAAATGCTTAAGTGTGGGGGTATTTGATAAATCGTAATTTATACATATTTTTACACCATGTTTAATGCATTTTATGGATGATTTCCCATTGGAATTGGTGAATTCGATGCTCTTAATGCCTTAATTTCATGTTTTATACCTAGGAGAGCATAGGAGAGCAAAAGGAATGAGAAACAGGCCAAAAATGGAGAAAATGGGCCAAAGTACGAAATCAACACAGCTTGGACCTCCTCACACGGGCAGACCACATGGCCGTGTCAATTTGGCAAGCTCGAGCATGGCCTGAAGTAATCGCACACGGGCGTGTCCCTACCGAGCACAAATTGAGTCCAACTCAAAAAAGGCTAATTTTGAGGGCTCTTAGGCATTCCAAAGCCTATAAATACACCCTAGAAAAGGAAGAAAAGAGACACACAGAATAAGGGGCAAGGAATTACCCCAAGAAAGTCGATTGATCCATCTCAGAAGCCGGATTCACCATTAAGACTGAAGATCTCTCCTCAATTTCCCTTCAGGTGTTTTGGGTTTTCTTCATGTTTTGTATTCTTTATTATTCTGAGATGTTTTCTTGTTTAGTTATGAACTAAAACCCCTAAATACCTAAGGGGAATGAAACCTAAGATGAATCTTATTTTTATTTTCTGAATCGTATGATAAATATTTAACTTGTTCTTAATTATGTGTTCTTAATTCTTGTTTTGATATCCCAAGATACTGATTCAAGATAAGCTCTTTTTCAGAAGAGGAATAGACCCTATTTAAGAGTACATTTGTCATAATTAAGCAGCGTTGATTGCGCGCCTAGACATAGGGTGACAAGATTTTGCCTGATTAGGGTGAAACCTAATAAGGGGATCCATAGATCGAGTTAATGCAACCTTAGAGTGTTAATTAAAGAAAAGTCTCGGTTATTCAATCTAGGGATTAGATGTTATTAGTCTTGAATAGGGATAATAGCATAACTTAGGGATCTCTACGGAACAAGTTAAATGAATAAATCGTCTGATTCGGAGCTAGAATAACAAGTACAGTCTAGGTGGATTTTTCCTTAGGTATTGCCTTCATTCAATCGATTTTCCCAAAAGCAATTTCCCAATTCTATTCTTTGTGAGTTCTTAGTTTAGGTAATTAGTTAGTTAAAACAAAAACCTTTTTATTCTTAGGCTAGATAATAAAAAGACAGTCATTACTAGTACTTTTAGTTCCTTTGGGTTCGACAATCCGGTCTTGCTAAAACTATACTACTGTTTGATAGGTACACTTGCCTACATGGCGATAATAGTCAGTTTCAAGAATGAGTAATTATAAATATTTAAAACCTATCACCAAATTACGCGATCACACACCGAGTCTCCGACGTCGAACCAAGTAAGTTCTTTTATTCCTAAACCTGTTTAAATTGGTAGACAGTAGATAGTTAGAGGGCTACTTTAGACGATTATGTTAGAATGGAAATGAAGCCCGTAGTATTCTGAAACTGTAGAGGATTTTCAAAAATAATATTCTCTTTAAATACTTTCATAAAACATCGGGTTAATTATTGAAACTAACTAAAACTTTATAAAATTTTTAATCTAGAAAATACGTGAATCGACGATGAGTGCTAGAAGAGGTGCGAGAGGCTGTGGCTGAGGTCACAAAAGTGTTAGGGCAGAGTCGTCAAATGCTTTAAGCAAAGGTTTGCAATAGAAAAGTGATTTTACTAAGTAATTGAGATGTAACTTTTTAAGGAAGGGTTTTTAATGAAAACAAGGTTTTCACTAAAACACTTCAATGTGACACGCTAGATTCGGCCATAACGTCTGGGTTGGGTTTGGGGTGTTACATACATTATCTTATGTTATACTACTTGCATGTTAATGTATGGTAAGGTTTGCTTATTTCTTTATACGAGCTTATTAAGCTATATAGCTTACTTTGTTTTACTTTCCATGTTTTATAGTGTCACCAAGCTAGCTCTGATTAGAGATCGTCAGAGATCGCATCACACTATGAAAACATTTTGAGTGTATAGCATGTATAGGGACTTGGTCATTTTGTTATATGTGTCGTTATGAATTTGGCCAAATGTATTGTCTTGTAATTGTCAAAGGCTTGATGTGGTATTTGGCCATGTAACTTGGCTAATTTTGTTTGAATTTGTTGTAAGCTTGTATATACATATTTATATGCATGCATGTGCAGTTATCTTTTGTTTGATGTGGTTTATAAATGCTTGGTAAATGGTTGAATGTGGCTTAATGGTTTTGTTATTGAATGGTTAAGATTGGCTCATTGGTATGCCAGGAAAAATAAGTAAAATTATGCATGTTATTGGCAGCCACATTGGAACTTGTAGAATGCGAGTTGGTATGATTTGGTTTGGAAAAATATGATTTTGTAAATATGTTTGAGTGTGGATAATAAAATGACATGATTTGGCCTTGTTTGGGGATGTTTTGGTTGTTTAAATATGCCATGATTTATGTCATTAAGATTGTGGATGTGTATGTGCAAATGAAGGTGGCAAATGGCTTGGTAAATAGCCTTTATTTTATCCATATAAGTAGGCACACGGGCGTGTGTCTAGACCGTGTGTGACACATGGCTTACCCCATAGGCATGTGCTTTGGCCGCGTGTCCCTCCACCTTAAATTTGAGAAACAGAATGCTCAGAACTGAGCACACGGGCAGAGACAAGGCCGTGTGTCTTAGCCATGTGAGGGAAAGTGCCTCAAGCACAGATGTTTATGCTGACCGTGTGAAGTCTGCACTTATGAAAATTAAATTATACACACGTCCTAGCACACAGGCGTTTGACTTGGCTGTGTGACTTCAATTTGCTCATGCTTTACAAAAGAGAGAGTTACACAGGTTAGGGACATGGGCGTGTGTGACCACACGGCTTGCCCACAGGGGTGTGTCCCAAACCATACGGGTGTGTGACCCCTGTTCATAGAAATTTTTTTTTAAGTTTTGTACAAATTACCCAAATTTTCGGTTTAGTCCCGAACCACTTCCAAAGCATGTTTTGGGCCTTGTAGGCTTGTATCAGGGACCTTTATGATTGAATACAAATGGTTTTTATTTGGATGCAGCTTTATGACTCAATTTGTATGTTTGCTTGCTTTGTAAGTCCGGTAATACCTCGTATACTGTTCCGGTATTGAATACGGATAAGGGGTGTTACATTTAGTAGTATCAGAGCTACGATTTAGTCAATTCTCTGAATAACATAGCGTGTGAAAGAGTCTAGCTATACATGCCATATATAATTGATGATAGTGTGACGAATCTTGACAATTTAAATTGTATTTTCATATAGTAAATGAATCTCGATCTAGATGTAGCAGATGATGTTGAAAGTAATGCGCAGACTCCCCCCCAAGAAATAGCACCATCTGAAAGTAGACCAGTAACGATTAGTCAGGGAGGGGAAGTTGGAGAAGCCTTCTTCCAAAGGGTGAACAAGTGGTTTGCCGAGTTTGTTCGAAAAAAATCTGGCTGCCCAACATCCTCCACCACCACCTAACCCCCAACCGATTCCCGTAGCTCTCCAAGGTGTGGAATTGTTAAAACTGAACAAGCCTCACAGTTGATAAGATTTAGAAACAAGGGGCTGAAGAATTCAGAGCCAATATTGATGATGATCCCGATAGAGTAGAGTTTTGGCTTGAGAACTCTATCAGGGTATTTAATGAGCTTTCTTGCACACCAGAGGAGTATTTCAAATGTGTTATATCACTTCTGAGGGACTCGGCATATCAGTGGTGGAATACTCTTGTATCCGTCATATCGAGAGAAAGAGTTACCTCAAAATTCTTTCAAGATGAGTTCAAAAAGAAATATATTAGTCAACGGTTCATTGATCAGAAATGCAAAGAGTTTTTAGAGCTAAAACAGGGCTATATGTCTGTGACTGAATATGAGCGAGAGTTTGTTAGGCTCAGTAAGTATACTCGAGAATGTGTCTCCACAGAGGCCATCATGTTTAAAAGATTTGAAGATGGGTTGAATGAGGATATCAGATTTCTAGTAGGGATTCTAGAGTTGAAAGAATTTATTGTGCTAGTCGATCTAGCTTGCAAAGCCGAAGAGTTGAGCAAAGAAAAGAAAAAAGCTGAGTTTGAGGCTAGAGATTCGAGAAAAAGGCCACCGGATAAGTCATTTCAGTCTTCGTCGAAGAAATCAATTTGTATAATCGTTTGAATGTTTCAGCTGGGTATCCCAACAGGGATCGTGGGAAGCAATATTCGAGTTTTAAGGCCCAAACTATGTCGATAGCGAGCGTTGGTAATGCTTGGTGTCATAGAATTTAATGTTAACACTGTGGTAGACGACATCCCTGTGAATGCAAAATGAATAACTGGGATTGCTTTAAATGTGGCTCCCCAGATCACTTCATTCAAGATTACCTAGAAATGGATGAGAAAGATAATTTTTAGAATGCAAGACCGGGGAACACTACCATTAGAAGGAGGACATCGAGAAATACTAGAAATAGGAAAAGTAGCCAAGGTGTAATGAAATATTTAATTGTGAGATCAAAGGTCAGAGTAATTGCTAGAACCTACGCTATTCGCGCTTGTGAAGATGCGTCAGCCCCTGATGTTATCACCAGTACACTTTCTCTCTATGATACTAATGTAGTTGCCTTGATTGATCCTAGATTGACTCATTCTTATATTTGCATGAATTTGGTATCTAGTAAGAATTTTCCTGTTGAGTCTACTGAGTATGTGATTAAAGTGTCGAACCCCTTAGGCAAATATGTTCTAGTTGATAAAGTTTGCAAGAATTGTCCTTTAGTGATTTGGGGTCACTGTTTTCTGACTGACTTAATGCTTTTACCATTTTATGAGTTCGATGTAATTCTTAGAACGAATTGGTTGACTCTACATGATGTTGTAATGAATTATAGACCAAATATGTGACAGCCCTAATGTGACCCTAGTCGGGAAGTGGTTTCGGGGCCACAATACTGAGTCATAAAAATAATGAGCTGTCATATTTGATGCTTATTATATGTATATATGCATGTGTGAAAATTTTATATTTGAATTTTGTTTAATTGTAGGTGAATTTTAGTAAATAGGACTTATGTGAGAAAATTTAGAAATGTGCTAGGCAAATGTAAAGTGGCCTATTAATGCATGTTATAGAAATGGTGGGTTTGCATGTCAAATTGCCCAATATTTGAGCTAGTGGCGGCCATGCTATGGGGCATAGCATATTTTAAGCATGGTGTGCTAATGTGGTATGTAGGAAACAATAAAATAAAAAGCTAGTAATAAAGAAATGGAAAAAGGAAAATGATGAAAACAAAGAAAAAAATGTCCATCCTTTTTCATTCTTCTTGACCGAAATTCAAAAGGAAAGAAAGGAGGAAATGTTGAAGAGATTCGCCATGCTTGTAGCTAGGTTAAGGTAAGTTTGATGTTGTTCCATGAGATTCATGCATATTTTTTATGTTAGTTTGAGTTCTACCTAGCCCATGGTTTAAATCTTGCTATGTGATGAAGATGATACTCACCATGGGTGTTGTTTTCTTGGTTGGTGTTTGTTTCATGCTAAATCTAGATGAACAATGGGGTTGTCATTTAGGTTAAGATCAAAGAAATTAATCTTGTTAAAACTTTGAACTAATAATGCCCATATGTGTGATAGCCGAACATAGACTTTGTTTAAAGTCTTGGTCAAAGGCAGTTAAGTGTTTTGGAAATGATTAAGCTAGGTGTTTGATCTTTTGGTTCGGCATAGTACATAAAATGTTGCTAGATGGAGAAAAAATTCGCCAGCAAGAGGTGTGCTAAGGCGAATATAATTTTGTATATTAATGAGTAATGCATGTGTTGAATTGATGGAATGGAGAGGATGTTTTAATAGTGCATATATGTGTATTAGCCTAGTTTTGAACTTGAAACAAAATGGATTTTGGTCAATACAAGTGACCATACTTGTAGAATGTATTAAGTATGCAATCGGCCTCAACATAGACATGCATGTTCGGCCACACGAATGAATGCATAGATTGATGTTGTACATTCGGCTATAGGTAAGCATAATGATGATCCTATCTTGACTTAGACAATCGGCTCAAGGAGAATTTGTTAAGTGCTTAGTTAATTGATATTAGGTTAATGATGTGTGTATTTGGTCATAAAGGTGCACATGAGGAAATGTTTGATTAATTGTACTAAATTGCTCAATGTGATTAAAAATGCCTATGACCATTTTGTATTTGAGCTAAAGGTGGCCATATGACCTATCAAACTCCTTGTCATATTTGGCCATAAGCAAGCATAATGAGACTTTAATAAGTTAAATTTGTTTGGATTAGCTCAAGAGCTTAGAGGACCACAGTTGGATAAGGGAAAGGAAAAAGTGATCGAATAGCCGCCGAAATTGTTCGACTACCTTCGAGGTAAGTTTTCGAGTAATGGAACTTAGATTTTGATTCAATTAGATTATGTCACAAGCAAATCAAAATCATGCTCTTTGTATGTGGCTATTAAACCGAAATTTGTAAGTGTGATAAGTGTCTTGTGTTTGAGCTTTGGTAATGAAAATGAAATATGGATGTGTCATGATTTATTGATATATGTGCATGGTTATTCGAATGATATCCGGGCTAAGTCCCGAAGGCTTTTGTGCTAAGTGACTATATCCGTACTAAGATCCGAAGGCATTTGTGCGAGTTACTATATCCGGGCCAAAACCCGAAGGCATTTGTGCTAGCGATTATATCCGGGCTAAGTCCCGAAGGCATTTATGCTAGTGACCATATCCGGTTAAGACCAAGGCCTTGTCGAGTGGTTATATCCAGCTAAATCCGAAGATACTTGGGTTGGGAATGAGCGATCTTGTTGTAATAATTTCAATTAATACGCTTCGTAAAATCCCAACAATGAGGTATGTTTTGTACATGCATTGGATTAATTGATTCCTTTTAAGTAGTATTCGCTCGATCGATTAATGAACTTAGGCCTTTGGCTAAGTTGATATTTTGTGTGTGAATATAAGGGTTGGTAATGTGAAGTAAGTATGATATTGAGAATTTGTGCATATGAGATTATCCGTTTAGCCATATGAATGCTACATTTTAGTTGTGTCTAATTTTATGGCTCAAAACTTACTAAGCATTAAATGCTTACTCCGCTTCTTTGAATCTCTGTTTTATAGATTTTGGTTAAATCACTATCGGACTCGGGATTATTGAAGTCGAAGTCGCCCACACTATCAAAGCCCTTTTGGTACACTTTTGGTTGAACTTTGAAATGGCATGTATAGGACTACCCTTTTTGATGTTGGTCATGTACCTTTCGGTATTGTACAAATTTGGATAGCCATGCGAAAATGGCTTATATACATATTTTGAGCATAATATTATAATCATCTTGTATGTATATGGTTATTGAGAGGTGTGGATGTCCTTGGCAATGATTGGCCATTGGAACGGTTAATCACAATCATGTTTTGTGCTATATATGCTAAAGGGTTAGTTAAATCATGGAAACTATGTAATAGGTAAAGTCTACCCTAAAGGCGGATCTTGACAAAGCAAGAGTGGTGTGAATTTGAAAATCACTAAAAATAGTAGGAATGTTGTTAAATAGTGAATAAATTATGTAATCGAACCTTGATGAATCTAATTTCATATGGAAGAAACGAAATGGTCATATGAGTCGGATTTTAAGAGATATTTAAGTTTTCGTGAAACAGGGCTAGAACGGTTTCTGGATTCCCTGTTCCAACTCCGGAAATGTATTACAAATTAACCAGAGATAATTAGAAGTCATGCCATATATTTATAGATTCCTTTTCGAGTCTAGTTTCTATAGAAACAAACGTCATCAGTATTGAAGCCCTGTACAGGGAGATATCCAAGTCGCAATGTATGAAGGTCAGAATAGTCAAACCCTGTAACAGGGGAGACTTTAACTAATAAAATGTACTAATTGGTTCTACCAAAAATTCTAGAAAACAATTTGTAGATGGAAATATGAGTCTAGTTTCAAGAAAAATTTACGGAACTGGTTTTCGAGTTTTGGAACTCGAGATATGATTTTTAAGGTGGCAGTGACACGCTTACCCAGCTAAATTGCCGGAAATTTAAAATGGACTGTGCAAATAAGTGATTTAAGTCTGCAAACCCCTCGTGTCCGACTCCGGCAATGGTCTCGGGTACGGGGTGTTGCAATTTCATTGGTATCAGAGCTACGGTTTAGTCGATTCTAGGACTACCGTACTACGTTTGGGTCTAGCTATACATGCCATTATGTGATTATTTGATAGTGTGGTGATTTCTGACATTTGCAAATGTGTGTATTTATAGTAATGGATCCCGATCCTGACCGAGTGGTAGTTGATGATCTTGAGAGTGTAGCGCCTGCTCCCACACAAGGGACAGCACCGGCGGACTCTCAACCTATTGCTAGTAATCCGAATGATGAAGCTAGACAAGCTTTTTATAGCGTGATGAATGATTGGTTCAACCAATACATTCGAACTAATACGGCTGTTCCACAACCTCCATTCCCGACAAACACAACCCCCACACCTACCATACCTCCGGTATCTGACCAAATAAGGTCAAATAAGCCCCCAGTTGACAGAATCCGAAAACACGGGGCTACTGAATTTAAAGCTACGGACAGCGATGATGCCGAGCAAGCTGAATTTTGGTTGGACAACACTATCCGGGTACTCGATGAGCTATCTTGCACACCCGATGAGTGCCTAAAGTGTACTATCTCCTTGCTACGTGATTTTGCCTACAATTGGTGGAATACGTTGACTTCTGTTGTGCCCAGAGAGCAAGTAACTCGGGAGTTCTTCCGAATCGAGTTTCGAAAGAAGTATATCAGTCAGAGATTTATTGACCAAAAACGAAAGGAATTTCTTGAACTCAAACAAGGTTCCATGCCGGTTACCGACTATGAACGAAAATTTGTGAGGCTTAGCCGATACGCGTGAGAATGCATTTCTTTAGAGGCCGTGATGTGTAAATGTTTCGAGGATGGACTGAATGATGATATAAAGCTGTGTGTTGGCATTTTAGAAATCCGAGAATTTGTGGTACTCATCGAGCGAGCTTGCAAAGCTGAGGAGCTCAGTATGGAGAAAAGAAAAGCTGATATGGGAGCAAAGGAGTTTCGTAAGAGGTCTTCGGGAGGCCCTTTCAACAGTCATCGAAGAAATTTAGAGATGATTTAGGATGATCTAGAAACACTTCGGGCTTTTCTAGACGAAATATGTGACAGCCCTAATGTGACCCTAGTCGGGAAGTGGTTTCGGGGCCACAATACTGAGTCATAAAAATAATTAGCTGTCATATTTGATGCTTATTATATGTATATATGCATGTGTGAAAATTTTATATTTGAATTTTGTTTAATTGTAGGTGAATTTTAGTAAATAGGACTTATGTGAGAAAATTTAGAAATGTGCTAGGCAAATGTAAAGTGGCCTATTAATGCATGTTATAGAAATGGTGGGTTTGCATGTCAAATTGCCCAATATTTGAGCTAGTGGCCGGCCATGCTATGGGGCATAGCATATTTTAAGCATGGTGTGCTAATGTGGTATGTAGGAAACAATAAAATAAAAAGCTAGCAATAAAGAAATGGAAAAAGGAAAATGATGAAAACAAAGAAAAAATGTCCATCCTTTTCATTCTTCTTGACCAAAATTCAAAAGGAAAGAAAGGAGGAAATGTTGAAGAGATTCGGCCATGCTTGTAGCTAGGTTAAGGTAAGTTTGATGTTGTTCCATGAGATTCATGCATATTTTTGATGTTAGTTTGAGTTCTACCTAGCCCATGGTTTAAATCTTGCTATGTGATGAAGATGATACTCGGCCATGGGTGTTGTTTTCTTGGTTGGTGTTTGTTTCATGCTAAATCTAGATGAACAATGGGGGTTGTCATTTAGGTTAAGATCAAAGAAATTAATCTTGTTAAAACTTTGAACTAATAATGCCCATATGTGTGATAGCCGAACATAGACTTTGTTTAAAGTCTTGGTCAAAGGCCAGTTAAGTGTTTTGGAAATGATTAAGCTAGGTGTTTGATCTTTTTGGTTCGGCATAGTACATAAAATGTTGCTAGATGGAGAAAAAATTCGGCCAGCAAGAGGTGTGCTAAGGCCGAATATAATTTTGTATATTAATGAGTAATGCATGTGTTGAATTGATGGAATGGAGAGGATGTTTTAATAGTGCATATATGTGTATTAGCCAAGTTTTGAACTTGAAACAAAATGGTATTTGGTCAATACAAGTGACTATACTTGTAGAATGTATTAAGTATGCAATCGGCCTCAACATAGACATGCATGTTCGGCCACACGAATGAATGCATAGATTGATGTTGTACATTCGGCTATAGGTAAGCATAATGATGATCCTATATTGACTTAGAAAATCAGCTCAAGGAGAATTTGTTAAGTGCTTAGTTAATTGATATTAGGTTAATGATGTGTGTATTTGGTCATAAAGGTGCACATGAGGAAATGTTTGATTAATTGTACTAAATTGCTCAATGTGATTAAAAATGCCTATGACCATTTTGTATTTTAGCTAAAGGTGGCCATATAACCTATCAAACTCCTTGTCATATTCGGCCATAAGCAAGCATAATGAGACTTTAATAAGTTAAATTTGTTTGGATTAGCTCAAGAGCTTAGAGGACGACAGTTGGATAAGGGAAAGGAAAAAGTGATCGAATAGCTGCCGAAATTGTTCGACTACCTCCGAGGTAAGTTTTCGAGTAATGGAACTTAGATTATGATTCGATTAGATTATGTCACAAGCAAATCAAAATCATGCTCTTTGTATGTGGCTATTAAGCCGAAATTTGTAAGTGTGATAAGTGTCTTGTGTTTGAGCTTTGGTAATGAAAATGAAATATGGATGTGTCATGATTTATTGATATATGTGCATGGTTATTCGAATGATATCCGGGCTAAGTCCCGAAGGCTTTTGTGCTAAGTGACTATATCCGGACTAAGATCCGAAGGCATTTGTGCGAGTTACTATATCCGGGCCAAAACCCGAAGGCATTTGTGCTAGCGATTATATCCGGGCTAAGTCCCGAAGGAATTTATGCTAGTGACTATATCCGAGCTAAGACCCAAAGGCCTTGTGCGAGTGGTTATATCCGGCTAAATCCCGAAGATACTTGGGTTGGGAATGAGCGATCTTGCTGTAATAATTTCAATTAATACGCTCGTAAAATCCCAACAATGAGGTATGTTTTGTACATGCATTGGATTAATTGATTCCTTTTAAGTAGTATTTGCTCAGTCGATTAATGAACTTCCGGCCTTTGGCTAAGTTGATATTTTGTGTGTGAATATAAGGGTTGGTAATGTGAAGTAAGTATGATATTGAGAATTTGTGCATATGAGATTATCCGTTTAGCCATATGAATGCTACATTTTAGTTGTGTCTAATTTTATGGCTCAAAACTTACTAAGCATTAAATGCTTACTCCGCTTCTTTGAATCTCTGTTTTATAGATTTTGGTTCGTCAGCTATCGGACTCAGGATTATTGAAGTCGAAGTCGCCCACACTATCAAAGCCCCCTTTGGTACACTTTTGGTTGAACTTTGAAATGGCATGTATAGGACTACCCTTTTTGATGTTGGTCATGTACCTTTCGGTATTGTACAAATTTGGATAGCCATACGAAAATGGCTTATATACATATTTTGAGCATAATATTATAATCATCTTGTATGTATATGGTTATTGAGAGGTGTGGATGTCCTTGGCAATGATTGGCCATTGGAACGGTTAATCACAATCATGTTTTGTGCTATATATGCTAAAGGGTTAGTTAAATCATGGAAACTATGTAATAGGTAAAGTCTACCCTAAAGGTAGATGCTGACAGCAGCAGTGGTGTGAATTTGAAAAATCACTAAAAATAGTAGTAATGGATTTAAATAGTGTATAAATTATGTAATCGAACCTTGATGAATCTACTTTCATATGGAAGAAATGAAACGGTCATATGAGTCGGATTTTAAGAGATATTTAAGTTTTCGTGAAACAGGGCCAGAACGGTTTCTGGATTCCCTGTTCCGACTTCGGAAATTCATTACAAATTAACCAGAGATAATTAGAAGTCATGCCATATATGTATAGATTCTTTTTCTAGTCTAGTTTCTATAGAAATAAACGTCATCAGTATTGAAGCCCTGTACAGGGAGATATCCAAGTCGTAATGCATGAAGGTCAGAATAGTCAAACCCTATAATAGGGGAGACTTTAACTAATAAACTGTACTAATTGGTTTGACCAAAAATTCTAGAAAACAATTTTTAGATGGAAATATGAGTCTAGTTTCAGGAAAAATTTACGGAACTGGTTTTCGAGTTTTGTAACTCGAGATATGATTTTTAAGGTGGCAGTGACACAGTTACCCAGCTCGTCTGGAAATTTAAAATGGACTGTGCAAATAAGTGATTTAAGTCTGCAAACCCCTCGTGTCCGACTCCGGCAACGGTCTCGGGTACAGGGTGTTACAAAAGATTATTGAATTGAAATGTCAAAATAATGAAATTCTTTAGATTGAACCAGATGAGTTGGGTGAGTTGCCTATTGTGATTTCGTCGATGTCAGCCCAGAGGTATGTAAGAAAAGATTGCAAAGCTTATCTTGCATATGTACTGAATACGAAAGAGTCTGAATTGAAGATTGAATCTGAACTAGTAGTCTGTGAATACCCAGATGTGTTTCCAAAAGAGTTGTCTGGATTACCACCGATCAGAGAGGTTGAATTTACTATTAATTTTGTATCGAGAACTTCACCTATATCGATAACTCCGTATAGAATGGCTCCGACTGAATTTAAAGAATTTAAGTCTCAGTTGCAAGAATTGACAGATAATGGTATTGCGAGGCCGAGTTTTTCGCCTTGGGGTACACTAGTGTTACTCGTCAAGAAGAAAGGTGGATTCATCAGACTTTGTATTGATTATCATCAGCTTAACAAGCTTACAATAAAGATCAAGTATCCTTTACCGAGAACTGATGATTTGTTCAATCAGTTGAAAGGGAAAACAGTGTTCTCGAAGATAGACTTGAGATTAGGCTATTATCAGTTGCGAGTTAAAGATTTGAATGTGCCAAAAACCACGTTCAAAATAAGGTACGGACACTATGAATTCCTTGTTATTCTGTTTGGATTAACAAATGCTCCTACAGTTTTTATAGACTTGATGAATCAAATCTTCTGACTGTATTTAGATAAGTTTGTGGTTGTATTTATTGATGTCATCTTGATTTATTCTCATGACGAGTCTGAGCATGCTGAACATTTAAGAATTGTATTACAGAATTTGAAAGATAAGAAATTGTTTTCTAAATTCAGCAAAAGTGAGTTTTGACTCCAAGAAGTCAGATTTCTGGGACACAATATTTCAGCGGAAGGTATACGGGTTGATCCGAGTATGATTTCAGCAGTTGTTGATTGGAAACCACCGAAGAATGTATCTGAAGTTAGAAGCTTTTTCGGTTTGGTTGGTTATTATTGACGTTTTGTTAAAGGATTTTCGATGATTGCTACACCTAGGACCAGATTGTTACAAAAAATATGTGAAATTCGAGTGGTCTAAGAAATGTCAAAAGAATTTTGAGTAGCTGAAAGCGTTGTTGACTGAGGCACCAGTGTTAGTGGAACATTTGTTGGGGAAAGAGTTTATGATTTTTAGAGCTGCGTCATTGAATGGTTTAGGTTGTATGTTGATGCAAGAAAGTAAAGTGATAGCTTATGCCTCGAGATAGTTGAAACTGCTCGAAAAGAATTATTCGACGCACGACTTGGAATTAGCCGCTATTGTGTTCGGCTTAAAAATTTGGAGACATTATTTATTCAGTGAGAAGTGTCACATCTTTATTGATCACAAGAGTTTAAAGTATTTGATGACTTAGAAATATTTGAATTTGCAACAATGAAGATGGCTCGACTTTTTAAAAGATTATGAGTTAGTGATTGACTACCACTCGGGGAAAGCTAATGCAGTCGCAGACACTTTAAGTAGAAAGACTTTACATGCTTTGAGGGAGATGAATATATGGTTAACCTTATAAGATGATGGATCGATTTTGGCCGAGTTGAAAGCTAGACCGGTATTTCTTCAACAAATTTACGAAGCTCAAAAAGATGATAATGAGTTGCAAGCTAAAAAAGTTCAGTTCCAATTGAATAGTGATTCAGAATATCAGATTGGATTTGATGATTGTTTGAGGTTCCGAGGTAAGATTTGTGTACTGAGAGATACTGAACTGATTCAGAAAATTCTTCATGAGGCACATAATGGTTGTTTATCTGTTCATCCTGGAAGTAAAAATATGTATAATGATTTGGAAGAATTATACTGGTGGTCAAGCATGAAATGAGACATTTTAGAGTTTGTAACTAGATGTTTGATTTGTCAACAAGTGAAAGCCAAACATTAGGTACCTTCAAGTTTACTTTATACTGTGACTATACCCGAGTGGAAATGGGATAGAGTTACGATGGATTTTGAGTCGGGGTTACCTCTGACTCTGAAGAAGAATGTAATGCCCCATTGGAACCCGAGAAGGCAATTAGATAACAATACCCTCATCTGAGGAGGCCACTGGTTAAAGTACTTTGGTGTAATCACAGTTCTAAGGAGGCCACATAGGAACCCGAGGAGGCAATGCGACAACAATACCCTAATCTATTTTGACTAGGTAAATTTCGAGGCCAAAATTTTCTTTTAGGGGGTAGAGTTGTAATAGTCCAAAATCTAAAGTATTTATTTTTGCATGTTATGTTACACAATGTGAATTTGCTTCAGTGGTTAAGTGTCCTAGGAAAAGTTTGAGAAGTCCTGGGTTCAAGCCTTAGCTTGAACAAAATTGTGTTTTTACTTGAATAAACCCTGTCTCTAGTTAGTAGACTTATTATATAAGTGTGGTTAAAACATGACAAAAAAATACCTGCTAGGCTAGGGGTAAGTGGCGTGTGGAGTGTTCCCTGGGATCTGAGGTTCGAGGCTTGGCGATGAAAAATGAGCATTTTATTTTACTGCTTGGCCTTAGAAGAGCTATGGTTGACCGAAATTCTGAATGGGTGAGAGTGTGGTGTGTGTGCCCGAATATTTGGGAGGATTTTAGGGGGATTTTTGGTTGAGGAAAAGTTTGGAGAAAAAAGGTTGAGTGGAGTTCAAACTAGTTGGTGGAGAGATGTGAGGAGATTTTCAAGGAGTGGATCAAGGGAAGGAGGTAGTGGTGCCGAAATTGAACTCTTTCCCAAGAGAATTTGGCTACTATCTGTCATTTGAGGGCATTTCCTGCTAGTTTGGACATTTTGGTTCTTTTTCCTTCCTTTGGTGCTGAAGTTTGCTTCTTTTTATTTTTATTTTTTGTTTGAGACCAAATATTGCTATTGACCACTAGGGTGTTTCCTATTTCAGGTCTATTTCAGTTTTGCTTATCTTTGTAGTGCCCTTTTTGACCGATTTTTTTACTTCCTTACTCATTTTAGCAACTGTTTTCTCTAGTGCTCTTTTTGTTCTTGGCCGAATTCTCCACTCTCCTCTCTGAAATTCTTTGGCTTTTAGCTTTTGATTCTTTTCTTCTCCTCTCTCTCAAGTGGATTGTTCTTGACCAAATACTGCTATTTTTCACTCTCTATGTCGATTCTCCTGTGCTCTCTATTGACTTAAATGGTAATACAACTGCTCGGTATTGCTCTTTCTTTCTTTCTCTTCTTTTTATCCTTTTAATCTTATGCCTAACCTTTCCTGTACTACTGATTTATGTTAAGGGTACAATTGTTCCACTTTGCCTCTATCATTCTCTGTACTTTCAGCTTTTGTGTGGGTGTAGTCAATTGTTCTTCCTTCTAATCTAGACTATGTGTTTTCGGTAAATGACTTTTCATCTAGTTCAAGTTGTTCATCTGTTTGATGGTTGATAAGTTTTGGTTAGAATGCAGATAACCCCTAAGGCCTATTGATTAGTCTCTTGCAAACAGATTTAGTGGGCAAGCCACAATCAACTGATCTAATCAAGTGAGAGGTAAGTTTTGAACAAGTATTTTGGTGGGGGTCTTGGATAGGTCATTTGGGATGCAATTAACCGAAACTTGTGATTGAATATAGCTTGGAGTACTCGTGGATTATTCGCACGTTTTTGTGAACTAGTGTGTAAACATTGCCCAATTGCAAGTCGACAAAAGCCGACAAATGTGACTATTATCGTTACACGGGCATACGCTCGCTCATGTGGTAAATCAAACGCATAAACGTGGGCGTTTGATCATGGAGACCACCCTGAGCAATTTCATGGGCTTAGGCTATTTTGGGCCACATTGGGCCGAAATGGGCGGTATGGGCCCCACACGGGTAAACCGCATGGATGAATGAAAAATCTTAGGCCATGTTGTGTAATGCACACAGCTAAGGCCAGATTTGGGCGTGTAGGCCCACATGGGTCCGCATTATGGGCCTGGGGCCCATTTTCACTATTTGACTGCTAAGGTTGCACGAGTCACCCGAGACGATTGTGGACCTACTATTAGGTCGGTAAGTATGATTGGAGGAAGTGTACCGTTCTGGCAGTTCTGTTGCATTTTCTGTTTAGTGTCGTAATCGATGCTATTTTTGGTGTGTAGGGATGGGTGGGTTGATTTTATCCCCACATGGTGTGTAGAGGCTCCTTGGGTAGGATTGCTGGTTGCATATTTGTACTATGACCGCTACTGAATAAGGCTAAGGCCCACACTAATTCTGATGCTGTAATGGGCTAAGGCCCTAACTGAAATTAAACTGTTACTGAAACGGGTAGGCCCAGATTGCAAATGCCTACTGAAATTAAAAATTGTTTTCATAAACTCACCCTTTTGCTTTTCTGTGCAGGTAACCCTTAGGCGGATCGGTGCTTCGAAGGGCTCAAAGGTGGCCACACAACCGCAATTGCTTCCATTTTTAACTTTTAATTTATAAGTAATTTTATTCGGGTATTTGTTTTATAATAAGGTCTCTTTAAGTTTTTATTTTAATTTGGGATTTATTTACTTTGATTAACATCTGTTAGTAGTAGGCCGCAGATTTTCAAAAAAAAAATTAAATGGTTTTCCAAAACACAACATTTACACAACATATTTTGAAAGCTTCCACAAAAAAATTGTTTTAAAATGTAATAACAATCTAATATATGATTAACATTTTACTAAAATAACTTGAGTTTTAACATTGAACAAGATAGCCTAAATTTTCATTAAGATCACAAAGAGGTTTTAATAGAGAACGTATTTCCAATGAAATTATGCTTTTCAAAAAATACTTCAAAGTGACATCACAGATTTAGCCATAACGTCTAGGCTGAGTTTGGGGTGTTACATTTAGTGATATCAGAGACAGGTTGCAAAACTCGACAGTGGAGTTTAATTTTTCTAAAAGTATAAAATTTCCAAAAAAAACTGTTTCAAATAGTTGGAAAGTATTTTGAAGTGTTATTTCTGAATTTGTGGTCTACCATGTCTTCGACACTAATTCTATAAGTCCTCTAAAATTGTTGTCTGCTTAAATAGAAATACTAAGACTACTGTAGGCAATAAACTGTATTGAAATACTCCGTTTAGGTTAGCCTAAAACAGTACTAAAGACTGCGATCTGCGAAAACAAAACTCTGAATTACTGATGATATTTTCATAAAATCCTGTAATAAACACTGGAACCGTAAACTAATGCATAAAATTTCTAATTCAGATAATACGCAAATTGATAATAAGCACCAGATGTACTTGTGGAAGGGGTACAAGGGGCCGCGGTGGAGTCCGTGGAGGTGCTCCGGTTGGGACTTCTTCATCGGGCTACATGCCTAACGTTGAAGCTAGAGAGGTGCCGACGTCACCTATAACTGAGACTGGGTCTCATGATCGTGTAGCTGGGGACAATGCACTATCTCAAGCTATGTTATGATTCTGGAGAGGGTCGTGTAACACCCCGTATCCGAGACCGTTGCCAGAGTCGAACACGAGGTATTTACGGACTTATTTCATTGACTTACACAGTTCATTTTTTTTCTGACAAGCTGGCTAACTGCATCACAGTCACATTAAAAATCATATCTCGAGTTCCGAAGCTCGAAAACTGATTCTGTAAATTTTCCCTGAAACTAAACTCATATATCCATCTACAAATGTTTTTCTAGAATTTTTAATTGGGCCAATTAGTACAGTTTATTAGTTAAATTCTCCCCTGTTTCAGGGTTTGATTGCTCTGACCTTCATGCATTATAACTTATATATCTCCCTGTACAAGGGTTAAATACTTATGATTTGTTTCTAAGGAAACTAGACTCAAAAAGGAATCTATACATATATAGCATGACTTCTAATTATCTCTGGTTAATTTATAGTGAATTTACAAAGTCGATCGGGGATCCGAAAGCGCCCGCCCTGCTCCACTAAAACTTAAATATCTCTTAAAATACGACTCATATGATCATTTCGTTTCTTCCATATGAAATTAGATTCATCAAGGTTCGATTAAATAATTTATTAACTATTTAATTCCATTCCTACTATTTTTAGTGATTTTTCAAATTTACATCATCTCTGCTGTCAAGATTCCGCCTTTAAGGTAGACTTTACCTATTTCATAGTTTCCATGATTCAACTAGCCCTTTAGCATATATAGCACAAAATATGATCATGATTAACCATTCCAATGGCCAATCATTGCCAAGCATATCCACACCTCTCAATAACCATATACATACAAAATGATTATAACACTATGCTCAAAATATATAAGCCATTTTCGCATGGCTATCCAAATATATACAACACCAAAGTACTTGACTAATAACACAAGGGCGTCCTATACATGCCATTAGCGAGTTCAACTAAAAGAGTACCACAAGGGCTTTGATAGTGTGGACGACTTCGACTTTGACAATCCCAAGTCCGATAGCTGACGAACCAAAATCTATAAAACAGAGAATCAAAGAAACGGAATAAGCATTTAATGCTTAGTAAGTTTTGAGCAATGAAATTAGGCACAATTGAAGTATAGCATTCACATGACTAAACGGATAATTTCATATACACACATTCTCAAAATCATACCTACTTCACATTACCAACCCTTATACTCATACATAAGAGATCAACTTAACCAAAAGCCGGAAGCTCATTAATCGACTGAGCGAATACTATTTAAAAGGAATCAACTAATCCAATGCATATACGAAACATACCTCATCGTTGGGATTTTACGAGCATATTAATTGAAATTATTACAGCAAGATTGCTCATTCCCAAACCAAGTACCTTCAGGATTTAACCGGATATAGCTACTTGCTCAAATGCCTTCGGGACTTAGCCCGGATATAGTAACTCGCACAAATGCCTTCGGGACTTAGCCTAGAATTTGTAACTCGCACAAATGCCTTCGGGACTTAGCCCGGAATTATTAACTCGCACAAATGCCTTCGGGACTTAGCCCGAAATTAGTCACTAGCACAAATGCCTTCGGGACTTAGCCCCGTTATCATCCGAATATTCATGCATGTATCAGTAAATCATGACACATCTTTATTTCATTTTCATATCTAGAATTCAAACACAAGTCAATTATTAAGCATTCCCATTTTCGGCTCAATAGCCACATACAAACAGCATGATTTGGTTTGCTTTATGACATGATCTCTATGCACATACGGCTACCCATCATACGTATAGACTAATTAACTCAACATATAATTCAAGTAGAATCATTATATCACCGTATATTTGTTATGATTATACGTCATGACTTAATCAAATCGTAAACTAAGTTTCATTACTCGAAAACTTACCTCGGATGTTGTCGAACGATTTCAACGGCTATTCGATCACTTTTTCCTTCCCTTTATCGGATTTAGTTCCCCTTTGCTCTTGAGCTTAATTTAACAATAAATTGATTTAATCATTTGAACATCAAAAAGAGAAACTCAAGGTACTTAACCCATATATACATTAGACATTAGAGTCACATATATATGAAATCATGAATCAACTCAACATATTAGCCCACACTCTCTTTTAGCCGATTATCTAAGCCAAGATAAAAGCATCAATATGCTTGCCTCTAACCGAATACATGCAACACCAATCTACCTCATGTGGTCGAATATGCATGTCTATGTTGAGCCCGATTATATGCTTAATACTTCCTACAAATATGGTTACTTGTATTGACTACATACCATTTTGTTTCAAGTTCAAAACTCGGCTAATACACATATATACACTAGTAATCAAATACTACCATTTGCACTTCACCTTACTACCAATTCTCATCTACTTCCTACCATGGCCGAATGCATCAAGACACCATACCATTTCAATTTTGGTCATGGGTTAAACAAAGAACTTAATGTCTAACTCAAAAATGCTAAAAAGAAAATCCAAGAGTCATCAATCACCATCACATGTATCATTATAAAGCTTCACACTTAGCATGCAAATGACATCAACAGAAGTCCACCTTAGCTGAAACTTAACTCATCTTCATGCCTCATCACCACAACATCAAACACCAACCAAGAAGACAACACCCATGGCCGAATATCATCTCCATCTCATAGCAAAGATTTAAACCATGGGCTAGGTAGAACTCAAGCTAACAACTAAAAATATGCATGAATCTCATGGAACAACATCAGCATACCTTAGTTTAGTGAACCACCATAGCCGATTTTCTCCAAGCTCTTTCCCTTCTTTTTCTTTCTTCTATTCGGCCAAGTTGAACAACATGAGAACGTTTTCTTTTTTCTTCATCATTTTCCTTTTCATTATTTTATTACCATGCTCCTTATTTTATCATTCCTCCCATGAAACACTAACATAGCATGTTTATAATACCTTTTTACCCATAGCATGGCCGGCCACCATCCCAAGTTTTGGGTATTTTGACATACAAGGACAACATTTTCTAGCATGCATCAATAGGCCACTTTAACATTTGCCGAGCACATTTCTAAATTTTCTCACACAAGTCCTATTTAGCAAAATTCACTTACAATTAACAAAATTCAAACATGAAATTTTCACACATGCCTATATACATATAATAAGCATCAAATATAATGGTTAATTATTTTTATGACTCGGTCTTGTGGTCCCGAAACCACTTTTCGACTAGGGTCAATTTAGGGCTGTCACAGGTCGTTGGGCCCAATACTGGTACTGTGGGTTGTGGGTCGGTTACAAAATGACTCCGGTCTAGTGGGGCTGAGATTTTTAGAGGTATTGTCGAAGTTGCCCCTAGTGTGGTTGAATATTGGATTGAGGCCACAGAGAGAATAATGGATGACCTCGACTACACCTCCAAGCAGAAACTAAAAGGTGCGGTGTCACTGCTACGAGATGAAGCCTATCATGGTGGCTTACAGTTAAAGAGGGTACTCAGCCTAACCAGTTAACCTAGGAATTTTTCCAGACTACTTTCCAGGGAAAAGATGTGGGCGCTAGTTATGTGGATGCCCAGAGGAGGGAGTTTCTAAATTTGATTTAGAAGGATAAAGCTGTGGATGAATACGAGGCTGAATTTTTGTGACTTAGCCATTATACGCGTGGGATAGTGTCTACTGAATATGAGCTTTGTGTTCGATTCAAGAACAGCCTCAGGGATGATTTAAGGGTTTTGGTAGCTCCATAGAGGGAGCGAGATTTTGCTGTATTAGTGGAAAAGGTGAAGATCGCCGAGGATGTGAAGCGCGCTGAGTGCCAAAACTATGAGAAGGACAGAGGTAGGAACAAGAGGGTTTGGGAACCCTCAAATTCAGTTATGAGACCTAAGAAAAAGGCCAGAGTTGATGGGCCAATCAAAGTTGAGGCCCCTGTTGCTGCTATTGGACCGTAGCCCTGTACTGATTGTGGGAGACGCCATCAGGGCGAGTGCAAATATTGTCCATAGAGGCTTGAGCATATGCAAGCTACTGGTTTGGGTAGCGTATAGCCACCGAGGTGTGTTCAGTAGCCACTGAGAGGCCGTGGCCAGGCTAGAGGTGGTAATGGTATGGATCGTGGTCAGGGGGCACCGGGTAGAGGTCCCGGTCGTACTCAGGCGAGGTAGCTAACTCTGGTGTATGATGCACGTCGTCGGGAGGACAGAGACGCCCAAGATGTTATTACAGGTACGTTCTTTATTCATAATGTACCTTATACTACACTGATTGATGTTGGGTCTACACATTCTTATATAACATGTATTGTATTTGAAACTTTGGGTATAATGGTTGAAAGTACCGCGAGTGAGGTAACATTTCTAGGTCACATAGTATCTGCTGAAGGGATTAGGGTTGATCCTCAAAAAATTGAGGCTATTCTGGATTGGAAGCTGCGTTGATCCTCGAAAAATTGAGGCTATTCTGGATTGGAAGCTGCCTAAGACGGTATCTGATATTTGAAGTTTTCTGGGTCTGGCAAGGTATTATAGACGGTTTGTTGAGGGGTTTTCATTGATTCCTGTACTGCTGACTAAGTTGTTGCGTAAGGGTGTATCATTTAACGAGACTGATGCTCAGCAAGATAGTTTTGAGAAACTTAAGAAAGTTTTGACAGAGGCCCTTATCTTGATACATCCAGAGTCTGGGAAAGAATTCATTGTTTAGAGTGATGCATCACATGTTGGTTGGGGATGTGTGCTGATGCAAGAGGGTCAGGTGGTGGCATATGCGTCTCGTCAGCTTAAGACTCATGAGGCAAATTATCCGACGCATGACTTAGAGTTGGACGTAGTGGTCTTCGCACTGAAAATTTGGAGGCATTACCTGTATGGTGAGAAGTGTGTCATCTACATGGATCACAAAAGCCTCAAGTATCTCCTCACTCAGAAGGAGTTAAATCTTAGGCAGAATAGATGGCTCGAGCTACTTAAAAACTATGACTGTTCGATTGAATACCATCCTGGTAAGGCCAATGTGGTGGCTGATGCACTGAGTCGTAGGGTTATGACTGATCTGAGGGTGATGTTTGCTCGTCTCATCTTATTTGATAATGGTGGCTTATTGGCCAAGCTTCAAGTTAAACCAACATGGATTGAACAGATTAAGGGAAAACTATTGGAGGCTGAGTCTCGTTTTCAACAAATAGAGAGTGGGGAAACTTCAGATTTTGGACTGAATAGCGAAGGAGTACATTGTTTCCGTGGGAGAGTCTGTGTACCGAAGGATACTAATTTGAGGCAGTCTATACTGTGAGAGGTGCATAGTAGTCCTTATGCTATGCATCCTGGTGGGAATAAAATATACCGAGATCTTCGCAAGCTATATTGGTGGCCAGGTCTTAAGCGTGAAGTTACCAACTTTATGGGTAAATGTCTGACTTGCCAACAGGTTAAGGCTGAACAATAGTTGCCTTTGGAGTTGCTTCAACCAGTTAATATTCTACTTTAGAAGTGGGAAAAGGTGACTATGGAATTTGTAAGTGGGCTACCCCTAACGCCTTCTAACAAGGATTTAGTATGGGTCATTGTGGATCTATTGACCAAAACTGCCCATTTCATACCAGTGCGTACCGATTACTCGTTGCAGAAGATGGCTAAACTGTATGTGTTTGACATAGTGAGACTGCATGGGGTACCAGTTTCCATAATATCTTATAGAGATCCTTGTTTCATGTCTCGATTTTGAAAGAAATTACACAAGGCTTTGGGTACAAGATTGGACTTCAGTACTGCGTTTCATCCTTAGACAGATGGTCAGTCAGAGAGGGTGATTCAAATACTAGAGGACATGTTAAGGAGTTGTGTGATTGACTTTCGAGGCAGTTGGGAGGACTACTTGCCATTGGATGAATTTGCGTATAACAATAGCTACTAGTCTAGCATACGGATGGCACCTTATGAGGCATTATATGGTCGAAGGTGTCATACTTCTTCGTGTTGGATTGAGTTAGGGAGAAGCATATTCTAGGTCCTGAATTAGTTTCTGATACCGAGGATGAAGTTAGACTAATTCGGGATTGACTAAAGGTAGCATCAGATAGACAGAAGTCATATGCAGATTTGAAGTCTAAAAAGGTTGAGTATTCTGTGGGGGACTTCATTTTTCTCAAGGTCTCGCCATGGAAGAAGGTACTAAGATTTGGACGAAAGGGCAAGCTAAGCCCTAGGTTCATTGGGCCTTACAGCATACTGAAACGTATGGGTCCGGTTGCCTATCAACTTGAGTTACCTCTAGAGTTGGACCGGATTCATGATGTGTTTGACATCTCTCTGCTTAGGCGTTACAGCTTTAATCCAACACATGTCATCTCGACTAAGGAGATTGAGGTTAAATTAGATCTGAATTTTGAGGAGGAGCCAGTTCAGATTCTAGAGCATGATGTAAAAGTGTTAAGGAAAAAGTCTATCCCACTGGTTAAAGTACTTTGGTGTAATCACAGTTTTGAGGAAGCCACATAGGAACCCGAGGAGGAAACGCGACAATAATACCCTCATCTGTCTTGACCAGGTAAATTTCAAGGCTGAAATTTTCTTTTAGGGATGTAGAGTTGTAACGCCCCAAAATCTAAAGTATTTATTTTTAGATGTTGTGTTACACAAATGTGTATCTGCTTCAGTGGTTAAGTGTTCTGGGAAGAGTCTAAAAAGTCTTGGGTTCAAGCCTTAGGTTGTACAAAATTGTTTCTTTACTTGAATAAACCCTGTCTCTAAACAGTAGACTTCTTAAATAAATGTGGTTAAAACATGACATAAAAATGCCTGCTAGTCTAGGGGTAAATGGTGTGTGGAGTGCTCCTTAGGGTCTGAGGTTCGAGGCTCGGTGATGAAAAATGAGCATTTTATTTTACTGCTTGGCCTTAGAAGAGTTGTGGTTGACCAAAATTCTAAATGGGTGAGAGTGTGGGGTGTGTGCCCCAATAGGTTGAGTGGAGTTCAAACTAGTTAATGGAGAGATGTGAGGAGATTTTCAAGGAGTGGATCAAGGGAAGGAGGTAGTGGTGCCGAAATTGAACTCTTTCTTAAGAGAATTCGGCTACCATCTGTCATTTGCGGGTATTTCCTGCTAGTTTGGATGTTTTGGTTCTTTTTCCTTCCTTTGGTGCTGAAGTTTGCTTCTTTTTATTTTTGTTTAGTTTAAGACCGAATATTGTTGTTGACCATTCGGCTATTTCCCATTTCAGATCTATTTCGGTTTTGCTTATCTTTGTAGTGCCCTTTTTGACCAATTTTCTTTTCTTCCTTACTCATTGTAGAAATCGTTTTCTCTCGTGCTCTTTTTGTTCTTGGCTCAATTCTCCACTCTTCTCTCTAAAATTCTTTGGCTTTTAACTTTTAGTTCTTCTCTTCTTCTCTCTCTCAAGTGGATTCTTCTTGACCAAATACTACTATTTTTCCCCCTCTGTACCGATTCTCTTGTGCTCTCTGTCGACTTAGGTGGTAATACAACTGCTCGGTATTGCTCTTTCTTTCTTTCTCTTCTTTTTATCCTTTTAATCTTGTGCCTAATCTTTCCTATATTGCCAATTTATGTTAGGGTACAATTTTTCCACTTTGCCCCTATCATTATCTGTACTTTCGGCTTTTGTGTCGGTGTGGCCTATTGTTCTTTCTTCTAATCTAGACTCTGCATTTTTGGTAAATGACTTTTCGTCTAGTTCAAGTTTTTCATCTGTACGATGGTTGATAAGTTTTGGTTAGAATGCAGATAACCCCTAAGGCCTATTGATTAGTCTCTTGCAAACAGATTTAGTGGGCAAGCCACAATCGACTGATCTAATCAAGTAAGACGTAAGCTTTTAGACAAGTTTTTTGGTGGAGGTCTTGGATAGGTCATTTGGGATGCGATTAATTGAGACTTGTGATTAAAAGCAGCTTGGAGTACTCGTGGATTATTCGCACGTTTTCATGAACAGGTGTGTAAACACTACCCAATTGCAAATCGACAAAAGCCGGCAAATGTGACTATTATCGCTAAACGGGCGTATGCTCGCTTGTATGGTAAATTGAACACATAAACATGGGCATTTGATCGTGGAGGCCACCATGAGCTATTTCATGGGCTTAGGTCGTTTTGGGCCACGTTGGGCCGAAATAGGCATAAATGTAACATCCCGAAATAGGGCCTAAACAAAACAGTGGTTGCGAAACCACAAATCCGAGGCAAAAAATTTTTTTTTATTATTATATTGTGGTTCATGATATGATTGCATGATTGTGTGAAAATTTCGTGATGAAATTCTATGCATAAAGTGCTTAAGTTGATATTAGGGACTAAATCGAATAATTTGCAAAACTTGCATTCTAGAAGTTTTTAGTATGAAATTGCTTTGGAATATTAATGAGGAGGTCTTAAATAGAAATTTGACCAATTTCTAAGTCTATGGACAAAAATTGGAAATGGATGGAATTTTTGGAAAGTTTAGTAGTAAGGGCATTTTGGTCATTTAGTTATTAAAATGAATTAAAAAAAAAATTAAAAGCCAATTTTTGTCCATCTTCTTCATTAGGCCGAAATTTCAAGGGTTCTCCATAGCTAG
This sequence comes from Gossypium arboreum, assembly GCF_025698485.1. Lineage (NCBI taxonomy): Eukaryota > Viridiplantae > Streptophyta > Magnoliopsida > Malvales > Malvaceae > Gossypium > Gossypium arboreum. The sequence goes on from NC_069070.1 coordinate 25,973,418, forward strand.
GGTTTGTTTCAAGCTTTCAAGCTCCATAGTAAGTGATTCCAAGCCCCGTTTTTAATGATCTTTACGTTTTTTGAGTCCCGATAACTTGATTAAGCTTATTCTAGCAATAATTCAACCTAGGGTTCATATTTGGAAAAATACCCATAGGTGAAATTTGTGTATTTGGTGTTTTATGATAGAATATGAGGTTTTAAATTATGTTAGACAACTTGTGCTACTCGGTTTTAAGTGAAAACGAGTAAAAGGGCTTAATCGGTAAAAACACCTAATAGTCATAAGTACATGTTAGAGTGTGAATTTGATGTTGTCATAGAAGGGGAAAATGATCAGCATGTCATAAAACATAAGAAAATAGGATGAAGTTTAATTTATGAGCCTTGGGGTAAAAGTGAAAATATGTGAAAGTTTAGGGGCAAAAATATAATTTTGCCAAAGTTTGGGTCAAGGACTGTTTTAATAAATGTGAGTATTAAATAAGCTAAATTTTTTATTATAGATCAAGAAGAACAAAATCTGGAGTTAGACCAGGGAAGGAAAAAGATAGTGGACTAAATCGATATAGTTGATCGTATTTTGTTTTGAGGTAAGTTTGCGGTAAATAAATGCAATTGTGACACCCCGAATGTGACCCTAGTCGGAGAGTGGTTTCGGGACCACGAAACCGAGTCACAAGAATAATTAAGTGTTATATTCCGTGCTTATTGTATGTGGAATTGGTATGCGTAAATATTTCGTGTCTCGATTTTCATTAATTAGGTGCTAATTTATAAGAAAGGACTTAGTAGTGAACTTTGAAAGTACGATAGGGAAATATGTGATGACTAATTAAAGCATGCATGCAAAATAATGGACTTGCATGTCAAATTTCCCTTTTTACAAGTGATGGCCGCCATGACAAAGTGATATGGGCTAAACATGTCATGAAACATGTTTTGTTGGGCATTAGGAGAAATCATAAACAAATAAGCATGGGTAAGAAAAGAATGAAAAAAAAATGTGTGAGAGAGTAGCATTCCCCCCATTGCCGTGCAACCAAGAAGAAAACAAAAAATTTGTTCATCCTTTCTCATCTTTTTGGCCGAAAATCATAAGGAGGAAGAAAGGGATTTTTGCTCCATTTTTTGGTTTAGAAGAGAACTAGAAGGAGATTTGGCCATACTTGTACCAAGATTAAGGTATGTTTGAGGTTGTGTTTGGAGTTTCATGCATGACTTGGTTACTAACTTGATGTGCATGTTAGCCATGGCTCAAATCTTTGTTATGCCATGGAAATGGTATTTGGGCAAAGTTGTTATGGTGATAAAGCCATTGCATGCTAAGTGTGAAGCTTGATGATGATGCATGCAATGATGGATTTTCTATTCATGAGTAAGATTTTGAGTTTTCTTTGTTTTATCATGATTAAAGTTGAAAAGGAGCATGATTGTCATATTCGCCATGATGCATTCTTGAGCATGATTCATGCTTCTTGCATGTTAGTTAAAAATTTGTGTTTTGGATGGCTATGGACACCTTGAAAATTCGCCATGCTCATATATGCATATATATGATTGCACATTATGTTTGGTTATGAACTAAGTGATGAATGTATTGATTTAAAGAAGAAAATGTGGAAGAATGCTTGTGAAATTGCAAGCACAATTCGCCTAGCACACATATAAGTGCTTGATGCTATATTATAAGTTTTGGGCCACAATGTGCAAAGCATTAATTAGTAGATTGCATGCTGTTTTTGTGAGGTATTAAGTGCAAAATTGACCTCAACATGTACATGAATATTCGCCTTGGGTAGCCTATTGAAGGCCTTAGCATTTCCTTGATGCTCAAATAAATTGTATTGAATTGCTTGATGTAGTATAAAATGTGCATGACCATTGTGTATTCAAGCTAAAGAGTGGCCATATGACCATTTAAAATCCTTGTCATATTCGCCATAAGCAAGCACAATGAGGTTTTAATAAATTGAATTTGTTTGAATTAGCTCAAGAGCTAAGAGGGCCACAATTGGACAAGGGAAGGAAAAGGTGATCGAATAGCCGAAAAAGCCGTTCGACAACATCCGAGGTAAGTCCTCAAGAAGTGACCTTACTTGAATTATGTGAGATGAAATATGGATGTGTATGATTATTGATTATGTGTGTATGAGTATTTGAATTCCACCCGGGCTAAGTCCCGAAAGCGAGTATGCTAATGATTATAATTGTGTTTGAGCCTTAGTAACGAAAATGAAATATGTATGTCCAATGATTATTGATGTATGTGTGCATGAGAAATTGAATGATATCGGGCTAAGCCCAAGACAACTATGCTGAAATTATATCCGGTTAAGACCAAGGCAATTGTGCTAGTGGCTATATCCGGCTAAGGTTCAAGGCATTCGTGCGAAGTTATTCTATCCGGGCTAAGACCAAGGCATTTGTGCACGTGATTAAATCCGGTTATATTCCGAAGAATCTTGGGCTGGAGGTGAGTGTTGGTTGCCGAAATGAATTTAATTAGTACACTCGGAAAGCCCAAAGGATAAGGTACGTTATATGTGCAATGGAAAGTCGACGTGTTTGAGCAACATTCGCTCAATCGACTAATGAATTTCAGTTATTGAATTGATTGATGCTTTGCGAACTTATATAATGATGAAGTATGAAGTAAGAATGTGTATTAATGAAATGATGCATTTGGCTATGTGAATGAATTGCTGTAAATTATAGTTCATTATATTCCTTGAGACTTACTAAGCATAAAAATGCTTACCCGTTGCTTTGGCTCTTAGTTTTCTAGATTTCGCTCGAGGCAATCGGATTTGGGATCGTTGAAGTCAAGTCATCCACACTATCAAGCCTCCATTTTGGTATAAATTTTGGTTGAACTTGAGATGGCATGTATAGGACTACCCCTTGTTTGTTAAATATGTTGTAATGTAAGTATGTACGGCCGCATAAAATGGCTCGAAAAGGGAAGCATGAACTTAGACTAATTGTGGGTTGTATGTATATATTTTGTGTCATGATGTGGCTATGACTTGAAATGGGAATGTTGGTCATATGATCAGCCATTGGCATGGTTAAAATGATCATATATGAACCTATGTATGGTAAGGCTAGTTGAATCATGGAGACCACCAAATAGGTAAGTCCTATCTTAAAACAGATGCTGCCAGCTGCAGTGGCATGAATGTGAAAAATCACCAAAATTCATAGGAATGGAATTAGATAGTGAATAAGCTATGTAAATGAACCTTTATGAGTCTATTTTCATATGGAAGAAACGAAACGGTCCTAGGAGTTACAGGTTAAGAGATATTAAAGCTATTGTGAGACAGGGCCAGAATGGTTTCTGGGTTCCCTGTCGCAACTTTAAAAATTCACTATAAATTATCCAAAAAGAATTAGGAGATATACCTTGTATGTACAGATTCCATTTTGAGTCTAGTTTCATTAGAAACAAACGACACCAGCATTAAAGCCCTGTACAGAGAGATATTCAAGTTATACCGCGCGAAGGTCAGAGCAGTCGATCCCTGTAACAGGGTAACTTTAACTAATAAACTGTACCAATTGGCCCGACCAAAAATCCTAGAAATAAATCCATGGATGGATATATGAGTCTAAATTCAGGGAAAATTTACGAAACCAGTTTCCGAGTTTTGAAACTCGAGATATGATTTTAAGGCGACAGTGACGCAGTTTTCCAGCCTGACTGGAAATGTCAAATTGGTGGGCAAAACATGTGAACTTGGTTTGTTAACCCTCGGGTCCGACACCGGCGATGGTCTCGGGTTTGGGGTGTTACAATTTTATTGGTATCGAGCCACGGTTTAGTCGATTCTAGGACTACCGTGATGTGTTTGGGGTCTAGCTATACATGCCATTAAATGATGAATCGATAGTGTGATGAATTCGACAATTTGACTTCATGTTTGTTTATAGCAATGGATCCCGATCCCAACCGAAGCGATAGCTGATGATGTGGAGAGTGTGGCGCTGTTCGTGCAAGGGACAGCGCCGTGACTCTCAACCTATGGCCAGTAATCCTAATGACGAGGCTAGGCAAGCCTTTTATAGTGTGATGAACGAATGGTTTAATCAATACATTCAACCAACACTACTGTTCCACCACCTCCATTCCCGATTTAATGCAACCCCGCACCTACAATACCTCCGATGAATCGACCAAATAAGGTCGGTAAGCCCCGATCGATAGGATTCAAAACATGGGGCCACTGAATTTAAGGCTACGGATGATGATGATGCCGAGCGAGCTGAATTATGGTTAGATAACACTATCCGGTGCTTGATGAGCTATCCTGCATACACCCGATGAGTGCTTAAAGTGTACCATCTCCTTGCTACGCGAGTCCGCCTACTATTGGTGGAGTACTCGACTTCGTGGTGCCTAGAGAACAAGTGACTTGGGAATTCTTTCTAACCGAAGTTCAAAAAGTATATTAGTCGAGATTCATCAACCAAAAGCGGAGGGAATTCCTTGATCTTAAGCAAGGTTCTATGTCCGATTACCGACTACTGAACGAAAGTTTGTGAGGCTTAGCCGACGCGAGAATGCATTTCGTCCGAAGCTATTATGTGTAAACGCTTCGAGGATGGGCTGAATGATGATATAAGGATGTTTGTTGGCATTCTCGAGATACGAGAGTTCGTAGTACTTGTTGAGCGAGCTTGTAAAGTCAAGAGCTTAGAAAGGAGAAACAAAAGCTGATGTGGGGATTGGAGAATTCGAAGAGGTCCTCGGAAAGTCTCTTCAACAAGCATCAAGAGATTTCGAGATGATGCGAGCCGGTCTAGAGGCGTTCGGGCTTTTCTAGACGAGGACGCGATCGACCCCGTGACCACACGAAGTCACCTCGATCGCGGTGGCGGAAATGATCGCCGAGAGAGGGCGAGTGTCCACATTGTGGCAAATGGCATTCGGGAGCTGTTGGTTTCGTGATCGCTCCTCGCTATAAGTGTGGATCGGCCGACCACTTTATGAAGGATTGCCCGAGGATGCATGAGCAGAATGCAAGTCGAGTGCAAACCCGGTGCTACCATCGCCGAGGTAGACCACCTAGAAATATGGGCAATGTCGATGGCGGTCGAGAGGATCTAGAGATGCTACCATCGGATCCGAGGCTCGTGCTCTGCTAGGACTTATGCCATACGCGCACGCGAGGATCCGCCTCTCCGGATGTTATTACCTGGTACTTTCACTCTTTTCAATACAAATGTAATTGCTTTGATTGACCCCGGTTCTACTCATTCATATATATGTGAAACCTTAGCATCCAAAGAAGACTTTGCCCATTGAGTCTCTCGAGTTTGTAATTCGGTGTCAAACCCTTGGGTCATTACGTGCTTGTTAACAAAGTGTGCAAGAAAAGTCCCCTAGTGTTCCGAGGTTCTTGTTTTCCGGCGGACTTAATGCTTTTGCCATTCGATGAGTTCGATGTTATTCTTGGTTTGGATTGGTTGACCATGCACGATGCGGTTGTAAATTGCAAGAGCAAGACTATCGATTTGAAGTGCGCGAATAATGAAATAATTCGGTTGAGTCCACGGACTTAAAGGGTTGCCACCGTAATATCGCCGATGTTGGCCCGTAAATATGTAAGAAAAGGGTGAAGCGTACCTTGCGCACGCACTCGATGACAAGGAATCGAGAAGAAACCCGAACTGTGCCGTGGTTTGTGAATACCGGATGTTTTCCAAGAATTGCCGGGTTTACCACTGCTCGGAAATAGAATTTGGCATCGAATTGGTACCGGTACCACTCCAATTTCGATAGCTCCGTATCGTATGGCACCAACGGAATTAAAGGAGTTGAAAGTTCGGTTGCAAGAATTGGTGGATAGAGGTTTTGCTCGCCCAAGTTTTTCGCCTTGGGGTGCTTGCGGTCTTTGTTCGTGAAGAAGAAGGATGGAACCATGCGATCTGTAGATCGACTATCGCCGCCTTAACAAAGCGACGATAAAGAACAAATATCCGTTGCCACGTATTGATGACTTGTTCGATCAACTGAAGGGAGCCTCGGTGTTCTCGAAAATAGATTTGAGATCGGGCTACTATCAATTGCGAATCCGAGATTGAGACGTGCCCAAGACCGCCTTGTAAGCGAGATATGGTCACTATGAGTTCCTGGTGATGCCGTTTGGGCTCACTAATGCCCCTGCGGTATTTATGGATTTAATGAATCGAATCTTTAGACCATATTTGGATCGATTCGTAGTCGTGTTCATTGATGACATCTTGGTCTATTCAAGAAATGAGACCGAACATGCTGAACACCTGCGGTTAGTGCTGCAAATTTTACGGGACAAGCAATTATATGCTAAGTTCAGCAAGTGTGAGTTCGGTTAAGAGAGGTTAGCTTCTTGGGTCATGTGGTATTCGTGATCGGTATTCGAGTTAATTCAATAAAATTTCAGCCATACTAAATTGGAAGCCTCCGAGAAATATTACTGAGGTTCGAAGCTTTTTGGGGCTTGCCGGTTATTACCGACGTTTTGTAAAAGGGTTCTCAACGATAGCCACGCCGATGACGAAGCTACTCCAAAAGGATGTTAAGTTCGAATGGACGGAGAAATGCCAAAAAAGCTTCGATCAACTGAAAACTTATTTGACTGAAGCCCCAATTCTAGTGCAACCCGAGTCCGGCAAGGAGTTTGTTATCTATAGCGACGCCTCTCTACTTGGGTTAGGTTGCGTATTAATGCAAGAAGGTCGAGTTGTGGCCTATGCGTCGAGGCAATTAAAGCCACATGAGAAAAATTATCCGACTCATGATCTCGAATTGGCCGCCATCGTATTCGCCTTAAAGATTTGGCGACATTACTTATTTGGTGAAAGGTGCCATGTATACTCGGATCACAAAAGTCTCAAATATTTGATGACCCAAAGAGACTTAAATCTGCGACAAAGACGTTGGCTTGAGCTGTTAAAGGATTATGAACTGATCATTGATTATCACCCGGGAAAGGCGAATGTGGTTGCGGATGCCTTGAGTCGTAAATCGTTATTCACTTTACGAGCGATGAATGTGCACTTGTCTGTCCGATCCGACAGTGTGTTAGTGGCTGAATTGAAAGCCAAACCACTATTGACACACCAAATTCGAGAAGCTCAGAAAGTCGACGACGAGTTGGTTGCAAAACGGGCTGCGTTTGTTTCGAACAAGGACTCGGAGTTTCAAATCGACGATGACGATTGTTTGAGGTTCAAAAGTCGTCTGTGTGTCCCAAGGAATTTGGAACTCATTTCGATAATTCTGAATGAAGCCCATTGTAGCCAAATGGCAATCCACCCGGGGAGTACGAAGATGTACAATGATTTGAAACGTCGATTTTGGTGGCATGGTATGAAGCGAGACATCTCCGACTTTGTTTCAAGATGTTTAATATGTCAACAAGTGAAAGCGAACATCGGTGCCTTCAGATTACTTCACCAATCACGATACCCGAGTGGAAATGGGATCGAGTCACAATGGACTTTGTATCCGGATTGCCATTGTCAGCAAGTAAGAAGGATGCGGTTTGGGTCGTGGTAGATCGATTGACTAAGTCGGCCCACTTTGTCCCCGTACGTACGGATTTTTCAATGGACAAATTAGCGGAATTGTACGTTTCTCAGATTGTGAAATTACACGGGGTGCCTATTTCTATCGTGTCGGATAGAGATCCGAGATTTACCTCGCGGTTTTGGAAAAAGTTGCAAGAAGCTTTGGGTACCAAGTTGCATTTCAGCACCGCCTTTCACCCCCAAACCGATGGTCAATCCGGCGGGTAATTCAGATACTTGAGGATATGTTAAGATGTTGCGTCCTCGAGTTTAGTGGTTCATGGAGCGGTATTTGCCGTTGATTGAATTCGCTTACAACAACAACTTTCAATCGAGCATTAAGATGGCACCTTACGAGGCTTTGTACGGCGTAAATGCCGTACACCATTGTTTTGGACCCAGCTTGGTGAAAGCAAGATTTTCGGGTGGATTTGATTAGGGATGCTGAATGCAGAAAGTGAAAGTAATCCGTGAAAGTTTGAAGATAGCCTTCGATCGTCGTAAGTCGACGCGGATATGAAGCGTAAGGATATCGAGTATCGTGGGTGATAAAGTGTTTCTCAAGGTATCGCCTTGGAAAAAGATACTCGTGTTTACCGTAAGGGCAAGTTGAGCCCGAGGTTCATTGGGCCATATGAGATATCAGAGCGAGTCGGTCCAGTGGCATATCGTTTGATTTTGCCCCCTGAACTCAAAAAGGTTCACGATGTCTTCCACGTGTCGATGCTTCGACGTTATAGATCCGATCCAATGCACGTGATTAGTCCATCAGAAATTGAAATTCAAGCTAATATGAGTTATGAGGAAGAACCAATTCGTATCCTATCACGAGAAGTGAAAGAGTTGCGAAACAAGCGGGTTCCGCTAGTGAAAGTGTTATGGCTCAAGCACGGGATAGAAGAAGCTACTTGGGAGACCGAGAACTCTATGAGAGAGCGATATCCGAACCTATTTACCGGTAAGCTTTTTGGGACGAAAATCTCTTGAGTGGGGAGAGTTGTGACACCCGAATGTGACCCTAGTCGGAGAGTGGTTTCGGACCACGAAACCGAGTCACAAGAATAATTAAGTGTTATATTCCGTGCTTATTGTATGTGGAATTGGTATGCGTAAATATTTCGTGTCTCGATTTTTATTAATTAGGTGCTAATTTATAAGAAAGGACTTAGTAGTGAACTTTGAAAGTACGATAGGGAAATATGTGATGACTAATTAAAGCATGCATGCAAAATAATGGACTTGCATGTCAAATTTCCCTTTTTACAAGTGATGGCCGCCATGACAAAGTGATATGGGCTAAACATGTCATGAAACATGTTTTGTTGGGCATTAGGAGAAATCATAAACAAATAAGCATGGGTAAGAAAAGAATGAAAAAAAAAATGTGTGAGAGAGTAGCATTCCCCCCATTGCCGTGCAACCAAGAAGAGAAAACAAAAAATTTGTTCATCCTTTCTCATCTTTTGGGCGAAAATCATAAGGAGGAAGAAAGGATTTTGCTCCATTTTTGGTTTAGAAGAGAACTAGAAGGAGATTTGGCCATACTTGTACCAAGATTAAGGTATGTTTGAGGTTGTGTTTGGAGTTTCATGCATGACTTGGTTACTAACTTGATGTGCATGTTAGCCATGGCTCAAATCTTTGTTATGCCATGGAAATGGTATTTGGGCAAAGTTGTTATGGTGATAAAGCCATTGCATGCTAAGTGTGAAGCTTGATGATGATGCATGCAATGATGGATTTTCTATTCATGAGTAAGATTTTGAGTTTTCTCTTTGTTTTATCATGATTAAAGTTGAAAAGGAGCATGATTGTCATATTCGCCATGATGCATTCTTGAGCATGATTCATGCTTCTTGCATGTTAGTTAAAAATTTGTGTTTTGGATGGCTATGGACACCTTGAAAATTCGCCATGCTCATATATGCATATATATGATTGCACATTATGTTTGGTTATGAACTAAGTGATGAATGTATTGATTTAAAGAAGAAAATGTGGAAGAATGCTTGTGAAATTGCAAGCACAATTGCCTAGCACACATATAAGTGCTTGATGCTATATTATAAGTTTTGGGCCACAATGTGCAAAGCATTAATTAGTAGATTGCATGCTGTTTTTGTGAGGTATTAAGTGCAAAATTGACCTCAACATGTACATGAATATTCGCCTTGGGTAGCCTATTGAAGGCCTTAGCATTTCCTTGATGCTCAAATAAATTGTATTGAATTGCTTGATGTAGTATAAAATGTGCATGACCATTGTGTATTCAAGCTAAAGAGTGGCCATATGACCATTTAAAATCCTTGTCATATTCGCCATAAGCAAGCACAATGAGGTTTTAATAAATTGAATTTGTTTGAATTAGCTCAAGAGCTAAGAGGGCCACAATTGGACAAGGGAAGGAAAAGGTGATCGAATAGCCGAAAAAGCCGTTCGACAACATCCGAGGTAAGTCCTCAAGAAGTGACCTTACTTGAATTATGTGAGATGAAATATGGATGTGTATGATTATTGATTATGTGTGTATGAGTATTTGAATTCCACCGGGCTAAGTCCCAAGGCGAGTATGCTAATGATTATAATTGTGTTTGAGCCTTAGTAACTGAAAATGAAATATGTATGTCCAATGATTATTGATGTATGTGTGCATGAGAAATTGAATGATATCGGGCTAAGCCCAAGACAACTATGTTGAAATTATATCCGGTTAAGACCAAGGCAATTGTGCTAGTGGCTATATCCGGGCTAAGGCCCAAGGCATTTGTGCGAAGTTATTCTATCCGGGCTAAGACCAAGGCATTTGTGCACGTGATTAAATCCGGTTATATTCAAGAATCTTGGGCTGGAGGTGAGTGTTGGTTGCGAAATGAATTTAATTAGTACACTCGGAAAGCCCAAAGGATAAGGTACGTTATATGTGCAATGGAAAGTCGGCGTGTTTGAGCAACATTCGCTCAATCGACTAATGAATTTCAGTTATTGAATTGATTGATGCTTTGAACTTATATAATGATGAAGTATGAAGTAAGAATGTGTATTAATGAAATGATGCATTTGGCTATGTGAATGTATTGCTGTAAATTATAGTTCATTATATTCCTTGAGACTTACTAAGCATAAAAATGCTTACCCGTTGCTTTGGCTCTTAGTTTTCTAGATTTCGCCGAGGCAATCGGATTTGGGATCGTTGAAGTCGAAGTCATCCACACTATCAAGCCTCCATTTTGGTATAAATTTTGGTTGAACTTGAGATGGCATGTATAGGACTACCCTTGTTTGTTAAATATGTTGTAATGTAAGTATGTACTGCCGTGCGTAAAATGGCTCAAAAGGGAAGCATGAACTTAGACTAATTGTGGGTTGTATGTATATATTTTGTGTCATGATGTGGCTATGACTTGGAAATGGGAATGTTGGTCATATGATCAGCCATTGGCATGGTTAAAATGATCATATATGAACCTATGTATGGTAAGGCTAGTTGAATCATGGAGACCACCAAATAGGTAAGTCCTATCTTAAAACAGATGCTGCCAGCTGCAGTGGCATGAATGTGAAAAATCACCAAAATTCATAGGAATGGAATTAGATAGTGAATAAGCTATGTAAATGAACCTTTATGAGTCTATTTTCATATGGAAGAAACGAAACGGTCCTAGGAGTTACAGGTTAAGAGATATTAAAGCTATTGTGAGACAGGGCCAGAATGGTTTCTGGGTTCCCTGTCGCAACTTTAAAATTCACTATAAATTATCAAAAAGAATTAGGAGATATACCTTGTATGTACAGATTCCATTTTGAGTCTAGTTTCATTAGAAACAAACGACACCAGCATTAAAGCCCTGTACAGAGAGATATTCAAGTTATACCGCGCGAAGGTCAGAGCAGTCGATCCCTGTAACAGGGTAACTTTAACTAATAAACTGTACCAATTGGCCCGACCAAAATCCTAGAAATAAATCCATGGATGGATATATGAGTCTAAATTCAGGAAAATTTACGAAACCAGTTTCCGAGTTTTGAAACTCGAGATATGATTTTTAAGGCGACAGTGACGCAGTTTTCCAGCCTGACTGGAAATGTCAAATTGGTGGGCAAAAACATGTGAACTTGGTTTGTTAACCCTCGGGTCCGACACCGGCGATGGTCTCGGGTTTGGGGTGTTACAGCAATATTCTGTTATTTTATGTTAATTTTGTTAACTTCCAGCATGCGTATATTTATTTTATGAAATTATTCAAAGAAGACTTAAGCATGAATTGACGGAGAAGAAATTTCAGAAAGTTCCGGTTGAACCTTAGGAATGTGTAGGATACAAATGCCATGACATTAGGGTTTAAGGATACCGTGTAAGACCATGCCAAGGCATGGAAATTGGTAAGGTTTCTAAGGCAAGGAAATCATGTAGGACCATGTCAAGACATGGCATTGATAAGTTACTATAAGGCAAAGGTCCATGTAAGACCATGCCAAGGCATGGCATTGGTGAGTTCATAAGGCAAGGCTACCATGTAAGACCATGTCAAGACATGGCAATGGTAAGTTTCAAAAGGATACCACGTAAGACCATGACAAGTCATGGCAATGGTAAGGTACCCGTGTATCCTTAGTATTCCAAGTGGTTCAACGGGAAAATTTAAAGAGAATATCAAGGTAAGGTAAGGTAAGACGAGTTATACTAATAAGGTAAGACAAGTTCATGCTAGAAGAGTAAAGGTAAGTACATAATGTTCATGTATGCTTGATAAGGAAAAAGGTAAGTAAAATGTATTAATAAATTTGATTAAGTAAGTAAGTATTTAAGTAATTGAGTAAGTGAAGAAGTTTAAAATATGTCTATGACAATTAATGAAGTTGCATTATGTAGTATCATGCCAAGTAGTAAGCTAGTTCTTATGAATGTTGTTATTTATTTGCATGCAAACTTACTAAGCTTAATGCTTACCCCCTTTATTTTCCTTCTTTTTATAGTTTTGTCAAGCTAACTCGGGGATCGTAAAGTACGTCGGAGGTCCGGGCACACTATCACGAGGATTATTTTGGTATAGCTAGACGTTTCATTTTGAGTATGGCATGTATAGCATCGTAGCCATTTTGTGTGTATCATCTTATGATATGGCTAATGATTGGTATGTAAATGCTTGATGATGATTAGCTGTTGGAATGGCTAATCAAAGACATGTTTGGTGTTATGTATGCCTAAATGCTAGTTATTCCATGGAAATTATGAAAAAGGTGTAATTAGCACAATCAGACGAGAATAATGGCGTGAATTTGAAAAATCACTAAAAATAGTAGAAATGGAATTAAATGATGAATAAGTTATGAAATCAAATATTATGTCTATTTTCAAATGGAAGAAACAAAATAGGTAAATGAGATATATTTTATGAGATATTTAAATTTTTGTGAAACAGGGCCAGAGCGATTTCTGGATCCCCTGTTCTGTCTTTGGAAATTCACCAAAAATTTTACAAAGATAATTAGAAGTCATTGTTTACATGTACAGATTCCTTATTGCGTCTAGTTTTATGAGAAATAAACTTCATAGTAATTGGAACTCTGTATAGGGAGATATTTGATTCGTAATACACAGAGGTCAGAGCAGTCAAACCCTGAAATAGGGGAGACTTTAACTAATAAACTGTACCAGTTGGCCCAACCAAAAATTCTAGAAAAAAATTAGTTGATAGATATATGAGTATAGTTTCAGGGAAAATTTAAAGAATTGGATTTTGAGTTTCGTAACTCAAGATATGAATTTTTAAGTGATTGTGACACAGGTTGCCAGCTTCTCTAGAAGTTTTAAAAATAAATTGTTTGACCTGTTTAAGTAATGAATTAAGTCCGTTAACAGCTCGTGTTTGACTCCAGCGACAGTCTCGGGTACGGGGTGTTACAGTGTACGTCCCATAGACTCATGTGCCCCACATGGGTAAACCACACGGACGAATGGAAAATATTGGGCTAGGCTGCGTAGTCTACACAGCCAAGGCCAGATTTGGGCTTGTGGACCACACGGGCGTGTGGACCCTCATGTGCCCGTATTATGGGCCTTGGGTCCATTTTCACTGTTTGACTGCTATGGTTGCATGGGTCACCCGAGACGACTGTGGACCTACTGTTGGGTCGGTAAGCATACCTCGACCCCAAAATTGATAAATGACTTTTATGCCCTTATAAGCTGTATGACCGTACTGAGCATGCCATTTTATATATGATGCATAAATAAATGATATTATGATATTTTGCATGGGGATGGGTTATTATGATTGGAGGAAGTGTACCGTTCTAGCAGCTCTGCTGCAATTTCTGTTTAGTGCCACAAATGGTGTTATTTTTGGTGTGTAGGGATGGGTGGGTTAATTTTATCCCCACATGGTGTATAGGGTTTTACGGAGTGGTGTGTAGAGGCTCGCTGGGTAGGATTTCTGATTGGATATCTGTACTGTGACCGTTACTGAATTGGGCTAAGGCCCACACTGATTCTGATACTATAATGGGCTAAGGCCCTAACTGAAATTAAACTGTTACCGAAACGGGCTTAGGCCCAGATTGCAAATGCCTATTGTATGACTGACTGTTGTTAAGGGATTACACACTGAGCTTTCATAAACTCACCCTTTGGCTTTTCTGTGTAGGTATCCCTTAGGCGGATCGGTGCTGCGAGGGACTCGAAGGTGGCCACAGAACCGCAATTGCATCAATTTTTAACTTTTAATTTATAAGTAATTTAATTTGGGTATTTGTTTTGTAATAATGCCTCTTTAAGTTTTTATTTTAATTTGGGATTTATTTACTTTAATTAATATCTGTTAGTAGTAGGTCGCGAATTTAAAAAAAAAATAAATGCTTTTCAATAACACCATATTTACACAACATATTTTGAAAGCTTCCATACAAATATTGTTTTAAAATGTAATAACAATCTAATATATGATTAACATTTTGCTAAAACGACTTGAGTTTAACATTGAACAAGATATCCTAAATTTTCGTTAAGATCACAAAGAGGTTTTAATATAGAATGGATTTCCAACGAAATTATGCGTTTCGAAAAACACTTCAATGTGACATCACAGATTCGGCCAAAACGTCTAGGTCGAGTTTGGGGAGTTACAAAGAAAGATGTTGTTTGGGTCATTGTTTATAGATTGACAAAATCAGCTCATTTCATTCTGGTACGTACCGATTATTCACTTGATAAACTAGCTGAATTGTACATTGCAGAGATTGTTAGATTGCACAGGGTGCCTACTTCTATTATTTTGGATAGAGATCTGAGGTTTAGGTCGCGATTTTGGAAGAAATTTCAAGAAGCATTGGGTACGAAGTTGAATTTTAGTATCCCATTCCATCCACAAACCAATGGTCAATCTGAGAGACTGATTCAAATTCTCGAAGATATGCTTCGCTGTTGTGTTTTAAAGTTCGAAGGTAGTTGGGAGAGATATCTACTGTTGGTCGAATTTGCTTATAATAACAGTTTTCAATCGAGTATAAATATGGCACCGTATGAAGCATTGTATGGCCCCAAGTTTTGAACTCTGTTGTACTGGCCAAGCTTAGTGAGAAACGGATTTATAGGGTTAATTTAGTCGAAGAAATCGAAGAGAAGGTGAAAGTGATTCGTGATTGTTTAAAAGCAGCTTCGGATCGACAGAAATCATACGCGAATTTGAAATGGAAGGATACCGAAATTCAGGTTGGTGATAAAGTGTTTTTGAAAGTGTCTCCGTGGAAGAAAATTCTTAGATTTAGTCGCAAAGGCATGTTGAGTCCACATTTCATTGCGCTGTATAAGATTATTGAAAGAATAAAGCCAGTGGCATAGCGACTAGCTTTGCTGTCGGAGTTAGAAAGGATCGACAATGTATTTCTTGTGTCAATGTTGCGATAATATCGATCAGATCTATCGCATCTAATATCAACATTAGAGACTGAGATTTGACCCGATATGACATACGGTGAAGAACCGATCATAGTGCTAGCTCGACAGGTTGAACAGCTAAGGAATAAAAGCATAGCTCTAGTGAATTTTTTATGGCAACGACACTGGGTTGAAGAGGCTATGTGGGAACCTGATGAAGCTATGAGAAAACAATACCCAAACCTCTTTTCTGGTAAGATTTTCGGGGACGAAAATCCCTAAGAGGGGAGAGTTGTAACAGCCCAATTTTGTGTAAAATCGAAATAGTGGTTTCGGGACCACAAATCCGAAGTAGAAATATTTATTTATTTTATTATTATTTTAAGGTCTACAACATGATAGAATAATTATGTGAAAATTTCGTTAAGAAATTTTATCGATTGAGTGCCCAATTTGACTAGAAGGACTAAATTGCATTGAATTCTATAAGTTAAAGGTGTCTAATTGTTATGAACTTTTAATTAGAGGTCCTTAAATGGAAATTAGACCATAATACCTTAGGATGGATAAAAATGGACATGGTTAGGTGAAATTTCAAAGTTATGCATTTAGGGTATTTTAGTAATTTCGCTAATAAGGACAAAATTAACTTAATAAAAACTTTCCGTCTTCTTAATTTCATTCCCCCATAGCTGAAATTCACAAGTAAGACATTGTAATGCCCCGAATTTGGGCCTAGAAGTATTAGGTCTTGAACATGAGAGCAGTTAGAAGGGGGCACATAAATAATAAATTGTGCAAGAAAATGAGAAAACTGTGACCTTCTGTTAGGTCAGTATGTACCTGAACCCTTATGAGACAAAATGACTATTTTGCCCTTATGTGATAAAATGACAATTTTGCCCTTATGAGATAAAATGACCGAAATACCCCCATAGGGTAAAATGACTTAAATACCCCTATAAGGTAAAATGACTGTAATACCTCTGTAGGGAAAAATGACTGTAATACCCCTGTAATGTAAAATGACTGATTTCCCTACAATGTGTATGACTGTATTTGAGCATGCCACGTTATATGTATGTTGCATCCATGTAAGATATTATGATACAATGCATGACATGTTGCATGGGTTTGGGATTATTATTTTGGAGGAAGTGTACTATACTGATGGCTTTAAGTTGTTCATATTACTGGTAGCTCTGCTGCAAAAACTATTTTAGTGCCACAACCGATGCTTCTTGGTGTGTAGGGATGGGTGGGTCGATTTTATCCCCACATGGTGTGTAGGGTTGGTACAGAGATGGTGTGTAGAGGCTAAATTGGGTAGGATTTTCTAATTGCATACTGCACTGATTCTGTAAATGCTTTAATACTTCATGAATTATGTAAATGACTCTACGGACACTTTCGACTATGTTTCGGCAAGCAAGAAATCCTAGTCGAACCTTAGGAATAGATTAAGATACAAATGAAATGTCACTAGGGTTTTATGTTATGTGATCTGGGTGCTGGTCCTGTACGTCCTATCGATGGCTGAGTATACTAGCATATGTTGCGGTTACTTGACAGCTTGTGTGAGTAGCACCGGGTAGCTATGCCTTGACTGACAGCTTGTGTGAGTAAGCCCGTTGATGGCTCGTGAGTGAGCATATATGTGTTATGAGATAGAGGTAGAAATGGCTACATCTATGGCACCTTGTGTGCATGGTTTCCCAAGTATCCGATATTATTATTCCGAGTGGTTCATTGGGTAAGACAAAGCTTATTATTATTAATTCGTGAAATGATGATTTCAAGGTAAGTTTCTGACGAAACTGAATTATGATAATGAGATTATGGTAAATTACATTATCTTATGTTATATTACTTACATGTTAATGTATGGTAAGGTTTGCTTATTTCTTCATACAAGTTTACTAAGCTATATAGCTTACTCTGTTTTACTTTTCATGTTTTATAGTGTCACCAAGCTAGCTCAGATTGGAGATCGTCGAAGATAGCATCACACTATCAAATCGTCATTTTGGGCATCGATGATATTAAACATTTTAAATATATGGCATGTATAGGGACTTGGTTATTTTGTTATATGTGTTGTTATGAATTTGGCCAAATGTATTGGCTTCTAATTGTTAAAGGCTTGATATGGTATTTGGCCATGTAACTTGGCTCATTTTAGTTGAACTGGCTGTAATCTTATATATACATATATATATGCATGCATGTGCAATTATCTCTTGTGTGATGTGGTTTATAAATGCTTGGTAAATGGTTGAATGTGGCTTAATGGTTTTGGTATTGAATGGTTAAGATTGGCTTGTTTGTATGCTAGGAAAAATAAGTAAAATTATGCATGTTATTGTTAGCCATATTGGAACTTGTAGAATGCGAGTTTGGTATGATTTGGTTTGGCAAAGTATGATGTTGTAAATATGTTGAGTGTGGATAATGAAATGACATGATTTGGCCTTGTTTGGGGATGTTTTGGTTGCCTAAATTTTCCATGATTTATGCCATTAAGATTGTGGGTGTGTATGTGCAAATTAGGGTGACAAATAGCTTAGTAAATAGCCTTTAGTTTGTTTACATGGGTAGGCACACGGGCGTGTGTCTAGACCGTGTGTGGCACACGGCTTGCCCCATGGGCATTTGTCCCCCGTACTGTAATAGCCCAAACCCGGCCTGGAAGTTTGGCTCAAATCTGGCGTGTTACATTGAAGTGTTTTTCGAAAACCATGTTTCCATTAAAAACCCTTCTTAATAATTAAAACTTATATCCTTTTAAACCTTGTTAGAAAACCTCAATTTGAATAACATTCTTAACAACTTTGTAAAAATTTTGGTAGTTGCGTGAAGCTTAATTTAAAAACAATTGCGGATACGTGATGTTTTGAACAACGATGAGTTGCTTTGGAAAACCGTGTTCTAATACTAGCAATTATAAGAACAATAAATAAAATTCCAAATTTGAAATCCAGAAAATTACAACGGCTTTACTACAAGCCACATAAAAACATTTAAATGTAATAATCAAAAGCGTAACATAAACAATGTGTGTGGCTTCCTCCGAGCCCCTCGCACCCGATCCATCTAAGGCTAGAAATTACGAAAGGTTAATAAGCGGGTGAGTTTACGAAAACTCGATGTGAAATCCCTACTATATAAAAGGAACATCGGTCATATAAAAGAATTAAAAGTTGGCCCCACCTACTTACGATTTCAAGATCAATTAGGCCTTAGCCCATTATAACAGACAAGTCGATGGGCCTTAGCCCATTACTGAGAAAAAAACATTATCGAACTAGAATCAAAATGAGAATTAGAATCAAAATCAAAATCGGTGTGTAATCAAAATCGAATCGAATTAGGTAATGTAATCGTAATTAGTATCGTAATGTAATCGTAATCGTAACCGAATCAAAATTAGGTAATGTAATCGTAATCGATGTCGCAATGTAATCGTAATCGTAACCGTAATCGTAATTAGGTAATGTAATTAGAATCGATGTCGAATGTAATGTAATCGAATCGAATGTCAATGCAAACCCAACCCAATCCATCCGTATACACCCCCGTACCAACCTTACACCATGTGGGGAGACAACTCGACCCACCTATCTGCTACACACCACGTAATTTCAATGAGGTCGCGGATATTGTGACGAAGTCACCAGATCTGAATATTGTGGCTAGGCGCGAGCAGTATATATATATATATATATGTGGCGAAGCCACCAGATTGCAACGAGGCTGCCAGATATTGTGACGAAGTCACCAGAACAGATATATGTGGCGAGGCCACCAGAATGCAGCGAGGCTACCAGAACGCTTCCTCCATCAATATAACCCATATCCTATGCAACAGATATACATGTCATGGCATACAACATACATAATCAGAATATCATGTCCATATTTGAATCAAACAATCACAGTCAAGTCATTCATACCACCAACATATATTCACAATCAAATCCGTCAACCACACAGTCCAAGTCAGTCACTTGCCCACAAGGGCAAAACAGTCATTTAACACCCTAGGGGTAAAATGGTAATTTTACCCCACAAGGTTATCTCAGTAATTCTACCTTACAGGAGTATTTCAGTAATTCTACCCTACAGGGGTATTTAGGTATTTCTACCCTACAAGGATATTTCAGTAAATCTACCCTACAGGGGTATTTTAGTAATTCTACCCTACAGGGGTATTTCAATATTTCTACCCTACAGGGGTATTTTGATAATTTTACAAACCAGGGGTATTTTGCTAATTTTGTAAACCAAAGTATTCTAAATAGGGATAACAATACGAATGGCCCTAAAGCCTATTCTCGGCCTAAATGGGCCTACACGCTTGTGTGGCCCTTTTAGCCCAAATCTAGCCACAGATATGAGATTCACCTAGCCTAGTCCGATATTTACTACACAATCAAACAACTTATCCAATTGGGCTCGTAGGCCCATTGGGCCCACATGGCCCCTTTCTGTAACACCCCGAACCCGAGACCATCGCCGGTGTCGGACACGAGGGGTTAACGAGACAAATCCCCTTAAAGTGCCGACCAATTTGGCCTTTCCAGACAGGCTGGAAAACTGCATCACTGTCGCCTTAAAAATCGTATCTCGAGTTTCAAAACTTGGAAAATGATTCCGTAAATTTTCCCTGAATTTAGACTCATATATCCATCCATGGATTTATTTATATAATTTTTGGTCGGGCCAATTGGTACAGTTTATTAGTTAAAGTCACCCATGTTACAGGGGTCGACTACACTGACCTTTACGCATTACAACTTGAATATCTCTCTGTACAGGGCTTTAATACTGGTTCTGTTTGTTTCTAATGAAACTAGACTCAAAATGGAATCTTCACATATAAGGAATGACTTCTAATTCTTTCTGGATAATTTATAGTAAATTTTCAAAGTCGCGACAGGGGACCGAGAAACCATCCTGGCCCTGTCTCACGAGAACTTTAATATCTCTCGGTATACTGTTCATATGATCGTTTCGTTACTTTCATATGAAAATAGACTCGTCAAGGTTAGTTTACATAACTTATTCACTATTTAATACCAATCCTACAAATTTTGGCGATTTTTCAAATCCGCACCACTGCTGCTGCCAGCATCTATTTTCAAGGTAAACTTTACCTATCTTGTGGTTTCCATGGGCCAACTAAAATTTTGACATACATAGGTCCACATATGATCATATTTAGCCATTCCAATGGCTGATCATGTGACCAACACTCTCATTCCAAACCATAATCACATCATGAAACGAAATATAATTACAAAGCACAAATGGTCAAATTCCATCCTCCACTTTTACGAACCATTTTCGCATGGCCGTACACATATACATCACAAAGAACTTAAAACAATCGAGGGTAGTCCTATACATGCCATATCCAAAGTTCAACAAAAGAGTACCAAAAGGGGTTTGATAGTGTGGATGACTTCAGTTCAATGATCCCGAATCCGATCGCTAACGAGCAAAATCTATAAAACAGAGAAACAAAGGAACGGAGTAAGCAATTTATGCTTAGTAAGTTTGAGCCATAATTTACACACAACCAAAGCATAGCATTCAAGTAGCTAAACAATAATTCATATGCACAATTTCTCAATGACATGCTTACTTCACAATCCCAACTCTTATATTCATACACAAATAACGGCTTAGTTAAGGCCGATAACTCGTTTATCATTGGAGCAAATATTCATACGCACTTACTCCTAGTGTGCAAAGCACACACAACACATACCTTGTTGTTGGGAATTTCACAAGTGCATTAACTGAAAATTTTCCAGCAAGCTTATAATTTTCAAATCACATACCTTCGAGTTTAACCGGATATAGCTACTCGTTCAAACGCCTTGGGACATAGCCGGTTATGGTAACCCGCACAAATGCCTTGGGACTTAACCCGGATATCACAACTCGCATTAATTGCCTTGGGCTTAGCCCGGATATCATAGCTTCGCACCATTGCCTTGGGCTTAGCCGGATATCACAACTCGCACAATTGCCTTGGGCTTAGCCCCCGATCTCTCACAATTCGCACATTCATACACATCTTTGTTTCAATTTCATAACAAACTTTTATGCACAATTTACTTAATCAAGAATATCATTTCGGCTCAATGGCCACATACAAGGGCACAATTTCGATTGCTTATTACTTCGTTCAATCGAATCAAAATCTAAGTTTCGATACTCGAAAACTTACCTTGGAGATTATCGAGCGCTTCCAACGGCTATTCAATCACCTTTTCTTTTCCTTTATTGGAGCTAGTTCCCCTTTGCTCTTGAGCTTAATGTTAATGTAACACCCCGAACCCGTGACCGTCGCCGGTGTCGGACACGAGGGGTTAATGGGCCAAATCTTCTCAAGGTACCAACCAATTTGGCATTTCCAGACAGGCTGGAAAACTGCATCACTATCGCCATAAAAATCATATCTCGAGTTTCGAAACTCGGAAACTGATTCCGTAAATTTTCCCTGAATTTAGACTAATATATCTATCCATGGATTTATTTATAGAATTTTTGGTTGGGCCAATTGGTACAGTTTATTAGTTAAAGTCACCAATGTTACAGAAGTCGACTACACTGACCTTCGCGAGTTAAAACTTGAATATCTCTCTGTACAGGGCTTTAATACTGGTGCCGTTTGTTTCTAATGAAACTAGACTCAAAATGGAATCTGCACATATAAGGCATAACTTCTAATTATTTCTGGACAATTTATAGTAAATTTTCAAAGTCACGACAGGGGACCCAGAAACCTTTCTGGCCCTGTCTCACGAGAACTTTAATATCTCTCAATATACTGCTCATATGGTCATTTCGTTCCATCCATATTAAACTAGATTCATCAAGGTTCAATTGCATAATTTATTCACTCTTTAATTCTACTTCTACTATTTTTAGTGATTTTTCAATCTCACCTCACTGCTGCTGTCCGCAACAGTTACTGCAGTAGACTATGCCAATTTCATGAATCTTTCCTTGGCCTTAATCATCCATCAAACATGACACAAATTATGGCCACCTTATCAAAATTAAAGTTTCTAAGACTCGTGGCTATAGGTTCTAGCATCCCACTCGACGACCACATAGGCCATTTTCACATGGCTTAAAGTTTACAACCCACAGTTCAACAAAATATAATAGCCTATACATGCCAAATGTTCTTCAACAACGAAGACAATACCAAAATATTTCAGCGGTGTGATGACTTCAACGACGGTTCGAGCACGCAACAACAACGAGTCCAAGAGACCTAAAATGGGTGACAAGAAAACACCGAGTGAGTTTATAACTCAGTAAGTTATAAGCACTTTACAATTATCCATTAGCTAAATTCATCACAAAGTGAAACAATGAAACAAGGCTAGGTACTTCATCCATATCGAACTATACCATAATTCCTCGGACCTTTCGGTTCAATCTCATACCAAGCCATACATCCACATTTCATATTTATACGATAAGATATTTGAGGCATTTTCACACACTAACTCATTTTCACCACAATCACACAATTGCAATCATCACATAGATTTAAAGCTTACCAAGCTCAACCCCGAGCATGAACATATTGCCTATTCGTCATGAGCTCAAGGTACTTACCCGATTCGCTGTCCGGGATTAACTCGATAATGTCGCACACTCAGTGCCAATTGTAATACAAGAGCATATAGTGAATCCGCACACTTAGTGCTATATATTTTCAGCTCGCACACTTAGTGCTATAGAATCAAGCTCGCACACTTAGTGCTGTACAATTTTAAACCCGCACACTTAGTGCCAATCTTGTCACCGTGTACATTCATACCCGCACACTTAGTGCCGTGACCAATACCTTATGCATTTTGCTGCCTTTATACATTCAACAATGGCATCATTCCATACACATACATTTTCATTTACACATCAATTCATTAAACACAATTGCATATATATTATGATCATTTAAATCAATACCAAATATATGCTTAATGACTTACCACGGATGTTGTCGCACGTTTTCAATGGCTATTCAATTACTTTGTCTTTCCCTTGTCCAGCTTTGATCCTTTGAGTTCTTGAGCTAGTTCACACAAATTTAACTTATTAAAACCTCATTATGCTAGCTTATGGCGAATATGACAAGAAGTTTAAATGGTCATATGGCCACCCTTTTGCTTGGATACACATTGGTCATGCACATTTTATATTACATCAAGCAATTCAATACAATTCATTCAAGCATCAAGGAAAAGCTAAGGCCCCGATAGGCTACCTAAGGCGAATATACACATCATGTTAAGGCCGATTTCCACACTTGATACATTCAACAAGTAAGGTCGCTTGCATCGACTTAACACCAATTTGATTCAAGTTCACAACTAGGCTAGTATGCATATATACACTAGTAAATCAAACACTAACATTTGTACTTCACCTTACTAGCACTTCTCATTCAAATGACATGAACAACGAACATAGTTTCCTTTTATTTCCTACCATGGCTAAATGCCATACAACACCATACCATGCATCATTACAAGCTTTACCTTTAGCATGCAAATAACATCCACAAATCCACCTTAGTTGAACCTTAACTCATCTTCATGCCTCACCACCACAACATCAAACATCAAACATCAATGATACCAAGAAGACAACACCCATGGCGAATATCATCCCCATTTCATGGTAAAGGTTTAGACCATGGGTTAGGTGGAACTCAAACTATCAACTAAAACATGCATAAATCTCATGGATAACATCAACATACCTTAGTCTAGCAAACTCCCATGGCTGATTTTCTTAAGCTCCCCCTCTTTCTTCTTAGTACATTCGGCCAAGCAAGGAGAAAATGAGAGAATGAACATTTTTTTCTTTCTTTCTTTGTTTTGTTTCTCTCATGTACTGCAAGGGGGGAAGCATCCACACTCTTTTTTTTTTTTGTTATCATCATTTTCTTTTTCCATTTCTTTAATGCTAACTTTCTTAATTTATTGTTTCCTACATGCATCACTAGTCTAACATGTTGGAGACATGTTTCCACCCATAGTATGGCCGGCCATCATGCTTCATTTTGGCTAATTTGACATGCAAGGACAACACTTTCCCACATGTATTAATAGGCCACCTTACATTTGCCTAGCACATTTCTAAATTTTCTCACATAAGTCCTATTTGATAAAAATTCACTTACAATTAACAAAATCCAAACATGAAATTTTCACACATGCATATATACATATAATGAGCATCAATTATGATGGTTAATTATTATTATGACTCGGTTTAGTGGTCCCAAACCACTTTCCGACTAGGGTCAATTTAGGGATGTGACAACTCTCCCCACTTAAGAAATTTTCGTCCCGAAAATCTTACCGATAAATAGGCTCGGGTATCGCTCTTTCATAGAGTCCTCAAGTTCCCAAGTGGCTTCTTCCATTCCGTGTTTACGCCACAACACCTTCACTAACGGGATTTTCCTATTGCGCAACTCTTTTACTTCACGCCTCATAATGCGAACCGGTTCCTCTTCATAGCTCAAATTAGGCTGAATCTCAATCTCAGATGGAGCAATTACGTGCGATGGATCAGACCTATATCGTCGAAGCATCGAGACATGAAAAACATTGTGAATCCTTTCGAGCTCAGGGGGCAAAATTAATCGATATGCGACTGGCCCAACTCGTTCGGATACTTCATATGGCCCGATGAACCTCGGACTCAATTTGCCCTTACGACCAAATCTAAGCACCTTCTTCCAAGGTGAAACTTTGAGAAAGACCTTGTCTCCAACCTAATATTCAATATCTTTTCTTTTTAAATCCGCATACGACTTTTGGCGATCCGAAGCAGCTTTCAAACTTTCACGAATTACTCGAACTCTTTGCTCGGCATCCTTAACCAAATCAACCCCGAAGAATTTACCTTCACTAAGTTCAGTCCAGAATAATGGGGTACGGCATTTACGACCGTATAAAGCCTCGTAAGGCGCCATCTTAATACTTGATTGAAAGCTATTGTTGTGGCGAATTCAATCAAAGGCGAATACCGCTCCCATGAACCACTAAACTCAAGGATACAACATCTCAACATATCCTCGAGTATTTGAATTATCCGTTCGGATTGACCATCGGTTTGGGGGTGAAAGGCGGTGCTGAAATGCAACTTGGTACCCAAAGCTTCTTGCAACTTCTTCCAAAATCGTGAGGTAAATCTCGGATCTCTATCCGACACGATGGAAATAGGCACCCGTGTAATCTCACAACTGAGAAAGCGTACAATTGGCTAGTTTGTCCATTGAAAAATTCGCACGTCTGGGGATAAAGTGAGCCGACTTAGTCGATCTATCGACAACGACCCAAATCGCATCCTTCTTACTCACCGACAATGGCGGTCCGGATACAAAGTCCATTGTGACTCGATCCCATTTCCACTCGGGTATCGTGATCGGTGAAGTAATCTGAAGGCACTTGATGTTCCGCTTTCACTTGTTGACATATTAAACATCTCAAACAAAATCGAGATGTCTCGTTTCATACCATGCCACCAAAACCGAGCGTTTCAAATCGTTGTACATCTTCATACTCCCGGGTGGATTGCCATTCGGCTACAATGGGCTTCGTTCAAAATTATTGGAATAAGTTCGAATTCTTTGGAACACATGACAACTTCGAACCTCAAACAATCGTCATCATCGATTTGAAATTCCGAGTCCTTGTTGGAACACACTCATCCCGCTTTTGCAACCAACTCATCGTCGACTTTCTCGAGCTTCACGAATTTGACGTATCAATAATGGTTTGGCTTTCAATTCAGCTACTAACACATTGTCGGGTAGGATAGACAAGTGTACATTCATCGTCATAAAGCAAGCAGTGATTTCCGCTTAAGGCATCCGCAACCACATTAGCCCTTCCCGGTGATAATCAATGACGAGCTCATAATCCTTTAACAACTCGAGCCATCGCCTTTGTCGCAGATTTAAGTCTCTTTGGGTCATCAAATATTTGAGACTTTTGTGATCCGAATACACATGGCACTTCTCACCAAATAAGTAATGTCGCCATATCTTTAAGGCGAATACGATGGCGACCAATTCGAGATCATGGGTTGGATAATTTTTCTCATGTGGCTTTAATTGTCTCGGCGATAGGCCACAACTCGCCCTTCTTGCATCAATACGCAACCCAACCCAAGTAGGGATGCGTCACTATAAATGACAAACTCTTTGCCCGATTCGGGTTGCACTAGAATTGGGGCTTCGGTCAAATAAGCTTTCAATTGATCGAAACTTTTCGACATTTCTCCGTCCATTCGAACTTAACATCCTTTTGGAGTAAGCCGTCATTGGCGTGGCTATCGTCGAGAAACCTTTACAAATCGTTGGTAATAACCGCAAGCCCCAAAAGCTCCTAACTTCGGTAACATTCCTTGGTGGTTTCCAATCGACTATGGCGAAATTTTGTTCGGGTCCACCACGACACCGATGCGGACACCACGTGCCCCAAAAGCTAACCTCTTTCAACCAAAATTCACATTTCTTGAACTTTGCGTATAATCGCTTATCTCGTAAGATTTGCAACACTAGCTTGGTGTTCAAGATGTTCGGTTTCATCTCTCGAATAGACCAAAATGTCATCGATAAATACAACTACGAACCGATCCAAGTATGGCTGAAAATTCTATTCATTAAATCCATAAACACCGTAGGGCATTAGTGAGCCCAAACGGCATCACCAAGAATTCAGTAGTGACCGTACCTCGTTCTAAAAGCGGTTTTGGGTATGTCCGATTCTCGGACCCTCAACCGATAGTACCCGACCTCAAATCTATCTTTGAAAACACCGAGGCTCCTTTAATTGATCAAACAAATCGTCAATTAGTGGCAATGGATATTTATTCTTTATCGTCACTTTATTGAGTTGACGATAGTCGATGCACAACCTCATGGTTCCGTCCTTCTTCTTCACAAACAATACAAAGTCGCGCCCATGGAGAAAAAACTCGGTCGAGCGAAACCTCTATCCGTCAATTCTTGCAATTGAACCTTCAATTCCTTTAATTTCGTTAATGCCATACGACACGGGGCTATTGAAATCGGCGTAGTACTCGGTACAACTTTGATGCGAATTCCACTTCTCGAACCGGTGGCAATCCAGTAACTCCTCGGGAAAAACATCCGAATACTCACAAACCATCGGTACCGATTCGAGTTTCCTTTCCGTCTCTTTACTTCCAAACACATACGCAAGGTATGTTTCACACCCTTTTCACATACCTCCGGCGGTCATAGAAGATATTATCATTGGCGCTCCTTTTAAATCGATGAGACTTGACTCGGACTACCTCATTATTTGCACTCCTCAAATCAATGGTTTTCCTTTGCGATCCACCTTTGCATCATGTACTGGTCACCAATCCATACCAAGAATAACATCGAATTCATGAAATGGTAGAAGCATCGGATCGGTAGGAAAAGCAGATTCTCGAATTATTAGGGGCATCTCTTGCACACTTTATCAACGAAAGCACGTATTGACCCAAAGGGTTTGACACTCGAATTACGAACTCAAGAGACTCAGCGGTAGAGTCTTCTTTGGATGCTAAGGTTTCACATACATATGAGTGAGTAGAGCGGGGTCAATCAATGCAATCACAATAGTATCAAAGAGAGTAAAAGTACCGGTGATAACGTCGGGGAGGATGCCTCCTCTCGTGCGCGGATGGCATATGCTCTAGCAGAGCACGGGTCTCGGATCGGACAGCCGTATTAGAGGCTCCTCTCGATTACCACCCCTACCTCCAGAGATTCTCGGGGCCTACCTCCACCGTCGTTCCACTAGGTCTTGCACCTTGCGTCTTATTCCTCTCATCTAGCTCGTGCAATCTCTAATGAAGTGGTCCTTGAACCGCATCCATAACAGCCCTATTAACAGACTTACCCCAACATTCACCTAGGTGTCGTCTTCCACATTGGGGGCATTCAGGTCTCTCTTGACGATTATTGCCCACACTAGCTATGAAGTAGCTCGAGTCCGTCAATGGTCGGGCTCTAATGGAAATTCCCATGATCGTCCTCGACTTACTGGTGTCCTCCCTGAACCTCTTTACAGCCGAGAACGGAGCTTTACTCGTCGATCTTTTACGGTAATCTCTTGCTTCAAATTCAGCCTTCTTCTTCTCCTTCCCAAGTTCTTCCGCCTTGCAGGCTCGTTCGACTAGTGTCACGAATTCCTTTATCTCTAAAATTCCCACTAGTAACTTTAACTCTTCATTCAATCCTTCCTCAAATCTTTTGCACATCGCAACCTCATCAGCCACACACTCCGAGCATACCGACTAAGTCTTACGAACTCATGTTCAGATTGAGATCTGATCATCCGGCCTTGCTTGAGTTCCAAGAATTCCTTACGCTTCGATCGATGAACTGTTGACTAATGTATTTCTTTCAAAATTGATTGAAAGAAATCCCAAGTAACTCGTTCATTTGGGACTATGGAAATTAAAGTCCTCCACCAATAGTAAGTCGAGTCTCATAACAAGGATATAGCACACTTAAGACATTCATCGGTGTGCATGAGTTCATCTAACACTCTAATGGTGTTATCGAGCGAACTTCGGCCTTTTCGGCATCATCAAGTAACTATGGCCTTGAACTCCTCGGCCCCACGCTTCCTAATCAAGTCCACGGTGGTTTACTCAGCCTCACGGGATCGATGAATCGGAGGCATTGCGGGCTCTTGGGTGGAGTATTTAAATTCGGGAATGGTTGGACAGCCGGGTTGGTTCGGGCATATTGCGCGACCCACTCATTCATCATGGTGAAGAAGGCTTGTTTCGCCTCTTCATTTTGATTATTCGCGGATGATCGAGGCTCAACGGGCGGTGTCCCTTGCGCAGAGCAGCCGCTACACTTTCAACGTCATCCGTCAAGGGTCTCTCTACCCCGGGTTCCATTGCTAATCAAAACAAAAAATTTCAACCGTCAGAAGTCATCACATTATTAAGCACTAACAATTTGGCATGTATAGCTAGACTCACACGCGCTATGGTAGTCCTAGAACCGACTAAACCATAGCTCTGATACCATTGAAATGTAACACCCTGAACCCGTGACCGTCGCTGGTGTCGGACACGAGGGGTTAATGGGCCAAATCTTCTCAAGGTACCAACCAATTTGGCATTTCCAGACAGGCTGGAAAACTGCGTCACTGTCGCCATAAAAATCATATCTCGAGTTTCAAAACTTGGAAACTGATTCCGTAAATTTTCCCTGAATTTAGACTAATATATCTATCCATGGATTTATTTCTAGAATTTTTGGTTGGGCCAATTGGTACAGTTTATTAGTTAAAGTCACCAATGTTACAGAAGTCGACTACACTGACCTTCGCGCGTTAAAACTTGAATATCTCTCTGTACAGGGCTTTAATACTGGTTCCGTTTGTTTCTAATGAAACTAGACTCAAAATGGAATCTGCACATATAAGGAATGACTTCTAATTATTTGTGGAAAATTTATAGTAAATTTTCAAAGTCACAATAGGGGACCCAGAAACCGTTCTGGCCCTGTCTCACGAGAACTTTAATATCTCTCAATATACTGCTCATATGGTCGTTTCGTTCCATCCATATTAAACTAGATTCATCAAGGTTCAATTGCATAATTTATTCACTCTTTAATTCTACTTCTACTATTTTTAGTGATTTTTCAATCTCACCTCACTGCTGCTGTCCGCAACAGTTACTGCGATGAACTATGCCAATTTCATGAATCTTTCCTTGGCCTTAATCATCCATCAAACATGACACAAATTATGGCCACCTTATCAAAATTAAAGTTTCTAAGACTCGTGGCTATAGGTTCTAGCATCCCACTCGGCGACCACATAGGCCATTTTCACATGGCTTAAAGTTTACAACCCACAGTTCAACAAAATATAATAGCCTATACATGCCAAATGTTCTTCAACAACGAAGACAATACCAAAATATTTCAGCCGGTGTGATGACTTCAACGACGGTTCGAAGCACGCAAAAATACGAGTCCAAGAGACCTAAAATGGGTGACAAGAAAACACCGAGTGAGTTTATAACTCAGTAAGTTATAAGCACTTTACAATTATCCATTAGCTAAATTCATCACAAAGTGAAACAATGAAACAAGGCTAGGTACTTCATCCATATCGGAACTATACCATAATTCCTCGGACCTTTCGGTTCAATCTCATACCAAGCCATACATCCACATTTCATATTTATACGATAAGATATTTGAGGCATTTTCACACACTAACTCATTTTCACCACAATCACACAATTGCAATCATCACATAGATTTAAAGCTTACCAAGCTCAACCCCGAGCATGAACATATTGCCTATTCGTCATGAGCTCAAGGTACTTACCCGATTAAGCTGTCCGGGATTAACTCGATAATGTCGCACACTCGGTGCCAATTGTAATACAAGAGCATATAGTGAATCCGCACACTTAGTGCTATATATTTTCAGCTCGCACACTTAGTGCTATAGAATCAAGCTCGCACACTTAGTGCTGTACAATTTTAAACCCGCACACTTAGTGCCAATCTTGTCACCGTGTCCATTCATACCCGCACACTTAGTGCCGTGACCAATACCTTATGCATTTTGCTGCCTTTATACATTCAACAATGGCATCATTCCATACACATACATTTTCATTTACACATCAATTCATTAAACACAATTGCATATATATTATGATCATTTAAATCAATACCAAATATATGCTTAATGACTTACCACGGATGTTGTCGCATGCGTTTTCAATGGCTATTCATTTACTTTGTCTTTCCCTTGTCCAGCTTTGATCCTTTGAGTTCTTGAGCTAGTTCACACAAATTTAACTTATTAAAACCTCATTATGCTAGCTTATGGCGAATATGACAAGGAGTTTAAATGGTCATATGGCCACCCTTTTGCTTGGATACACATTGGTCATGCACATTTTATATTACATCAAGCAATTCAATACAATTCATTCAAGCATCAAGGAAAAGCTAAGGCCCTCGATAGGCTACCTAAGGCGAATATACACATCATGTTAAGGCCGATTTCCACACTTGATACATTCAACAAGTAAGGTCGCTTGTATCGACTTAACACCAATTTGATTCAAGTTCACAACTAGGCTAGTATGCATATATACACTAGTAAATCAAACACTAACATTTGTACTTCACCTTACTAGCACTTCTCATTCAAATGACATGAACAACGAACATAGTTTCCTTTTATTTCCTACCATGGCCAAATGCCATACAACACCATACCATGCATCATTACAAGCTTTACCTTTAGCATGCAAATAACATCCACAAATCCACCTTAGTTGAACCTTAACTCATCTTCATGCCTCACCACCACAACATCAAACATCAAACATCAATGATACCAAGAAGACAACACCCATGGCCGAATATCATCCCCATTTCATGGTAAAGGTTTAGACCATGGGTTAGGTGGAACTCAAACTATCAACTAAAACATGCATAAATCTCATGCATAACATCAACATACCTTAGTCTAGCAAACTCCCATGGCTGATTTTCTTAAGCTCCCCCCCTTTCTTCTTAGTACATTCGGCCAAGCAAGGAGAAAATGAGAGAATGAACATTTTTTTTCTTTCTTTCTTTGTTTTGTTTCTCTCATGTACTGCAAGGGGGGGAAAGCATCCACACTCTTTTTTTTTTGTTATCATCATTTTCTTTTTTCCATTTCTTTAATGCTAACTTTCTTAATTTATTGTTTCCTACATGCATCACTAGTCTAACATGTTGGAGACATGTTTCCACCCATAGTATGGCCGGCCATCATGCTTCATTTTGGCTAATTTGACATGCAAGGACAACACTTTCCCACATGTATTAATAGGCCACCTTACATTTGCCTAGCACATTTCTAAGTTTTCTCACATAAGTCCTATTTGATAAAAATTCACTTACAATTAACAAAATCCAAACATGAAATTTTCACACATGCATATATACATATAATGAGCATCAATTATGATGGTTAATTATTATTATGACTTCGGTTTAGTGGTCCCGAAACCACTTTCCGAC
Source organism: Gossypium arboreum (assembly GCF_025698485.1). Classification (NCBI taxonomy): domain Eukaryota; kingdom Viridiplantae; phylum Streptophyta; class Magnoliopsida; order Malvales; family Malvaceae; genus Gossypium; species Gossypium arboreum. Next base: position 26,005,969 of record NC_069070.1, read on the forward strand.
TAGGGTCAATTTAGGGATGTCACAACTCTCCCCACTTAAGAAATTTTCGTCCCGAAAATCTTACCAGTAAATAGGCTCGGTATCGCTCTTTCATAGAGTCCTCAAGTTCCCAAGTGGCTTCTTCCATTCCGTGTTTACGCCACAACACCTTCACTAACGGGATTTTCCTATTGCGCAACTCTTTTACTTCACGCCTCATAATGCGAACGGTTCCTCTTCATAGCTCAAATTAGGCTGAATCTCAATCTCGGATGGAGCAATTACGTGCGATGGATCAGACCTATATCGTCAAGCATCGAGACATGAAAACGTTGTGAATCCTTTCGAGCTCGGGGCAAAATTAATCGATATCGATCGCCCAACTCGTTCGGATACTTCATATGGCCCGACGAACCTCGGACTCAATTTGCCCTTACGACCAAA